>NC_143577.1:172424365-173049365 GCF_048544385.1 Mastigoproctus giganteus
CTGGTGGAGCTGGTCTCCTGCTGATGTACAACAGCTGAAGGCAACTAATCAAATACTGAAACGGCAGTGAGTCATGATTATTCGTGACCATAATTGCGCGACATGGCAGAATTTTGTCCATGCATCTGGCAATATAATGCCAATGGCAATACAATAATCAACCTTGTGGTCTTGTTCATTAAGATTAGGAACAAGTTCATTTACCACCCAAATGTAGAACTCTGTTACTGTCAAGGAGACAAACTCACTTGGAATGATACTGTTGGTGATCGCCTTACTCCCGACAGACGATCCAACTCTTGATCAAAATTGTCACCGGCTCATTAAGACCTTAAATAATGATTACTGTTGCTTTATTTCTACACCTTCTTTCTGCCAAGCATAAGTGGATTATGCTGTGTAGAAACTCACAAATGACAGTTATCCCGGTCTAGATCGTCTTGACGGGATTTCATCAAAAAGTTACACAGTCTGTGTCCCCACTGTTCTTTTGTTTCTATTTAATAAATGTTTAGCGGAAGGACCCTTTCTGAATATTTGCATGTTAGCTCTTCTTAAACTGATACCCAAGGGGATCGGGCTCTACTTCAGCTGAAGCATACCGTACAATAGCTCCCCTGCGAAATTTGGACAAGACGTTATAGATTGGTTGATTGCTACAAGGCTTAATACTTTGTTTTCTGAATAATCCTTAATGTCTTCGAATCAGTTTGGTTTTCGTACAGGCAGGGATACTAAAACGGCCTTGGAGGAACTCCTTTCTGGAATCAAATTAAACAATTGAAAATACATGCAAGTCATTTTCGGAGACTTTTTTGGGGATTCGGCTCCCTGTGATGGAACAGTCTGCTCGCTCGCCTTAGGGCTGCTCAATGTTGAAAACTATTAGGACAACAGGCATTATTTTGTAAATCGCACTGCCCTATAATTTCAGGGTCGCACGTCCTGTTTCATGTGGTTGTCCGCAAAGTTCCATTTTAAGGCCACAAGTCGGGAACTTGGTTCTCGACGAGACTATGCTACTAAGCTACTATACATGTCTTATCAATTAATTACTAAGATTATAACTTTACAGACCACTTAATAAAATTGTATACTTTTTCGTTCTTCTCTAAACTTGGCGATTCGGTTTAATTTCAATTGTATAAATATTCTCTCTCTCTCTCTCTCATATATACAGGATCATCGAAAAAGGTGTCCGTGATTTCCCTTTTAATTATTTTCGGAAATATTTGATCGATTACGTGATCGTAGCAGCAGAACAGTGTGGTAACTCACTAAGTTTTATTTGACACCTCAACGATGACCTTGGCTGCGCTGTGAGAGTGCGCAGAATGACTGACTCCTGCGCACACCGCCTGAGTCAGTGTCAGTAAGATGGCCACCATGCAACAGAAAGCGCAGTGAGTGTTTTGGTACGCTGAATTTAAATCTGTCATAACAGTGCACCGTCAATGTTGACGTTGCACTGTTATGACAAATTTAAATTCCGCGTATTTTAAATTCAACGTCAATGTATTGACGTAGCATGTTATGACTGATTTCCCAAAATCACATACCCTGACCATAATAACACTGCAATAGTATTAAGACAATGAAATTCATTTAAATTTCATTTCTACGCTTGCTTTTCAGATAAACATAATCTTCTAATCAAATTACTTTAACAATTACTGGCTTTCTTCGCACAATTTAAAAAAAAAATTCATGAAAACAGAAGATTTTTAGCCAGAATGCAAGCTTTGGCGAAAATATTAAAAATCACAAAACAGTTCTTTCAGAGTGAGGCTGCTGTCAATAATATTTTGAACAAAAAAAAAAAATCAACTGCTTTTATTTGTAGACAATTCTTTCCTACTAACGAAGAGGGAAAAAAATCAGTTATACATAAATATGCACTAGGCTCTGCACAAAATGCGCATTTTATTTGTAGCTGAATGCAATACTGGACGTTTGCCATCTGTCTCTGCAGTGATAAATATCCAAGTGAGAGAGAGAGAGGTTTAGGCAATGGACACCAGACATGAGTAAGATTCTTGGAAGCGAAATAACACAAACATGGACTATCCCAAAAATATCTAGGCCAAGGAAAACCCATGGCATATTAAAAATCACAAAAATACATCGTACCTCTGCATTAATAACCAGTTGAAACTTGCATTTTGATTTTTGCAACTTTGTAGTTTTAAAACGGATTATCTACAATTGATATTGTAATGTAACTACAACTGTAATGATTTTATATTTAAACCTAAGCTACATTCATAATGCTGCACTTGTATATTTTATGCGAAGGTGCAAAAAAAACGCGTCACGCGTTTTTTTGCAAAGCATTCACTGAGCTGCAAACGTTCTGCAACCACGCTTGGAAATATTCCAAGCATAGACCATATGCTTGGAATCCTCCGCGCCACATCGAAATATCACTGAATGCAGACCTGCATTCAGTGGTATTTCCATGATTGCATCTGGCTACGAACCGCTACAGTCTCATTTATCCGCCAGAGTTCACGCTAGACCTCACAAACAACCACAAAAACGAAAAGCAGAGAATTGTGGAATACCTTAAGAGAAAATGGCAGGAAAGATGGCAGAAGACAACCAAGGGAGAAATCACACGGCGTTTTATACCCCGAGTGGACAAAACCTACCCCCAAGGCCCCAAAGTGGTTCTACCCAGGGTTAAACACCACCTTTCTGCTGACGGGCCATGGGCCGTTTAATGCTAAACTAAATGCACTTGGAATAACAGAAGATCCAACGTGTACCTGCGGTAATATAGAGACATGGCAGCACGTAATGCACGAATGCGAATGCTATGAGGAGATAAGATCACTACTCGTCACCAGAATACTAGATCTAGAATACGATATATACCAAAAAACAATGAACAGCACCTATTAGACTCGGAAGAAGAGTACACTGCACTCAGCCGCTTCGCACAGGACATCTTCAACAGAAGAACTGAAATAGTCAGTTCTTCTACAGAAGAACTGAAATAGTCAGTTCCATCCACAACAACTCAAACGAGCAATGACATAAACGTAGAGAAAGACCACCACTGATAGAGATAAACCAATAGATGACATCCACGACTAAATCCATAAATAACCGGCCAACAGAGGGGAACAAACGACCACCACTACAAGCCACCAAGGAAAATATCATTGACGGAAACCCACGATTAGAGGAATAACAAGATGAGTAACAACGGCACGTGTTCCTAGGAAGGATCTCCAGACAGACATACAGCTGTCACGATGCTGATGCGTCTTATTGGTGAACTGGACTTGCACCCTTGTATGGTCCTCTTTCACTCCAAATCCTCGACGGGCTGGAGGTGACTATCTCATGGTCTCCTCCCCGCCCCGCCACCCCTACTTTATCTTCACAAGCATAGGTCATCCATGCTACACTGGATGTTGAAGTAGCAAACATAGAAACTCTCCTCACTTATCTGACAAAACTTCCAAACAACTGGAAATGCATGTGGAATGAAGCCAAATTGGTTGCATCAAACCTAAGATAGAAATAAAACTCTCCCGTAGATATGGTGGAGTTAGGCGCAAGAGGGCAAGGCCGCATGATGACAGCACATCTAACTTGGAGGAAATGAATGAACAGATGATATGCCAGAAGAGGCCTACTTCAGAAAGTATGTTTTTAACGTTGATTGGGGCAGCCAATGCCCAAGATTCAAAACGATAAAGGTTTAGTGAATATATAAAAGACAGCATATACGATATTACCAGTTCGGAATTATGGACGTTAGTCAGTTGATTTTTGAACTACTCCACGGTTCACCGGCAACAGCGCCTATAATGGGCATGCGAGCATCGAAACTGGACCTTGAGTGATTGGAAGAAGGTCGTCTGGTCTGATGAAACCGATCCATTTTCACCTGAAGCTTGTCAATTTGGTGTCCAAATGGTCAATTTTGGATCACACGTCATCCCTAGGTCGGAATGCTTCTTCGTGTTAGGAATCAGAATGCTGCCGTTAGAAGTTTGCAGATAAGAGAGATTCTGCTTGAGTGGAAACAAAAAAAAAAATCATCTGTGACAGTTTTAACTGCTTAATATATTTTTCTAGGTCAGCTTGTTCCTGGCCGGTTTTGGTTGAGGTCAGTCCTTTATTCTATCGTCGTGAGCATTTTTGTGTCATCGGCGCAGTATCTGATAGTTCAGATGGACCGCCCGGATAGTACACTATCTTCTGGAACACCAGCAGTGATTTTGAGGAATTTGTTGTGATTATGAGGCATCTCGATGGTTCTTTCTTTAAGTAAAGCAGTTAGGAACCAAAAAATATTTCCTTGAATATATAATATCCCATTTATAAAAACTGAAATGTTCGGTGATACTGAGGATGGTTTCGAATCTGATCCCGAATAGCTTATTTAATACACCGATGAGCCAAAACATTATGACCAGCGAGTCGTTATGCAAATCGAAGCAACTGCAAATAAACTACGGCGCGTGCTCGGTAGGGACATGGTATAAAAAATACTCGATATTGAGCTGCGTTAATCAGTGTTACTCTTGTTCTTCAGATGGGAAAGGCAGCGGACTTAAGCGAGTTTGACAAAGGCCAAATTGTAATGGCCAGACGACTAGATCAGAGCACATCCGAAACGGCACGTCTGGTGGCTGCTCACGGTTAGCCGTGGTTAGTAACTACCGAAAGTGGTCCCAGGAGGGAAAACAGACGAACCGCCGGCGAGGTGTTGGACGACCACGGCTCATCGATGTCGAGGTGAGCGAAGGCTCTCCCGGATGGTATGTGGCAACAGAAGGGCGACTGTGGCGCAACTCGCCGGTAATTGAAATGCTGGTGACGGAAGTAATGTGTCACAACACACAGTACATCGCACCCTGCTAAAAATGAGGGTAGGGGGCTGCGTAGCAGCAGGCCACTCATAGTGGCCAAGCTAACCAGGGTTCACCGGCGACAGCGCCTACAATTGGCACGCTAGCATCGAAACTGGACCTTGAGTGATTGGAAGAAGGTCGTCTGGTCTGATGAATCACGTTTCCTGTTGCACCATGTGGACGGCCCGGTAAGTGTACGTCGTTTACCTGGGGAAGTGATGGCGCCTGGCTACACCGTGGGATGAAAACAAGCCGGTGGCAGCGGTGATATGCTTTGGGGGTTGTTCTGCTGGGATACCCTCGATCCAGTCATCCCTGTGCCAGGCAGTCTGACGTCTACCACCTACCTAAACGTCACCCCTCATCTGACCAACATACAGAAAAAGATCGGAAGATACTCTGTTCTGTTCATGAGGGTCTCCGCAAGGATTGGGACCTGCGGAGGAGAGCGCTCAAGCTATTCTATAAAACCGTATTCCTGCCTGCCATAAGGTATGCCGCTGGCGTGTGGAACCGGAAGGCCACCACGGCCGTCAACAGAAGAAAACTGGACACAACGCAGCGGTATATATTACTTACAATAACAAGAGCTTGCAATACTGTAAGCACACACGCTCTCCAGGCCCTGATGGGGACTCTTCCCCTAGACCTGGAAATACTCTTCCATGGCCTAACATATCCACTTTCCAATGGACGAGAGGCTACCCGCCTGAACTTCACCCTGAACCCTGAAACCGACTACAAAGTGGAACGCAAGCGTCTCCTCGCACACCTCAACCAGAGCTGGCAAAACCGCTGAGAGAATCAACCAAAGGTGAAATCGCCAAAAAATTTATTCCTGAAATCGAACTAGTGTACCCAAACTGTCCACTTTAGCTTTCTCCTGGACTTCTCGCCACCTACCTGTTGACCGGCCATGGCACCACAGAGAAAAACTCCATGGATTCGGATTAAGTGACACCCCCCCCTATGCCACTGCGATCTACGCGACATGGGGGCACTTGATGTACGACTGCCCACTGTACGAGGATCTACTCTGCCGATTTATAATTACCACCCAAATAATGCTACGAGACCAGGAATATCTGATACTAACTAAAAAAGATAGTTATAGTGCCTTCACTCAATATGCACAAGACCTCTTCACAAAAAGACGGACTCTCCTGCATCTACCACCACAACAGCAACAACCATGAAATTAATAACTTTATGACAACATCCCCCGGCCGAAATGCAGCCTCATCAGTGATTTTCTACTCAGCTGAATTCTAACCAGCCCAGTGAGACTGCAGAACTTTCTGCATATGCCAGGCATAATGGCAATCGGTGCCGGCACTCTTGCTATACCCATCTTTCTTTCCCCCTCCCTCGGCAGTAGGGCAGGAGGCAGGAGGCTGTCTCTCCTGCCTCCTCCCCTCCTCGCCAACCCAGATTTCCTCCTGGTGGGGCATGGGCATGCCCCACTGACTTATGATGGGGTCGTCTCCTCTACTGATCCCATTTCTTCTGTCTTTCTTCCCCCAGCCTTGTCTCCTCTCCCTGTCTATCTGCCGGCCAGCATATACCCCCCAAGTCAAAATTTAATATCATCCAAATTAAGCTAGCCCAAATTTCGGTCTTTCAATCTAGCGTTCAACCCACACAAACGTAATTTTTTTTTATTTTTTATTATTTTTTTTAAGGTCCTTGCCACTGAAATCTCAGGAAACTAGGTGGCAGGACCTGCCAGAGTAAAGTGAAATTCCTGGGTACCTGGTCTACCTCCGGGGTGAAGTGTGGGCAACATTGGGCCACAGCAGGGGTCTGGCGGCTAAATGGATGGAAGAACAATGGTACACGACATCACACACCTCAAGATCCATATACTTTTAAATCTCTGGCCTTTATAGTGAACTGTATCACACCACAATGTAACCTACGCGGAGATGGGAGAAACCCCTGGTGCCGTTTGATCCTAAACACACTTTATACCTAAACATCATGTTTAGGAACTAAACATGGGTTTCTGGTCTGCCTCAATGGGAAGAAGGTGGGGCAACGTTGGGCCTCAGCAGGGGTCCAGCAGCTAAACGACCAGATGAACAATGGTACATGATACTACACATATACAATATCCATACACTTTTAAATCTCTGGCATTTCCAACGAACTGGTACGCCCACAATGAAAACTACATGGAGATGGGGGAAACCCCTGGTGCCATCTGACACTAAATACACCTTACATCTAAACATCATTGCTGACCAGGTACACCCTTTCATGGCAACGGTCTTCCCCTCTGGTGGTGCCGTCTTTCAGCAGGATAATGCGCCATGCCACACTGCCCGGATTGTTCGAGACTGGTTCGCAGAACATGAGGAAGACTTCCAGGTATTGCCCTGGCTCCAAATTCCCCAGACATCAATCCCATTGAGCTTCTGTGGTTTGTGTTGGAAAAGCAACTCTGATCTGTAGCGTCTTAACCACGGACCTTACAGGAGTTAAAGGATCTGCTGGTTACGTGTTGGTACCAGATACCACAAGACACATTTAGAAATGTTGTTGTTGTTTGAGGTTTAATGGCGCAACAACAGCTTCGGCTATATTGCGCCTGATCAAAATTTGTTATTTCCTGTTATTTGACATATGCTGATTTGACATATTAGATATGATTGGTTAGGTTTATTAAACTGAGGTATGAAAAGAGTTCACTGACGTTTGATTTTTCTCCCATAATGAGCTCAAGGCTTAATGGCTCATTTGAATGCGATTTGAAAGCTGATTGGCGGGAAATTTGGTATCGTGGACATTCTCTGATGATGTGCTTCACTGTTAGTGTGGTCAGACACTGTGGGCATTGTAAGGGATCGTCTTTCATTAGGAGGTAAGAGTGTGTTAAATATGTGTGGCCGATGCGAAGCCGGGCGAGGATGACCCTTCGTGTCTGTTTGACCGAAAACTTAATTTCCAGGATTTCTGCTGATGTTTGATTTGGTATAATTTATTATTTGTTTGAGATTTCCAGGTCTGCGCCCATATGTTTCCAGAGGCTTTTCGATTGACGTTTTTAATGTCATTGAGCGGAATTTTATGCAAGTGAGAATTTTCGTTTGATGGATGTTTTGCATCATCATCCGCACGTTCATTGCCAAATATTCCAGAATGTCCAGGAATCCAAGTGAATCTGACTTTGTTTTTTTTTCCTAAGATGTGATAAGATGGAAAGAATTTTTCTTACATACGGATGAGATGGATGATCTTCTGTCTGTAAAGCATATATTGCACTTAATGAGTCTGTGAAAATTATACTTTTTACGAGGTAAGTTTTGGCAATGTGATCTAGGGCGAGACTTATTGCAAACAATTCAGCACTAAAGATACTGCACTCTATTGGAAGAGACT
The DNA here is from genome assembly GCF_048544385.1 of Mastigoproctus giganteus. Taxonomy (NCBI): domain Eukaryota; kingdom Metazoa; phylum Arthropoda; class Arachnida; order Uropygi; family Thelyphonidae; genus Mastigoproctus; species Mastigoproctus giganteus. The sequence continues at coordinate 172,432,618 of NC_143577.1, forward strand.
ATGAAATTATGCTGTTTAGCAATACGACTGCAGCGCCAACGTGTGCATCCGTCTTGGATCCATCAGTGTACAGATGAGAACAGTAGAGAATTGCGTTACATAAAAGGAATGCAGCTGTTTCATATGTTGACTTGGAATTTTTTTTTTTTTTTTTTTTTCATGAGAACCCCAAACACGAGAGGTATTAAACCTACAGTACTTAGAACCGTGCTTGGGTTGGAGATTGAGAAGACGAAAGAAGATATTTGTTGATATTGGACTTGAACTTCTGTAGATTGTAATTTTCAGGAAATACGTATGAAGGAAGGTTATTCCAGAAAACGGCAGTTGAATGAATAAATGAGGAAGATGAAAAGTTGGTTCTGTGGGTTTGAAGTTGGACAGTAAATGGATGTTGGCTGGTGGCGGCACGTGTTCGGACTGTTTTGAAAGAGAGAGCGGGAATTATAGAAGCCAATTCAGAAGAACAGTGCCCATGGAAGTATCTGCAGAAGAGGCATGCAGCAGAAACAGTGCATCTATGAGAAAGCGAGTGGAGAGACTCTGTTAGAGATGAATCATTAATTAACCTAACTGCCCTCTTCTGAATGGAATCAAGAAGCCTGAGAGAGGTTTTGGGGGCACCACCCCAGATGTGGGAACAATATTCCATGGCAGGGCGGATTTGCGATTTATACAGAGTGAGCAGCTGTTTGGGAGAAAAGTAACGCCGAGAGCGAAAGAGAAAACCAAGTTTTTTAGATTCAGAGGAAGCAATATTTGTAATGTGCTTGTGCCAAGAGAGATTAGAAGTCAGGGTAATCCCCAAAAGAGATATATCATTTTGCCTAGAAATCGGAGTGTCACTAAAGATAAGCATAGGAGCAGAAGAATCCTTTTTGCGAGATATAAGACAAGATTGAGTTTTAGAAGGGTTGGAATCAACTAAGTTGTCTTTGCCCCACTGGAGAATTACCTGAAGATCGGCATTTAAGGAATTGGCAGCAGATTTTCGAGAACTTGAAGCTGATTCAGCTGGACAAGGTTTCTCAAAATGGAAAGTTGAATGCAATGTGCTATCATCGGCAAAACTATGGATAGGATTTCCAGTCAATGGAAGAAGGTCATTGATATACAAGAGGAAAAGAGTGGGGGAAAGAACTGAACCTTGGGAGACACCGGCATTAGTGGAGAAGTTAGAAGACAGAGAGCCATCTACCATCACCCTCAGTGAGCGATCAGAGAGAAAACTGGATAACCAATTACTAAAAACAGTTGGCAAACCATAAGATGGAAGCTTGTTTAGAAGACCTTTATGCCAAACACGATCAAAAGCCTTTGAGATGTCAAGAGCAACTACTTGTGTTTCACCGAACCTTTCCATTGAATTAGTCCATAAATGTGTAACATAAACCAGAATATCACCAGTGGATCGACACTCACGGAATCCATACTGGCGATCGTTGATCAGACGTAAGGTTTCTAGGTAGTTTAAGAGTTGGCGGTTAATTGATTTCTCCATTACTTTAGAAAGAGTAGAAGTAATTGCAATGGGACGATAATTGGATGGGAGGGATTTGTCACCCTTTTTAGGAACTGGCTGGATATGAGCAAATTTCCAAGCAGAAGGAAAAATACCTTTGGAATAAGAAAGTGAAAAAAGGCGACAAAGAATAGGAGTAAGTTCAGGAGAACAGGTTTTGAGAACAAGTGGAGAAATACCATCAGGACCTGGAGCTTTCTTAGCATCAAGATTCATCAAAATCCTTCTGATATCCTTTTGACGGAAGACCACAGGAGGCATTGAATGGAGTGTGTTAGGAATGGTGGGAGGTGTTTTACCAAGATCATTAATACATGAGCTCGAAGAAAAATGGGATGCTAGCAGGTCAGCTTTATCCTTGGCTGAAGTGACAACAGAACCATCTGGTTTGGAGAGAGGTGGGAGCAGAGATGGGCAAAAGTTGCGGCCAATAGCTTTGGCAAGAGACCAGAATGCTCGGCTACCATTAGGGCAAGAAGCAAGTTTTCTACTCTTAGCCTGTTCAAACTCTAGTTTGGACTGATTAATAACTGCTTTACAATTGTTGCGAGCTTTGGTGTAGGCAGAAAATGAAGCTGAAGAATTAGAAACAAGCCAATTACGATATGCAACGTTCTTCTCTTGAACAGCCTTAGCACATTTATTGGAAAACCAAGGTTTAGATAAAGGACGAGATTTTAAAGTGGAGTGTGGGATAAAGGATTCCATTCCTGCAAGAATAATTTCACTGACACGATCTGAGCAAACGTTGACATCAGAAGTTTTGAAACAGTAATCAGACCAAGGAAAAGAAGAAAGGAAGTCTCGCAGGTCATCCCATTTTGCATTCTTGTAATGCCAAACAATACGAGGTTGTGAATAGGCATGAGATAAAGGTTCCATTGGAGAAGAGACAATCACCAAGTTGTGATCTGAAGTGCCTAAAGGACCTCTCACTTCAACCTTGTACTTAGAAGGGTTGTTTGTGAGAAAAAGATCAAGCGTATTGGCTGTATGATTAGGATTGTCCGGTATTCTTGTAGGTAAATGAACAATCTGTGCTAGGTCATTAGTAATTGCAAAAGCCTCAGCATCTCGACCTGCTGGGTCGGTGTGACTAGAAAACGGAAGCCAGCTGGAGTTGTGAACGTTAAAATCACCAAGGAAAATTACTTCACTGTTAGGAAAGTTGGACTGGAGAAAGGCAAGTTGCAAAGAGAGGAAGTCAAAGAGCTCCAAGTGATTAGTGGAGTTGGGAGAACGGTAGAGACAACAAATGAATTTTACACAACGAAGTAGAGAGATTTTAAGCCAGAGAAGATCAAAGAGAGGAGATTCCAAATTGCTAAGTCTCTGACAGGGAATATCAGAACGGACATATGCACAAGTACCACCTTTGAGGCGAAAGGAATCATACAGCGAATAATTTGAGCATCTGAGATGAGCAGTAGTTGAATCAACCGATAACTGAGATTCTGTCAGAATAAGTACATGTGGTTTGGCAGACTGCAAGTGGAAATGGACATCGTTGAGATTAGAATTGTGACCACGTATATTTGTGAAATGAATTAGGAAGTCCTTGGGAGGTTTACATCTTTTCGCAGATAAGCTTGCTCTATTATTTTGACAATTCGTGGTGTATTCAATAGTAAGAAAAAGTGGGTGGGACATGCTGTATGAAGTAATGAAATTTTTGGATATGGCGTACATGTGGTAAGAATATACCCAGATCCTTGACATAACGTGGCCTCGAAAATGCTCCCCGCATACACACTACTCGGACTCCCTCCAGTCACTATCTGGCAGAGTAGAGGTAGCAAGATTATACACTAGCTGATCCGGAAGCTTCCTAGAGAGTTACCAATAGGTTCAGTCCGGTGTACTAACTAGTGGCCGGCCTGCGAACACCGTTTTAGAGCTGTACCCTCGAAATGTAAGGAATATTGGATCTCTCCACGACATTCATCATAACCTCAAAAATCATCAATCATACTGCATGATGGCCGGAACTTAGCTCTAGAGACTAAACATGGGTTCCACCACTTCAAGCCTCCAATAAGCAAAGTGGTGGTATTTCACCGGTTGATGAGAGTCATCTACCACCTAGTACTGCCTGGTAACATAGATGGGCGGCGTTCCTCCATGTGGTGTGGGCGCCACACCTCGACCCCTGCTTACGTTGGTTCACACCTGGGTGGTCACCCACCATGTACTTGTGCATGAAGGTTATACCCAGATTACTAACAGTCCCACCATCGTGAAGGTGCAAGCAGAGGATTTGGCTGTCATAGACCGTCCGGACTTCGCCGAAATTGGGTCCACTTTGACTTGAGTGTCACCTGAATATCAGTTCCATCAGCGTTTTAGACTCCCAGGTAGCAAGAACAGCTTGTCTGGCATATCTGAGAGAATGTCTGTGACAACCTCAAGGACCAAATTATTCTGTTTGTTCTGTATTGTTCTGTTTCCATTTTATGAGGTCCATGTCACAGTCAACTGAACTGATTTCCCACGGTGGAAGGGATGTGAGGGTATCTTGGTAGATTTTATCCATACTTAAGTTCAATTGTGAGAGTATTTCTTTTAGTCGGATGCCTGCAGGTTTGCATGTGTTAGGTTTGTTCGCATATAAGGTTTCCCATTTCGGTTTATACAGATATTGCCATGTTGGATGTCCAGAAAGGCTTTGAACTTTCGCAGCATAGTTCAGAAGAAGGACTTGTCTACGAAGATTGAGTGGGGGTTCATGGATCTCTGTGTATAGACTATACACAGGTGAGATACGAAAGGCTCCGGAAACAACACATAATGCACTGTGATGAATTGGATCTAACCATTTCAACACACTTTTCCTAGCTGAGGAGTAAATGGAAGAACCATAATCCAATCTAGATCTTATCATTGCATGATAAATGTGCAAAAGTGAATAACAATCAGCTCCCCATGTCGTGGCTGATACAGCTCGTAGAATGTTTAATTTCTTTAAGCACATTGTGCGTAGATATTTTATGTGTTCTAGGAAATTTAATTTTTGATCCATGATTAATCCTAGTAGTCGGATACTTTGTTTGAGTGGAATTTGTTGATTGCTTATTCTTAGTTCTGGATCAGGATACATCTTTCGTTTTCTGCAGAAGTGTATTGCCACTGTCTTTTGTACTAAGATTCGATATCCATTATAGATGGAACAGGACTCTATTTTGTTAATAGCACATTGGAGCTGCCTCTCGATTGTCCGCATATTCTGTGAGTGACATAATATTGTGAGGTCGTCAGCATATAGATAGGTTTCTACTGTTGCTGGAATAACTTCTGTTATAGGGTTCATTTTGATAGCGAAAAGTGTTGCGCTGAGGACTGAGCCTTGGGGGACCCCCTTTTCTTGATTGTATATTAGAGACAGAACATGATGGTAGCGGACTTGAAAAGTTCTTTCAAACATGAAATTCTAAAGGGCCTTCGGTAGATGGCCTCGAAATCCTAATTTATGCAATTCACGAAGGATATCATATCTCGAGGTAGTATCAAATGCCTTTTCAATATCAAGGCATATCATTACAAGGCGTTCGTTTCGGAGAAAGGCATTGCGTATATTTGATTCGGCTTTTGTTATTATGTCTATTGTTGATCTGTTTTTCCGAAAACCGTAATATCGACTAGGACTAAGGAGGTTGTGGAAGTCAAGAAACCAAGTTAACCGATTATTCGCCATTTTTTCTAAAGTTCTAAAGGCTGTGATGCGTTGGAGAATCGTTCCCCTCAGTTCTCCCCTGAGTCACAACACACCTGCCACTCTATGCCCGTTGCTTTGCTGCTCTAGTCTGGGGCATGATATTTTAAATTAATAAGATCAATAAATTTAATTAATTAATTGTCAATACTACGCTATCTAATAGAATCCTAAATACAGTGATGCGTATTATGCTATATAATTATACGTTAGAGCTACCTAGTTACCACAATTAAAAATTTGAATCACCTACTACTACATAGAAAACAATGGCTGCAAGATTCGAAAGAAATAACGGTTTTACGTATATTAAGTAGTATTCTACAAAAACTCTTTACCTAAATTAAAAATAACCAGCGTAACTATAACTGTAAGACTACGTATAAAGTACAATATAAAATAACAATTAGGTAACTAAAAAGGCAAACACTTATCCCTTTTTCGGAGCCTGTAATTCACAGGCCTTAGGTGTATAAGGCCTTGAATGGGTTGAGCACGCTGAATTCTGATGGGATTCTTCCACTTGTTCAGATTACGAACCTAAGGGGGCATAAATTCAAATTAAGAAAAGACAGAAGTAGAATAGATGTGCGGAAATTTGCCTTTAGCCAGCGTGCGGTTAATTGCTGGAACAAACTTCCATCTGTCGTTGTGGAAGTTGATAGGTTGAATAAATTTAAGGAGGAACTGGACAGGAATTTGGAGGGAATGGTGTGATTTGTTTTTTGGCTGATGCTGCATAAGCTCATACACTTGCTTTCTTGCATCACATGCCACTACTACTACTACAGCTGTAATTTTTAAAGAGAGTCAGCGCCCTCTTTAAAATATAACAGGTATATCCTATTATATAGCGGTAAGAGTATGCATAAAGAATTTTTACCGAGATGTTTAATCATTTGATAGTGGATTCCATCCGGACCTGCTGCACTTTGCTTAGATTTCGCTAGGACTTTATGCAATTCATTTATAGTAAAGGGTTGGTTATATGAAATCTCATGAGCTGCATGGAAATTAATTTTGTATTTTTCGATTTCAGATTTATTTGTTTGAAAGATTGGTCTGTATGATGTTGTTGCTGGCAATTCCTCAAATGTTTCTCCTAGCAGATTTGCAATTTTTTCTGATTCAGTTATGTCATGACCTTTCCAGCTTATGATCAGTTTAGGGACGGTTGAATGTTTGCCTGATATTTGTTTAATTTTATTCCAGATAATTCTGGTGTCTGTATTTCTATTAATTTTGCTTATTTCCGGCGTATATAACGTGCTTTTGCTCTGGCTTTCTTATATTTTATGAGATTAGTGGTGGTGGGGAACTTTCTGAATTGATTTCAAGCTCTATTTTATTATTTTATTTTTTTGCTTCCAAGCATTCTTCATTCCACCACTGCTTGTAGTGTTCATGGAGCTGGTTAGCTGTCTTTGGTATTGTAATATTTGTTGCAGAGATTATTTGATTTGTGACGTAGGTAACAGCACTATTGATATCAAAATGTCTTATAGTTTTCTTATCTAAAGAAGCAGCACATTGTTGAAAGCAAAGTGGAGGAGAAATTGTCGAAGTTAAACATAAGAAAAGCACCTGGGGTGGATGGGATCTATCCAGTTATATTAAAGGAGGCGGCAAAGCAACTAAGCAAACCCTTAGCCATAATTATGAGAGCATCCTTGGACTCAGGGGAGGTTCCCACTGACTGGAGATGTGCAAATGTATCCCCAATTCACAAAGTGGGATCGAAGGGTGACACGAGTAATTACAGACCAGTTAGTTTAACTTCTGTTCAGGGTAAAATAATGGAGTCACTGGTTAAAGATGCATTGCAGGATCATCTAGACAAGACTGCAGCAATAATTCAGACACAGCATTGGTTTGTTAAGGGAAAGTCTTGTCTGACAAATTTGATAGGATATTATGATGTGGTTACAAAGGAACTGGATGCAAAAAAATAATTTTGATATCATATATTTGGATTTCAGGAAAGCTTTTGACACTGTTGCGCATGGAAGACTATTGTACAAATTGGAGCAGAATGGTATTAGGGGTAAGTTGCTACAATGGACAAAAGGATGGTTAAGTGGGAGAAGACAGAGGGTGGTAATCAATGGGTGTTGCTCTTCGTGGACTAATGTTATTAGTGGAGTCCCACAGGGTTCGGTGTTCTTTTGTATATTTATCAATGATATTGATGAAGGTATATCAGGCTTAATGTCGAAGTTTGCAGATGATACAAAGGTTGGCAGGGTTGTTAATGACAGTAATGGCAGTGTGCTACTGCAACAGGATCTAGATAATTTGGGCAGATGGGCTAAGAAGTGACAACTGAAGTTTAACCTTGACAAATGCAAAGTACTGCATATGGGTAGAAGTAACCCCAGAGAAACGTACCAACCGTGTGGTACTACACTTAAGGTGGTAGAAAATGAAAAAGACCTGGGAGTAATTGTGCAGTCAGATATGAAGTTTTCTGAGCAATGCAGACAGGCTGCCAGGGCAGGTCATGGGGTTTTGTCAATGATATATAGGAATTTTGCTAGCAGGGAGAAGGAGGTGATTGTCCCTCTGTATAAGGCAATGGTCAGGCCACGCCTTGAGTACTGCATACAGGTCTGGAGGCCTCATTTTAGGAAGGATGTAGATTTACTTGAGCGTGTACAGAGAAGGGCAACAAGATTGGTGAGGGGAATGAAGGGATCCTCTTACCAAGAGAGGCTTAAGTTCTGCAAACTGCAGTGGCTGGAGACTAGGCACCTGCGCGGTGATCTGATTGAAGTGTATTCAAGGCCTTATACACTGAATTGAATTCAGTGTTGATCCCCTTAGAATTCAGCGTGCTCAAAGCTGAATTCTAATGGGATCCTTCCACTTGTTCAGATTACGAACCTAAAGGGGCATAAATTCAAATTAAGAAAAGACAGATGTAGAATAGATGTGCGGAAATTTTCCTTTAGCCAGCGGGTGGTTAATTGCTGGAACAAACTTCCATCTGTCGTTGTGGAAGTTGATAGGTTGAATAAATTTAAGGAGGAACTGGACAAGCATTTGGAGGGAATGGTGTGATTTTTTTTTTTTTTTTTCTTTGGCTGATGCTGCTTAAGCTCATACACTTGCTTTCTTGCATCACATGCCACTACTACTACTACTACTACTATTTTTCACAGTTTGCTTTGCAAAATTTCCATTTTGTACCTCTTACAGATTGCGTTACGTCATTTGCTAGTAGGTGGCACACAACTGGATAATGATCACTATTGTACGGATTATCAGAAACAGACCAGTCGAGAAGAGGAAAGAGAGCTGGGGAACAGATGGTGAGATCAATTGCGGAGGTAGTCCCTGTTGGTAAATGGACATGGGTGTGGGTACCTGTGTTTAAGAGTGTTAAGTTCCTGCTGTCTAGAAGTTTTTCGATCATTTGTCCTCTTTTGTCTGTATGAAGTGATCCCCAAATGATATGATGCCCATTTAGGTCTCCCATCAAACAAAATGGAGATGGTAATTGTTCAATTAAGTCATCCAAATCTTGCAGTGAATACGTACGATTAGGTGAAAGGTAGAGAGAAACTATGGTCAATGTAATTCCAGTCACGATGCGTATCGTGACTGCTTCAAGGGGTGTTTGCAGCTGAATGTGCTTGGATGGAATATTAGAGTCGACAAAAATGGCGACTCCTCCACGAGCTGTTGTGGTTTTTCGATCTTGCCTATATACATTGTAATGCTTGATTGAAATACTTATGTGGAGTTAGGTTTGTTTCTTGTAAACAGATACTTGCAGGAGCACATACGGAAATAAGATCTTTGATATCGTTTAGACTACTTTGAATACCATGATAATTCCACTGTAGAAGTGTACGCATTATTTGGATTTAGTAACTGATTCGGATGACTTACGATGGACTGCTTGTTTTAATCGATCTGTTTTGATTTTTTCTTTTCTAGGGAAGCTTGGTCGGCATGTCATCATTTGCGTAAAGGTCAACTTTTGGTTTTGTTTGTAAAAGAAGATTACGTGCCCAATCCGCTGTTGAGATGTTAGGCGGGACTGAGATGTCAGTCTGTGTTGCAATTACCTTTGTTTTCTGCACTGTAGTTGCTGCTACTGCATACGATCTCACTGCTGGAAATAGTGGTATCTGCTTTTTGGCTTCTTGATATGTGATGTTATATTCAGTTTTATATTTTTCAACTTGCTTTTCTCTTTTCCAAATATTACAGTCTCTGGAATAGGCAGGGTGGTCTCCTTTGCAGTTTGGGCAGTGAGCAGACTGTGTATTGCATTCTTTACAGTTATGTTCTTTTTGAGCCACAAGTGGCACAAATAGCTTTTCCTCTGCATACTGTTTGGGAATGGCCATATTTTTGACACTTGAAGCATCTTATTGGATTGGGGATGTATGGCTTTACCTGGCAATTCAGGTACTCTGACTGATGATGGTAGAGTTGTAGTACTGAAAGTAAGTATGATAGTGCGGGTTGGAATCAGGTTTCCATCATTTTTAATAAGGATTCTTTTGGCATGTATGACATTCTGGTTTTGTAGCTCTTGTACAATTTCTTCTTCAGAGCTGTTTAGGTGGTCCCAATCCACGATAACCCCTTTAGATGAATTTAAAGTGGCATGTGGAGTGACTTTGATGGGAATCCCTCCAAAAGTTGTGGTTTCAAGAAGAAGCTCACAATATCGATGATTTGTCGTTTCCGTTAGTAGGTCGCCTGATTTCAAGCGGCGAACCATTTTCGGTGGACCAGCTATATGTTCTAGACACCGTTGTATAACAAAGGGAGAAAGTTTACTAACTGGCTGGTCTGAGAGGGAATGAAAAATTAGAAAGAGTGGAGAGATGGTTTGAGTCACATCTTTCTTTTGTTTTTTGGCAGTAGATGGATTAGGATCATCTTGCTGCCGATTATGGTCAGTTTGATCCACAATTCCAGGAGAGGCCTAGTTTGTCAAGTACACTGTTGCTCCTTTTAGTCCTGAAAGGATTATTTTTCCTTTCAGGTTTTCGGCCCCACCGCGGGGAGGCAGGAGCAGTGCCACCTAGTGACCAAGCGGCTAGAGGATTGGTTTGTTAGTAAGAAAATGGATAAATATCCTAAAAAAAGAAAGGTGATTTTCCTTCCTGGGTTCTACTTAAAATCTGATAAGTGAAGAACCACTTACAATGAACTGAGTATAAGAGAGCGGCTAGAAATGAAGCAGAACAAAATCACTTGGAAGGATCACTTTATAATTCTCTTGAGAAAAATCGCTTGGTCCCTATCGCCACACATTTAGAAATCTTGTAGAGTCCATGCCTCGCCGGGTACAAGGTGTTTTGGCTGCACGCGGAGGACCAACATCATATTAGGTAGGTAGTCATAATGTTTTGGCTCATCGGTGTAGTTTTAATTGCACGGAAACACAAAAACATCTAATTATATTGTCACTGTCGTCTAATAACTCCTTAAGAGTGTTAGGTTTGTTTGTTGCATATAACTTTCTAAAGGCTTCCTGATGTTCCATTTCAAAATTTTGGCATTACAGCAGAATGTCTGACAGTTTTGCCACTATGCCTTTGGCATTGTTCTTTGCTCGGACTAAATAACAGAGGATAATATATGAATGTCCTATATGTAGCCTGGAATTACGTTTCGCGTCTCTGCTAACTCAAGCTTGAAGTCTACGTATGAGTCTATAAAAGAAAAAAGAAAAATCATATGATACAGTTTGTTCAAAGTTTACTTTTGCCAGATCATTTGCAAGGCAGGAGCATCGAATTATCTGCCTGTAGTCCGTACATAGAATTAAGAAGTCATTAGCAACAAAGACTGACAGGTAATTTTGCCATTACGTCCACCAAACCATTACCAGGAAACATGTCCTTGATTCAATTCAATCTGAGAAAGACCTCGATGAAAATAGGTGGTCGTATTCTGTAATTCTTGTAATACACTCTTAAGGAGTTAATGTAGAAAATGTATTTTTGTATTTGTTCGATTTTCAAATAGCCGAAGGCTATTTTTATTGCATGGAATTCTGCTGTATATATACAGTATATGCTACATTTTTGAGGGGGTTGTTATCACAAGGTAACAGCTGAGAAAACTGCTGTTATCCTAACCATGGTTTATGACTTTGAACATCTGTGCATACAGGAATGTGAGAGAGAGAGAGAGAGAGAGAGAGAGAGAGAGAGAGAGAGAGAGAGAGAGAGAGAGATGGCCGAATAATAACACCTTATCGTTAATTTTGATAACATCGGATGGAACTCCTCCATTATTGTCGTTTTTTCCCCTCCTTCAGTTTCTTGCTTGTTGTCGATTCCATAATGTAATAATTTGCATATAATCCATTATTAATCAATTGTTTATATCCATTCAATAGTATTCAGTACCAATAATTCAGAGTTTAGATGCATTGCGCATTTTACTGAGATGTATGGCAACGCTTTTCTGTTCTGACGGTCACTACACATTACGATTCATCAATGCAAGAAACGTTTGAAAGGTTCGTGGCCTGAGTATGAAAGGGAAGAGGTACAGCATTAAAAATTTCTTTACTTAATGTATAACACTTCAAATAGTAACCAGCCAGGTTTCATGCAGTTTCAATAACCGGTAACAAATTTGTGTGAATGAGGAAAGACAAAATCAGTCACCGTGCAGTCATCAATATTTAGGAAAAAAAAGAACTAACGCCAAAGGCAATTCACATGAGGATAAGGTTACAGCATTGGGGGAGGATGCCTCTTCCTGTTCCATGGTTAAGAAGTGGGAAGCAGAATTTAAACGAGTGGGGAGAATCTGGAAGACGAACAACGCCCATTACTCCAGCAGTTGTTGACAGTGTGCAAGATCTGGTGATAAGTGATCGACAACTGACAGTTCAGTACACTGCCAGCGCCTTGGGTATCTCATGGGAACGTACGTACTACATAACAAGAGAGTTTCTCAACTATGAAAAGGTGTCAGCACGGTGTCCCAAACTATTGACAGCAAATCGAAAACTCATAAGACTTGTCATCAAGTGAAATTTTGCATCGTTATCAAGCAGATCCAGCAAATTTCGTTGAAAAGTTTGTGATCATGGATGAGACGTGGGTAAATCACTTTCGGCCAAAGACAAAGCAGCAGTCCAAGCAGTGGAAACACGCTCTTCTCCCCCAAAGAAAGCTAAGTTGGTTCCTTCTGCTGGCAAGGTGATGGCATCGTTTTTGGGATATTGATTGTGGAGTGTTTCTGGTAGATTATCTTCAGAAACGGCCAGACAGTCAGAGGAATATATTATAGCCTTGTGAGGTTTGAGTGAAAACATCAAGAAAAACTCAGCCGACGAGTCTTGCTCAATCAGGGCAACGTGCCTGCTCACAAGTCTGTCATTGCCACGGCTGCACTGCATGAGTGCGGCTTTCAAATCTTCGATCATCTCGCGCCATCGGACTTTCGCCTATTTCCTAATTTTAAAAAAATACCTGGCTGGTATCTATTTTTCCACCAACAGCCATTGCTGCAACAGATGCACTCCGGAGGCCCAAGATAAAATTTTCTTCACAGCTGGAATCTACGCATTGGTGGAAATGGATTTACTCCAAAGAGTTGGAGTAAATGTTGAAAAGTAAATGTTGAAAAGTAATATATTGTCAGACCCCTTAAATAAACTTTTCATACTAAAAACAAAAATTTTTCAAATGCCCCTCACAGAAGTAATAAATCAATGCAATTTGAAGCTGTTTCTAATAATAACACACATTCTGGGAATGGCACTAAACAGTAAAATCGACTACAAATAAGTATATATGAAACAGCATTAGGGATATTATTTGTTATGTTGTTTATTCTAACTGCAAACAATAGCACCGGGCATGAACCCCATGAATCCTCTTTTTCTTCTTAAACGAAATACTATATGTCCATACTAATCTATTTCTCCCAATAACCTGGTCAAGTAAAAGTAAGTCACTTTTACGTATTCATATACAAAAATGCACAAGAGATTCATGACAACCACGTAGAAAATAAGATTTATATTTATTTCCTATAATTTGATGATTTGATTTGTATGATAAGAACATTACAAATTAGGAAACTCAGTTGGTCTGTGTTAGTCAATATAAATACAAATGACCGAAAGAAATATCTGAATCACAGTGCTGAATGCCAACGCATTCAAAGCCCATTTAAAATAACCGTGATCATATGGAATCAATGTTTCCATGAATGAGGTAGGTTGCTTACAATCATAAACAAAATATTGTATACACAATAACAGCGCCAATTCAAAGCTTTTGAGCTTCCTCACATTCAAAACTGGTGGAAAAACTGGTTTACCTCTTGTTCTTCAGATGGAATGACTACGTCTACTAACCAATGCATGTACTGTTAATGAAGAAACCATTTTTTTTTCTTCTTTTCTTTTCTGAATGTATAAATAAAGCTGTTTTTCTTAAGCCTCAGTGCTCTGCTTGTCTTCGATATATGATAACTCATAAAATAGCATGAAGAAAGTTGACTGCAATTTTCTTGCTTGAAATACTTGCATTAAAACACGCGCCCACAAAAAATAACAACTTCTTATGAAAGCAGAACAAATTGAAAAAATCTTTGAATGAATATACACATAACAGAAGGAGAAATAATCACTTTTATCAGCAACATTCAATGCACTAATAACCAATTAGTAACTTCCTGCTGAATTTATCAACCTTTAAAATCTTTTAAGTTGCACACACACACCATAATAGAGTTCTTTTACCACTAAAGCTGTCTATAACTTTAAGGCCGCCCTACACATGCGAACAGACAGTCATGCCTGCTTTCGTAATTAACTGATTAGTGGCAACTGCTTAAATACCCGTGTTTGAGCATTTTCGTTGAAGTTTTCACGGATATTTTTTCCTTTTTTTAATGAAAACTTTAACACGAATGGTATCAAAACCTATAGTACTTAGTACCGTGCATGAGTTGAAGGAGTTGGGGAGGGAGGGGAGTGGCTTGAAAGAAATATCACACAGTTTTGAATCTTCACAGAAAAATTTACACACCAGTTTCAATGGACAAGTAATTAAATCTGACGAAAAGTAGAGTGTAGAGTGTGTTTATTATTATTAATAGCCAAATGGTGCAAGGAAGCCTGAGGCTTATGCTGCACTAGGAAAAAAAAAACAGTTCCCGAATTACCCTGAGAGAGAGAGAGAGAGAGAGAGAGAGAGAGAGAGAGAGAGAGAGAGAGAGAAGGTAATCACCAAGAAAGAGAAGAATGATGATATCCAGCTCGGGACCCTGGGTGTGCAAAGCCCATACTCACCAGATGTGAGCCCCCAGGGTTGTTTAGTGTCAAACGGCACCAGGGGTTTCCCCCATTTCCGCGTACTATATTTCCCCATTTCCGCGTACATGGTGTGAAACAGAACACTGTCAATGCCAGAGGCTTAAAGGTGTATGGATTTTGTATATGTGTAGTGTCGTGTACCGTTGGTCATTTAGCCGCTGGGCCCAACGTTCTCCACACTCTCCAATGGAGGCAGACCCGGTACACCAGTATTATAGTTATTTACTCTGGCAGGTCCTGCCATATAATTTCCTAAGATTTCAGTGGCTAGGACCTAAAAAAAACCGTTATAAATAGGTGTCAGTCAAACGGAGTACTGTTTATGCGAATTGATGTTATTAAGTTTTTGGGTGTAGGGCTCAAACAATTTAGAAATGATTCGAACACTAGTAGTTGTAAGTTAGAGAGAAAGGGAGACTGAAGGCTGGGAGGGAAAGACATAGATAAGGGGTCCATAGAGAAGATGACCACAAATCAGTGGAGCAGACCCTGCTCACCAGAGGGAAAAGAGGGGCGGCGGCGAGGGGGAGAGTACCCCAGGAGTCACCCCCCCTCTCGCCCGGGGGAGTGGAGGCAAAGGACCACTCAAGACAGCGTGGCTAGGAAGGCCTGATAGCAGCATTTGAGCTGTGCTGGTGGTTGCGTCATTCCTGGGACGAACCAAGGAAGGAATTGTATGGCACTATTCCGGCGAAGGTTTACAGTTAAGGTAAAGTTCGTTGCCTGGCAAAAAAAAAAAGTCTTGGGCTAACGTGGAAAAGGTGGGGTAGTTCCAGAAGATGGTTTTCTTGATCCTGAGGAAGGTAATGAATCTGTGTAATGAGAATGCGTCGGAGATCTTCGGGCAGTGGTACATAAGGTGGTCCCAGGTTTCCTGGGATCCACAATTACACAGAGGGTTTTCTGTTATATTGAATAAGTCAGTTTTGCACCAGTGGAACCATGCCCTGTGAGAAGGAAGGTGGTTTTTAAGTCGGGGGAGAACCATGTCGAGCATTTGGGATAAACTGTTTGGACTTCTGGAAGAAATTTTCGGGTTGAGGCCCCCTTTGCAGACTCCATCCACCTAGTCTGCCGGACCTGTGTTAAACGGGTGATAAGACTCTTTTCTTCTGCAGTCCTGTTGTTGAGTGGATCAGAGGTGGTCTAATGTTTTGTCTAATTTTCCTTTGGAGAGTTGATAGAGTAGACCTGTGCGGACAATTTCTAGGTCTAAAGGTAGGACTTGCTAGGACTTGCAGGGCATGGGTTGAAACAAGCTCGTGTTATTGTTAGGAGGATAGAGCGCTGGATGGTTTCTAGCTTTCGGCGATTGACAACAGTCTGCGTCTTTTTGAACCAAACCCCAGAGGCTAGGTGATGGCAGGGATGAAAACTGCCTTACAGAAGAGCGCCAGGGTGCGCGTTTTGAGGCTCCAGTCCCGCCAGGTTACCCTGGCCACTAGGGCAGTGTAGTTTGTGATCTTCTAACTTTGACTTGACAAGATGCGGTAGGAAAGATAGAATTTTGTCTATGACTACTCCAAGGTATTTCACTTGGTCTTGCAGTTTTATGGTAGTGCCATGGATTTTTGTCTGCGGCAGTCTGGTTAGTGCAAGCGTGCCCTCAGTAAGACAGAGCAGGTAAGGTGTTCAGTTAATTTTGAATAGCCCATTCTTGTAGCACTGTCAGCGTAAGATTTGCATAGGTCTCTACGAGAGCCCTGGAGTCTGATCCCAACATCAAGATCAGATCATCCGCGTACGCGTGTGATTGGACTTCTCCAAGGTCGATGTTCAAGAAGTCATCCAGGACGTAGTTCCAGAACAGGTGCTCTAAAACGGAACTCTGCGGGCAGCCTCAGTATATATGTCTTGAAACGTGACTGTAGAGGGTCTTACCATAATGTTTCTATCTGAAAGATAGCTACTGATGCAGTTATATAGTTCTCCGGGATCTTGGCTCGTCTGAGTCGATCCAGGACACTCGGCCACCATAAGGCGTCGAATGCCCCGGTGCAGTCCACGGATATTTCCAAGAAGTATTTATTGTTGCAGTTTGTGGCTGTGGCTATAATATTTCCGAGTGCATCAACGGTTGATTTTGCTGGCTTGAAGTCTGCGCGAGTAGCACAGTGGTATCGTCACCGTCCTCCGCACACCTGGTGGAAAAAGCCCGGGTTCCACACCCGTCGATGACGCGAGGAACTTTAATGGGCTTTTTTCACTCCGTGGCTGAGTTAGTCGGTCTCAGGCGTAGATAGCAAGGTTTTTCTCCCCAGAAACTGGGGTTTTTTCGTCCAGCAAAACAGGCAAATCGACCATAGAACACAAGCAATTTACAGACATAAATACGGGTTAATGTATTCAATTACGGGCAACCCTAAAATAATAATAATAATAATTTCCTGGCTTGACACCAAATTGGTTTTGAGCAGTGGGTTTCTAATCTATGGCGAAACAGCTGCTCAAACACTTTGCTCAGGATGGAAAGAAGAGCAATAGGCCTAGAGGATTCTGAAGTTTTAGTGGTTTGGACTGATTCTTGACGGCGGACTAATGCAGACCAATCTGTGGGGAATGCCCCACATTTCAGGCAGAGGTTATAGAGGTTTAGAATGAGATCAGGTTCATACTCAATGACTTTTTTGGCAATTTCTGGCTCAATTAGGTCTTTTCTGGGAGATTTCTTATTCCTGACTTTGTAGTCTGCAGCAATGAGCTCCTGTATAGTGAAGAGTGGTTCTACCACTGTGGTGTGATACTGAGCATTTTCCCTCTCCAGCTGAAGTTGTTCGGTGGTGCGATCCGGGTATAGTTGCTTAAAGGTGACATCCAAGATATTAAGGATGGAGTCCTGCCACGTCGTTGTCATCTGTCCTTCAGGTGTCTTCGTGGAAGGAATGACCTCTCCCCTAGGGAGTTTTCTAGTTGTTATCCTATAAACAATCCCTCATGGGTCAGAGTTGCCCACAGTGAAGATAGGGTGCTCCCAGGACAGTTTTTTCTCTACCTGTCATGTATTGGTTCCTGAGGTATTCTACTTCTGCCTTAGGCCAGAACCTCCTGGCTCTCTGCAAGATACGCCTCTTTTGGTTGACCTCTTTTCTAAATGTCTGCAGTTCCCGGGACCACCATGGCACAGAACCCGTTAAGGGGTTTTTCCGATTAATGGCGACATTGGCTGCATTAACTATAGTATCAGTGATTTTAATCTGGTGGGAATCCAAGTCGGAATTCATCAGAGTGACAGTTTGGAGGGCTCTCGCATAATCGCGTAGCTGACAAAAAGTGTAGTCGGTGATCCTTCCTCTATCTTGGTAATCACTTCCACAGCCCTTAATTGTGACAAGCATGGGTTAAATTCTGCCATTCTGAAGAAGTTAATTGGTGCTGAATTCTACAGCGGTTGCAAAAATTAATTTTCCCTCCCAACTTATTTCTATTACATAAATAATAAAAATAATACAGAGTATGGTAATTTTTTTGTGATTTACCTGGTAAACCACAAAAAAAAAAAAAAAAACAAAGAAAGCCAGTTGTTTCCAGATTATATAAAGGTGAATTGTGAATTTACTTAGTCACATTTGGGTTTTCTGGTTTGGCTACCACCTCACTGAAGAAAACAACTTCCTGAACAGATGAATGCACAGTGCCACATATTTTCTGTAATGGCTCAGTAGCGATCCTTCATAACCTGAATTATTTGTTGTTCCTACTATGTTTATTAGCGGGTCTCGAACTTAAGGGCTGATTTGCATGTTGTTCTTGTTGAAAAAGCCTAAATAACTCACTCCCTTCGCCCAAGATCGGCTAACTACATCCTCTTTAAACAGGACTTTAGATATTTCTCTCCTTGTCCACAGGAATCAAACCAGACTTCTCCAAATGTAGCACACGGTGATATATCATGTTAATTAAGCTGCCAAAGGAATATCAGTCTACATAAAGATATTCCATTGTTAAATGTAAAGGCAGAACTAATAAAAATTTCTACTTTGGATCACTGTTATTTGAAGTTATAGCATTAGTGAATTTCGCTCAAAAAAGATTTAGTATATTACATCTCTTGATAAGGAGGTATTCTTATATGGTAAAAAAGGTAAACTGCAGCCATTATTAACCCACTGCAGGACGGAAGCCTCCTCAACAATTCATGCTGAGGGAAATGGACCATAATCTGCCACCCTGGTCCAGTGTGGGTTGGCAGATTGACCGTATTTAGCAGTCAGGGGCCTGAACCCCGGTCTAACTCAACCCCGCAACCCCTGAACCCCGCTCCTAACCACTCGGCCTCGGAGGCCTACCTTATATGGTACTTTTGTTTATATATATTAAATGAATTCCTAGAAAAAATGCATCAAACAGATCTCAAGCAGGTTCGGTTCGTGCTAATGTAAATAGGCATATATTCGGAGGATGCATTTGTAGGAAAGTAGTTTTTCTTAAAAGGCATCGTAGCCAAGTGGTCAACGCGATGGTGCATAAGAACACGCGCTCTGAGTGACAGTGATTCAAGCACGCCTGACTACTAAATACGGTGCTATTTCTTGTATTCTCTTTCTATCTTGTGAACTCCTGCCGCGTGGGCAACCCCAAGTATAAACGAAAAAAATATTTATTATTGTATTCACGCTCTCAATGCGATTTTTCCAGGTCCGGGCTTATGCGCTGAACAGTTTTACCTAAGCACAGCTTAGGGAATACTTGCGATGGCGAAAAATAGGTAGGAAACATATGAATTAAAAACCGAAAACAGTCAGCGTATTCAATAAAAAGAATTGGCATAGAGATGTGCATCAAAACATGCACTAAAGAAAATAGGTTATTCCTTAACTCACCCGAGGGACCCTAGCACATTTTCCATTTCTTGTGTCCCGGATACTGGATATCTCCAATACTTCGGTTTCCTAAAAAAGAAAATAAATAAATATATACAAAATTATTTAACTTAATATTATATATATATATTGATCTTTTGTGTAAAGGACAAAATTCCATTCGAATAATTAATTAATCATCTGCATTTACCTGTTACAACAGAAAAACAGAACTGCATGTATAGGGATTATTCAGAATATGCCAAGACAACTACACTCAATACGCTGACTCCCCATGGCCTTAACCTATTTCAGGCCATGGAGTCAGTTTATCATGTTTGTAAAGAGTGTGCATTCTGTGATCGGTTTGCATGATAATCAACCCGAGTTTCCAAAGAGCGCATGATTTTCATATTTGAAAATCATGCGCCCCGTTGCCAAAAACCAAATCAATCTAAGTGCGATTTGGGCAGCGTTCGCAAACTTTAGTGACATAAGGATTCCCTTTTAGCACGAAACGTTTTCCTGATACTCGCAAGCTTAATAAAATTGTAAATTCTTACAGTTTTTAAATGTTTATAAGAAACTGCAAGACATTATTCATTAATATAAGACACAACCCGCGGACCACAGTTTCAAAAACGCTGTGCTACAGCAATACTAAATTTGTTTACTACGAAACAGTGGATGAGAGGGAAGTGCTCTGTAATAAAGAGGCAAGGATCTCCTGTGTCCAGACACCAGGACCAAACAGTAAATCGGAAATTACTGCAAAAGCATCAAGTTCATTGTCAGGAGTCAATCAAGTTTTCACAATGGCTAAGAAATCATACAGTTGGAGGACAGTAAATCTATGAACCAAAAGATTTTATTTCTGCAAAACGGTACAAAGAAAAACCAAAGTAGCTTTGTATGCTAAAACGTACGGTTTCTTTTAGAAATAAACTGCAGCTTCACTGCTTTGCCCTTACTGCTTCTATTCTTATTATTATGCTTAAGCGATAATGCTATCGTTTGGCACTGGAGGCTAAATGTATCATATGCCAACCCCAGGGGGCTCACATCTGGTGAGTATGGGCTTGGCACACCCAGGGTCCTGAGCTGGATATCATCATTCTCTTCTCTTTCTTGGTGATTTCCTTTACTACTTCTCTCTCTCTCTCTCTCTCTCTCTCTCTCTCTCTCTCTCTCTCTCTCTCTCTCTCTCTCTCTCAGGGTAACTCAGAAATTTTTTTTGGCTGGTGCAGCATAAGCCTCAGGCTTCCTTGCACCATACTGCTAATAATAATAATAATAATAATGCGGATAGGACAATCCCGCGCAACAGACCAGACATAACCCTTGTGGACAAGGAGGAAAAGGCTACCTATCTGTTTGACATAGCGGTATCCAATATTGGCAAACTGCAGAAAACCCATGGGGAAAAAATCAGGAAGTACACGAACCTAAGACAGGAGATCAAAGAGATGCGGCATATGCAACAAGTAACGACCATCCCGATCATCGTGTCAAACCATAGATGTGGTGCCAAAGACACTACATAACAGCCTAGCAGCAATAGGTCTCCCAGCGAACACCTACAAGGAACTCCAGAAAGTCGCAATCCTGAACACCTGTAGAATAGTCAGAGAGTTCCTCGACCAACAGTAACACCACACATAACAACAACCACCCTGTGTACTTGGTAGCAATACCCGTCACGAGGTGGAACCCCCCCAATCAGGGAGAAATAATATAAGAGCAATAATAATAATAATATCATATAAATACAATTTATATGACTTGTATAAAAACTTGTATTTAAGCCTGTGTTTATATAAATATATAATTTCATATATCTATGGTTTTAATTTTTTTTTAAAAAGTTTAAAATTTGAACACAATATGAACAAGCATTTTAATAAACAACAAAATAGTTAACAATTATGGACGCATTCCTTTCACACCTGCAAGATAAGAAATGCTGACCAACCTCAGTTTGATCTGTTGATGAACTATTTCAATATATAGACCTTTTTCCCCCCTTCCAAGCATTTAATAAGAATTAAATGCTTGCAGTCCCTTCACTCATGTCTTCTTTACTGTAGAACAGTTTTACGATTTCTCATTCTTTTCACTTATATGTACATCAATTGAAAACTTTCAATTACGTCGAAAGTTTCAGTTGTAGAATCCGTTTGTAGGAATTCGATCCTTTCTTTGGAAAAATGCAGAACTTTTCTGCAACACACGTTCTATTCAGTCTAAAAAGCAACAAATTAACTCAGCAAATATGAAGTATGATTTTTCCTCTCAAGTGTACAGAAGCGGAGGACTTGCCAATACCAAACTGGTCAAGCACAAAGGAGTCATATAATTGATAACGCACTTTCAATAAATTCTCTCAGGAAAGAAATAGAAAACTGAAGCCTTGGGGATTAAATGTTGTTAGCTTCATTTCTCCGTATTCGAATTTCACAATACAAAAATTTTCTCTCGAAAAGGATGCAAAGGGAAGCGAAGATTCCGAACACAGATACTATTTCTGTACAACGTTTTAAGTGATGAAATCCCAGGGGGGACATAACGCATTCAGAAATCTCCACATTAACACTTCAATGTACAAATATTGATTAAGTCAGAAGAATCAATCTAAAGAATACTATTTGATAATCAGAAAATCATTTTAATATAATGAAATGAAGAATAAACCTAGGCAGAATATCTAGTCTCCACTTATTTCATGTACACAGAAAGCTAAGAAGAAATTCATATTTTATTTTCCATAAAAAAGGAACGGCTTCATTTGTTAAAATATATAAAAAATTACTCCAATTTGTAAAGATGAAAAAAATACGAGTATATTTTTGACCCAAATAGAGTAGAAACGGCAGCTTATTGTCATAGCGATGAAATGCACGAATAAGTTATTATAATTAGCTTAAGAAATTGTGTGAATATGCCGTTTCATTTGCTCTGAAAATTTGACTCAGCTAGAAGAAAAATCTATTCAGTGAGACCAAAGAATATACTGTATACGCAAAACAATTATTATTAAGGGGAAGTATAAATGTTTATAGTAATTAAAATAACTATAAACATTTATACAAAATACATAGCGTAAAAGGGAAGGGGAAATACTGTATTTACTTATTTCTTCATTTGAAGTTACGAACTTCCTCTCCCATTAACAGCAGTATATGCTGAGGGAGGGGGTATAAATTATAAAGCAACAGGAAATACTGAATTAAAAATAAGTTACAGAATTAATAAGGGGTGTTACATATTATAAAAACTAATGATGATGATAACTGGCACTTACAGCAGATAAATTCCTTGAGTGATACGTTTCAACGGGTGTTTGCTGTTTTCTTAATTCATTTTGTAACTTTGAACACTTCTTTTCGCAACACTATATTGATTATAAAATTTAGGCTTGGAATCACGGCACCGTTTTAAATTATATTCTTTAAAAACTGACAGTCTCCTTACACCAAACACACTGGTTCAGGGCTGTAGTGGAGGGTATACACCGTATATCCTCTGAATTTTTTTAGCTGAATGGCATATACCTTCTGGTTTTTGAAAGACTTGAAAAAATAAACATTATTTAAATATTTACGGACAATTACAAAAATTATAAATTTATTAGAATTTGATTCTTAGGCAATATTTATAGTTTTATTATTTTTAACATGTGTTTGATCAAGCTGTCTAATCTTCGGTACTGTGGCGCAGATGTGGGAAACCAACGGTGGCGCCTTCTACAAAACACTATGCCACTATGTCTAATCATCGGATCTACGGATTAAGGCAGTGCCATTCACTTGGCACTGCCTTAATCAGATTAGAATTGCCTGTGTCAGATGTCATTAAAGACGTAAGTGGAATAAATCATTTTAAAACATTTTTGGACAAACTTTACATTTTTTTCAGCCAGTCTCCTAAAAATTGTCGGGCTCTTGAAAATGCTTGTCACGAATTAAGAAAGAAATTAAAGAAAACTGGACGAATTCTTAGAGTACGTTGGATTTCGATCAGTTTCAGTACAGGGGAGTAGGATACATGCTGGCATCCACTTTAGGGTGCGGGATCACTGCTGGGGCTCAACTGAGTACGGAAGCAAACAGAGTGCTTGGCCAATGGCGTTCGCACAGGAGCACCTGCTCCTGGGACTTTTAATCCCCTTCCCTACCCCCACTTCGCTTAAATCCATGGTGGACTGTTTTCACTATTAGTTATTTTTATTTTTAATTTTCATTTTTTTATTTTTTATTTTTTATTATTATTATTATTATTTTTTTTTTTTTTTTTTAGGTCCTAGCCACTGAAATCTCAGGAAACTAGGTGGCAGGACCTACCAGAGTACTTATTTAAAATATTGGTGTACCTGGTCTGCCTCCACGGGGCGAAGTGTGGGCAACGTCTGGCTTCAGCAGAGGCCTGGCGGCTAAATGGCCAGAAGAACTACGGTACTCAACACTACTCATGTTCAATATCCATACACTTTTAAATCTCTGGCCTTTACAGCGTACTGTATCACACGACAATGTAAACTACGCGGAGATGGGGGGAAACCCCTGGTGCCGTTTGACCCCAAACACACTTTACACTATTAGTCCACCTTTCTTTCACCCCATAGTCTGATGTCCTCCACTCTTATTCCCTCTCTTCAACAAAACGTGTTTGCGTAAAGTGTGTTTAGGCTCAAACACCAGGGGATTTCCCCATCTCCACGTGGTATATATTGTCTTTTGATACAGAACACTGTAAAGGCCAGAGATTTAAAAGTATATGGGTATTGTTTACGTGTAGTGTTGTGTACCGTTGTTCCTCTGGCCATTTAGCCGCCAGGCCCCTGCTAAGGCACGACGTTGCCCGCACTTCGCCCGTGGAGGTAGACTAGGTACGGCAGTAGTTGAAGTTAGTCACTCTGGCAGGTGCTGCCACCTAATTTCCTGAGATTTTAGTGGCTAGAACTAAAAAAAAAAAAAAAAGCACATACACGTGGAGTGATCGCGGCAATTACACACAGTGATCGTGTTTGTGTGTGCGTGCTTTTTTTTTTTTTTTTTTTTGTTGTTGTTGTTGTGGCCTCTGTCAGGAAGCTCAGGCGACCCTGGCAGAGGACAGCCAGATGATGAGCAGCTTGGGCTGTCCTCTGCTGACCTAAAGAGGAAAAAACAACCCAACACATACAGCATGCCACACACACACACACACTTCTGGCTTCTGGCTCACGAGTACAGATTGTACAGTTGTGGGAGATCACCAGTGGCGCCTTACTCTAAACATTATGTCTAATCTTCGGAGTAAAATTAAGAAGGCCATTAATTCCAAAGGTCACAAAATAGCTGAAAATATACTTAAAGAAGGACAAGAAAAACGTTTAGAGGAAAATGTGAATGCATTTCACATTTTATTCTAAACGGTTATTTCAGCAGGAGAACCCACTACAAAAATTTTTAGAACTGCTTACTATAGTATATAGCGAAGAAAAATCGACCATTTTCTGATCATGAAGATTTTATTAAATTACAAAATATAATAGAATAGAATAGAATCTTTAATTCTATTCTATTATATTTTGTAATTTAATAAAATATAATAGAATAGAATAGAATTAAAGATTCTATTCTATTCTATTATATTATATTTTGTAATTTCTATTCTATTATATTTTGTAATAAATGGTGTAGATCTTGGTTCTATTCTTCACACTCGGTATTCTGAAACGAAAATAATAAATCATATTGCGAAATAAATGAGGGAACAAATATTTCCCGAATTGTTTCCTTAAATTCAAAATAAAGTAGAGTCATTGAATCCACCAGCTTAAGCAGCAAACCGACATTGATAATTTATCTGAAATCCAGAACATATATTTCTTGTTGTTATTTGGAGCATTAGCAACTAAGGCCATATTGCTCCGGGTATATGCGGAAGTCATTACCTAACCTTTCCGCATCCTCCGTATTTGGTGGTTCACGGGCTCGAACCCCGGTCTAATCAAGAAGCGTGTTCTACGCACTGCTGCTCCTGCCCACCTGGCTACGGAGGCGCCTTATATATTTATTGATCTAAAGTGAATTAGAATCGCAAGATTCTGAGAATACTGAAAAGTTTTAAAATTCACAGTTAAGACGAAGACTATTTTTTAAAAAATTAATTGCAATTGCTATTGACAAAGCCAGCGTTTTGACAGGAGAACATTCTGATGCAGTAGCTCGGCTTCGACAAATATCATTAAGCACCGCCTTAATCACAGATTATAACTGTTTGTGTCAGATGTCATTAAAGATAAGTGGAATAAATCATTTTAAAACATTTTTGGACAAACTTTATATTTTATACTGCCAATCGAACTGTATAAAATGTGACAATTTTTATACAGCTAGTCGGGTTCTTGAAAATGCTTGTCAATGAATTAGGAACGAAATTTGAGAAAACTGGACGAATTCTTGGAGTACGCTGGATTTCGAGTAGTTTCAATATAGGGAAAACCATATGGGAATCATACGAATATTTGCCATTTTAAAAAGTCATCTGCCGATCCAAAAAAAATCATTGTTCAGCCACTGACTCAAGACTCAAGTTTGCTCTGATGAAAAATAAACTGAAAATGCATCACGCGAGGTTTTGCGGAATATTTTTAAATTATAATATAAATGGAAACAACTATGCAGTCAATTTTCATTATTTAAGTTCTTGAATTCTTAAAAAATAAGAATTTTTAAAATTATATTAATGTAGTACATATTTCATATAATAAATAACTTTATACCTAAATGTTAATTCATTACTATTCCCCTAACAAATTTTGGCTTCCCTGTGATTTAATTTCCCAAACTTTCTCGGTTCACCCGAGAAAGTTTGGGAAATTATTGACACACCCTTAGTGTGTCAATAATTTTTCCACGGCGCCCCTAGGCCAAAAGAAGTACCTAACAGTTCTGTTTATTAAGTTGTTAGGAGGTGGAAACAACTTAATAAGTAATGTTGAAACTGTGAACTATCTCGAGCTAGTAGTAGTAGTAGCTGTTTCCCTCGAAAATTAAAATATCCCGCGGCGCACAGTTTGGGAACCGCTGCTCACGCTATTTTTTAACGTAGTATTCTGCTGGCACATCTCAGGGAATGTTTTTGGGAAAGTTGAATTGAGAGACAAAGAAGTAGTATTCATACTAGGTGGTATTTGGCGCATTATAGCCTCAGTTGCTGATGCGCCAATAAAACCCAAACCAAACCAAACCAAACCAATCATACTAGGAAAGTGGAAACTTTTACTTCTCTGTTGTTCAATAGGAAGCACTTCTCTCTTACTTCTCTGTTGTTCAATAGCAACGTTGTACAGTTCGATGTTGAACTAAACAACATTGCATTGTAGTATAGTTCGATGTGAATTGCCTAGTGACACCCTAAAAATTTAATTTCATTGACTATTAGAAGTTTTTCATATGTTATTACCAAAATACAGAATGTTATGTTGAAAAATTGCTTGTTCTATTCTATGCAACCGAAGCGAATTCGATTAATAAGCCTGATATGCAGAGTATATTCCTGCTTTTCGTAACATTCAGAGAGTATACCTTCTGCTAATTTTACGACTACAGCACTGACTGCTTTTTCGCGGACTCAATGAAGAAATAGTCTTAGACCACTTTTGATTAAAAACACGACACTCCAAATCGACTTTCCTCTTTCGGAACATTTTTAAGGATGATGTTTTAATTCAATACAATGAAACAAGTTGTATCAAAATAATAGAATTTCACAATATGAAAAGATTGTTACGTATATATAAACCCTCGCTAATCCGGATGTCCGATAATTCGGATCGGAATATGAAGAAATTCTGTTCACAGTTGAGTACAGTACTTTGAAAGACACACGGGATTTAGGAAGGCACGTGAGTTACTCCGACTGCGCGCTGATTGACTAGGCAGAGAGAGATGTAACATACATTACACTGTCATGCAGTATCGTTGTTGACTTTGAGTCAGACGGATGTTATTGCTTATATCGCTTCATTTGCGGACCTCTGTATAAGTACATAAAATAAAAATAAAAATAAATTTTCCGTTTATACTCCGGGACGACCAAACGGTCAGAGGAGTTCACAAGATAGACAGAATACAAGAAACAGCACCGTATTCAGTAGTCACGGGCTTGAACCCCGGTCACTCAAGGCACGTGTACTTATGCACCCGCGCGCCTGACCACTAGGCTACATATGTACATAAGTTAACATATTTTATATAATTATAGATTCACAGAATTGAAAAGTGGAATAAAAAGAAAACTCGTTACTTTAACTATCATTAACAAGTTCAAAGTGATAGAACAACTTGAAAATGGTGTTCCTGGGAAAAAAAAAAAAAAATACTGAAGAACTTGGTCACCAGATTGTGTTAGATATTAAAAAACAAAATGGATCTATAAAGGTATTTGCTTTAAAATTCGATGTGGGGAGTGATGAAAGCAGTGTATTAAATAGACAGATATTAAAAAAAACCAAAAGAAGTGTTGCTTAAAGCTGTATTTAAGAGTATTCAGAACAACGATCAGATGGCCTACCTGATAAATCTGTAAAGACACAATACTGTACCTTTATCGATGGAAAAATGTATTGCCTTTTTATAGTGAGGCGCAGATGTGGGAAACCAGTGGTTTCCCACATCTGCACCACTGGGGGCCTAACCCAAACACTATGCCACTATGCCTTTTTATAGTTTTTAAATAAAGACTCTACAGTGATATATTTTTTTTAATTTATTTTCATCAGCACTAGTACATCATTAAATTTTCCATTTATTTATGTTCTAAGGTTTTTGTCTTTTACGGTTATTTTTTGCTTCACTACTCCGGTTAACCGGATGACCTCTCTCCCCAATTAATCCGGATTAGCGAGGGTTTACTGTAACTGTATTTAGCTGACATATGACTGACTGAACTACATGTATACGTTTGGTACAGTCTGGTATGGCCCTTAATACATGAACAGCATTGACGTACCTTGTAACTTATAACTAATTACTTATATTTATAACTTTATACGTTTCCTACTCCTATTTCAGTCTTTATGATCTTTACAGTTTATATGGCCTTTTTTATAAATTATTGTTATGACCACCTACCTAATACTTCTTTTGCCCTCAGTTCAGCAGCTATCCGACGTGGCATTGATTCAACAAGATGTTGGAAGCGTTCGGGAGGTATGGCCAGCCAAGCTGTGTGTAATGCGATTAGCAATGCAGGTATGGAGGTGATTGGTGTATCCAGACGCCTGATATGCCTTTCCATAGTGTCCCACAAGTCCTCTATGAGATTAATATCGGTGGAGTTCGGAGGCCAATCGATATTCTGGAAGTTATAACTGTGTTCCTCAAACCATTCCTGCACAACAAGTGCCCTATGGTTCGGCGCACTGTCATCTTGAAAGACACCATCGCCATTGGAAAAGTGTAACATAGCGGGGTGTACACAGTCAGCAAGCAGTTGACGAAAGCGGAAACCACTGATACGTTGTTCCACATGCACCAGGGGTCGACGTTCCTGCCAGTGAAACATGCCCTACATCATTCAACCGCCTCCACCGGCCTGCACTTTTGATACTATGCATGATGTATTAAGAGCCTCATGTTGTTGACACCAAATCCGTACACGACCTTCCAGGGTGTGGAGTAAATAACGTGACTCATCCGACCAGCACCCCTTCTTCCAGTCTTCTAACGTCCAACTTGCATGCTTTTTGCACCAGGCAAGTCTTTTACGCCGAATGAACCTTGGCTAGGAGAGGATGCCATAGGGGTCGTCTGCTGGTATAGCTCATACGTGACAGCGGGCGATGCATGGTCATACCAGATATTGTTCCCGGTTGGCCCATGTTGTATTGGGTAGTGAATTCTTCAAAAGTGCTGTGCCTGTCCATCTATACGAGTCGTCGGACCCGGCGCTCGCCTGTAACGTCAACCCTTCGCTTATTAGTCTTATTAGCATTAGTCAAGTTGAGGCAAGAAAGCAAGAAAGCTTATACAGCATCAGCAAAAAAAAAAAAAAAAAAAAAACCATCTTCCCATTCCACCCATCCGGTTACTCCAAATGTTTGTCTAGTTCAGCCTTATATTTATTTAAGGCTATCAACTTCCACAATAACAGATGGAAGTCTCTTCCAGCAATCAATTACCCGCTGGCTAAAGGCAAATATCCGCACATCTATTATACAAACGTCTTTCCTCAAATTTGAATCTATGCCCCACTCAGGTTCTTAATCTGAACAAGCGGAAGTATCCTATCAGCATTGAGCCTGCTCAAACCATTCAAGGCCTTCTACATCTCAACCAGATCACCGTGCAGGTAGGTGCCTAGTCTCCAGATGCTGCAACTTCCAGAACTTTATTCCTCTCACCAATCTTGTTGCCCTTCTCTGTACTCGTTCCAGCAACTCTGCATCCTTCCAAAAATTAGGTCTCCAGACCTATATACACTGCTCAAGGTGTGGCCTGACCATTGCGTTATAGAAAGGAATAATCACCTCCTTGTCTATGCTAGCAAAATTTCTATATATCTTTGACAAAACCCCATAACCTGCTCTGGCGCCCATCTGCACTGCTCAGAGAACTTCATATCTGATTGCAAGATTACCCCCAGGTCTCTTTCATTCTCCACCTCCCTGAGTGCAGTACCACACAGTCTCTGTAAATGTACCAATTGTGTCGAGTATCGCTATGCTTCCCTCGAAAATTAAAATATCCCGCAGCGCACAGTTTGGGAACAGCTGCTCTACCCGGTTTTTTAACGTAGTATTCTGTTGGCACATCTCAGGGAATGTTTTTGGGAAAGATAAGTTGAGAGACAAAGAAATAGTTTTCATGCTAGGAAAGTGGAAACTTTTTCCACTTCTGTTGTTCAATAGGAAGTAAAACAAACATTACTAGACATGCCTACAATGTTGTACAGTTCGATGTTGAACTAAACAATACTGCATTGTAGTAGAGTTCGATATTGACTGCCTAGTGAAATCGCTGATTACTGCTACCCTTATGCAATACTTTCCATTTGACAAAGATAAACTTCAGTTGCCACTACTCAGCGCATCTACTTAACTTTTCTAGATCCTGTTGCAGTAGCATACTGCCGTTACTGTCATTAGCAACCCTACCAACGGTTGCATCATCTGCCAACTTGGACATTAAGCCTTATATACCTTCATCGATATCACTGATAAGTACACAAAACAACAATAGGCCAAGAACTGAATCCTGGGTGACTCCACTAATAACATTACTACACGTAGAGCAGAGTTCCATTTATTACCACTCTCTGCCGTCTCCCACTAAACTATCGCTTTATCCATTGCAGCAACTTGCCCTTAATGCGATACCGGTCCAATTTGTACAGCTGTCTTCCACGTGCAACAGTATCAAAAGCTTTCCTGAAATCCAAGTATATATCAAAATTATTTTTTGCATCCAGTTCCTTTGTGAACACATCGTAGTATCCAATCAAATTTGCCAGACAAGACTTCCCCTTAACAAAAACCATGCTGGGTCTGAACTATTGAGCTGGGTCTAATGCCATACCGCTCCAATTTGTACAGCTGTCTGCCACGTGCAACAGTATCAAAAGCTTTCCTGAAATCCAAGTATATATCAAAATTATTTTTTGCATCCAGTTCCTTTGTGAGCACATCGTAGTATCCAATCAAATTTGCCAGACAAGACTTCCCATTAACAAAACCATGCTGTGTCTGAACTATTACTTGTCTAGATTATCCTGCATCGCTTCTTTAACCAATGACTCCGTTATATTTCTCGGAACAGAAGTTAAACTAACAGGTCTATAATTATTTGGCACCCTTTGAACCTCCTATGTTTTTTTTTTTTTTTTTTTTTTTTTGATTTGGTAGTTGTTGGCGCATCGGCTTCTGTGGCCATATTGCACCTCCCAAGGTTTTTGCAGTACTTTGATCCAAGCCCGAGGCGGGAATCGAACCCGCGACCTTTGGGTTGCCGGGCAGGTACTTTACCCACTCGGCTAGCCCGGTCGGCACCTCCTATGTGAATGCATTTGCACATCTCCAGTCCATAGGGACCTCTCCTGAATCTATGGATGCCCTTATAATTATAGCTAAGCGTTTGCTATCTTCCCTCGCTGCCTACTTCAATATAACTGGATAGAATCCATCTACCCCGGTTCCTTTTTTCTGTTTCAATTCAACAATTTCTCCTCCACTTTACCCTCCATTATTACAAAATCATTTAGCTTCCTGTTTAAGTTTAGTAAACTTTTGTTCTTCCCTTCCTTACATAATTCCTCATGTGTGAATGAAGATGCAAAAGACACATTCAGTTTGTCAGCTATCTGAGCAGAATCATCAATAGTCGAACCACCAACATCAAGTGGACCAATATAATTCATCCCCTTCCTTCTAGAACTTACATAAGTAAAGAAGTCTGTTGTTTTTCTTTGCATCCTTTGCCAAAGATTTAACGTAATTAGCCTTCGCTTGCGTAACCTCTTTTGTTATATCTGCCATAGGTTATATGGCAGATATAACAAAAGCGTATATCCTATGGCAGATATAACAAAAGCGTATATCTGCCATAGGCTTCTGTGTCACCTGATAATTTATATGCATCTCACGCATTTTTCTTCTCTACCACGAGCCTCATTAGTTCATCTGACATCCATTTTGGTCTAAATCTTGAACAGTATTTCTTAGTTGGTATGAAAAGCCTAGTAGCTTCCAATATTAATTCCTTGATTCCCATTTAGAAATCGCTTTTTTTTTTATCAACAGTTGATCCCATTGTTTAAATTTAAAAATTTGCTGAGACCACTGTAGTCACCTTTACGAAAACAAAAACCCTTTCCTTTACTCTTGATGGTAGTTACATCATTAAGTAAATACAGTCGCAGAAAAAAAAAACTGCATCACCTTAAAAAAAAAGTAACATTTGTAGTGAAACGTATAAGATATTGTTTGATTACAGTCATTTTGTTTGTCACAAAGCAAAGGTATTGGGTCAGATAACGCTTCTATTGCATCAGCCGTTTCTATAAATACGGCGTTGGAAGCGTATACACGCTCATTATTATCCTGTTTTGTGGAGGTGTAAGCATGACTCCATAAGTTCAGTTGACACCAAGGAAAAAGAGTGTAGCTGCTGCTCTGTCCCAGGAATGGCTTTCTACGTGTGCTATCGCTGATAAAATAGGCTGCCACCAGTCAATAGTATCCCGGGTGCTAAAATTAAAGCGTGAAACCTGTCATACGAAGAGAAGACCTGGATCAGGCCGTAAGAGAGTGACTACGCCTTCCCAAGATCGATATCTGAAACGGCTATGCCTTCGTAATCGCCATGCTAGTGCTCCTGATCTAAAACTGGACTTTGACATTGAGATGGCCTCTGATGTTGAAACAAGTGCACGAACTATCCAAAAACGGCTTTCGTAATATGATCTGCATATCTATCGGACCAAGAAGAAGCCTTTGTTGACCCAACAAATGAGGAAGAAGCGACTTGCTTAGGCTAAAATGCATGTTTCGTGGACAAAAGAGCAATGGGACACAGTCATCTTTTCTGACGAACCGAAATTCAATCTGCATGGCTCGGATGGCAAGCGATATGTCAGAAGACGAAAATCGGAGGCATACCACCCTGACTGCATAACACCAACTGTAAAGTTCCCCGCCGGTCAGTTGGTCTGGGGAGGCATAATAAGCAAAGGGGTGGGGCGAATTAAGTTTATTATCGAAACGGTGAATGCAGAAACCTATACTACTATTTTGGAGGAGTGCCTGAAACCCGTTATTAGGGATCACCACACAGACGTCCAAAACTGCATTTTTCAACAGGAGTCAGCACCTTGCCACACAGCAAAATTGGTAAGTTTTATGCTATTTAGATTTAATGATGAGTTTGTCTTCTTGTCTCACAAGGCTTAAAACATATTTATACCAATGTTTTCCCTTGCTTTTCTGAGGTAGGTTCAGTCCTACCTCAGAAATGCTGGCATTACAGTGTTGGACTGGCCGGGCAACAGTACAGATTTGAACCCTATTGAAAATGTCTGGTACATAATATCGTCTAAAATTGCTCATAAGAAACCAGCAAGTAAGATTCAGCTGCAGGAGAGCATTATAAGGGTGTGGTACCACGAAATTGTACAGTCGTATATCCAGAAGTTGATTAACTCTATGGACTCGTCGGGCCTCAGAAGATCGTTACAAGGCTGTAATTCCAGCTTGAGGAGGAACAAAAAAATATTGGGGACTTATTTTGCCGATTTACAGTACATAATACTAATACGTTAACTTGTCATTTCAGTTTGTACACGTAAATGCAATAAAATGTATGTCTGGCTGTCATGATTGACATTTGCATGATTTCTCATATTTCCATTAATTACGCATTTTACCCTTTGGGAAGATATTTATAGCAATTAGATATATCAGGTGGAGTCTTTTTATTGGATTTCATGGGATATATATATATATACAGGGTGATTCACTACCAGTGCGACAAACTTGCAGGAGGTGTAGGGGGCACAAAGGCAAATCGGAATCACATAGCATTGCAGGGTCCGAAATGCCTTCGTCATGTGCGGTAGAGGACGTTGAACGGGAGGTCGCGTGAACAGCGATCCCGCTGGAAGTCAGCATTTGCGAACCGGTTCCCGAGGCAGTAGGATGGACGAGTATTCAAACGTTGAACTGGCCGACATGCACCTCGCGTATGGAGCTGCAGACTGTAACGGGCGCCGCTCTGCGCTTGTACCAGGAACGTTTCCCGCACAGGCGTGCTCCTCATCATACGATTTTCGCACGTGTGCACAGAAGGTTACGTGAGACTGGTTGTTTCACGAGAGGTACCATGAATCGAGAGCGAACGACGAGGACGCCAGACAATGAGGAGAATGTCCTACGTCTTGCAGAAGGCAATCCGAGTACGAGTAGTCGAGCGATAGGCCAACGATTGGGTATTTCCCAATCCACTGTACGGAGGATACTGTCAACAAACCAAATGAGTTCATACCATCTGCAACGCGTCCAATCATTGGAGCCTGCGGATTATCCACTCCGGAGGACTTTTGCCACTTGGTTTCTTTAACAGAAATGGTTCGCAAATGCTGACTTCCAGCGGGATCACTGTTCACGCAACCTCCCGTTCAAAGTCCTCTACCGCATGACGAAGGCATTTCGGACCCTGCAATGCTATGTGATTCCGATTCGTCTTTGTGGCCCCTACACCTCCTGCAAGATATCCTGCAAGATTGTATATCACCCTGTATATACATATACAGGGTGATATACAATCACCCTGTATATGTATTATACACCTTCATATGATATACAGAAATATAAATTGAGGCACAAGGAACTACGGGACAAGCACATGGCAAAATAGGCCATGTGAAATAAATAAGACCAAAATGGTGCAAGGAGCCACTGATCTTACGAAGTCAACGTGAGATGATAGTCTATAAGCCTTCTGTTCTTCTTTCCTCAAGTTCAAGCAGCACTAATCTTCACTGGAACAATTTCTTGGAAAAATTTTGGAAAGCTTGAAAATATTCCTGTCTCAATTAATTCAGGTTGTCGGCTGCAGTCTAAACGGGCCATGACAAAAATAAACCGTTTTCGCTGTCATTACCGCTATCAGCTCCACTGGTGTCTGACCCAAGGATAGAAACAACCAACATAGCAGCCATGAAGAAAACCAACCTCCTAATCCCAGTGTTGTCTTATTTTCCTCCATCTCCAACCAATCAACAAACGGATTACCCAACATATAACTCCAATATAACTCTCAATACAAATACTTGGTCACGGGTCTGTTGCACAGACCCGTGACCAAGTATTTATCTCAAGATTAAATTTTAAAAAAACCACTATTCAGGCAATCACAGACATGTATTGGAACGAACACTCCATCAAAGTAGTAATGGGATGGGTTTGAACAAAATGTTGCAAGTGCAGAGGGACGACATTCTTGTGTGAGGGATATGACCTGATTGTCAGTATGGTAGTTTCGCCACTCAGATGAAGTGAAAAAAAAACTTGGTTCCCCTGATAATTTTTTTATTTTCTCTCACTAGATGTCTTTGGTGGTATTTTCAAAATTTAATTTTTACCTGTGCTTGAACTGGGGTAATTGAGTTTGGTAGTATTTCCTCTCAGCTGGCGTTAGTTCCAGGTTAGATGTAGTCTATGAATGTATGGGTTGTGACGTCAAAAGCAGGACTGAATTTTTTTGTGAATATTTTGAAAATCAATTGTGCCAGTGCACTGTGGGTCTTAATTAGGAAGATGTATTCTGGGATTAGTTTCGTAGCTGTGTTTAGAGGTTGCCGCGGCCATCATGTAGCTTTATGGTGCGTTAGAAACATTATGGTGCGTCTGCTTTGCAGAAGCACCATAATGTTTCTATGTGGGATGAAAAACTTCTGCGGGATGAAAAACCTTAAACTTAGAATTTCTCTGTTGATAGAGGCATGACCGCGATTATGTTTTTTGACCTTCTGCAATGAGTAAAGCTGACACCGCCATCATGTTTGTGCGGGATGAAAAACTTCTGCAGAATGAAAGACCATCGGTCTTAGAATTTATTGGCCTTAAATTTAGAAAATTTTACTTGCCAAAGTTCCTCTCTGTTGTTGGAACTACCTGAAAATAAAAATTCTGTTTGCTGTTTTCCCTCCCATGATTAAAACTATTTGCAAGTGAATATACTTAAAGTTTAGATTTTTTTTCTTGACAAAGTTCCTCTCTGTTCTTGGAAATACCTGTTCTTCAAAATAAAAAAATTGTGAAGTTCCTGGTTGGCTCCAGCTGTTTGAAAGCTGTAAATAAGTTTTGTTTTTCGCTTTTCAATTGTGTTCTTGCAATGATCGTGTTTTCCCAAAGTACTAAGAAGTTAGTTTTATTGCCAATAGTTTATCAATTAAAAACTTATTTTTCTCTCAATAATACTAAAGAATCAACATATACACAGATATTTACAACAGCATAGTTTTATTGAACACATATGTACACATTTTACATGAAATGGATTTGATCAGAGACACATTCAAGGCCACTTTGGGCACATCCTTTGTGACGTTCACATATCTCTGCAGTTTTCCAACACCACATCATAAAATTCCCCAATCAGCAGCAATAAAAGGAACAGCATCAGAATGACGAAGCATTTTCATATAGTTCCGTTATCTGAAAAAGAACAAGAAGATGTTAGATGAGTACAACCCTCGTGTAGTAGGTAGATTTAGCGGCATTAATGCATTGCAAAAACATACGTCACCCGAACGTATTATGAAAGAGTACTTGAACAGTCAACTAACTTATGTGCGGCATATGCTGCAACAAGTTAATTTTCTGAGAAACAAAATAATAGTTCCGGGACTTCATCATACATTTCAGTGCGATTTAGTAGAAGTTTACAATCTGTCTAAACAGAACGGAGGCATACGAAATCATATTGTTTGTATAGATTACTTTTCAAGATGTTAGAGTAACGGCCATTGAAATTAACAATTCAAAAGAGATGGTTAAGGCATTCACGTTGATTTTCAAAGAAGAAACGCCCTTCAATGTAAACACCGATCAAGAATGGGAGTTTACAAATAAAGTGGTAACGGCTTTCAGTCTGTTAACAATTTCTTTACGACTAGATCGGAAAAAAGCAGCCATAGCTGAGTGCTTTATCAGAACCCTGAAAGAGAAAATCCTTAAATGGATAACTTATTCTAAAAGTAAGAAATATGTTCATGTGCTTCCCAATATTGTTGCCATCTACAATCAAACAACATCACAGCATCGGAATGCCCCCTGCTACACCACCTTGATAAACACCCTCTTTACCAAAGAGTGTGTTTATCGAAAATTGTACTTGAAAAAGAACAGATTCCTAAATATAAAGTCGGCGATCGTGTCATGCTAAGCTGCGGTTCTGGGGCAACTAGAGTCGAGAAATGTTTACAATTTCTCAAGTTTTAAAACTAAGAGCCAGTACGTACAGAGTACGTATATTGGAAGTGAAATTTGTATGTTCTAAGGTTGGGGATAATAAAACACCAGGTTTAGACTTGATTGAAAATAATTGTGTTAAAAAAAAGTTTGTTGACTTGTGTCCAGAAATAATGGTTAATATGTATAATAAGTGTTTATTGAAAGGAGTTTTTCCAGGATTTTGGAAAATTGCTCTGTTAAAATTATTACAAAAACCTGGCAAATTGTTGACTGATCCTAGGGGTTATAGACCCATTTCTTTGTTAGCAAATTTGGGTAAAATATTGGAAAGATTGTTGTTGTTAAGGCTAGAGAAATTGTTCAACGAACAAAATCTTCATTTTAAATATCAATATGGTTTTAAGAGAAATAGTTCAACAGAGGATGCCCTACGCGATTTGATTAATTTTAGTGTAAATTCTGGTGAGAAATATGTGTTAGCATTATTTATAGATTTTGAAGGAGCATTTGATACTGTATGGTATCAAAGTGTGCTTTTTTCATTAAGAGAATTAAATTGTCCCAATTTGTTATACCAAATTATTAAAAGTTATTTAATGGATAGACAGATTATTATAAGATCCCAACATTTAACTTTTAATAGAATTATTGATCGCGGTTGTCCACAAGGATCTGTGTTGGGTCCTATTTTATGGAATCTGGTCTTAAACCAGAAAAAAACAACAACAACCGGGAAAAATACAAAGAAATACAACAAAAGATCAAACAGGAAATCCGGAAGGCGAAGGAAAAATGGATGGAAGATCAGTGTGCAGAAATCGAAGACCTAATCAAGAAAAATGACAACTATAACCTGCACAAGAAGCTTAAAGAAGCTGGAAACATCTACAAACCGGCTCCTATCCCAAGTTTATATACGGACAACAATCAACCTATACTAAGCAAACAAGCCAAACTCGACACCTGGAAGAGCTATATATACAATCTGTTCGGCACCAACAGAAAACCGGCAGAAACGCAACAACAAACACAGGAAGACAATCTCCACATATTAACATCTGAAGTGGAACATGCCATCCGAATAACAAAGCCAGGCAAGGCCTGTGGACCTGATCAGATTCATGTGGAACTGCTGAAACAACTAGACTACAGCAACATCCAACAACTAACGAAATGGTTCAATCAAATCTACAGCAACAACGACATTCCATCCGAATGGCTCCAATCCATCTTTGTGGCCCTACCAAAAAAGGCTACCAGCCGGAAATGCGAAGACTTCAGGCTGATCAGTCTAATGAGCCAGGTGCTAAAAGTCTTCCTCAAGGTGATTCAGCAAAGGATAAGATGTAAGTGCGAAAGTGCACTAGGAAACACACAGTTCGGATTCTGCAGGGGACTAGGCACCAGAGAAGCAATTTTCTGTTTACAAATATTGCTACAAAGGTGCTATGAACATCAAAAAGACGTGTATATATGTTTTATTGACTACGAGAAAGCCTTCGATTCAGTAGACCACGACCGCCTAATTGACCGACTGAGAAAACTTGGGCTTGAAAACAATGATATCAACTTTATTACAACTCTCTACTGGAATCAAACAGCCCGGCTTCGCTATGACAACGATCTGACAGACCCAATTCCAATAAAAAAAGGCGTCCGGCAAGGCTGTCCATTATCTCCCATTCTTTTTAACATCTATTCGGAAATGATCTTCGACCAAACACTGGCTGACAAGAACATCGGCATAAAAGTTAACGGACACTACATCAATAACTTAAGATATGCCGATGACACAGCACTAATAGCGGATTCAGAACAAGATTTACAGACCATCTTGAACGAAGTGGACATAGAAAGCCAAGCATGGGGGCTACGAATCAACAAAAAGAAAACAAAGGTGATGAAGGTCAGCAGGACTGCAAGCAAAATCACGATCAAACTAAACAACGAAAAATTAGAGCAAATACACCGCTTCAAGTATCTCGGAGTGCTCATTGATGACCAGCTGAACCATGAGGCCGAAATCAAAAGCAGAATTGAACAAGCCAGGCAGGCATTCACCAAATGGAGAACCCTCCTCACCGACAGAAGCTTGAACATCGTGCTCAAATTACGCACATTGAAATGCTACATCTGGCCAATACTGCTCTACGGTGTAGAAACCTGGACTCTAACATCAGCCACTACAAAAAAGCTCCAGGCCTTCGAAATGTGGCTCTACCGAAGAATGCTGAAAATTCCGTGGACAGCCAAGATAACCAACGCACAGGTCCTGCAGGACATGCACACGGAACGGGACTTGCTCAAAACCATCATCAGCAGGAAATGCAAATACCTAGGTCACATCGCTAGGAACCAACAAAAATATCACCTACTACCACTCATCCTGGAGGGAAAGATCGAAGGCAAGAAACGCCCAGGCAGACCGAAAATGGCATGGCTAGATAACATCAACACCTGGCTTCACATGACAACAGCACAAATTCTACACGCAGCGCTAGACAGAGAACAATATCAAAACGAAGTCGCAAACGCCATTCGGCAGCATTAAAGAAGAAGAAGGTCTTAAACCAGTGATTAAGTAAAACAGTCCCTAATTGTTATAAGGTGGCTTATGCTGATGATTTGGTTTTGTGCGTGACAGGAAGATCTAGAGCAGTATTAGAAAGTAGAATGGAGGTTAGTGCTCAGGATTTGACTGATTGAGCTACATTAAATAAACTAAAAATTTCATCTTCTAAAACTGTCATGATGTTATTAAAAGGAAAATTAGACTACAACAGACCACCTCGATTATTAGTAAACAAATTCCTCTTGTTTCCCAGGTAAAATATTTAGGGGTTATCTTGGATGACAAGTTATTATTTTCCCAACATTTGAATTATTTAAGTAGGAAAATAAAAAATTACACTGCTTCTATAGTTAGGGTTACCAGAAAAGATTGGGGATTAGGTAAACGCATTTTGTATCTATATTATAAAGCTATTTTTATTCCGATTGTGTCGTATGCTGCATCAATTTGGTATGTTCGTACTGTCAAGGTAAAATTTAAACAAAAACTATTATCAATACAAAGAATAATGTTGTTAACTATTTTGCGTGTTTGTAAGACTGTTTCGACTAATGCTCTACAGGTGATTGCGGGGGTATTGCCTTTGGATTTAACAGTCGTGTATAGAGCTTTTTGTTATTTTATAAGAAAAGGAATACAAATTACATTTCTGGGGATTACTAATGAAGTTTCTTCTGCAGTCAGCAAACAGAAGAAAGAAATTTTGGTGAAATTAATTAAATTATGGCAGGACCGTTGGGATTCCAGTAGTACTAGTAGAGTAACTTATTTATTTATACCTAGTGTTGAATTTAATTTTAATAACAAATTGCATCGCTGGTTTTATCCAAGTATGGAATGCTCATATTTGATTACGGGGCATGGTTCCTTAAAAAGTAAGTTGCATCAGTTTAGTTTAGTGGAAGATCCTTACTGTGTTTGTGGAAGGTTGGAAACATGGGATCATATCTTATATGAATGCAATTTTTATGATGAATTTAGATTAGACTTATTTAATTTGGTACCTAATTTTATTAGGGGTTCTGAATTAATTTGGCTTCTAATGAAAGGAATTTTGTAGAATTTCAACGGTTTTGCAGGTTGACATTTAATAAAAGGAGGAGTATACATGTTGTTACTAATACTGACTAAAGACCTGTTTTTCTTTTTTTTTTTTTTTCCCCTCCTCTGGAGGGATAGGCATTCTGTCTTGGAGGCGGGGAGAATTTTTTTTTTTTTTTTTGGCTGGCCTTTTGGAATGACAATGAGGCGGGATTGTTGCACTCACTAGTAAGATGTATTCTCCTAGTTGGTGCATTTTTTTTTTTTTTTTTGCTGGCTCTTGGGTGTGGGCACCCCAGGAGCGGGACTGCTGGCACCCACCAGTCTTGCACCCTTACTGCTGGGTGCGGGATTTAGGTGCAATATGCACAGCCAGAGTTAATAGATCCAGGCATAGCTCCTCGTGCCAGGGATGGGCACCAGGTGGTAATTGCCCAATGGACTATCACCTGGTGGCAGAGTAGCCTGTTTGACTTATAACACATTACACACACGTGTACATACACTTACAGGCTATTATGAGAATATGATATTAGATGATAAATTGGTGGAGATGGATGTATGTCCGGGTGCCACCCTTCGACAGTTAAATACATACATACATACATACATAGTACGTACAGAGTAAAAGAATGTACCGATCGAAGGAACATTGTATGAGAAACAAATACAGAAAGTTAATCTCAAAGAAACTTCCACGAGATATTTTCCTGATCGACAAGGTACTTAAGGAGAGAACAAGACACGGTCAGCGTCAATTTCTTATCAAGTGGAGCAGATATCCGACCTCATAATTCCGCGGTTAGTGCCAAAGGTGTTCTTAACATTATCAAGTAACTCTTGTATGGGCTCATTCAAATTTTATGGTAGTTTTGGCAAATGAAGTGACTCTCATGGGCAAGTGGGAAATGGCATTAGTAGAAATCCACATTCCTAATTCTTGGAATCATATTTCGAAAGGCTCAACAGAGTTTAGTTTTCCAGAAAAGTCTTTCATCGAGATGCACAGAATTTTATAATTTGGAACCAAAGTACAAAATTTATTTCAACCTGACCAAACACGTGTAGGCTTAACAACGCATAGAGTTCAAAGTTGTTCAGACCAATCTAAGAGAAAGATTGTACGTCAAGAATGGAATTCAGTTGGTGATTCCCTACCGAATGGCCAAAGTTATAGGTTTGGGACAGAAATCAAAGGCAAGGAACAAGAGCAATAACAAAAGATAGGACTCTCAAAAATATACACATTGAAAAATAGATACCTAAAGATAAAATTATGATTTCCAAGAAAGCACACGAAAGGAGAATAGCGTTTGGCAGGCTGTCGAGTGGAGAATGAGCAGAGTGTAAAATTCCACATGGTAATTACAACATGTGTTTCTGAAATTCTGCAGACTATGATGAATATTGTTCCTGAAATAAAGGCATCTATCTGTAAATACCCATGGTTTTGTTTCTCTCGAAATTGAAAGCAGCATGTATCTTTGATTCCCAAAGACAGGCCTAGGGAAGTTGTTAGGCTTTGACAACTTGGGCTGTGACTTTGAAGAAACTGTACATTGTAAATATCTGAGCGATATAAATAGGGGCATGAACTCATACTTCGCATACAGAAGCGTGATCGAAGACCAGGTTGTAAGCAATACCAAGCAAGCTAATATTCGTGTGAGTTGTACTGTTTGGAAACAGAGGTAAATTCTCACATCTAGATTACCCATTGCTTCTTTCAACTTTCTTCTTTCAAATATGCACAGACAGTGGCCAGATTTTTCTGTTCAGAGGAGGGAAAACCCTAATTAGCTGCATTTCCGACCACAAAGAATGCTTATGTGACGGGTGGAAATCTTCGCTGGCCCCGTGGCCCAGAAAGGCCACTGGCTAGGCAATATTTTCTGTTCGGCCTATACATTTCTTTCTCCACTTCTCAAACTCGCTGCTAGGTTCATCGGTCACCAGGTGCTATCCGCAGGGTGTAACATGGTCGATGATGTTATTTCTGGACTGCCCATAAAGCCAGCATTCATAAATCGTGCATCCAAAGTGGGACAAGCCATTAAGCAAAAAGTCCACAATCAGAAAGGAGGTAGTCAGAAATACCACGATATTTTTCAATAATCAAGCTCATGATGTCTGAAATGGATCTTTTTTTGCCCAAACCGCAACTAATCTGTGCTTTGAGCATTCTTCCTACGTGATATTCCTAGTTATTGCCTTGGTGGACATGACTAGACTGATTTAACTTTTCATTCTGGGAACATCAGATGAACATCAAGACCTAGGAAAAAGTGATTTAACCTCAAATTAGAACTTACTCAGAGCTACGGCCT
The DNA here is from genome assembly GCF_048544385.1 of Mastigoproctus giganteus. Classification (NCBI taxonomy): domain Eukaryota; kingdom Metazoa; phylum Arthropoda; class Arachnida; order Uropygi; family Thelyphonidae; genus Mastigoproctus; species Mastigoproctus giganteus. Next base: position 172,475,854 of record NC_143577.1, read on the forward strand.
CCGTAGACAAGTGGTCAGGAGCAGGAGTGCAGTAACACACGCTCTTTGAGTAGACCGGGGTTCAAGCCCCTAACTGCTGAATACGGTCGATCTGCCAACCCGCACTGGACCAGCGTGGCAGATTATGGTCAGAGTTGTTTGTTAAAGACAATGTTTGTGATGTGGGACAGATGCTTTCCCAAACTGATAGTAGCATGTGTCAACAGATGAAGTTCTATTCTGTAAGATGTAAAATATTACGTTTAATATTTTAGAAATGAGTGAGATTTATTTAAAATAAAGCTTAGGAAATAGCAAAATAGGACAGTAAACATTACCAGTCACTAATATTATTCTAGGTCACTCACAAGGAATTAAAAATTAGACAAGGTTGAATTAGAGAAGGGAGCGGTAAGCTATTAGCAATTAGGGGTACATTTCAGTTCCCACCATGGCAAAGAACAAACAATAACAACGGGAATGGTGGCAGCAACTACTGGCGTGCAGGTGCGAATGACTATGGCTCTGAAAGAACAAAGGGTTGTAGACTGAACATCGTCGGACATCCCTTTGTCCGGTGACACCTAGAAATCGGTCAGGTAGTAAATACGTGTCAAATTACTCCGGTTAGCAATCTATTTGCATCTGACTGTCGGCGATGGCAAGGTTGTTAGAGCATGTAAAATAAATCTACTAAGTTTAACGAGGGGTGGCGAAGATGAGAGCGAACTTCAAAGCAGCAGATTGCCTGGGAAAAATTTGCAAATTTATTAAAATGAGCTCTGAATATACAGCTTGAGAAATTTTTAAGGACGAATAGGAATTGATGAAAGTTGACAAAATGAGAAGATTGGGTAAACTCAAAAAAAAGGCGGACAGGAATTATGAGGGGCGTTGCTGAATTCAGAGTAACAAAAAGTCAGTGAGCAGGGGGAAATGAGATCAAATCCAGCAGTTGAGCTTTATGTGGGCGGTTATGAAGATGAGTTAGAAAGAGTGAGAACCCAGAGTTGAGTATGTGGAGGTGTGTGGAAATGAGTTAGGAAAGACAGAGTTGAGTTTTTGACAATGTTAGTGGGAAAATGAGTAATAAGTTGTGTAGGGTTAGATAAGTCCTGTCCTATCCTGTCAGCCAGCTGGGAAAGATCTGACAAAGTTAAGATGGAGTAGTGAAGGGTTAGATAAGTTTAGTGCAGTCAGTAAGTTAAGAAAAGTTAGTGGAGTTTAATAATAGAAGAGAACAGTCGAGTAGTCCGTTATTGGAAGGCAAGGGTAGTGGCCCGTATGCAAATTAGTCCGTTATAGGAAGGCAAGGGTAGTGGCCCGTATGCAAATAAGTCAGTCCGTCGTCGGAAGGCAAGGGTAGTGGTCCGTATTCAGATGAATGAAGTGTATAGAGAAATAAACCTGTCCATTATAGGAAGGTAGTGAAAGTGGCCAGCGTGAAAATAAGTAGTGTAAGGAGAAAAATAACCCTAGTCGATCATCTGAAGGCAGTGATAAAGGCAAGGCGCAGATAAGTGAGCTGAGAAGATAAAGTTGTAATTCCTAGTCCGCCAGAATAGCTGAACCGAAGGTTAAGTAGCAGTATCGAAGACGAGCCCATAAATTCCTAAAAGACACAATGATGCCCTATCCAGACATAGACTACAGCCCATGGAGAAACTAGAAGTTCTGAGATGAATGCAGTTGGCAAACGATGATGCCATTCCCAGACAAGGAGTTGAAGGCCCCAAAACGGAGAAATCCGATTCGTAAAATTAAGTAAGTGACTAGTTATATAGTATTCTCCCTCACAAATAAAGGACTGTTGGAACTCTAATATCAGATTAGTATAACGTTTAGAAAGATGTTAAGGGAAGGAGATACAAAGATATAAATATATACATAAATATAGAGATAAGTCAGATGATAGTTTTGGGTTTTGATTAATGTATAATTAGACATATGTAGAAAGGCAAAGGAGAGAAATTTGATATTTGTTATTGTCTAACATATAGGTATGATATATTTTGGAAGGGAAGGGTAGAGAAATACAGAGAAAGAAATAGCCATATGAATGTAGCTAACCCTTGGGACCAGCACTAGTCCAGAAATTGGTGTCAAATGTACTATCTGTCTTGATTAGAGAAAGTTGTGAAATTATATTCCCCAAGACAAGATGGGGCACTAATTAAAACGGAAGTTAAGAGTGAAATTCCTAAATCAATTTATAAAGTAAGGATTTGATTTAACTAGGAGAAAGGGTGTACCTAATCCTCTTAAGTAATTATTATTCATTTGTGAAGAAGCTATAGCAGTTTTTGTAAAGATATTAAGTTTGTTGTGTATAAAGAAATAACCTTTCTAGTGTAAAACCAATGTATTTAATTGCCATATATAACTGAATATACATAGGCAAATTTGAGTAATAATTATGTGCTTGAGAGTTGTTAATTTTTATATTGTGTATATAAGCGTAAATAAAATGTTAAGTTATATATTAATGTGTGTGTTGTTTGTCATTCTTGAACACTCATCCTGTCCGAAGGGAATTATAAATAATTGAGAAGTTCCCTTAAATCTGGAATTCTCCTGTAAAGTAAAGTCAGATGTGTAAGTGGGGAAATTAAAATAAGGTGGACAACAACTCTTATAAGGGAACTAATAAAAACAAAATAAATATAAAAAATATATATCAGTAGTTAAAAATCCTTTGTTTTCCACCCCCCACAATTTGAAGTCGAAAATTGTAGAACTGTTGAGTCGTCTCAGACTAGATTAGTGCCATCAAGCCAAATATATCGTTATCATCCTGTCAACTTCACCTGAGGATGGTTCGCAGTTCCTCAGAATTTTGCTGCTATCTCAAGACGCCACGGCAAAAGGACAAGTATCAGAAGAGTGTCTTTTTGTCTGCAAAGTTAAATTAAACCCACATTCAACTTGCATACATGAGGTTTTAGAAAAGCACCCACTTGTGTATCCAATTAACAGATTCAATGTTACTTATTTTTCTGTTCCCAAAGGGATGAGTGATTTGACCGGAGAATATTTATCTGGTTCAGATTACAGCATGTCTAATCGTAGGTATTGTGTCCAGTGAAAGCTTCAATGGTTCCTTTAAAAAAACTCATTTAATTTTTCCCAGTACAACTTGTGTTACTTGATTCTGACTGCAGACGGTGTTCAGTATTCATCCATACCTCTTACACCCAATTACAAACACAGACATTACATGAGGTCCTACCTACCTCTTTTTACAGCTCTAAACATATGGAACTTAGGTTCTGGGAATGACATCTCATATTTGGAATACTCAGAAGACAATGTTCTTTGTTTTTGATTTAAGTCTGGACCAAAATGCAGTTTTTTTGTTTTTTTTTTTATGAAAACCCCAAACACGAAAGGTATCAAAACCTATAGTACTTAGTAAAACCTATAGTACTTAGTACTTCAATGGGTTGAAGGAGAAGTATGGGGGGGGGGATGCCGGAAACTTTGCTCTAGAGACTAAACATGGGTTTCACCACTTCAAGCCTCCAATAAGCAAAGTGTGGTGGTATTTCACCGGTTGATGAAAGTCATCTACCACCTAAAAACTCATCTACCACCTAAAAGTTGCAGAGCATGTGAGTTCTCCGTGTCATGGAAGTGCACGCATTGAAATAAAATTTGCATCCCCTCTTCTTGAGAACATAACTAATTCTGTGGAATGAATTTCAAAATGTTCTCTCTGTGACGGTCAGATCCGTGCTCATCGACTATGAACACTGAACAGATCATAAGAGTTTTAAGGGCTGACAGCGCATCAGGGAAACTTCCAATCAGAGTGTGCACCCAAGATGAGGTACTGTCAAGAATACGCCAAAAGCAAGCCCTGCTTGTGTTGAATACTGACTATTCACCAAGCCAGGAACACACTGGGTGTGCAGATTCCCAGGAAAAACTGAAAGCCAATACTTTGATAGTTTTGCTCACCCTCTCCAGTGGATATTGCCACCTTTCTAAACAAAAAGAAATGGACTTGTAACAAAGTGTTAATTCAGCATCCAGAATCTGCGGCCTTCACTGTATATTTTACTTAACTCATAGATGTAGGGACATATCTATTCCAAAGATTATAAACCAATATTATTGTAAAGATTTGTGGGTGAATGATGAAATCGTAAATTTAGATGTATATCAACATTTACTACCTAAACAAAATTGTTAATAAAAATAGTCTATTGATTGAAAATCAAAGATATTCCTATCCAGCTGTACTTGCTTCTCAAGCGGCAAGGCAAAATGAGCATTGCGTATTTCCGTTTACAGCTTTTCCTTTTTCTCTCCTTTGGTTCTATAGCCTGTTGCTGTTGTTGCTGCTGTTGCTCAGAGGGAATGTTGGGTAACGATATGGACTTCTGTATAGCCACGTTCGTTTTTAGACCTACATAAGATTGAAGAGTCTGGAGTATATTTTAATTTGGACTCCGCAGGTAGGTCTTGTCTTTTTAAAATCGACAATATCTGTTCATCTAAAGACACGAGTTGTTACTGTTTGGGTGGAGCCACAACAAGCAGGAATTTGCGTTGACTCGTTCAACGTTCACCACCTTAATAAGCTTGTGATGAACAGTACTATCAGCCTACCCAAAAGAGGAAACAAAGCACCGTTTTGCTGGTGAATTAATCTCTGGTGAGTTCTAAACACAGGTTTTTTTTATCTGCAAGTGTCCTAAGAAGTTTTTTCTTCCATTCGAGTTTGTGTTTCTCTTGGAGAGTGACACGTGTTTCCACGATTCTAGTTCTTACAAAGTTTAACAAAGCGAAGTAAACTGCGTGGGTTTTGAGTTCTTATAAAGAGCAGTGGCTTTCATGGGATTTGCTTCCAAGAGATATTTAATGAAATTAGCGTGACGCTCTAATCTACTAGCCATGAAGGCACATATACTATTGCATCCCCTTCGTTAGGTAGTACGTGTGATCAGAAACGTAATTTCTCATCTGTATTCTGACAGAAGTCAAACAGCAAATATTGGTGCACTTCCCAAGTTCTCTTTTTATAAATGTCTACGAGGATATGTAATCTGCCCGGGAACTCCTGCATAGCAAGTGTGTGATTTGATGAGAGTATCACGGGTTTTTAAACACTACCAAGTAGTGAGAATTTAAACTTATGGTTCTAAACTGTGAACCCTGAGAGAATGTTTTGAGTAAGTAAAATAACACTCAGGTTTCTATGGTGAGATACTTTTATAAATATATCAGCTACTAGGGTGCTATATTTTGTCTGATTGATGAGGTCATCTAGAAGAAGCAGATTATTCATCATGGGTCAAATTCGGGCTCGTTTAACCCTTTGACTAACTCGATTTGCAGGTACAGTAAAAACTTTTCTTGACATTCTGAAAAATAAACAATCCTTTGAGGAGGAGAAATTAAGATTTGACTATTCTCAAGTAGACAATACAAAAGTGTTTTTTCCAGACAGTGACGCTGGACACAGTGCATGTAAACTGGTGTTGAAACATTTTGGGTATACGCATGTGACTGTGAACCCGGTATTTATGCAAGTGCGGGCTGGGCTAGCAACTATAAAGACAGAAGGTGACGTGTCCGAAAAATAATGTTTCCAATTTTTATAATTTCCAGTATGCTTTTAATTTTTCTCACAATTCCTGAATAAAAATTTTAAAAAGTTACTCATTTTTCATCCCATGAGCTTTTCATACAATTCCTCAATAAAAATTTTAAAAAGTTACTCATTTTTCATCCCATGAGCTTCTCTTACAATTCCTGATTTCTTAAGAAGCAGCTTTAACTGAAGCCCAAAAAGAACACCACGTCGGATCTTCGCCGAAAGAATTCACATCCAGGACCATCACAAAGTGGAGGCAGGGTCCCACATCCCCCCCTCGCATCCCAAAGAGGGGCGATCCTGAGCTCCAACAGTCCCTAAAAAAAGGGAGACATTACCAGAGCACCACTGAAAACAGCTTAGGGTCAAATATGGGGATTTCGTGGGAATTTTCAAAAGCTGAAAGTATAATGTTGGGTGGTTAGCTTTCACTCGGTGTCATTGAAATATCCATATGGGAAGGCACGTGTCATCTCCAACCACACGTTTAGTGAAGGTAAAGTCAAACTTTTGTTACAAAGGCCTCCAGGAGATAAGAAGTTCATTTGTCTCTTCGGACACAAAATGGTACAATGACTGAAACATTTACATTTGGCCTTTTACTGCAGCTGTCACAACATCCAAGTTGATTAACCTTTCGTATTTGGCATTCAGAGTCACTGTATTTCCTCCTTGGGTTCTGAAGGAACCCAAGGCTTGGAATTGGTGGAAGTGAACTTGACGATGTTGTCACCATCTAGCTCATCCATGAGCTCACCAAGGGAGTGATCGATAGGTGGACTTTTGTCACCTGATTTACATATGAAAATGAAACAATCTGTGTCACAATATAGCATGCAATGCCGTGGGGTGGCCATAGCCTTGTAGTTTTATCCAGCCATAGGAAGCAACAAAAGAGCCAATTACTGCATTTCCACACTTGTAGGGTTCCTCTGTCCCCTCGATCGGCAAGAATCCAGGCAGCATTATATCCTCCATTACTAACATGGCCTCATGAATGAATTTAGTGTAATCTAAGAAAAGCTCTACAATGCTTTTGTATGTATCGCAAACTTAAATGCCTAGTCCTGTTAGTTCTCGTGGCCAGGCATCCCCACAGAGAATTTCAGCATAATTTAGCAAGTGCACACTTTGCAGGGTTTGCCTTTAGTTTGTGCGTGCTGACCGGGCTAGCTGGGTGGGTAAAGTGCCTGCCTGGCAACCCCAAGGTCGCGGGTTCAAATTTCCCGCCTTGGGCTTGGGTCAAAGTACTGCAAAAAAAAATTGGGAGGTGCATTATGGCCACAAAAGCTGATGCACAACAACTACCAAAAAAAAAAAAAATGCCTGTCAACAGTTATGCCTTCTTTATTCTTAAAGCCTTGAATACAAGCATCAGGTTCTACCCTTCGGGCTATCCTGATGCTTCCTGCTTCATTTTCAAAAAGGCATCCATGTAGCCACCAAATAAAGAATTATGCCTGTCTTCGAAATGCCAAACTTCACAGATGTCAATACTTTTGTAGCCACTCTCGATTGCACGGTAAAACGCAGGAGTACACCAGATCTCAGAAAAGCTTCTGGCCTCGGGATTACACTTGGGAAACAACTCCAGACATGCACTGCATAGCTGAAAAATAAGCTTGCCATTGTTTATACTGCAGGGAGAGGGAAGAAAAGCACCTATGGGGTGAACATCCTGGCATGAATAACACCAAAGTATGGTGCTGGACAACAAAGTCGCTAAGGATGACTTTAGGGTGCCTGCAAGGAAAGAAGCCATATTTACACACCCACAGATACAAGCAGAAATTGAAATAATGGATCTCCTCATTATCCGCCACCTGGTGGTAGAGTTTAAAGCAGTCAATTCTACCACCTCTGAGAGCACTACAGGCCGTAATCGGTTTGCGTGTTGTTAAAGCTGCAATGAACCCTTTCATGGCTGGGTCGTTTTTCTGTTGGGTGTCAAAATCAGCATTCCCGGATAGAAACTACATTGCACCTTGATGAAAGACTCAGTCCATAGTTTCTTCGTACAGGCCACCCATCATCTTGTTTCTCTGCGTCTGTAGAGTGCTAGGCCAAAAACATTTCTTGAACCCGTGACAGTAACAACCATAAAGCTCATACGCGGTGTTACAATGTACCCCACTATAAACACAGGTCATACCCTGACTTCTCCCTGTATATGAGCATGTTGAAGTTTAATGCTGTTCTGTTGTTCCAACCATGAAAGCCTGGCCAACGCTTGATGACTCTGTGTTGCTTCCAATGTATCCGCCTTGGGGCAGGACCTTCATTGTGTTCTAAAAAGTTACAGGCGCCGGGAGATAGTTGATAGCTGGGAGATGTCCTGATAGAAAGGATCAACTTGTGAGACAGCAATAAAGGGAACGGTTTTTTTGCACAAATCTCGCAACACCCTGTCAATGAGGGTGTATGCCAAAAGCTCCGACTTGAGACTGTACGTTTCACATTGTACCATAACTCAAATTCTGTATGTGTTTCTATCATCACGAATTCCAGGTGAAAAATTTTTGGTCGGAAAATTGCATCCATGTAGTCTAATTTATCTATTTTGTGGAAATAATGAAGAAACGTGCCAGTGATGGACCGTTACAAAGTGACTGGCACGTTACAAACCTCAGGCAGCTGAAACATTGCAGGCAGTTTTCGGAGAATATGAATCCAAGAACACGTTTAATGAGTCGAGAAAAATGCCCAAAATCTCCGACCCACCATATAACATGAGATTTGTGATTTGAGAAGAGATAATGTACAAAGTACCGATCAAAATCGTGGAGGTTACTCGTACATTCTTATAGCTCGTCGCAACATGTCAAATTTTTTGGTCCATCACTGGCACGTTTCACTGTCTCTCTCAGACCCCTAACAGTTCACCCACACAAGATCAGCCCAATACTTGAGTTTGTGGTCCCCAAAAGATGCAACAAAAAGGACAGCCACGTGTTAGCCATTTAGTAAGATTGTTTCTGTATTGAAATAAATTACAGAAACAGAATTTTTTTGGATCCTCCAGTTTTTGAACAAAACAGTTTGTTTATTTGGTTTTTAGGAGCATTAGCAACTAAGGCCATATTGCTCCGAGATATGCGGTGATCATTCCCTGACCTTTCCGCATCCTCCGTATTTGGTGGTGACGGGCTCAAACCCCGGTCTAATCAAGAAGCGTATGCTACGCACCGCTGCTCCTTCCCACCTGGCTATGGAGGTGCCCAAACAAAACAGTGTTGAGGCTTGTGCACATTCTTGCAGTGACTACCAAATTCTGGATTTTCGCATTTGTGTGATTTTTTAGTAAGATACATGCACAGATAAACATGGCAGCGATGCAATTCCAAGCAAGTTTTGTTTGTCCGGTGACTGTCCAAGCACTTGCTACCTTTGAACTGTTGGTGACAGTCATCACAAAAGAGGGTTTCTTTCACTATGATGGGCATGGGCCCTGCACCTATTACAACTATGTGGACAAGTGTGTGTTGAAAGATATCACTGATTGTTAAAAACCTTTAACCAAAGTGAACAATAATAATCGCCACCAGGCAGTACTTCAGAGAGTACATCAAATCATAATGTCCATCATGGTGGAGAAGCAAAATCTGTTCAGCCGCCTCGGGTCCCTGATAAATCGGTTCAAAACCACACTCGGCAGATATCACCACAATCTGAAAATCGGGGGTGAGGACACGCTGAAACTTTTCAACTTCAGCCAAACACAGCTTCCTAAAGCAAACCCTGCAATTTTATGCAAATCTTTATTCCTAGAAGTCTGCTCACTATATCTGTCCTCCCACACTTGTCGGTAGGTTTGGCATTGTCCTAGTGGGATGAAATGCCCACAGTTGGTTCTCGTGAAAGGCACAAACTATCGGCATTATTAATCTGAATGACGCTTTTTTTTTTTTTTTTTTTTTTTCAAAACAATCATTCAGACGCAATATACTCCGTTTCTTGATATTCTCAGAATGATTGCCCCCACCACCCCACCCCCTATTTCAGATGTTAATGAGAATAATGTCCAGACTAAGATCGTCGGTGATCATAAAATCTGTTTGATTGGTCAACCTTCCTTTATAAATGCTGTCATCGCTCTGTCTAGGGTGAGATCAGACAGTGCCATAAAAGGCAGGTTGATAGGTGTCTTCAGGCTAAGAGCATTGAAGCACAGTCGTATGTGTGAATAATTTCCCTGCATGTTCAAGCATTTGATAATTTCCTCCATCTTTCTAAACGCATTAAAAAAAATAATCTCCTTCACCAAGAATTCCTATATTAGTGAACCGCATTTCGAAAGTTTTAAACAGCATACGGTATATTTTCGAGTACCGTTCAATACCGACTTTAACGGTGTAAAAACGCTCGAAACCAGTGCCACTAACATTTCCTTCCCCAACCTGTAAAGAAAAAAAGTTCAGCGCATTTCACTTTAAAAAAAAAATCCGCTTTAGAAATAAACTGACATCAACTCACCTGATCGTTGGCATTATCGATGTTTTAGGGAATACCACCAGGGGACCCTGCACTGTCTTGGCTTGGGGCCATTCCTAAAAACAGCCTACACCATTGAGAAGCTGAGGGCTGTTGCAAGAAGAACCGCAACAACCAGAATTTGAGGCATATGACTAATGCAGGGCGCACTACCGCTCCGTTGCAGTTAATCGTTAGTGTAGGCCACAAAAACTTCAAGTTGAGATTGAAAAATTACCCTTCTGGAAAAATAATGAAAGTCGTTTTAAACTTGGTTAAAAAAAAAAGAAAAACGTCAGTTAAAAAGAATTAAAAGTAACTCGATTATAATTTCAGCAAGAAATAATACTTACGCTGGTATAAACCAACTGTCTGCAGAAAGATCTTTCGGTCGCGATCTGTTTTGCCATCTCAGCCTTGGCTTTGATGCATTTGGCAAGGTTAGATAGATTCTCCAATCTATCTACTAATGAAGCAGCCTCCATCTCTCCCTCGGAGTCGAAGTGGAGCTCGATCTCTTCAGAATACATGTTGAATAAAGTCAGAACTATAAGTAATGGAAACGTCAGCGAGCAGAATAAAAGAGGAAGTGAAGAAAAGGTGCCAATGAGGCCTTTTTTAAACTAGTTGAGACAATTTAGACGACCAATGTTGCTAACCAACGAAAAGTTTAAAAACACAATGACCAGGATCTAAGTCAATGAAAAAGCTAGAAATATGACACAAACTGACCAATCACAATGCTCGATTTGCTTTACAACTGACTAATCATCATTCGTGTTGAAAGTTTTGTGGTCGGGAGCGAACTTTCATCGATTCTGACCTGGAGTGACTCATAACCCTTGACCATGGGAATTGGGGTCGCAAACATACGTGTCAACCCTGGGAACAGAAAAATGTATTTTGACGTGAAAGCATTACTTTCAAATTAAATTGTATGTCGGAAAAACCTGTTTCGATTCATCCTACTTTAAAAATGAAACTGTTATGAAAATGCCTGTTCACATCGACAAATGAAATTTGCATATTCAGGGTAAACACACTAGTTTTTGGCATGTTGTCTGGAGAATTATACACCTAGTTTTAATGACCGTTTCACTCATTATGAATAAATAATGTCATTTTCCTAGAACGAGGCATAATGAAATGGGGATTACACATTAAAGTCATGGTTTTAGAATGTTTATTCGTTTAATGCTAATCGAATCTTTTTCATTGTGAATTAGTTGTAAAATTATCGACTTTCTTTTTTTTATTTTATTTATTTATTATTATTTTTTTTTTATTTAAAATTGCGGTTTTTGCAGAATATAACGTTCTGATCCCACTTTCTCTGTATAATTGTGTGTGATTACACATTTCATATTAACAATCATTTATTGACTTTAACACTGAGGAAAAAAATCAAATTGTGTGAGCTTGATAATCAAAATTAGTTTCAAACGACACGGCAGCAACAAGTGATAAGTTTTGGGACTAGTGTTCTGAATAGTTAAATACGCATGTGTTTTGTGATACAAACACACAAGCGGCATGTTTTTCTGTGAAAAGTAGAATTTACCCAGCTTCATGTTTTTTCTTGAAAAAAAAAAAAAAAATGCCAATTTTATCCAGATAATACATGTATTATGAAAAAAAAAAAAAATTCAACTAATATTAAGAGAAATGTTTTTTTTTTTTTTTTTTTTTTTCCCGTATAGACTACATTTGGATCTATCAGAATAAATGCGTGATTTTGTTTACTCAACATAAACAGGAAGTGCCCCAAGCGTGTCCAAAGCGATACAACCTCGGGACTGTTCTTCTGAGAGGAAATTAATCAATTGGGACAAACGATATGTACAGGCATGTTTTTGTGAAATGATAGCTTGTGATATTCAAATGAACAGTGAAATTAACAATAAAATAAATTGTTTTCTGTCAGCTGAACATGTAAATGCCCTGTTTCCTTTCAGCTAACTGGAAAAAAAATATGTATCCTTGTGGTGAAGTTATGAAAATGAACTCATTTCCGAACAAAGTGGTAAAACGACAAAATCTTGGAATGTAGGCAAATAATCACAATGTTGTTCGTTTGTGATTTGATATGCAACTGCACAATTCTGATTTTGCATTTACTTTAGGATCAACCTGTTGAGTTTTTGATTTCGGTTTTTGACTGCACGATCGTTAAGCAAAATCTCTAGCGACAATTACCTTCATTTAAGTAGACTTTAAGAAAACACACTTGCAAAAACTTTGGAGAGTAAAATTGTCTAAGTTTAATTCCAACAAATTCTAAGGCCTTTCATTCTGCAGAAGTTTTACATCCCACACAAAAATCATGGCAGGGTCAGCTTTACACATCACATAAGGTCAATGAACATCATAGTGGTCATGCCTCTATCAAAAGACAAATTCTAAGTTTTTCATCCGCATACAAACGTTATGGCACATGTGCAAACCAGACGCATGGCCACTACGAGGCCGTGTGGTGGCAGCGGCGGCGGCAGGCGGAGATCCCCTGAACTCAGTAACGAAACTTTCATCCCAGAATACATCTTCCTCATTAAGACCCAGAGTGCACTGGCACATAACTTTCAATATATTCACAAAAAAATTCAGTGTCCTGCATTTGAGGTCACAACCCATACATTCAGACTACATCTAACCATGAAACTAATGGGGTTAGTTTCACTTGAACAATGACCCCAGTTCAAGCCCAGGTAAAAATAAATATTAAATTCTGAAAATACCAATAACGACATCTAGCGAGAGAAAATAAAAACAAAAAACAAAATGGCAACGGGAACAACATTTTTTTCACCTTATCCGAGTGGCAAAACTACCATACCAACAATCGGTTACTATCCCTCACACACGACACTCGTCCTTATGCACATTCGCCATTTTGTTCAAACCCCATCAAATTACTACTAAAGTAGATGCTCGAGAATTACATACACGCATCCTATGCATATTTTTCATTGTCTAAAAGCTAGCATGCCTACCTACCAACCGCTAATCAGCTCGGATCCGTGGCCACAAAACACTAATTAAACCTTTCAAGGACAGAAAAGCTTGCAGGCTCCAGAGGGGAGATAATAATACAGAAGCATAGCAACTACAGAGTGCCCCCATCCACACCTGCATCAGTAACTATCAGATGCTACTTTTATAACCTAAGAGGTATAAGTTGCAAACTCCATACACTTCAGTCTATTCTCCTTACTGCAGAGTATGATACTATTTGTTTAATGGAGACCTGGCTGAACCACACTAGATCTATTGACACACTTTGCCTCCCTTTGAACTATGCTGCTCAGGCTAATTAATGGGCCATTCACCATGTTGGAGGAGTGGCATTCATCTATAAAAAAATTCTTTTTCTTGACATAGGACCAACTCAAGTAGTTTTGAAAACTTTGAAGCCATCTCTATAATCCGTGACCTCGATGAAATTGGAATACAGGTCTGCACTGTCTACCTCCCTCCAGAACACACCCTAGATGGTAGAACGGAACTAGGAGCCAGGATTACTACCACTCTCCAACTCAACGTCTCTATTACTCTCGTAGGGAACTTCAAAATGCCCCTGTCAAGGTACTCGATGGCTCGGTCTTCCCTGGAAAACATGCTACATATGCTCGATCTTCATCCTCTTCAAATTCCCCCCAACTCGGGGAAATCAGAAACTGGACCTCATATTTAACAACATCCCTCATGCAGAACTTACCAAACCAACCTTCTAATCAGATCATCAACGTTCGATTGTGAATTTTATGGCCACTCGAACCTCTCTAGTACCTCGGTTGAAGGATGTTTGTTTGTTTGGGAATTTTTTTAGGCGCACTGGCATCTGCGCCAGTTGAAGGATGTGGTCTGTGCATACAAGTCTTTTCAACCAAGTTAATAAAGCAAGAAATAATCCTCCAATGCCTCACTACGTATAAACGGAACTGCCTGTTAAGAAACTCCGGGCCTGAAGCCACTTCCATCATGGCTGAAGAATTATTTCAAATAGCTTGTGTTGATGCATCTAAGGAGATTCAGATCACACATCGCTCTAACTGGATCGGTCCTTATGGTTTAACAAAAACATCAAAGTAGTGTTTGTAAGAAAACAGAAGGCTTATAGAAAACGGCAGAAAACCAGAACTGCTGAAGACTATACCGCTTATAAAAAAAAGAATGGGCCTGTTTCTTAAAGCACAAATGTCAAAAGTAGAACTTTGCTCTTTCTAAGAAGCTCAAACAGTCTAAAAGAATCAATAGCAACAAAAATACCAATTTCATCATGGACAAAAGCTTATTTAGGGAATAGACAAACTACCTTCGAAATCTCTCTAGATCCTAAATTAAAGTTTAACTCTCTCGCACCAGACAATACCAGTTGGCTGGTAAATTACATGAACATGACTCCTTCTGGATCCAATCTTAATATAAGACCTCTCCTAACAGAAATCACCATAACCAAAGAAAATGTAATGTATTCGAGCATTAAATAGTCACCCCAAATAAATCCACTTCTGGCCCCGATATATTCCCCCTCTTCGTCATGAAAGTAAGTCCATTTATCATTCAGGTCTTGCTACGCATATTTAGAGAAACCCTTCACACTAGAGTTATCCCTGAAATATGGAAACATTATACTGTATCGTAAAACCCGTTCCTAAAGTCAAACCTCCAAAAGGTAAGAAGGGCTTTCGTCCCATCTCTATAAGCTGCAATTTATTAAAATTATTCAATAAGACTCTGTTGTCAATTCTTGTCATGCATATTTTCCAGAAAAGACATCCATATTTACACACTGCGATTCCAAAGAGATCGATTGTGACAAATTTAATGGACACCCTATTTCGGATCCAAACGACTCTGAACGCCAAAGAACAGACTGATGCAATCTTTTTATACATTAAAGCTGCTTTTGACAATATGTCAATCAATGCCTTAATGACAATTATTGAAAGGCATTTTAGAATACAAGGAGGCTTATTAAAAGTCATTTCCATTCTCAAACAGAGGCATTTGAGAGTTGAACACAGGACCTTCCGATCGAACCACATCACTACAGAGGAGTCGCCCAAGGTGGTGTCCTTTCTGACCTATTTTTTTGCTGCCGCTTTCGAACCCTTTCGCTCTACGCATCCTGATTGCAGCTCTTACGCAGATGATATAAAACTTATCTCATAAAAACACGGTGAGGAATCTGACACAGTCAACGCCCATGCCACTGCCCTAATAGAACTTGGCCTTTATCTTGAGAATATTGGCCTATCCATAAACCCAATAAGCTCAAATATATCTTTCACCAACGTGAAGAAGATAATGAACACAGACATCTACAAAAAAAATCAAATTATTATATTAGGGTTACTCGTAAATGATTATATTAACCCATATTCGTGTCTGTAAATTGCGTGTGTTCTCTGGTCGATTTGCCTATTTCGCTGGACGAAAAAACCCCAGTTTCTGGGGGAGAAAACCTTGCTATCTACGCCGGAGACCGACTAACTCAACCGTGGGGTGAAAATAGCCCACTAAAGTTCCTCGCGTCATCGACGGGATTCGAACCCGGCCTTTTCCACCTGGTGTGGGGAGGACAGTGACGATACCACTGTGCTACACACACAGACATCTACATCAATGGTAACAGGGTTCAAAAGATCTCGCATCACACCGAACCAGGTCTTACCTGGATGAAGGCCTGACCTTCTAACAGCATTTCGCCAACACTAAGGCCCTCTGTCAGCAATGTGGGCGATAAGACAGGAAATAACTGGAGTAAACAACCGCACACTGGCAACTCACTAAATAAAAACAAACATGTCTTGTTCCGATTTCCATGTATGCCTCGACAATCTAGTCCTCTGCTTCCCTCACTAACATAAAAAAATTCATGGATATCGAGTACTGGATTTCAAGGTGGTTGAACGGTATTAATGGTCACCCTTTCAACATCTCGAGATCAATCATGTATGCAAACTTGGTCTCTCTGGTCTTCAGCTCCCGAAAGCAGTATCAAAGCCTTTCTTGGACTGGAATACTGGCTCTTGAGATGGCTGAACAGAATTTCAGCTAAGCCTTTTTACCACCTCAAGAGCTATACTATACTCCAATTTAGAGGTCACACCCTGGAGACAAATAATCACGTCAAGGAACATGACCCTTGCTCAGATTTTAACGGGACGACTGGATGCACCGAAAGCCCGAGAGTGGATAATAATACCCGGCGAAAAACCAAGACGAGTTGCAGATAAGGAACCGCAACTCAAAGCGGCATTTACGCAGTTGGATAGCCTCAGAAGATTCTTTCCAGCAAACACCATCCAGCTATTCAACAACCTCAATATCAATCCTGAAAAGCTCTGCAATTGCAAATCCTACAGAAAGAAAGTTCTCAGAAACTCTTACTTGCAAATACAAATGTAAGGATGCAGTTTCAGCACCTTGTTCGGCCAGGCACGAGCTACTGGGCTTTAGGAAACCCGACCTCATCAAGAAATAGGTACCTACCTACTCCACTCTAATCCCCACAGAAGAAGACGACTGCTGGAAAATTGAACTTTCAAATTTTATTTTACTGTATCGCGGTCATTCCTGTTGTCATGTTGTTTCATATGCTGTACGTTGTTTGGCTGTAAATATTTGTGTTTATGTAAATATGGTGAAACTCCCACTTGTGTGTATTTAAGCAGAAGGTATGCTTCAATTGTGACGGTATTATGTTCTTACAACTTTACAGTAGTTAAGTAGTAAAAGCCTTTGCGAGTAATTAATAAGTCAAATATTTTATATTTCAGATAAAATGTCCTTATAAATCAGATATTATGTATTTCATGTATTTTATAATAGTACTGTATTACCTTTTGTAACATAGTTGTATATGTATGATCACCCCCTAGCCAGTGGCTGTAATCGGGTGTTCTCATAAGAGAAATAAACTGATGATAATAATAATAAAAAAAACTTTGGTTGCACCCCTTTGAAATCAGTTGCTCATCGGAGGAAATCTGGGCAACTTCTGTCAGCTCCTTACAGATCATCTTGATGCCCCAAATGTCCACAATCTTGTTGGGGACCCTAGGCTGTTCCGCATCCTCTGCAATGACGCGTGGATTCCCCTAAGCTTATTACAGAATGTAACAATGCTTAAGATTTTTTCCGGCTAACGTCCTCCAAACGTACAACACCCTGAAATTGACCCCCCCCCCCACAAGTTCTGTGATGAGAAAGAATACAGATCTCAGAAGATACAAGACATGTACCACCACATACAACTTTAAAAGTTTCCTGATTATCTCCTTCAGTACGGAATCTCCGTTGATTATCTCCTTCAGTACGGAATCTCCTCATACAGAGAAGAAATAATGTTTGTATGTACGAGAGGGTACATACAAACAAAGTAATAAAAAGTTTGTCCCCTGACCTAGATAAAACATCAGTCGGAAGATGCCGTTTTTAATATAAGTTGTCTACATATTCAATAACCAACATGTGAAATTTCATTCCCGTAGATGATCGTACACCAGAGGTGGAGCCCGGAATCTGAGGAAGGGCGCTATGGTTGACAACGTGGAGTACCGAGCAGTGATCAATTTACAGGGCAATTTACTCATACATTTGCAGGGCAAGAAAGCTCAGGAAATTGACGGAAAAAAGAAAACTACGTAGGGGCAGAATTGTCCATTCTAGGACACTATAAATAAGCGGAAACGGGAGTTCTAGTGCGGTCGTACAAGTGTCTTTGACGAGCCAAGAGAACGAAGGCCATCAGCATTCACAGACTGTGAGACAGTTGCAAATGTTGGGCAGCTGGTGCTGAGTGACAGACGTGTTACAATTCTTTTAATCGCATATGCAGTTGCAATTAGTTATGGGTCTGCCCACAGAATTTTACATGACCATCTGCCCATGTCTAAGGTCACCGCACGATAGGTTCCAAGATTGCTGATGCCTTTGCAGAAGCAATGTCGAATGCAATGTTCTCACCAGCTGTTGAATTTGTGTAATGCAGATGTTGAGAACTTTTTCCTCCCTAGCACCGTCAAACATCTTGTTTGGACAATAAGTTTGGACAATAAACTGAATAATAATAAGTGTAATTATGTACAGAATTCCACAGCAACAAAGTTTTTATTAGAAATCTTGAAGTAATGTTATCTTTTTAGGTAAACTTGTATACGTAAAGCGGCTACTATCTTCATCTATTCTCTCTATCCGCATGTAATAACTCGTCTTCTAATGGATGGATTTTCATAAAATTTTATATTTGGCTCCTTGGCAAAACTTTGTCAGGATATCGGACCAATAGAAATCCTGCAATTATTATTTTCTTTGTTCGTCCACCCGCACGTTATACCGCCCACTCGCCAGCGAATGGTTCATGATATTTATATTTGGCTCTTTTAAAGCAATTTGTCGAGCCTTCCCAAATTTAATTGAAATCGGACCAAAAGAAATCCTGTAATAATTATTTCTTTTTCATACATACATATCACATAAGGCTACAATATACCGTATATTGCAGCTGAAGCCCTGGATATTCTGGGGGTTCTTTTTTCGTGCGCTGATTTAAGGAATGAATGGGCAATATGAAGGATGCGCAGAAATTAAATGCTCTCGGTTCGTGCATAAAAGTCATTGCTTTTTGCTCGTTATATATACATATATATAAATAAATCTTGTATTACTATTTGCTAAAGCATCTGAAATACATCTCGCTGTGTAATTAACTAACTTGTTTTATATAATAAGAATAGGCTAATTACTAATTTTAGTCGGTTCCTCCCCTCCCACATAGCACGCGAAAACCGTTATAATTTTTGTTCCAGCTTATTTTTGAAAAGGGAGGAAATGATTAGCCATCTCTACCCTAGATTTTCTGATATATACAACCAAAAAAAAAAGCCAAACTATTATATTAGGGTCACCCGGTAATTTCTTACATATACCCATGTGTATTGTGTCTGTAAACTGCGTGTATTCTCTGGTCGATTTGCCTATTCTCCTGGGAGAAAGGAGGAGAAAAAAAAAAGTTCTGGAGGGAAAAACCTTGCTATCTACGTCCGAGACCTATTAACTCAGCCACGGAGTGAAAAAGGCCCATTAAAGTTCCTCGAGTCATCGACAGGATTCGAACCCGGGCCTTTTTCACCAGGTGTGGGGAGGACGATGACGATACCACTGTGCTACGCACGCAGTCATCGTCCTTCCCCACACCTGGTGAAAAAGGCTCGGGTTCGAATTCTGTAAGCGGTGACGATAGGATTCGAACACTGTGGGCATTGAGGGCTAGCACCGGGCCTTCCATTTCCCCCTCGAATTGCTTTTTTCTATAAGTTACAGCTACAGCTATGATCGCACCTGGTCTCCCCTACTCGTAGTTCAGGCCTATGGTAGTTTACCCGCCTTCCCCTTACGCAGCCCTGTATACCCATCAATGACGTTTGAGGGTGAAGACTTATTGCACAGCCACTGCCGACCAAGCAGACGTGCGATGATCCTGCCGTTTCCAGATGGTAATGGCGTGTCTTCCAGTAGAATAATGAGCGATTCCACTAGGCAGGATGTGTACACGAATGGACAGTTCCACCCTTTCCCAATTCTCCTTATTTTGACCTTTATTGAACATTTCTGGAATGAAGTTAAACGGCAACCGCATGGATCCGACCTTCCACTGGGAGACAATTAGGGATGCTATACAGATAATATGGAACAATCCCTCTGGTGTTCAATCACCTTGTAATTATCATACCAAAGGCATGCTATTCTGCGAACCCATTGAGGCCCGACTCGATGTTAGGTAGTTTGTCCTATTTCAAAATCTCATCAGTATATTAAAAAACGTTTGAGCAAACAACAGAAAATTATGTCCAATGACGTCATTGGACATCATTTCCGTTCCATAACAAAGAAAAACGGAGTCGGGAGAGAAGATCGCGCAAAGGATCATGGGAGGTGGTCTTGGATGTGCTAACAGCTAGTTGCGGAAAAACGTTTATGATTCGGGGTATACCACTTAGGTGGCTTTGGGCTAACCATTGCCACCAGTGCAGAAACCTCTTGGTAACCGGAGAAATTGATATCTTGCAAAATTTAAAGTAAAGCATTTAAAGCAAAGGATCATGGGGGGGGGGGATCTTGGATGTGCTCAGAGCTGGCATAAACCAGCTGGTTGCTGGTTCACTGCCCCGAATCATAAACGGAAAACGTTTATGATTCGGGGCATGCCACTTAAGTGGCTTTGGACTAACCATTACCACCCATGGCAGAAACCTTTTGGTGATCAGAGAAATGGATATCTTGAGGGCAGTGATTTTGTATGTGCTCAGAGCTGGGCACATCCAAGATCATTACATTGCCCGTCTGTGTTACTGAACCAGTTGTATATTTTCATCAAGAGGCGAATCATAAACAATTTTCTGCAACCAGTTGGGTCGGTCAAGAATATTTGAATCGGTTCGCGATTGGGAGATAATCGATTCCAAATTACATGTATGAGTAGAATCTTTTGCTTGTCATTGGCCATTCTCATTAAGTTGCAGAAGTCCTCGTTAGTCATCAAGTTTTCGCGTTTCTTTGCAATTGCGCTGAGTCGGCTGAGCGTGGCGCGCTTTGGATCCTCATTCATTTCGTTGTTCGGATTTGAAAAAGTTTCGAAAAAAGGGGTCTTCTTCTCGCAGTCGCGTTACAAGGCTATGCAGATCATTACTGCATGTTCTATCAGGGTCAACGTCGTCGTTGTCGTGACACATCGTCTTATTTGTATAAATTTGTATTTATACTGTCACCCAACCATGACAGCGAAGCCAGAAATGAATTCCTTATATGGCTCATCACAAACTTTGTCACCCAACCATGACAGCGAAGCCAGAAATGAATTCCTTATATGGCTCATCACAAACTTGGACACAAACATAGAATCTATTGTGATGGGAGATTTGAACATCCCTCTTCTTAACCACAAATATGCAAAAAGTGAATTTGATGATACTATGGAAACCCATTCAATGAAACAACTTCAGACGCCCCTCACAAGAAGCCTTGACCTAGTATACTACAATACTCTAGACACCAGATTAACTGACAGCAACACTCGCTTCACTTCAGATCACCTCCCTCTCTCAATTCAATCCATCCTAAGAAGTCAAATGTGTAGTCAAAAAGAGAACTGGAAGTGGGAAAACAACACAGATGTGATATTCTCAAACTAAAAATAGACGTAATATTGAAACTGCTCATGAATTTCAGCTGGCAAAATCTCTACCAACTATTCATAGAAGATGCCTTAGATGCACTCTCGGATGCACTTCACTTTACTGCTCTTGAGGGAGCATCAAAACGCATTAAAATTTCCGATTGGGCAAATCTTGGGTTTATTCCTCAAGTAAAATATGCTTTCAATAACAGGCAAACACTCTTCAGAAAATGAAAAAAAAAAAAAAAAAACTGAACATCCACCTGATTGTATTCAATATAAACAAGCTAAAGCACAGTTATTTCGGTTGAAACGTCAAGCTCATTGTGACATTGTAGGATCACATTTAAAAAGAGGAAGCAAGATATCTAATAAGAAAAGACGTACGGATATAATGCCAGAGCACATCTTCTCAGAATGGACTAAAGCCACCTTTGGAACTTCTCTGGCAGAAAATCAAGTTAATAGTGAGGTAAAACACAAATAAAATCCATGAAGCAATTAGCAAATTAAACAATTGCATGTGTATCCTGTACGCACGAAAGATGTTTTATGTGTAAACATCTTTGACAACACCTACTAAATTTCGAACAGCTAGAACCGAAATCATTAACCATGTAATTTATGCTCACGCCCGCTACTCACTCTACAGAATCAACGTTAGTGATAAATAGGATAAACACACCCGCTGCTTACTCTACCGAATCAACATTTGGAAGAGGTTAGGCCAATAGCCTAATTACCCATTTGATTGTAGCCATTTGTTGAATAACATGATTGCAACAATACAAGTATTTGTATTGTTACAATCATACTATTATGTTCAATCATATTACTCTGCGATGCTTTGTCGCAAATAACACATGCAGCGCTAACGAGATCTGCAAGAAACAAGAGTATCCACGCATAATACGCTTTTGAAACTATGACTTGGCTCAGAATCTCAACGAGTACAAGAGCGAGATGGTAATTTCCCATTCCATTTCGCAATGAGGAAACAGAGATACTCTCAGAGATGAAATGTCAAGATCTACGACGACAATGAAGAGCTCGTACTAGATCGTAAATTGTATGAATCGTACTTGGACATTCGCAAAACGACTAAAATATGTAAGACGATGTGTCAAGACAATGACGACAGTGATCCTGAGCGGTAATGACCTGCATAGCCTTGTAACGCGACTGAGAGAAGACCTTTTTCGAAACTTTTACAATCATCCAAACAGCTAGATGAATGAGGATCTAAAGCTCGCCACGCTCAACTGACTCTCAGCGCAAATCCAAAGAAACGCGAAAACTTGATTACCAACGAGGCCTTCTGCAACTTCATGAGAATGGCCAATGACAAGCAAAAGATTCTATTCATTTATGAATATCTGGAGTCTGTTATCTCCCAATTGCGAACCGATTCAAATATTCTTGACCAGCACAGCTGATTGTGGAAAAACGTGTATGATTCGCCCACTTGATGGAAATAGACAGTCGCTTCAGTAATACCGACGGGTACTGTAACGCCTACATTACATGGGCTTCAACTGGTAAGGCCGAAGCGCTTTTAATGTAATGATCTTGGATATGCCAGCTCTGAGCATATCCAAGCTCACTGCACTCAAGATATCCATTTCTCTGTTTACCGAAAGGTTTCTGCCACGGGTGGCAATGGTTAGGTCAAAGCCACCCGAGTAGTATGCCCCGAATTATAAACGTTTTTCCGCAAACCAGCTGGTTTAGGCCAGCGCTGAGTACACCCAAGATCACCTCCCATGATCCTTTGCGCGCTCTCCCCCGACTGCGTTCTTTTTGCCTTTCCCAAGATGCTTTGCGCTGGTCGAACCATGTTTTTTATTATTATTTTTTAAAATTTTGCTTTACTTTACTTTACTTTAAATTTTGCAAGATACCCATTTCTCTGGTTACCAAAAGGTTTCTGCTACTGGTGACAATCGTTAGCTCAAAGCCACCTAAGTGGTATGCCCGGAATCAGCGACGTTTTTCCGCAACTACATGGTTTATGGCAGCTCTGAGCACATCCAATATAACCTCCCATAATCCTTTGCGCAAAATACTTCATTTTTCTTTGTTATGAAACGGAAATTACATTAAATGACGTCATGTCTGCCAGGGGCAAAGGCTGAGGACGTTGTAGAGCGGATATTATCTTTCAAGGGCACAAAAGGTGATATAGTTGTACATTAATTGGCACTAATGATATTAAGAGTAGGAGACCGGCACAATTACTTAACAAGTACAGGTCACTATTGAAAAAAAGCCGTGAATTAAGGTTGAATTTGAAAGTGTGCAATTCTGCCCAGACACGATAGGAGGGAGTATATGATGAGAGCCTTGTCGATCAATTCGGCCCTGGAAAGATTGTGCAAGGCTCAAGGGGTAGAATTGTTTTCAGCCTGGTCTGTACTTGTTAACAGGAGAGACTGCTTCTACAGGGATGGGATACACTTAAATAGAAAGGGTGCATGAATATTTGCAGATGCTATCGAGGCAGTGTTCAGGGGTGAATCTGCAGACTGCTAGCTTTGAATATTAAGAATCTGCAGACTGCTAGTTTGGGGGGATAAAAGGCCTAACAGATTAACAGTACCCACTGGCAAAGGTGAAAGTGATTCTTGCACTGCTTCTATTGGAATGAGCAGCAACCTGGAAAACAAGATGCAGGATATTTCAGAGACTGCTGGGAGTCATTGCAGTACAAGTAAACACATGGGTTGTATTAGGGTAGCTAAGAATAGGAACAGGCATGTATACTTGCGTATACATCAATGCTAGGAGTTTGGTAAATAAATTTGATGAATTTGAGGTATTTCTCAGAACATCAAAGGCAGATATTGTTGGGATATCAGAGATGTGGTGTGGTGTTACACAGATATAACGAATGCAGAACTGGAATTTGGGGAGTACAATGTGTACAGAAAGGATAGACAGGATAGGAAGGGAGGAGGGGTTATGCTATTAGTTAAAACACATAACATCCAAGGAAGTAAAGCCAGTCGACATCGCTGGACAGTGCAGTGTCGAGTCAGTCTGGTGTGACATAAGCATTGGGAGATCAAAATTGAGAGTAGGACTGTGCTATAGGCCTAATGACTCTGATGAGTATAATAAGAAACTGTACAGGGAAATAGTCTTATAATGGGGTATTTTAATTTCCCAGATATTGACTTGAATTTGTGAGTTGGTCACTCACACACTAGCAAGGCTTTTGTGGATTTATTGGATGATTGTTTTTTATATCAGCATGCTCGGAAGGAAACTAGAGGAAGTCATACTCTTGATCTGATTATCAGCAGTGATTCTTCATGCATTAAGAATCTGCAGATAAAGGAACCACTAGGTGGCAGTGATCACAGTGTGCTAGAAGTGGGATTTACTCAAAGAGGTAACTACCATCGGGGGAAAAGGGAAGGGTTTTTGCTTTCGTAAAGGCGACTACGATGGTCTGAGTCAGTATTTAAATTCTATACAGTGGGACCAACTGATGATGTTACCAACAGCAAATTCAAAATGGGAAGCATTCAAAGAACTTATCTTGGAAGCTACTATGCTTTACATACCAAGTAAGAAATATTCTTCAAGGTTCAGGCATAAATGGATGTCAGATGAACTAATGAGACATGGCAGAGAAGAAAAATGCATGGGATACATATAAATTAATGGGTGAAATGGAAGCCTACAATAGATATAAACTGGTCTGTAACCAAGACACAAAGGAGGTTAGGCAGGCAAAGGCAGATTACGAGAAATCTTTGGCAAAGGATGCAAAGAAAAACAGAAAAGAGTTCTTTACATATGTAAACTCAAGAAGGAAGGGGATGAATCAGATTGGTCCACTGGATATCGAAGGTTGAACTGTTGATGATTCTGCTCAGTTTGGTAGCAACAAACTAAATGAGTATTTTGCATCTACATTCACACATGAGGAGTTATTCGGGGAGGGAAATGCCATAGGTGAACTAAACCCTGGCAGTGAGCTAGATGATTTTGTAATAACTGAGGGGAAAGTGGAGGAGAAATTGTTGAACATAAACATAAGAAAAGCAACTGGGGTGGATGGGATCTATCCAATTATATTAAAGGAGGCAACAAAAGAAGTAAGCAAACAATTGGCCATAATTATGAGAGGTTCTTTGGACTCAGGGGAGGTACCCATAGACTGGAGATATGCAAATGTGACCCCAATTCACAAAGGAGGATCAAAGGCTGACACAAGTAATTATAGACCTACGAGTTTAACTTCTGTTCCAGGAGACACTGGTTAAAGAAGCACTGGAGGATCATCTAGACAAGACTTCAGTTATAGCTTGGACACAGCATAGTTTTGTTAAGGGAAAGTCTTGCCTGACCAGTTTGATTGGATACTATGATGCAATCACAAAAGAACTGGATGCAGGGAATAAATTTTATATTATATATTTGGATCTTAAAAGGGCTTTTGATACTCTTGCACATGGAAGACTGCTGCACAAATTGGAGCAGTGGGGCATTGGAGGCAAATTGCTGCTATGGATAAAGGGATGGTTGTGGGGCAGAAGACAGAGTGGTAATCAATGGACACTGCTCATCGCGGACTAATGTTATTAGTGGAGTCCCTCAGGGTTCAGTGTTGGGTCCATTATTGTTTTCTGCATTTATAAATGATCTTGATGATGGTATATCAAGCTTAATGGTCAAGTTTGCAGACGATACAAAGGTTGGCAGTGTTGTTAAGGACATACTGACGCTATGCTGCTGCAGCAGGATCTGGAAAGGTTGAGCAGATGGCCTGAGAGGTGGCAAATGAAGTTTAACATTGACAAATGTAAAGTACTACATACTTTACAACATATCAACTCTGTGTTACTACACTGACAGTGGTAGAGAATGAAAAGGACCTGGGGGTAATTGTGCAGGCAGATATGAAGTTCTCTGAGCAGTGCAGACGAGCTGCAAGAGTAGCTCATGGTGTCTTGTCAATGATAAAAAAAAGAGAAATTTTTCTAGTAGGGATAAGGAGGTGATTATTCCCTTCTGTAAGGCAATGGTACTGCATACAGTACCTTGAGTACTGTATGCAGGTCTGGAGGCCTCATTTCAAGAAGGATGTAGAGCTGCTGGAACGAGTACAGAGAAGGGCAACAAGATTAGTGAATGGAACAAAGGGTTGCTCTTACGAAGAAAGGCTTAAGTTTTGCAAATTACAGTGTCTAGAGACTAGGCACCGGCGAGGTGATCTGATAGAGGTGTATAAAGCTTTGAGTGGTTTGAGCATGCTCAATGCCGATGGGATTCTTCCTCAGAATAATCACCTGAGAGGGCATAAATTCAAATTGAAGAAAGACAGATGTAGGATATATGTGCGGATATTTTCCTTTAGCCAGCGGGTAGTTGGTTGGTGGAACAGACTTCCATCCCTTGTTGTGGAAGTTGATGGCCTAAATAAATTTAAGGCTCAGCTGGACAGGTATTTCGAACAAAAGGAGGGGTGAAATGGGAGTTTTTTTTTTTTTTTGGTTGGTGCTGCATAAGCTTGCTTTCTTGCATCATATGCCTCTACTAATGCTAATAAGACAATGATGTGTAGAAATTATATTTCGATAATTATATGTACATATCTAATATTTGTATATCTGTGTGTATACCCCTTGGTCAATAGCCGTAAACGGGTGTCTCTTAGGAGAAAATTTTATTTTATTTTATTTTATTTTATTTTATTTTATTTTATTAATAAAAAGATACACAACAGGTAACCATTAACAGTGTATCTGAGATCAGATCAATAAACATAATAACAATAATGTGAAATCCTACAGGACGATAAACATTGATACAAATTCAAACAATAAAGCATATGTACAAAAGAGGATTGTATTAAGTTAAGTTACCGGTAAAACAAGTAATAATTAATCCGTTAGAGAATAGAAAAATAATATAACAAATAATAAGCTACAATAATTAGATGTGAGCTAGTCACTTTGCAGTTTAAGTGAAGAGGCAAACTTGTGGATGGAGTTCATCAGTGATTGGGAGTTGTCAAAGAAGTCAATGAGAGAGTCATTTGCTGATTTGCTGATTCTGTTCAGTGGACTGAACTTCATTAAGTCCGTGTTGGCAGAGTCAAGGCGAAACGGTGTAAGGTTCCTGACTTGTCTACAGGGAGCATTGAAGTTTATTTTACTCAGGATATCAGATGCTTCATAAATTCCAGTGATTACTTTGGCTAGGAGGGCGATGTCAGCAGTAACTCTTCTAGTGCACAGAGGCCTTAGATGAAAGTAATCACACAGCGATTCATAATACACTGAGTGATAGAATAGAGGATTGCGGTACGTAAGGTAACGGATAAAGTTTTTTTGGACTGCTTCAATTTTGTTAGTTAAAGTCTTTGTGTGAGGATTCCAGATGGGTGAACTGAATTCAAGGATTGGCAGTACAATAGTTTTATAAAGGATAACCGCATATCTGTAGTTTTTGAACTTGTATGTGTTCCGTTTGATGAATCCCAGTGTTTTGAATGCTTTGCTGGTGATTTTAAGGACATGGGCATCGAATTTAGCACTGCTGGAAAAGAGAATCCCTAAGTCGTTAACTTGGTCACACCTTTCGATGATCACAGAGTTAATACTATACTCCGTATTCATTAGTTGTGGAGATCTGCAAGATGAGAAAGAGATTACTTTGCACTTCGAGGGGTTAGCAGACAAGCCATTCAGAGATAGCCACAGAGAGAATTTATTGAGAGCACATTGAAGTTGTTGAGAATCGGTAGTCTCCTTCACTGCTGAGTAGATCTTAAGATCATCTGCATAGAGAGCAACTTGAACATTGGAGGTGTAGATGAAAGAAGGAAGATCATTTACGAAAACAATGAAGAGAAGAGGACCTAAGGGAGAGCCTTGTGGTACTCCGCTTAGTGGTATAAAACAGTCTGAGTTCACTTGATCGATGATAACGCTCAAGGAACGATGCGTAATATAGCTGCGTAGCCATGAGA
Organism: Mastigoproctus giganteus; assembly: GCF_048544385.1. Taxonomy (NCBI): domain Eukaryota; kingdom Metazoa; phylum Arthropoda; class Arachnida; order Uropygi; family Thelyphonidae; genus Mastigoproctus; species Mastigoproctus giganteus. The sequence continues at coordinate 172,504,069 of NC_143577.1, forward strand.
GCAAAGGGTCACGGATGCCATACAGCTTAAGTTTTTTCAGAAGTTGTTCGTGCGGGACTTTATCAAATGCCTTAGATATGTCTGTGTAGACTGCATCAACTTGTAGGTGGTTATCAAGAGCTTCAGAGGTGTATTGCCAGAAAGGAAGTAAATTTGTGACTACTGACTTGCCACTGCAGAAACCATGTTGATTCTGATCGATAAAAGGCTTGAAGAATTCGAAGAGATGTTTGTGCACTGCTGTGTCGAAGAGTTTAGCCAGGCTGTTTTGCAAGGTTATGGGTCTGTAATCGCATACGTCATTTTTATCACCTTTTTTGAAAATAGGAACTATATTGACCTGCTTAAAGTGATTAGGATACTTCCCCAGCCTGAGAGACAGGTTGAAGATCCGCAGTATGAGGGGTTTCAATGTAGTGACAGTCCTTTTCCAAAATAGGCCTGGAATGTCATCTGGGCCTCTAGTATAGTCATTTTTCATGCTTTTTAATGCCGAGTTTAAATCTTCATCAGTGATAAAGAGATTAATGAGGATATCATCTTTAACAGGTGTGAAGTCAAGAAATGAGGCAGGTCTCAATGTATCATTTGTTTGAATTCTAGAAAAGTGTTTGGCAAACTCTTGAGCAATACTGAATTCGTCAGATAAGAGAATTCCATCTGCGTAGAAAAATAGAAATAAAGATGATAATTATATATTTCAATCTATTTGCGCATGTCCAAGTCCGATTCATACAATTTAAGATCTAGTATGAGCTGTTCATTGTCGTTGTTGATCTTGACATAATCTCTGACAGTATCTCTGTTTCTTCATTACGAAATGTAATGTGCAGAGTTTACCATCTCGCGCTTGTACTCGTCGAGATTCTCAGCCAAGTCAGATTGGATAGCGTATTATGCGTGGATACTGTCGTTTCTTGCAGATCTCGTAGCATGTCGCTGCATGTGTTATTTGCGACAAAGCATGACAGAGTAATATGATCCAAAATGATAGTGTGATTATAACAATACAAATACTGTATTGTAAATTGTATTGTTGCAATCAAACTATTCAATAAATGGTTACAATCAAATAGGTAATTAGGCTATTGGCCTAACCTGTTCCAAACGTTGATTCGGTAGAGTAAGCAGCGGGCGTGTTTATCCTATTTATCACTAATATTGATTCAGTAGAGTGAGTAGCGAGCGTGAGCATAAATTACATCGTTCATGATTTCGGTTCTATCTGTTCGAAATTTAGTAGGTGTCGTCAAAGATGTTCACACATAATATATCTTTCGTGCGTACAGGGTACACATGCGATTTTTTTTTTTTTTTTTTTAGTAATGGCGATATTTTGAGACAAATGTTTATTATGTTACAAGAGTATTTCTATCTGTTTTTTTTTTTTTTTTAATTCGTATATCTGGTGAAATGTAGGATTAGGAAACTATGAGTGATAGAGTTTAATCATTCACTTCCGTGAACCCATATTTTGTTCTCTTCATTTGATAAATGAGCTTCATTCGATTTCGGGCTGATATTATTCGGTAAGAATAATATCAGCCTGAAACTGTGCAATTTATTTTTCTCAGTTTTTTACAGTAAAATTTCAACAAAAAGAAACAGCACTAAAATGAGCAGAAAAACATGTAGAATGCGATATAATAAAAGTAATATTGTTAATACAAAAAGGTATTTAAATGTGTCAAACTTTTATAAGTTATTATTTTTTTTAATTAAATAAATTCGTTTTTTCACAAAATTTAAAGTTTTTCTATTACCTTAATACATTATAATATAATTTATTTAATCTTACCTTGCGTTCGATTATTAGGAAAATTTGGCTATCGGGAAGAGGTGTGACATTAATTATTCCGGATAACTGACGCTCTACTGTTTTCAATTATGTAGAGAAGCAATCTAAGTAAATGAGCTTCATTCTATTTCGTAGTGTTTTTTTTTTTTTTTTTTTACATTTCGTCAAGGTCAAGAATCAGTAAATTAAATAAAAAGATGTGGTTTGCCGCCTATCCTCTCGTGCTGTATTTAGTGATGGCATAATTGAGAGGTCATTGATTATTTCTATTATACTCGAATTTCTATTATCACTCGAATTATTCATAGGATCGAAATCATTCAATTATTTCGATTACTATAATCTCTCGGTTAGTAATCGTTTGACTATGCCCATCACTTAGTTGTATTAACAATAATAGGTCTTCACCTAATTTCAAAAAAAATAAAATAATAAAATAATAATAATAATAAATAAAAAGAAACTAGTACTATTAAAAAGTGAATTTTCACATAAGGTGCAAAAAGAGATTACTACAGGTTTCTCATCAACCCAAAAAGTCAAATAAAAGGCCACCAACTGTTACGCAGGATATCAGAACGTACCTGAGGGAAGGAATGATAAATGGTCTTTTAATGATGGCGCCTTTCTCGCACGCACGCTTAAAAAAAAAAAAAAAAAATCAATAGCAGTCTTCAATGAATCCTCTATTTCTCTTGCTGAAAGGTTATTTTTGTACACCCGACTTAGACGAATATATCAGCAAAAGTAGCTAAGGCTCACGCATGATTTAATCTCCATTCCTCTGAGCGGAAAATCGATATAAAGGAGCTGCTGATACGAAGACCTAGGAAATACCAGCATCGTGAACACGACAAACTATTCTAAAATAGCTTGTATAACCAAGCCAGCAGAACCATTCCAGTACCATGTTCATCTGTTACATCCATTCGTTATCTCGGTGTTTCACTGAACAGCAGGCAGATATGGTACAGCTACAATATCAGTAACTTCTTCCATTCACTAGCTATATAAACACTGTCAAATGTTGTTTTTGTTTTGTTAAATCAAATGTTGAAATTTAAGGAGGAAAAAAAAAGAATTAGAGAAAGACAAACTGCTGAGTTTAAATTAAATTAATTTTCTTTTTAGATTTTTGTTCTACATCCTCTAGCTAATATACAAAATTGTGGTGAAGAAAATCTGAATCCACCAAAAATTAAAATCATGTCGCTCATAAACAAAACTAACATGAATGCTAAAATCATATTAAAAGAATGCACTCGTTTTAGAAGTTCTATGTTCCTAAAATGCAATTACAGATATCGTCAGTTTGACAGGGTGGAAATAACTAAAAACACTTGAATGTTACTAGAAATACCACAACTGGTCGTTCATTTTTGGCACTTTAGTAATTTACGAAAAAAATTCCTTTGAAATCGCATCTCAGCAACCGCAGTCATGCAATTCTTCACAGAAACCACTTACTTTTTCTGATAAACCTTTAAGCCTGCAATATTCCGGTTAATTATGAGCATCGGCAATAGCATGTACAAACGTGATTATTAACGACAGTTCCAGTTCGTAAAATTTTCATTTCCACCACCGACTGTCTATAAAGTATTTGAGCACAGTTCTGGATGAAATAATACTATTATATTTAGTACATTAGAGAAAAAAAAGTATCATATATTTAGTATATCAGAGAAAATATCATATACTTAGTATATTACAGAGAAAAAAAAAAAAAAAAAAATCACATATTAAGTATTTTTTCCCCTTCTAAATAATCACTTATTTAGAAGGGGGGGTGGGGGAAAACTACCGTAAATCATATTTGCGAAGTTAGCGAGAACTGTAACAATAGAATTGGATTGGAGGGCAGGCCCATAAACACATTATACGAATGTGTTTTGTATCTTTCAAAACTCATACCCCAGCCGCCGACGAGCCAATATGGCGGCCTTAGTGTCCGGACACGTTTTATCGCGCTCCTGATTTTTAATGGAATTTAGTAGTTTAAAATGTGCATATAGTTCAAAAAAGTGTTCAAGCTGAAAGAACTTAATCGGAGGATTCCCTAGGTGAGACTATTTTTATATTCTACTGGGAATTTAGTAAACTACCAGCGTTTTTATCTGTCCTTTGTTGCCAGACCTACAATGGTCACCATGTGGCTGGCGGCAAGGCCATAGAGAGGCACTGATATAAAGCAGTGGCCACGTCGGTGTTTGCACTTGACTGGGGAGGTTCCCAAACCGTGTTAAAACCGAGCAGGAAGTTTGCTCCATCAAACTGTGCTGATAACTGCTGCATGTTATATTATGTGTGTATTAACTGCCTTATGTGTACATTAAACCAGAAGCAATGAATTCAGTGACTCCCCCCCCCTCTTGCCATAAACTTTGCCTGGCTGACTGTGAACTCCTTACCTATGCATTCCACGGAATTACTAATGACACTATCGCCTCCGGCGCCCCAGGAAGCCCCTATGAGAAGTGACCCTGCTCTTCTGGGAGCATTTTCACACTAGGCTATTTCCCCCCCCCCCCTTAGTGACCGAAGGGGATAGCACAAAACTTCAATAACCACCTGTGTGCCTCCAAATTCAACCACAGATTTGTGAAGGACATCGTTCGACAGCATTTTCAGTGCCCTACCAGATCATCCCAACATACGCCCGATAAACCGAACTCTCCCGGTTATCCGGAATTCGCTAAATGGAAGGGAAAACAGAAAAAAATATGGAATCCTTGATGCAGGCACAAAGTGACCACCTCGACATTATTGACGAGACAGAAGATATGGAGGACACCCGATCAGGGGCATCTCAAGCCAAGCGAAAAAATAAGCGAGTGACCCGCTCCCAGACCGAGTCTAGAGAACAGCACGACCACACAGCATCTCAAAGGGAAACAAACAACGATGACAAACAACAGGAACCACCCCTGAACCCCACTCTTCCAGAGGGCTCCGTTTATGAGAAAACATTTATTTTAAAAACGGCCCTTGAAAATATATTCAAAGAGAACCCTAACAGGATCTCCTCCGGACTGAGGTCTCAAATTGTGACAATATTTCACAAAATGGAGACAATTCTCCATGGTACATACTTAGAAAGTGAGAGAATATCTACACGGCTACAAACCTATATGGAATATGGGGCAAATAAAATGCCACAGCGCGCCCTCACATATGCTCAAGCGCTGAGGAATATACCAAACGAGGCAGAGAAAACAAACAAAGTGGAAATCCAACAAAAGAAAGTATTATTGAAAACCCCGAACATCGTCATACTGAGACCCACCGGAGAAGAGAGACCGACCAGTGAACAAATAAAGCAAAAAGTCATAAACAATCTCAAAGAGGACTTCGAAGACACTAGGATAAAGTCTATCCGAAAAACAAGAAGTCCTGGTATCGTAATTGCGACGGAAAGCAAGGAGGAAGCCGAGGAGATAATAACGAACCCCAAGCTAAATACCCTGGGACTCATGGCAGAGACCCCAAAAAAGAAAGGCCCATCAATAGTTATTTTCAATGTGGACCAAAATCTACAACCACAACAACTCACGGAAGAAATATATAGAAGAAACCTAAAAAGCCACCTACCGAATCAAGAAGGGGCGACACTGCTGACCCCAAAATACAGAACGCAGTCCAAAATAAATGGAGGATATAACTGGACGGTTGAGCTGACTCCGCCCGCCTGGCAGGTCCTAAAAAACCAAAGCAGGATTTTTGTCGAGTGGAGCTGCCTCCGTTTTAAAGAACATGTGGCCATACCGACATGCTTTAGATGTTGCAAATATGGCCACACCACTCACACCTGTGCCCAAAAGGAACCAACCTGCGGCCACTGCTCAGAGAGGGGACATGATTTTAAGACCTGCCCCAACAAAACTAAGGAACCCATCTGCACCAATTGCAAAAGCCTCAGAATGGATCACAACCACTCCATCCGAGACTCAAACTGTCCCACTTACCTCAAGGTAAAAGGCAACTACCAACAAAGAATCGATTATGGTAGTACAACATAAAAAATACAATTGCGGCGTACTAAAGATACACCAACTAAACGCCCAGCGAGCTCGAGCGGTTGTTGAGCAGGTACGACTCCAAGCAGATGAGGATAATGCCGACATCATCATAGTCTTAGAACCGTATACCAATCAGAAACAAGTAAGGGGATACCCGCTCAATTATAAAATTGTTCAAAGCAACGAAGACACCCCCTGGGCAGCAGTACTAGTAAGAAATCCAGAGATAACGGTTACAAAGATACCACAACTTTGCACGCCCTGGGCAGCCTGTGCCCATATAATATGCTCCATAGGCAGCTACTACATAATAGCCCTCTACTGTAGGCCTGGAGTAGAAATCGACTTTGCCACAACATATCTACAATCAGTACAGACAACCCTGGTAGGGCATAAAATCTTGATTGGAGCGGATGTTAACTGCCGATCACCTGTCTGGCACAGTGCCAAACCGGACCGCAGGGGAACCTCAAACGGACGGAAACTAGAAGACTTCCTAGCAAATTCAATATTTACAGTCATAAACCAGCCGTTCTGCCTCCCAACGTATTGTAACATGCTATGGGAAGAAACGATCGACATAACTTTAACGTCCAGAAATATAGATACAAACGTAACCCACTGGACTGTACAAAACGCGTGGACTACGTCTGACCACCGAACCATCACTTACAACATACAAAGGAATCAGGCTCGAACAGTCGCCACTAAATACCTGTCAAACAGATTCGCAATCGGGAAAGCAAATTGGGACGCCTACTGCAATTTCCTATCCACCCAAGGGAGACAGTACATGGAGGACTTGGACAGACGGGAGACCGAAGGTGAAAGGATAGACCCCAGCCAGTTCGCACAAGATATAACCTGCATAATCATCAATGCAGCGGAAGCGTCCATGACAAGGAAAACTCCGATGACGGGAGCAATGCCATGGTGGACCCCGGAGCTGAAAAGAATGAGAAGACAAGTACAGGATAAAAGAAAGCAGTATCAAAGGGCACGAAGAACATGGCCCCAGGCGGAAGTTGCAGAACTGAGACAACAATATAGACAGATCCGAAACTTTTATACAGAAACTATTAAGAAAAACAAGAAAACATCCTGGGAACGACTTGTCCAAGTAACAGGAAATACTGAACCCTGGGGAGTGGTGTATAAAATCACCACAAACAAACTCCCCAGAGGCGAAGTGATGACCGCAACAAAGACGGCGCAAGGAACACTCACTGCAACATGGCAGGACTCAATAAAGAATATACTCAGCAATCTAATCCAAGACCCACCAGGCATACTAACAGAGGACCAGAAAGCCATCTGCCAAGCAAACGAAGAATATGAGACCCAACAACTAGAACCCCCTTTCACAGCCAACGAACTACAAGAAGCGGTATCACAAACCAGGAACAAAAAGTGCCCTGGCCCCGATCTCATCGAGCCGGAAATGGTCAAGAAAGCAGCGGAGGTTATGCCGGACCTCCTGCTCCGACTGTACAACACCTGTATCAAAGAGGGCCAGTTCCCCACCAGCTGGAGGACGGCCAATCTAAAACTGATCCTCAAAAATCGAAACAGACACCAGGAAAATCCCAATTCATATAGACCCATAGCCTTATTGTCGACACTAAGCAAGCTTTACGAAAGATTATTACATAAAAGGATCCACAACCACTATAATGAGGCAAACCTGAATTCACCCAAGCAATACGGCTTCAAATCGGGATCTTCGATCATAGATGCCGTCCAAGGCCTAATCACCAAAGCGATGCAGTGTACCAAGAAATATCTCCTTGTCATAGCCGTCGACTTTGCTGGGGCGTTCGACACCCTCTGGTGGCCGAGCGTCCTTTGCAGGCTCAGGGCAGCGAGAACACCAAGCAATTTGTACAGGAGCATCAAAACTTATCTCTCGGACAGAAACGTCCAAGTAATAACGCCCTACAAGAAGTTGACCTGGCCGGGCCGCAGGGGCTGCCCTCAGGGATCTGTCCTGGGGCCGCTCCTGTGGAATATAGTGTTTGACGAGTTCCTCACCATGGACCTGGGGGAGGTGGAGGCCCAGGCCTTCGCAGACGACCTCGTACTGACGGTCGCGGCGGATTCCAGACAGAACCTTGAAACGCTTGGAAACCAAGCCCTTGAAACCTTGCAGAACTGGGCAAAACTACACACCTTAACAATCTCGCCAACGAAGACGAACTCAGTACTATTGAGAGGGAGGTTAAACCTTAGAAGACCACCACAAATCAAGCTGGCAGGACAAACAATCAAACTGTCAACGCAAATTAAATATCTGGGACTGATCATCGATCAGAACTTATTTAAACCGCACATAATCTATCTAAAAGAGAAGCTGCGGAAATACACAGCGCTCGTTGCCAGAGTTACACGCAGGGACTGGGGGCTAAACAGGAGAACCCTGTCCCTGTATTATAAAGCCATCTTCATCCCGATAATAACATATGGATCTCCCATATGGTACAAGAAAGCAGAAACAGCAGTGAATAAAAGGATACTGGGCACGATCCAACGCAACATATTATTAACAATAACAAGAGCATGTAACACGGTTAGTACGAGTGCCCTACAGGTCCTTGCGGGGATCTTACCCTTGGATTTAGAGGTAACCCGCTGCGGACTTATGTATCTACTAGCCAAAGGAACCCAAACCACCTACAACAGTCTTACCATTGATATCACCAATAACAGGAAAAACGAGAAACAAAAAATAGTGGACCACCTTGTACAAATTTGGCAGAGAAGATGGACAGACGGAGAAAAAGGAGCGGTAACAAAAAAAATTTATTCCCCAAGTAACCAAGCTGTATCCCAAGGCTCCCGCATGGCTGTACCCAGGCCTAAACACTACTTTTCTACTCACCGGCCACGGGCCTTTCAAGGCCAAATTAAATGCCATGGGCATAATCGAGGAATCACACTGTCTCTGCGGCGAACTAGAAACATGGCATCACGTTATGCATCAGTGTGAAATATACGAAGACATCAGATGTCAAATGATCACGAAAATTAAATACATCCCTAACACCCAGGAACACCATCTCCTGGACACACCAGAAGAATCTGCGGCCTTTAGTCGCTTTGCCCAGGACGTCTTCTCCAGAAGAAAACTACAAATAGCCATCCACCAAGGCCAACAGGAGTAATGAAACCAAATATGGACACCAAGGAATACGGGAAACTAAGGACAGGGATATCAACCAATGATCGATGACCATTGGAATATGCATCAGAGAAGGATGCTGAACCAATGAAAGAAGAACACAAGGATGCGGCTTGCCCCATGAGTGACAATGAAGAGAAACAGACGTGAGACAAAGGCCATATTGGAGACCTGAAGAGGGCACTCTAGCCCTCTTCACCTATAATTCCTAACTCCCCGGGAGGAGGGGACGGCCACACGGTCCCCCCCTTCTCGCCATCCCCTGTTTCCTCTCTGGTGGGGCATGGGCATGCCCCACTGAAACTGGGGCCGCCTTCTCTATTGGCTCCATACTTCTGCCTTTTCCCCCCAGTCTTCTGCCTCCTTCCCCTCTATCTTCACGCTAGCGAAGTCCCACACATCAAAATTAATACATCAAAACCGCCATACGCCCAGCATTCGGCCTAAAAAATTAAAGCGATAATATCCCCACGTCAACGCAAATAATAAAAATAACTTTATTTTATTTTCTTGATGACCATTGGAATATGCCACCCAAAGTTTTTTTTTTTTTTTTGGTCCTAGCCGCCGAAATCTCAGGAAACTAAGCGGCAGGACCTGCCAGAGTAAACTAAGTCTACGGAGTTCCTGGCCTGCCTCCACGGGGCGTAAGTGGGGCAACGCTGGATCCCAACAGGGGTCCAGCGGCTAAATGGCCAGAAGAACAACGGTACACGACATTACACGATCCAAGATCCATACACTTTTAAATCTCTGGCATTTACAGTGTACTGTAATACACCACAACGTAAACTACGCGGAGATGGGGGGAACCCCAGGTGCCGCTTGACCCTAAAAACACTTACACACCTTACCCCAGCCGCCATGGGGACACAGTTACAAATTTTATTATCAAACGTCATTCGATTGCAGCCCAGCGTTTGCTTTATTTGCAATATTTAAGGTATGCAGAACTGTGTCAAATGAGACAGTAAGTCAGCAAAGTAGCCATAAACTTCGTTATTGTGCGAAAGTCACTTCATCTGAGTTCTTCATGAACATAAGAACTCAGATGATATTCCATATGTGATGCACATTTATTAAGGAATGAAAGACTACTTTTTCAAGTAAACATGGAAGTTAAAACAGAAATTTTAAATGACTACAATGTGTTCAAAAAGGCCTCTGAGATTGGGAAAGTTCATATTCACAATATTACATTAATACACCAACCGTTGAGTTAAAATAATAATTTAATACTGTACTGTATATACCAACAATACAGAGGTACTGTAACATAATCTATTTACAATAACTGATTATGAATAAAGCCTAAAAATAAAATACAAAAATTTTTTAAAGTGCAATAAAATATGTAAGGTTAAAATTGTAGCTTACGGGGGCGTCCGCCTCCTTTCTCAACAAGAAATAATGTTGCGCAGCACATCCTTAAGTATCAGATTCACGGCACGTGGTTGATCAGGCGCATGAACAAAAGTTCCTACACGTGCCCCAGAACCGGAGGCAGCTCGGGAACGTGGTAAAGAGAAACGCTCATCTTTTGAGAGGACTATAGCCTCAAAAAGGGGGTGAAGCCGCACACCCCTGTCCCTATTCATAGTATTGTTATCGGATGAGCAAATCCACAAGCTCTCGAGCCACTTGCGGTCCCAGAACCTATGCGCCCGATCAAGGATGACAGCGTTTTCTGGGGAGACCTGGTGCTGTCTTTCCCAAAAATGTTCAGCAACAGCAGACTTATCAAACTCTAGTAGAGGATATAGTAGAGGAGTGGAGTCTATCCATAGAGAATTGGCTGTTCCGGTTACCACAGCCTACATTCCCTACTATCCAGGTCTTACAGAACGCATTGCAAGGATATTTCTGGATTGTCAAGCACACTGGGTTCAGCTTCCGGGTCGGAGGTTGCGCACAGTAGTGTCGCAAGTTAAGGACCCCATATTAAGGGACTCTAGTAGTGGGATTATATACGAGATTAAATGCCCGGATTGTGGGGAATGTTATGTAGGGGAGACGGGGGGGCCGGCTTAAGGATCGTCTGGGGGAGGTAACACACGAGTGCCATACAGACCACAGAGTTGGATAAATCCGCTGTTGCTGAACATTTTTGGGAAAGACAGCACCAGGTCTCCCCAGAAAATGCTGTCATCCTTGATCGAGCACATAGGTTCTGGGACCGCAAGTGGCTCGAGAGCTTGTGGATTTGCTCATCCGATAACAATACTATGAATAGGGACAGGGGTATGCGGCTTCACTCCCTTTTTGAGGCTATAGTCCTCTCAAAAGATGAGCGTTTCTGTTTACCACGTTCCCGAGCTGCTTCCGGTTCTGGGGCAGTGTAGGAACTTTTGTTCATGCGCCTGATCAACCACGTGTGCCGTGAATCTGATACTTAAGGATGTACTGCGCAAGCATTATTTCTTGTTGAGAAAAGAGACGGACGCCCCCGAAAACTACAATTGTACAGTTTTAACCTTATATATTTTATTGAAATTTAAAAATTTTGGTATTTTATTTTGTTTTTAGGCTTTATTCATAATCAGTTATTGTAAATAGATTATGTTACAGTATCCTCTGTATTGTTGGAAAAAGATGAAAAAGACCTGAATTCGAATCACGTCAATGACGAGAGGAATTTTTTGAGTCTTTTTCACAACGTGGGTGAATTAGTCTGTCTCAGGTGAGGGTAGCATTGTTTTTCTCTGAAAAGTTGAATTTTTAGTCCAGCAAATCGACACAGAACACACGCCATTTACAGACAAGTTATATTTTGCGCGATATGGTTTAAGCTGCTAATGCGCCTATAACAATATTGTCACTATAAACCATAAGGTGTTTAACTAATGTACAGGTTAGTGCAATTGCATCATTTCAGTACATAGCCAACTACTTAAGTAGTTATAAATTGGCATCATTAAGTATATCTCATATTGTGAATACCACATCAACGAATTGCCATGATATTGCACTACCTCAAATAAGTAATACTTCACCATAGAAGAAGTCTATTTTACTTATTCTCAGAAGATACCATCACCCGTTTGAAATATGGTGTGGGATAAAGATCTCTGTTATCCTCATACTATCCCTATTAGACTTAGGAAAACAAAAAAGATGTAGGAAGGTGATAGTAGGAGAGTAAGAGGAAGAAATGCTGTCGGAGCAAGAAAGGGACAGTTACTCCAACTAACACCACTCAAAAACTCCTCGAATAAGCAACGCTTCCCCAGTAAAGAAGATTGCTTTTACCTATTCTCACTTGTACAGGTCCTTCATAGACAAAATAAACAACCCGAATATGAAAAAGCTCCTGCGCTGTTAAAATAACAATCTGAATTTAAAATTTGTTTCTGTATGAGGCACTCGCGGTAATTAATCAACGTCCTCTCACAACGCATAATAGGTTTGGGTTTGAATCTCGTCAACGATGCAAGCAACGTTTTATGCCCTCCCCCGGGTAACTCATAACTTAAATTTTTTCTGTTTTCGTTTTCTTCTTTATGAGCGCTACAGTGAAATATTTGTGCTTCAAGAACAATTCAGAGCACATAAAACGACTCAAATTCTTCATTTAATCTACATTTTTAGCCTCTCGGGCTAAAATATACTATATCTAATTAAACCACATTTTCTCAGTCTTAGTGTTCATGAATCTGTAGCGTAGGGTATGATTACGATCTATGTCTCCTGGCCTAAAACTCACCAAAATCTCAAATCTGGAATTGACTCTCCAGAAATCTCATTCATAATAGTCGAACGCACCATTATGTGGAGGTATCTGGGGAGTCGAGCACTATCACGATGCAAGTGGATTGCAAGATGTCAGCCCTTTCAACTCAAAACTCGATGAACTAAGCAGCATCCAACCTATGTTGCCAACCAACAATACGTGTCTAGCAGGGCTGACATTTTACCAGTTAACGCCACACTTGACTTGCGACAAAATCTTCGACTACAGGGAAGGAAAAAAAACAAAAAAACAACAGTATTCTGCATACTGTATAAAGATAGAATAACATTCAAAATTTTCCCTTATGTTAATGGTGTGAATTATATTAAACCAATCTGGTTAGTATCAACTCTACATTGTACATTCTTACTAACAGGTCACAGATCGTTTTTTTTTGCTAAACTGATTAGCCTTGGAATCGTAGCAAGGTGCCACGTACGTGTGGTGATCTGGAAACAGGGGAACATGTGTTTAATTGTTTGGAATATTCTGATTTGCATTTGGATTTACTGAATAATGATGATAATGTAGCTCATCTGTTGGATGGGATTGGGCCATTACTTATTAAAACAAGGGAAAATTATTGCCTTACAAAATTTTGCAAATTCAGTTTTCGTGAGAAGGAATATGCTTTTGCAATTGGAAGAGTTAAGTTTGAATAATGGATGAATTGGTGGACTGTACCCTCTTCTTTACATGGAACAGTATGTTAATTTTTATACAGGAACAGAGAAAATTCTTTGCAGAGGTGGACAGGATGTTGGTACTCTGTTTCCTTAATGGGTGGGTGCCCACTTCTGCTCCTGCCAACGCAGTTGGTAAAGAAGCCTTAGTTGTTTTTCTTGGATTTGATCCTGCAATAACACATTCTTCCAGCTTGGTTTTGCTGGTTAATATGAGTAACTTCTGTTGAGATCTCTGGCTGCTGGTAGATGGCTGTTCGTTGAACTGTCTTTTGGAGAATACCGGCGATGATCAATCTCTAGGATGTATGTGATGCTTGTGCCCACTGTGAAAGTGTAGCTTACTTGTCCAGCTCGTTGGGATGGTCAGTCTCTAGGATGTGATGCTTGTGCTCATCTGTGGACAGTGTCTCTTCATCGGTTTCTGCTGTAGCCTACTTGCCAGGATGTTGTGCTGTAACCATTGCACAGAACAGTTGATTTGTAATGTGAATGCGAAATTTTTATTGTAAATTATTGTATACTATTTCTATATGTATGGCGGATTTGCCTGATTTTTTTTTTTGGCTAGGGACCGCTTTACTCAATAAATGGAAAAAAAAAAAAATTAATATCGTATAAAGAACTTGGTAGAATATATCTTCCAAGTCCATATACAACTTGGATATGTTCCAAACAAAAACGCTGAAAATGACTATGAATACCATTGATAAAATTAAGGTCTTTACTTTGCAACTAATTGTAACTAAATCTTCATTTAGTAGATTGTGTTAACATTATCAAGTTTATTACTCATTATTAATTATGACAACTTAACTCATCTTTAATCCTGCATGGGGTTAGAAAGTGCACACTGAAATAGAAATTAAATTTCACTTCCATGCTGTAACAGTTTCTTTCTCGATTTTAATAAGAAATGTGCCAAGCAACATTTTATATTAAAATATGGACACTGGATTATTTAGCTGTGCAGTGTGCTTTAAAACATTTGTCAAACTGATTCCATTTGTTCCAAGAAAGATACTGTTACAGAATTTGCTGCTTTCAGAAATGCTGAATCAAAATTTGTTCATAGCAACTTAACTATCAAGGGCATTTCCAAAGCTTCACCAGAAAGAGATCGGAATTCAGTTTTTACTTTTCCACACCTGACTGAATATTCTCTCAGACTCTGCACTGCTATGAGAAATTGCCAAGCATAAGTTGGGATAATTTATATTACAGACTTCCTTGTGCACTTGCCTGTTCTCCACCTAAATCCTATAATTAATTGATTTAAAGTAGTTCCTATACACCTAAATTGATTTATAGTAGTTCCTATAAAAACTACTATAAATCAATTCTTTTTTCTTTCATAACAGCGTTGGGTAGGTTTTCACACTGCAAATGGCAGAATTGATTTTATAGGAACCTACTATAACACGATAGTTAGGTTCCTATAAAATCTCGTGTATTGCGAAACCGTGTTATATGGGACTAAGAACCAGTGCAAAAAGGCAGGGGGGGTACGTTCCAAAAGCTAACAAAAATATACCCTTTTGTAATAACTATCGGAAACTTAATTTTTATTAAAAATAGTAATAACTGAACAAACATCTTAAAAACTGTGATACATATAGGTCAGTAATACACGTTCATTTAATTTTCTACCTCTTTACCGCTGCTAAGCACAATCAAACGAGAACGTTTTCTCTGTTGCAGAATATCGTCACCTTCTGAACATTTTTCTGCAGCATCTAGATTTCGCGTATCTTCTTTTCTCTTTAAAAAAAAATCAGTAATCTGGGTTTTCTTTCCATTTGCTTGATAGATCTTTGTAAATTTCATGATATGGAGCAACGATTTTTGAAGCTCGCTTTTGAACTTTGTGCTCCTTTCAGTCGAAGGATGTGCATTCAAAAAATAATATTATAATTGCTCGGCTAAGTTTATGACTTCCCGTATGCTTTTTATGTAAAATTTGGAACTTCAGAATTTATCTGTGCTATCATCCTCTGAATTAATTTGGTTTACCTCCGATGCCATTTCCAACAAATCCTGAGTACTTTTTTCAATTTTCTCAATTATTGGCACTCGGAGACGAGCTGTCATATTTTCGGAAATGAAAGATCCTGCAGCAACAGCAGTTCGAATTTCCTGTTCATTTTTCTTTATGGTAAGGATTGCTCCTTCAGTTAAATTTAAACTTTTTTCAATGTATGATACATTTTCCTCTTTTTTAAGAGGATCCAAAATTTGTATATCTTTGATTCTGGAGAAATAAAGTTTCTTTTCGGCGGGTGCTTTTTTTTTTTTATTTTCCTTAGGCATAATTTAGGGCTGGAATTTAATTCACAACAAAGAAATTATTCCAATACGGTTCTTAAGAACAAAGTTTAGTAATACTTAGCCGGAAAAATTTATAAACGATCAAATAAAAACCAAAATAATATTACAAAAATCTTAAAGTCACAAACTGCATGTTTCGAAGTTTTTAGTGTAAAATTTGTAACTTCAGAATTTTCATCTGCGCCATCATCCTCGGAATTAATTTGGTTTACCTCCGATGTCATTTCCAAAAAATCCTGAGTGCTTTTTTAAATTTTCTCAATTATTGGTGCTCGGATACGACTTTATGGCTTTCCCAATTATTTAGGAATAAGGATTTCCCAATATTTTTTCCCCATAATGACTAGCGAATCAACAGAGTGGATTCAAGAAAAAGAATGGAAATGTCGAAAAATTACACCCAACATAATAGCAAGATTTGCCACAATTTATCAATTGTGTTAGTCTGTTGTAGAAGTACGATGGTTGCCTGTACTGTAAATCATTTATTGATTAATCTGTTTATTTAACGTTAATAATATCAAGTACTTGTCCACAAAAAAAAAAAAAAAACATCCAATTTGAAAATAATGTAATGTCAACTAGCATTAGTAGAGTAGAGGCATACGGTGTAAAAAGGCAAGCTCATGCGGCATCAGCCAAACAAAAAAAAAAAAAAACCCTTCCATTTCACCGCTCTATTCGTTCCAAATGCCTATCCAGCTCAGCCTTAAATTTATTTAGGCTATCAACTTCCACAACAAAAGATGGAAGTCTGTTCCACCAATCAACTACCCGCTGGCTAAAGGCAAACTTCTGCACATCTATTCTACAACTCTCTTTCCTCAATTTGAAACTGTGGCGCCTCAGGTTCTTAATCTGAGCAAGAGGAAGAATCTCATCAGCATTCAACGTGCTCAACGCATTCAAGGCCTTATACACCTCAATCAGATCACCTCGCAGGTGCATCCTCTCCAGGCGCTGCAATTTGCAGAACTTAAACCTTTCTTGGTAAGAGCACCCCTTTGTTCCCCTCACCAATCTTTTGTCCTTCTTTGTACTCGTTCTAGCAACTCTACATCCTTCCTAAAATGAGGCCTCCAGACCTGTACACAGTACTTTAGGTGTGGCCTGACCATTGCCCTGTATAACAGGATAATCACCTCCCTGTCCCTGCTAGCAAAATTCCTATATATCATTGACAAGACTCCATGAGCTGCTCCGGCAGCCCGTCTGCACAATTACCCCCAGTTCTTTTTCACTTTCCACTTCCCTGAGTGTAGTACCACACAGTTGGTACGTTTCTGCAAAGTACTGCATCTGTTTCAAACTTGGACATAGGCAGTACTTTGCATTTGTCAATGTTAAATTTCAGTTGCCACTTCTCAGCCCATTTGTCCAACTTATCTAGATCCAGATGGAGTAGCATACTGTCTTTACTGTCGTTAACAACCCTGCCAACCTTTTGTATCATCTGCAAACTTGGACATTAAAGCTGATATACCTTCATCAATATCATTGATAAATATACAAAACAACAAAGAGCCCAACACCGAACCCTGGGGAACTCCACTAATAACATTTGTTCATGAAGAGCAGTGTCCATTGATTACCACTCTCTGTCGTCTCACACTCAACCATCCCTTTATCCATTGTAGCAATTTACCCTTAATGTCACACCTCTCCAATTTGTACAGCAGTCTTCCATGTGCAACGGTATCAAAAGCGTTCCTGAAATCCAAAAATATGACGTCAAAATCATTTATGGCATTCAGTTCCTTTGTGACCTCATCATAGTATCCAATCCAATTGGTCAGACAAGACCTCCCTTTAACAAACCCATGCTGTGTCTTAACTATTGCTGCAGTCTTATCTAGTTGATCCTGCAATGCTTCTTTAACCAGTGATTCCATTATTTTCCCCGGAACACAAGAGTCCAAGGAAGCTCTAATAATTATGGTTAAGGGTTTGCTTACTTCCTTTGCCGCCTCATTTAATATAACTGGATAGATCCCGTCCACTCCAGGTGCTTTTTTTTATGTTTAACCTCAACATTTTCTCCTCCACTTTGCTCTCAGTTATTACAAAATAACTTAGCTCCCTGTTAGAGTTTGATAAACGTCTGGTACTCCCCTCATTGAATAACTCCTCATGTATAAATGTAGATGCAAAATATTCATTCAGTTTATCAGCTACCTGAGCATGATCATCAATAGTCAACCCATCTATGTTAAGTGGTGCAATCCGATTCATCCCTTTCCTTCTAGAGTTTACATAAGTAAAGAACTCTTTGCTGTTTTTCTTTTCATCCTTTGCCAAAGATTTCTCGTAATCTGCCTTCGCCTACCTAACTTTCTTTGTGACTTGATTACAGACTAGTTTATATCTGCCATAGGCTTCTGTGTCACCTGATACTTTATATGGATCCCATACTTTTTTCTTCTCTGCCACGAGCCTCTTTAATTCATCTGACATCCATTTAGGCCTAAACCTTGAACAGTATTTTTTAGTTGGAATGAAAAGCCTAGTAGCCGCCAAGATTAAATCCCTGAAGGCTTCCCCATTTAGAACTCAATGTTGGTAACATCATCATTTGATCCCTCTGTACAGAATTTAAAAATTGTCTGAGACCCCTGTAGTCACCTTTAGGAAAGCAAAAGCCCTTCCCTTTAGCCTTTATGGTAGTTACATCTTTAAGTAATTCCCACATCAGTACATTGTGATCACTGTCACCCTGTGGTTCCTTTATCTGCAAATTCTTAATGCATGAATAATCACTGATGATAATCAGATCGAGTGTATTACTCCGTCTGGTTGCCTCTCGAACATGTTGCTGTAAAAAACAGTCATCCAATAAATCCACAAGTCTTGTTAGTGTGTGAGTGACCAAGCCACAAGTTCCAGTCAATATCTGGAAAGTTAAAATCTTAACTTTCCTGGCTATCCTTTTCTGTACACATTGTACTCCCCAAATTCCAATTCTGCACAGCTTATATCTGTGTGACACTACGTCTCTGATGAAATTTGCGTTATCTCTGCATTTATAAGGTCATTTTTCAATGGAAACTTGTACACCATGTAGCCATTTCCTCAATGAACAAAAGTAATTTTCCTGAATGAACAAAAGAACATGATTATCTTCTCTTCTTTTAGACTTATTTTGCTGTCTTATATATCATACTTGTAAATTGCGTGTGTTCTGTGGTCGATTTGCCTGTTTGTTGGCCGAAAATTCGCGATCCCGAGTGGGGAAGACGGCGATTCTGGTTTAGTCTGCTATGATAATCAACTTCCAAAATAGAAATGAAAGACTTTTAAAAACTTGGCGGTATAAATCTGCGCATAACTTTCTTCGGCATATCTAAGAGTAACGACCTTATTACAGATGTGAAGTACGTTGGATTAAAGAACTACGTTCGGATTTTCAAAATCATTAGCATATCATTTAAAAGAAGCAAGTAATTGCTTCATTCAAGCCAGAAAAGAAAAACATGAGCACACTTTGAGCAGTACAATTATCAGTTTGCTTGGCCTGTTTAGGACTATTTTCCCCCAGAGGCTTGCGATTCAGAAGTTTTTTTCTTGAGCTCCTCAATTTGCCTTCTTTCAAAACTTTGGATCATGCACTGGGTTTGAACATGAATCAAAATCACTCACAAGTGGTCGCTCGTACTTTTCAATTTCATAATGCTGAAATGAAAATGCTCATTTTGCTTTCTGATTACTTCTAAACATTCTGCCATTCTGGTTACACAATTAACTAAAGACCTGTGTAGACGAGTACATACATGCTTCAAAATAATTTTTATTTCCGTGATGCACATCAGTCGAAAATTTTCCATTTTTTGGAACCATCACTACCTCTTCTTTCCCTAACTGAAATTTCACTAAAAATGCCTGCTGTTTTTATTCTTCCAAGCCGAATATTTTTGCTATTCCATTATCGAAAACCATATTTTTGAACAACACGCGTGCATGATCAGCACAACTCAAAGAAAGATTACGTTCCATGGCAAAAGATGCAAATAAACATTCGGCATATGACACCATCATATCATGAAATTCCGCATCTGTTTTTGCATTCTTTCTATGCACACTATCCTTATTTGCTTATTTATTTACAAATGTCTCATTAAATCGACTTTCTCGCTACTTGAAATTGAAAAATTACTACTACATACAGTACACAAAGAAAACATGTTACAATTTTCAAATTTTACAATACAAAAAATCTTACATCTGTGTCCTTTGAAATTTTATGTGGTATTTCTTTAGCAACTTATTGAAAGACGTTTGTTAATTAGTTTTACACCACAAGTAGTATGAAATGATCGATCGAACATTATATAGAACAATGCTACTATCTCGCGTATGATTCATACAATAAAACAAGTCTAAAACAAGAGGTGATTATCCCTTTGTATAAGGCAATGGTCAAGCCAGGCGTTGAGTACTGCGAACAGGTCTGGAGTCCTCATTCTAGGAAGGATGTAGAGTTGCTTGAGCAAGTACAGAGAAGGGCAACAAGATCGGTGAGGGGAATGAAAGGGTGGTCTTACCAAGAAAGGCTTAAGTTCTGCAAATTGCAGCGTCCGGAGACTAGGCACCTGCGAGGTGATCTGACTGAGGTGTATAAGGCCTTGCATGGGTTGAGGCCGACCGGGCTAGCGGGTGGGTAAAGTGCCTGTCTGGCAACCCAAAAGTCGCGGGTTCGATTCCCGCCTCGGGCTTGGATCAAAGTACTGCAAAAACCTTGGGAGGTGCATTATCGCCACAGAAGCCTATGCGCCAACAACTACCAAAAAAAAAAAAAAAAGAATGGGTTGAGAAAGCTCAATTCTGATGGGATTCTTCCCCCTTGCTCAGATTACGAATCTGAAGGGGCATAAATTCAAATTGAGGAAAGACAGTTATAGAATAGATGTGTAGAAATTTGCCTTTAGCCAGCGGGTTGTTGATTGCTGGAACAAACTTCCATCTGTCGTCGTGAAAGTTGATAGTTTAAATAAATTCAAGGAGGAACAGGACAAATGTTTAGAGGGAATGGATGTGTGAAATGTTTTTTTTTTTTTTTTTTGCTGATGCTACATAAGCTTGCTCTCTTGCATCATATGCCTCTACTAATGCTTCTATTTTGCAGTGTGTAGGCTAACACATCACGTATTTTTACACTTTAGTCTATGCAGTGTACACTAACACACCTAATCTACTATAGCCAACTACACCTTTTCTCAGGCTTAGTGTTCAAGGATCTGTACCATAGGGTATGATGACGAACTATGTCCCCTGACCTTAGAGTATGTCTGCTGCTTATTTTAAAGTAGTTTTACTCTTTTGTGAAAAGATGGGGGGAAAGTATGTTTTTGCAAAGAGATGGAGAAATTCTTTGTAATGAACTAAATTACGACGGTGAGAACAAGAACTGATCAAATCGAATGAACTTTCCTGTCATAGCATTCAACTCGCCCGATTTAAAAATGCCTAGAGCTGGTACTGTGATCCTGTAATTGATATTAATCCTACTGTTTTTATATTCATTGGATATAACGCTGTTCAGGTTCAAAGTTCATTACTTCAAATAAACTAAATAAAACCCATCTCTCCCTTTTTTCGCGGTGCCAGTTTCATCTCATTTCTCGCAACCCTGAAATTTACTGTTAATATGATCACAAGATCGCTGCACTAAAATGAAAATGGCTACTGATAAACCTTAACCATAAGCTACACTACCCAATACTGCTCCTTCTCAATCGCTAATAAATCATTTTCTACCCTCCCGTCTCTAACTTTAATTAACATCCAAACTCGAAAACAAACGCACCACATTAACAACCATGTTATCATTACTGATAGCTATGCTCTGACTTTCAACATTAATTTCAAAGTCAAAGCAATTACGAATAAACCTTCTAACGTCTTCATTAGTCGTCTCGACCCTGGGACGGCAGAATTGCAAATGGAAACTTATTACTGATCTCAACATAAACGCATGCTGTGCCAAAATGACCTTACACAGCATGTGACTAAAAAAATAGTTTTAAAAAATTTCAGTTCCATCTCATCTGCGGATCTGATTATGACGAGAGGAAGTTTATCAATGTTTCGATGACAATGCTGAACAGTCCTCGCGTGTAGCACAGTTGGTAGTATTGCTGTCTCTCACAAACAGGGTGGAAAATTCTTGAGTTCAAATCCTGTTGATGACGTGAGAAATTTTTATGGGACATTTCACAACGTGGCTGAGTTAATTGGTATCAAGCGAGGGTAGCATAGTTTTCAGCTCCCGAAAATTCGGGTTTTTTCGTCCAGCAAGGGCAAATCGACCACACAATACATGCATTTTAGAAACATAATATATGCGACAAAGAGGCAAAACAAGACAAAATGCGCTCATGTCTTATATCTAGTAATACATACAATAAGCATACTGAATCAAACTTATTCCCGAAGAGGAATGAGGCCTATTATCTCACCTGAAGCTCAGAGTTGTACTCAGACACTTTCCATTCTGCGAGGATGGTTTTTTTTTTCTCTTGATGAAAATCTCGAATTTTTCATAAAGTAAACAGCAAACCTACTGAAGGATACACGCGATTACAGACAAAATATGATGAAGCCTCAGCCTTAGTTGCCGAAGCAATTAAGGCTATGGGGCAACTAAGGCTTAACACATACCTAACATAACTAGTGAAGATCCTGGCATCACTAATCGAGTTGAAATGACTTACAATATTCTCATCCAATCAATCTCTTGTGGTTAAATTATACTGCAAACAATAGAAACAATAAAAGAAGAGGAGATTCGAACTTTGTTCAGACCTCTATCACCCGGTATGGAGATGATTATATTCACTGTGCTACCGCGAGGGCATCATAGCACGACAACCAACGTTTTCTATGCTTCAGGCACAGTACACAATATATGGATAGACAATGTGACATGTTCGGGAAAATAATAATAATTGCCCATTTTCTTTGTCAGATTTTAATTAAATTTCCGTCCACTGAGATGCAAGTTATTATATGCGGCAGGCAGACATGGTGAAGACAATATTAATTAAAACGTTATTGCGTGAACAAGGGTAGATGACACAAACCACTTTGCTCGCAAACTTTAGCGCATCATCCAAGAGTTTTCCATCTGGGGATCCTGTGTTGGACCGTCTGCTAGATACCACTAATTAAATACACTAATCTTTATAGATTTTGATGTTTCCAAAATTTATGGTGTTTCTGGGTATACTTTAGTGCTAATTCTACAAACCGTTTTTATCCATCACATTCATTGGGTTTTTTTTTTTTTTTTTTTTCACAAACAGTTCTTACTGTTTGTAAAGGTTGTCTCACATTCTCTCAAACTGACACTCTTGTGTGGCTTGAAAGAAATATCAGAAAGTTCTAAAATCTACATATTCAACGAGCTATCCTCCTCACCATAACACGAGCCTGTGCACGGTTAGCACACACGCCTTGCAGGTCCTTGCTGGCTTGTTACCTCTGGATCTCGAGGTCATAAGATGCGGTATCCTTAACTTTTCCAGAGGGAGATCCATTTCCGCTCTAAGCTACACCACTGATCTAGCAAATAACATAAATACAGAAACTCTCCGTCTGACCACTCACCTGCAGCAGGTTTGGCAAACAAGATGGACAAATTCAAACAAAGGGAGACATTACCTGTAAGTTCATACCAAACAGACAACGTCTACCCAAAATTCACCACCACGGTTTACCACCGGACTCCATGCCACGTTCCTACTGACCGGTCACGGCTCCACAAAAAAGCAAGCTCACCGACCTTGGAATCATAGAAGACCTATTTTGTCAATGTGGATTACGAGAAACCTGGGACCATCTTATGTATCAATGCCAAATATATGAAGACCTCAGATGTAACCTCCTGGCAAAAATCCTCCATCTCCCAAGAAACCATGAACGATTCCTCCTTGAATCAGAAGACGACTATAAAGCTTTTACCAATTATTCTCAAGAACTTTTTCTGCGACGTAGAAATTTCACTCCAACCTAAGACTCAACCATCAAAGTAAACGGCTCTTAGAAACCAACACCTGATTTGACAAACCCTCACCTGACTGGACCTAACTCTGACATGGATAAGATCACTAGATTACACAAAGATGAGATGAAGACTACGGCGCCAAATGGCAATATTCGCTATACACTCTTGTGCAGCCACTTTTAATCCACTCCCATCCCCCTCTTTTGCCTCATGGAGTTATCTCCAATTTTTATATACATATTTTTTATTTTATTTTTAATTTTATTTAATTTTTAAGTTTTGTTTTCTTATTTATTTATTTAATTTTTTATATTTTGTTTTCTTATTTATTTATTATTATTTTAACTTGGTCTTCGTCCAGGAAGCTCAGGCGACCCTGGCGGGGACTAGCCACAGAATAATGGGCAGTCTGGCTACCTCCTAGTGTTGTGTGCGAGCAACGTGGGGTCCCACCAGGTGCTCTGCGGCCTAATGCTAGGACACACAACAGAACCCAACAACCCTACATATTCAACACAGAACACTTTTCTGGCATTTACAGTAGTACTGTATTTCTTCACAGCGTACATATGGCGCAGATGGAAACCACAGGTGGCGCCTGCCCTAACACTATGCACACTATTTCGAAATATCTAATAAAATGAAAAGCATCAATAATGTATCGGAATTAGCAGATGTCAATCCAGATTCTATTATTACATTAATGAACGCTATTAAAATTAATCATGTATTAAGAATAATATAAATATGGAAATTAAAGTGTCAAATTTTATTTTCCTTTCGATAACTGACAAAAGCCAAGAATTAGTAAAGATAAAGAAGTAACGAAAAGTGTTAAATAAGGCCATGAAAAAAGGGAAATTAAAAGGAAAAAATTATTAAAATGGCTGCTGAAACAGCAAAGCAACTAACTCTTAATGAATTTTTTATTTAAAAAACTAAATATCCTGCAAAAAAAAAAAAATTGTAGGATTTCAACTGACGTCTGTATGCTTCATGGACTTAACCTTGGGCTAATCAGATATTTTAATTATAACTATTCCCAGCGAACATGTGGTTTCGTTATAGATGAATCTACTTCTACTTCCAGTTGCAGTTTCGTAACTAAAAAAAACGAAATCAGTAAGACAGATATTCAAGTCCAACATATTGAACTAGAATAAAATTTTATTAGTGTAGTAGAACGTAAGAATGTTCTACTACACTAATAAATTAATTCACTTTAGTGAAAATTATCGAAATTTAGAAATGAAAAAAAAAAAAAAAAAACTGAACTGTCTTTTTTTTTTTTGGTAGTTGTTGGCGCATCAGCTTCTGTGGCCATAATGCACCTCCCAAGGTTTTGCAGTTCTTTGATCCAAACCCGAGGCGGGATTCGAACCCGTGACCTTTGGGTTACCAGGCAGGCACTTTACCCACCCGGCTAGCCCTGTCGGCGCTGTATCTTAACACCAACGAGGATTTCATGCAAATGTTGCCTTAATTATATATTTAATGTTATTAGACAATACAATATGCATATTTTCACGTTCTCTAAATTATATTCCACTGTATAAAGCAGTTGTAAGACCACATTTGGAATACTGTGTTCAAGTATGGAGACCTCATCTGAAAAAAACTGAGGTTTTTGAAAGGGTCCAAAGACGGGCAACTTGCATGAAGATCGGCAAAAGAGCGACCATACGAGGAAAGACTCCAATTATATGGGTTTCGCAACCAGGTACCTCAGAGGGAACCTGATTCAGGTTTATAAGGCTCTGAGAGGAGTTAGTAAAATGAATGAAGGCGGAATTTTCACTATTATAGAGAATTCCAGAACTCGGGGATAAAATGTATAAGAAGTTTAGACTAGATTGTAGGAAGTTTTCTTTTAGCCAGCGCGTCGTTGATTGCTGGAACAGGTTGCCTTCGCAGGTAGTAGTGAGGCTGGCAGTTTGAATAAATTGAAAGGTCACCTATGTGAGAAGGGAAGCGAATAATCTGCATTTTCTTATCTACTCGTGTTTTTTTTTTTTTTTTTTTTTTTTAACCTGCCAACAGAGCAAAAGCCTGCGGCTTCCTTGCACTGTATGGCTACTACTATTGCTATAATGAGCACACAAATATATATCGACACCCTTGCTTCACAAAGCGCAGAACATAAAAAAAATAAAAATACTGCTGTAATAATTCTTGTTTAATCAGAAAAATGCATCTTTTGTTAATACAAAATCTTTTTAAAACAATATGCAATTTTTAAAGATTTTAAGGTTTCCTTTATTGATAAATTGCGATCGTGGGCGAGTGTCGGACTGCTTTCTCAACGTTTTTTGCCTTTTTTTTTTTTTTTTTTTTTTTTTTGTAAAAAATATGACCGCATTGCTTCTTTTAATATTTCCGGATTGAAAATGTATTTTTTTAAACGTGCAGGATTTTAGTTTCACATATTGATTTATAATGTGAAGTATTTGCTATTAGCTGTCATGACATATGTCATCACCGCAAGCTTGTGCAAAAAAAGCAAACTTGTGTAAAAGAAAGCAAAACTACACTAAGGGTTGTACTGAGAGATGTACACTACTCTACAGAATTATCTGACATCAAAGCTGATATAGAAAAAGACAACCATCAGGTTGTGAGGATCTGCAACGTAAAACACAGAGTATCCAAACTGCCTCTATCTATGTTTTTCCTCGATCTAATGCCAAAATCAAAAAATAAAGATATATACAATATCGAATACATCCTTAACGCCAAAATAAAATTCGAACCACCTCATAAAAAAGGGAACTAGGGCAGTGTAAAAGGTGTCAACAATATGGACACACCAAAACTTACTGCCAACGTCCATTCCGTTGCGTAAAATGCGCTAAAAACCACCCGACAACCAACTGTCCAAAAATTGACAGACAAACTCCAGCTAAATGCGCTCTTTGTAGCGAAACACATCCAGCCAACTATAAAGGATGTACCATTTACAAGGAGATTCAAACAAGAAGATTTCCACCGAACAGGGTGAAACAACTGTCAACAACCCAACCAGCAACAATAGGCAATTCAGAGCAAGACACAAGACAACAACCTCAAGTCAGACCAGGATTATCCTACATTCAATGATCCTACTTTTTATGAGGTAGTGAAAGAAAGATCCCAGCAATTACAACAACAGAACAACATCACGCAAAACATGCCAACACAAGTGCAAAAATCTCTCTTCAGACTGGAACAAGCTCTAATCAGAAAAGCGGAAAATCAGGCAAGATTGACAGAAGACATAAAAACGATGCTCAACCTGCTAACAGCACTTGTAGCAAAACTTAAATAATGATAAAATCGTTAAAAATTGCTCTGTGGAATGCCAATGGCTTGGATGGACATAGCCAGGAGGTAAAAACATTTATTATTGAACATAACTTAGATATCATGTTGATTACAGAAACCATTTTAAAATGATGAACTATAGCTACTACGACACAAAACATCCTGAAGGAACAGCTCGGGGAGGCTCAGCAATAATTGTTAAAAACTCCATAAAGCACCATGAGCTAACCAAGTACAAAACGAATTCTACCCAAGCAACGAGTATTGCAAATGAAGACTGGAGAGGTCCCATCACAATTTCTGCAGTCTACTGCTCAGCAAGCTATAATATTAGCAAAAATTATTTCATAACCTTATTCCAAGCTTTTGGGAATAGATTTATTGCAGGAGGAGATTATAATGCCAAGCATGTACAGTGGGGTTCAAGAAGCATAACACCAAAGGGACGAATACTACAAAGAGTAATGCAAGAAAATCATTACGAATATTTATCTACAGGCGAACCAAACTGGCCGACAGATAGGAGAAAGATTCCCGATATATTAGACATCTTCATAACTAAAGGTATTGCGGAAGATTTAACAGATATAACGTCGAGTCTAGACCTATCTTCTGATCACTCCCCAGTAATAGCAAATTTGAGTTTGCATATTATAATCAGACAGAAACCACCAGTTCTTCATAATAAACACACAGATTGGGAATACTTCCAAGAGCTAATAAATGAGAAAGTAAACTTAAAAATACCTCTTAAAACAGCTGACGATATTGACCTAGCTGTAGAAACCTAACAACTATAATACAAGCTGCTGCCTGGGAAGCTACACCAGAAATAAAAACACACAGGGAAAAACAGAATTTGCCGATTATCATAAAACAAGAAAAACGAAGGCTAAGACGAGTCTGGCAACTGAGCAGACACCCTGAAGACAAAAGAAATTTTAATAACGCAGCAAGAAATTTAAAAAGAATGCTCTATGCAATAAAAAATGAGTCGATTCAAGAACATCTAGAACAGATAACTGCAACTGATGCCACTGACTATGCCTTGTGGAAAGCCACAAAAAGAATAAAACAGCCAACACAACCAGTACCACCCATCAAAAAACCTAACAATGAGTGGGCAAAAAGTGACTCAGAAAAAGCCAACACATTTGCTGAACACCTGGCAAAAGTTTTCCAACCATATCCCTCTGAATCTACAGCAGAAGAGGAAGAAGAAATCCATCGTTATTTTGAAGCTTCTTATCAACTGTCTCCACCTGTAAAAGCCTTCTCGCCAGCTGAAGTAAGGAGTATCATACAAAGAGAACTGCATTCTAAAAAAGCTCCGGGGTACGATTTGATTACTGGTAAAATACTCAAAGAACTACCTCCAAAAGGCCTAATATTTCTAACGCACATATACAATGCCATACTACGTGAGATTTACTTCCCAGCAGCTTGGAAAGTTGCCCAAATAATAATGATACTAAAGCGTGGGAAACCCTCCAATGAAGTAACATCATATCGGCCCATCAATCTACTACCAATATTATCAAAAATAATAGAAAAACTAATATTAAAACGGCTGAAACTGATCCTAGAAGAAGAAACCTTAATTCCACCACATCAATTCGCATTCAGACAGCAACATGGCACTATTGAAAAAGTGCACAGAGTTGTCAATTTTATCAACAATTGTCTGGAAACAAAAAAATATTGCTTGGCTGTGTTCTTAGACATCAGCCAAGCATTCGACAAGGTTTGGCATGCAGGATTACTATACAAACTGAAGCAGGTACTACATCACCAATTATATATAATTATAAAATCATACCTCACTGAAAGATATTACCAAGTGAAACTGAAAGAAGTGTGAAGTGTGTAAAGTGTGTTTAGGGTCAAGCGGCACCAGGGGTTTCCCCCATCTCCGCGTAGTTTAGATTGTGGGTGAACCAGTTGACTGGAAAAGCCAGAGATTCAAAAGTGTATGGACTTTGTATATGTGTGATGCCTTGTACCGTTGTTCATCTGGTCATTTAGCCGCCAGACCCCTACTGAGGCCCGACGTGAAACTGAAAGAAGAAGAACAAACCAAGTTATACCCAATATTCTCTGGAGTGCCACAGGGGAGTGTCTTGGGACCAGTATTGTATACCCTGTACACCGCTGACATCCTAGTTAACGATTACACCCTAGTAGCAACATTTGCTGATGACACAGCTGAACTTGTAACTGATGAAAACCCAATAATTGCAACAAAGGTTGCAAGAACAGCTTAACCAGACAAAATCTTGGAAAAAAAAACATGGCAGATGAAAACCAAAACCAATGAGACAAAATCTACTCATGTTACATTCACAATGAGACAGGAAACATGCCCACACCAGTGAAATTAAATGGCCACGCCATACCGCAAGCAGAAGATTCTAAGTATAAGTACCTTGGCACATAAGTCCATCTAGACACACGCTTAAATTGGAGAAAACACATTTGGACAAAGAGGAAACAACTTCGGCTAAAGGCTAGCAAGCTGTATTGGCTAATTGGAAGAGATTCCAAGTTATCATTGGCAAACAAGCTACTTATATACTGAAACCCGTGTGGGCATCCAGCTTTGGGGCACCGCCAGCACCTCAAACATAGAAATAATACTATAATGCTTTCAATCAAAGATGCTTGAGAATCATTACCAACTCGCCCTGGTATGTCACCAATAAAATGATACATAGAGACCTGGACGTGCCAACAATAAAAGAAGAAATACACAATTACAGTGATAAATACCAACAACGACTAGAAGCGCATCCAAATTACCTGGCGATGAACCTGTTGGATAACATCGAAGTTCCCAGAAGATTAAAACGCCAACATCTGCTGGACTTAGTGTAGTGTAGTGCAGTGCTCAATGTTTGTTTTAATAAAACTAATCTATTCGGTGTGATTGCAGTCGCCCGTGATTAAGTAAACTCGATAGAAGTGTCGTCGCTGGACATCTCCTTCATTCAAGACATCCTACATTTGTCATACATCAAATTTACTAAATGTTCGTTTTCCCGAACAGAGTGTAAATGAGCATTATAGTTAAAAAAAAAAAAAAAAAAGGCTTAGTCACAGCTGAGTTCAACGTGAAATATAAAATATGCCACCTGTTCGAATTAACGTGATGACACAAAAATACAGTAAAATTCTTATTTTTGTATATCACTTTAGCTGGAAGCTCATCAGGCTCTCATGTGGTCGTTCTAGATTATAAACAGATAAATAAATCATCATCGCACTAAATGCATGTAAATCAGCATTTAATTCATTTCTTTCTGTGCGAGTAGTCATTTTGCATCCTAGTGCTTTCGATAAACTAATCCAAATTATAATCCAAAAGTGTTCGACGTTTCTAATCCCATCAAAACAGAATCTACAACTGGACGAGCTAGAATGTCTGGTGGCGTCAGTTAACTTATCGACATTATACGAGTATAAGCAAGCCTACAGAAACGCAGAACATTCCCGTGCTGTGAAAGCACTTGCGTCATAGTTACCCAATAGCTGCAGTTTTAGAATGAAACAACGCTAATGCGATCTAATGCAGTGTGTAAAAGGCCATGTGGGATGAAATGAGCAGTTGCATAAGTGCAATAAATGAAGTTATCAATGGGTAGTATAGTTGTATAATATGAGAATTTTTTAAATTTTATACATTTCGATTATAACAGACTATATTTGATAAATATTTTCATGTGTAGTTATGAAAAAAAATCTACTTCATATTATCCTTTTGTTGAAAAACAATACTAAATAAATATTGAGGTAAATTTCTCTTATTCTTCTATTAATAAATCAAAAAATTATCTTTAAAAGCTTTAACTTTGTCTTGGTGGTACCAGTCTCACGTTTATTAGCAGTGAAGTTCATAAAAAATATTAAAAGTCTTACACTTTACTACAGGGACTGATAGCAATATTACTGAGATTTATGGAAGAAAAAAACAAAAAAAAAGAAACATTAAACTATGAGTATGTTACAAATATAGCAAATCCTTTCTAAAGCTGGGTAAGTGCAATTCTGCTCCTATGTACCAAGCCAACTAACACAAAACTCTAGAAGTAACCGAAGGGTTAGTTCTGTACCTACTTCTGATCTGTTTCATTTGAATACTCGTGACCTTCACTTGGTTTCTTCGTTATGTCTTAATGAAGAAACCAAGTTTTCTTTTTTTTTTTCCCCTATCATTTTGTTTACATTAATTAATCACTTGATTTTAGTTTAGTTATTAATGTTAAATATGTTTATTAAGATTTATTTAGTATTAACCATATAGTGCAAGGAAGCCACAGGTCCTCACGCAGGCTTGACGTAGCAGAGTGGTCAGGAGCGCGAGTGTAGCAGCACAGGCTGTTTTACTAGACTGGGGTACAAGTCCGAGACTGCTAAATACGATTAACATTTGTATTGATTGATTAATTGTAAACTCCACTGACCTGGGAATATAAACAAGAACATTTTAATTATTCAGTTGACATTTTCATTTTTCCAAGCTGTTAGCCATCCTTGGAAGTAACCCGTTCCAGTAATGCATAATATTCCAAGAACACTGATCAGCTCCCTCTCAAAAATTCCTGTCACTGCTCCTGAGTGCAGTGCCAAATATTAGTGACAGTGATAAATGGATACAACAAAAAAGTTAAAATGACATTGCAAACAATGTTGATTGTCATATTCGCATTTTGATTTGTTATGTTTACTTATTTAACCTACACAGGACGGTGGCCATGACATACTTTTCACTAAGTTCTATTCGCTATTTTCTGTCCGGGCGGATTGCATAGGAACATCCACTGGCACCGTTAGGATACATTTATTAATTAAGGCGATCCCAGCCAACCTCGCCGTCATTTACAGATAATTTAGCAGTATTCCAGTATACACCCTCTCCTGTTCGCTCAACTACAGGGAAAGAAAGACTGCCACGATTGAAACAGATACAAATGAAAAAACTGAAAATAATAAAATTACACAAAAATAAATACAGTATAATGAAATATTAGACACAATCCAAACTCCAGTTTCGGCTCACCGCAAAGAGCTAAACCTGCTCAAAGTCTGTCATACCAGGAACTCCGTTTAGGAAAGCCAGTTGTTATTTGGTTTTTAGGAGCATTAGCAACTAAGGCCATATTGCTCCGGGGATATGCGGTGGTCATTCCCTGACCTTTCCGCATCCTCCGTATTTGGTGGTCACGGGCTCGAACCCCGGTCTAATCAAGAAGCGTGTGCTATGCACTGCTGCTCCTGCCCACCTGGCTACAGAGGCGCCCCGGAAAGCCAGTAGCACACGGAGCTGCAGAGAACAGAAATGTCAGCACAAGCAGCCGGAGTTGCAGTGAACTCATGCCTCTGCCAAAGCCATTCAGACCGATCACACAGAATTCTAGCTAATCCAGCAGTACACCATACTGCATTACCAAATTACCAATCCAAGGCTTCCAAGATTTAAGTCTTTCGCCTAACAAAGTAAACAATAAACACAATTTGAACAAGCGTACATTTATTTCTGGTATGGTATCAGTCAGTCTTTAAGCTGTACTATTTTAAACCAAAGCTTTTGCAACCAGTTAGATCCCTTTACAATTCCTCAGATGGAGAAAACAGTAATTTCAAGAAAAAAAAAATATATATATATATACATATAAGTTACCATACGACTGGCATATTTTTATTTTATATATATACACTGAGTGATCACTGAATTATGATACCTACCCAATAGTTCGTAGGTCCTCCTTTTTCCCTCAGTACAGCAGCTATTCGACGTGGCATTGATTCAACAACATGTCGGAAGGGTTCAGGAGGTATGGCCAACCAAGCTGTGTGTAATGCCCCCAGCAATGCAGGTATGGAGGTGATTGGTGTATCCAGACGCCTGATATGCCTTTCCATAGTGTCACGCAAGTGCTCTATGGGATTGATATCAGTGAAGTTCGGAGGCCAATCGATTTCTAGGACACAGTTCTGGAAGTCAGAACTGTGTTCCTCACACCATTCCTGCACAACAAGTGCCCGGTGGCTCGGCGCATTGTCATGGAAACCACCATCGCCATTCGGGAAAAAGTAACATAGCGGGGTGTACACAGTCAGCAAACAGTTGACGATAGCGGAGACCACTGATACGTTATTCCACATGCACCAGGGGTCCAAGTTCCTGCCAGTGAAACATGCCCTACACCATACAACCGCCTCCACCGGCCTGCACTTTTTATACCATGCATGATGGATCAAGAGCCTCATGTTGTTGACGCCAAATCCGTACACGACCATCCATGGTATGGAGTAAATAACGTGACTCATTCGACCAGCACACCTTCTTCCAGTCTTCTAACGTCTGCATGCTCTTTGCACCAAGCGAGTCTTTAACGCCGATGAACCTTGGTTAGGATAGGATGCCGTAGGGGTCGTCTGCTGGTATAGTCCATACGTGCGACGCATGGTCATGCCAGATATTGTTCCGGGTTGGCCCATGTTGTATTGAGTAGTCAACTCTTCAAAAGTGCTGCGCCTGTTCGCCTGTACGAGTCGTCGGACCCGGCGCTCAACTCTAACATCAACCTTTCGCTGACCTTTGCAGTTTTGCCATCAGGTCATTGTTTGACCATTTTAACGCCAGTCTTGGTACACTTTAACTACGTTTGGCACCAGCTCGTCGAGCACCCACAATCTGTCCTTTAACAAAGTCCGATAAATCCTTCCTTTTACCCATCACACTCGGAATTTTACTACCTACTAAACCACTGACACCTTATATATGCTATGTAGGTCGACTAAGTGCGCACTCTCGTACCTCACATGGTCAACGGGTCGCATTCAGTTTTCATAGGGTGGTCATAATTCAGTGATCACTGTGTGTGTGTGTGTGTGTGGTGGCGGAAATAGAGCGAGGCTTGTATTTCACAGGAGCCTGCGAAGCGGAGACCAAAAGCGTGGAAGTGAAGAATAAAAATAGCCATTATGCTTAAATTATTATTACTTTATTATTTAGCACAGTGAGATTAACAGTTATAATAAAGGTAAAAACACATCTGTGGACATGTATTTCGCACTTCTCAAGTGATTAAATCATTATTAGGAGTCGTACGCGTACCTCCACAAATTAACTCTCTATATTCTTCAGTTTCTTCTTGTCAAAGAAATTAACACTAAACCTTCAAGGAAATTTCTTCAACTACTAGCGCACATAGCAATCCGTTATAAAATTACGGGGAAATTACAGGTCGCAGCGGATGCAAAGTATCCGGGTGCTCATCAAAAAAAAAAAAAAAAAAAGTGACCCAGTGTTTCTCAAACATTCCAAAAATTTAGAGAAAATTTATTCTCGGTTGGATATTACATTTGACTTAGTACAAATTAATGTCTATGTAATGAATAGAGTCTATCTCAAAAGCTCTCGCTAAGTAATAATGTTCTTGTATATACTGTACTCCGGCATGACCACCAGATCATAGTGACATAGTGTTTGGGTAAGGCGCCACCTGTGGTTTCCCACATCTGCGCCATCAGTACTCTTGTGACATATATACATAACTCTGTAAAAGCCAGAAAAAGTGTAGTGTGTTGTATTTGAAGAGTTTTGTGTTGGGTTCTGTTGTAATGTTCTGGATTCTTTGCCGCAGGGGCCCCTAGTGGGACTCCACGTTGCCCGCAACCACCACTAGGAGGTGAGCCAGACTTCCACAGTACTCTGGCTACTCTCCGTCAGGGGCAGCCTGAGCCTCCTGACGGAGAACAAAAAAAAAAAAAAAAAAAAATTATAATAAATAAATAAAAAAAGGTGAGATAGAGT
Source organism: Mastigoproctus giganteus (assembly GCF_048544385.1). Classification (NCBI taxonomy): domain Eukaryota; kingdom Metazoa; phylum Arthropoda; class Arachnida; order Uropygi; family Thelyphonidae; genus Mastigoproctus; species Mastigoproctus giganteus. Next base: position 172,538,920 of record NC_143577.1, read on the forward strand.
GGGGAAGATAGTACGAGAAGTGGAATCAAAGTGGGAACAAGGAGGAGAAATGGTAAGTGATGGGAAGGAAGGTATCCTCCAGCTGAGCAAAGAGGTGAGGAGAAGAAGTGGGAATCACCCCTGACATTGGGAGCTCACCCATTGCCAGGGAAGAAGACAGTTTGCAGAACAAGGGAGCTCTGCAAAGGAAAGCGACATGTTGTCATACCACATCTGGCAAGCAAGATTTCAGCTGCACCCGACCAACCCAAAGGTATTCAGGTGCAAAAAAAAAAAAAAAAAAAGTGCGAAGAGTTAGTGTCGTCAGTTGGTTTGTCCTGGAATTGGTAATGCGTGCCTCAAGTGGGTAGAACGCCTTCTCTGGAATAAATCTTGAGCGAATTCAGTGAGAGCTAGATAAAAGTTTTCTTCCGTGAGAAAAAGGTGGTCAGAATTTCGAGGATTTTCTTGTATCTTCGTGAATAGTCACCAAATCAATGCAGTTTACAATAAATCATCAATACAAACATTAATCGTATTTAGCAGGCGCCTCCTTAGCCAGGTGGGCAGGAGCTGAAGTGCGTAGCACACGCTTCTTGAGTAGCCCGGGGTTCGAGCCCGTGACCACCAAATACGGAGTATGCAGAAAGGTTAGGGAATGACCACCGCATAGCCCCAGACCACAGTCCCATAGCATTAGCATAGGCATATGTTGCAAGAAAGCAAGCTTATGCAGCATCAGCCAAAAAAAAAAACACGCTCCCATTTCACCCCTCTGTTCGTTCCAAGTACCTGTCCAGCTCAGCCTTAAATTTATTTAGGCTATCAATTTCCACAACAAAGGATGGAAGTCTGTTCCATCAACCATCCGCTGGCTAAAGGCAAACTTCCGCAAATCTATCCTACATCTGTCTTTCCTCAATTTGAATTTATGCCCTCTCAAATGATTATTCTGAGCAAGAGGAAGAATTCCATCAGCATTGAGCATGCTCAAGCCATTCAAGGCTTTATACACCTCAATCAGATCACCTCGCAGGTGCCTAGTCTCCAGACACCGTAATTTACAAAATTTAAGTCTTTCTTCATAAGAGTACCCCTTTGTTCCATTCACTAATCTTGTTGCCCTTCTCTGTACTCGTTCCAACAGCTCTACATCCTTCTTAAAATGAGACCTCCAGACAATACTCAAGGTGTGGCCTGACCATTGCCTTATATAAGGGGATAATCACCTCCTTATCCCTGCTAGAAAAATTCCAGTATATCATTGACAAGACACCATGAGCTACTCTTGCAGACCGTCTGCACTGCTCAGAAAACTTCATATCTCCCTGCACAATTACCCCAGGTCCTTTTCGTTCTCTACCGCTGTCAGTGTAGTACCACAGAGTTGATACGTCACTCTGGGGTTGCTGCTTCCCATAGGTAGTACTTTACATTTGTCAATGTTAAACTTCATTTGCCACCTCTCAGCCCATCTGCTCAACTTTTCTAGATCCTGTTGCAGCAGCGTACTGTCATTAGTCCTTAACAGCGCTGCCAACCTTCGTATCGTCTGCAAACTTGGACATTAACCTTGATATACCATCATCAATATCATTTATAAATACAGAAAACAACAATGGACCCAATACTGAACCCTGAAGGACTCCACTAATAACATTAGTCCAAGATGAGCAGTGTCCATTGATTACCACTCTGTCTTCTCCCACTGAACCATCCCTTTATCCATAAGAGCAATTTGCCTCCAATGCCACACTTCTCCAATTTGTGCAGCAGTCTTCCATGTGCAACAATATCAAAAGCCTTTCTAAGATCCAAGTATATAATATCAAAGTTATTCCCTGCTTCCAGTTCTTTTGTGACTGCATCATAGTATCCAATCAAATTGGTCAGGCAAGCCTTCCCCTTAACAAAACCATGCTGTGTCCGAGCTATAACTGAAGTCTTGTCTAGATGATCCTGCAGTGCTTTTTTTTAACCAGTGCCTCCATTAATTTTCCTGGAACAGAAGTTAAACTCACAGGTCTATAATTACTTGTGTCAGCCTTTGATCCTTTGTGAATTGGGGTCACATTTGCACATCTCCAGTCTATGGGTACCTCCCCTGAGTCCAAGGAAGCTCTCATAATTATGGCTAAGGGTTTGCTTACTTCCTTTGCTGCCTCCTTTAATATAACTGGATAGATCCCATCCACCCCAGGTGCCTCTCTTGTGTTTATCTTCAACAATTTCTCCTCCACTTTACTATGTTATTACATGATTATCTAGCTTACTGCCAGAGTTGAATACACCTCTGGCATTCCCCTCGCTGAATAACTCCTCATGTGTGAATGTCGATGCAAAATATTCATTTAGTTTGTTAGCTACCTGAGCAGGATCATCAACAGTTGAACCATCGATATCAAGTGGACCAATTCAATTCATCCCCTTCCTTCTAGAGTTTACATAAGTAAAGAACTCTTTTCTGTTTTTCTTTGCATCCCTTGCCAAAGATTTCTCGTAATCTGCCTTCGCCTGCCTAACCTCCTTTGTAACTTGGTTACAGATCAACTTATATCTATCATAGGCTTCTGTGTCACGTGTTAATTTATATGTATCCCATGCATTTTTCTTCTCTGCCATATGTCTCATTAGTTCATCTGACATCCATTTAGGCCTAATCCTTGAACAATATTTCTTAGTTGGTATGTAAAGCCTAGTAGCTTCCAAGATAAGTTCTTTGAATGCTTCCCATTTTGAATTTGCTGTTGGTAACAACATCAGTTGGTCCCACTGTATAGAATTTAAATACTGTCTCAGTCCATCGTAGTTGCCTTTACGAAAGCAATAACCCTTGCCTTTACCACTGATGGTAGCTACCTCTGAGTAAATCCCACTTCAGCACACTGTGATCCCTGCCACCTAGTGGTTCTTCTATCTGCAGATTCTTAATGCATGAAGAATCACTACCGATAATCAAATCAAGAGTATTACTCCCTATAGTTGCCTCTCGAACATGCTGATGTAGAAAACAATCATCCAATAAATCCACAAAAGCCTTGCTAGTGTGTAAGTGACCAGCCCCCAAATTCCAGTCAATATCTGGGAAATTAAAATCCCCCATTATAAGACTCTCTGATTTACTGGCCCACTCTATTTCCCTGTACAGTTTCTTATTATACTCATCAGAGTCATTAGGCCTATAGCACACTCCTACTCTCAATTTTGATCTCCCAATGCTTATGTCACACCAAACTGACTCGACACTGCACTGTCCAGCGATGCCGGCTGGCTTCACTTCCTTAGATTTTATGTTTCTTAACTAATAGCATAACCCCTCCTCCCTTCCTGTCCTGTCTATCCTTTCTGCAGACGTTGCACTCCCCAAATTCCAGTTCTGCATTCCTTATATCTGTGTGACACCACGTCTCTGATATCCCAACAATATCCGCCTTCGATGCTTTGAGCAATACCTCAAATTCATCAAATTTATTTACCAAACGCCTAGCATTGGTGTACACGCAAGTATACATGCACCTGTTCTTTTTCTTAGCTACCCTAACACAACCCATGTGTTTACTTGTACCGCAATGACTCCCAGCACTCTTTGAAATATCCTGTATATTGTTTTCCAGGCTTCTGCTCATTCCAATAGGAGTGCAAGAATCACTTTCACCTCTGCCAGTGGCTATTGTTAATCTATTAGTCCCCCAAGCTAGCAGTTTTCCGACCCACATAACACTGCCTTGATAACATCAGCAAATATTCTTGCACCCTTTCTATTTAAGTGTATCCCATCCCTGTAGAAGCAATCCCTTCTGTTAACAAATACAGACCAGGCTGAAAAAAATTCTACCCCTTGAGCCTTGCACAATCTTTTACACAAACTTTTATTATAAAAATTTCAGCGAGCAATTAACCTTAGATGAAATGGCTAAGGAATTCCTTATCAAACGGAGAACAACAAATGGGGGAAAAAATGGCCAATTAAATGCCATTTTGGAACTTTCTCCAAGTTGATGGACAATCATAAAAAAAAAATCAGCAGAGAATTTATGGTGGCTGGACCAGCTATAGATTCAGGGAATATTTCCCAGTTACAAAATGTTACCACTGCCACAGATTTGGTCATACAGATAGGCAGTGAGCCAGCAAAAAGACCCGATCTGTGGCCACTGAGCAGGCACTGCCCATGACTATGAAAACTGTAACAATAGAACCACATAACCTAAATGTGCTACATGTAAGTTGGCTAAAATAGACTTTCACCATAGTCTTAGGGGGAAAAAATGGTAAAACAGCTTAAATTGAGAACCAATTATGGGCCTTAATTTAAACCAGACTTGTGAGAGGGCTCTAAAGTTCATCCAATTAGATGCTCACAGAGCACGTACAGTTGTGGATAAAATCAAGCTTAAAGCAGAGGAAAATGAAGATATCCTGGTAATCCAAGAGCCATATACTCATCAGGGTAGGTTTCAGGAATACCCTAGAACATACAGAATAATAGAATCTTCACATGAAACCTCGCTAACGGCAATAGCAGTTAGAAATCCTTCTCTTACAGTTACAAAGGTTAACTCTCTATGTATCCCATTAGGTTTGTGCACAAATAATTAGTCAAATAGGATCCTATCATGTTGCATTCTTCTACTGTAGGCCAGGAGAAGATATAAATCCCAGCATTCATTAACTACAAAATGTACTGAGAGTTCTTCGAAATTCTAAGATAATAGTCTCCATGGATGACAACTGTCAGTCAAACCACCTGGCACAGCCGTACAGTTGACAGACCAGGAACACATAATGGGCAACTCCTAACAGACTACCTAGCCACTTCTACTCTACAGGTAATAAACAGAACCTACCTACAGTAGTACACTCTGGGAAAGTGATATAGATATAACTTTGGCTACCACTTCCATATCCACCAAAATTACAGTTTGGATGGTCCAAGAGGTTTGGATCACCTCAGACAATAGGGCTATAACTTTTACCTTAAAGAAACAAATAGACAGCCAGATACAGCCATCTCAAGTTATATAATCAGATACAACTTATATCCTCGACTTACAATCAGATACACCCTCGGTATCTACACCGAGTGGACAGAAATCACGATATACCTACATAGTAATAGGTAGGCCCACCTTTCGCCGGGATAAGGGCAGTCACACGGCGAAGCATTGAATCCACTACTTCACGAATGCGTTCCACGGATAGTTCCATCCATGCGTGCTGCACCGCTGTCCAAAATTCTGTCGCATTCCTGGGTGGAGAGTCTGCGCAGATAGCACAGTGGTATCGTCACCGTCCTCCCCACACTGGGTGGAAAAGGTCAGGGTTCGGATTGTGTCGATGACACGATGAACTTTAATGGGCTTTTTTTCACTCCGTAGCTGAGTTAGTCGGTCTCAGGCGTAGATAGCAAGCCCCCCCCCCCCCACAAACTGGGTTTTTTCGTCCAGCAAACCATGCAAATCGAACAGAGAACCACGCAATTTACAGACACAAATATGGGTTTATGTAATACAATGCTATGAAGGCAGCAGACTTTCCCCCTCTCTTCAGATCCTTTTTCATAACCACAGACGAAGAAGAAATATCATACAATCTAAGAAATGAAGCCAACCCGAAGATTCCGCTTTTCAGGAAAGCCATAGGTCAGAAAAGTATAAAATACAGAGGTGCTAAAACCCGGAACAAACTTCCTGCAAAAATCAAAAATGTCACTTCACTAAATCAATTCAAGAAACTACTAATTGAACACAGGGACGTCTGATTCAAATTACCTTCCACTCAACTCCTGGATTTTAAAAACACCAACAGGGAAATAATGTACAAATGTTAAAGGAAGCAGTTGGCAAATAGTTTGTAAATTTCTGTGCATGTATCTCATCATTTTTCTTTTCTCTCCTCATTTAATTGTCAAAATGTTCACAATGATGTTATAAGTAGTGATGTTTTTTGAAGTCTTCTGAAAGAAATGTTCAAAAAACTCCAATTTATTTATGTCTTTCCTGTTGAACATTACCTGTACAATTTCAGAACTGTACATTTTTCAATTGTATATTTGTATATTCATAATTTTTTAAGGGAACACCCACTAAAAAGCCATTGGCTTATGCGTTCTCCCTCCCTTTTTGCTGTTATCTCCCAAAAACGTGTAACATAAAATAGGGATAAATAAATTATTATTATTATACGGGTAACCCTAATATAATAATAATTCCTGGGTGGAGGATCCAAAGCTCGAAAGGACCTTTCCACACCATCCCAAAGATGCTCTACAGGGTTAGTGTTCGGTGAACGAGGAGACCATTTCATGGTGGTAAAATCTGCGGAATGCTCTTCGAATCATGAACCCAGACCATTACCGATCGTTCACCTGCCTGAACACTTCCTTGTGGCATGACGGATGCATAGCATCGTGCGGTTTCCGCCAGATACGCACCCTCCCATATTCTCGAAAAATAATTGGAAACGGGATCCATCGGACCAAGAGACCCGTCCCCAATCATCCGGTCCAGTGCCGATGTTCTTTCACCCAGTTGAGGCATAGAGTTCTGTATCGTGGTGTGAGCAATGGGACTCGTGTGGGTCGGCGACTCCCATAACCTATTGCGGCTAATGATCGCCTGATGGTCTTGGTAGAGACATTTCTGACAGCTCTCTCGTTGAAGTCAGCGGTGATTTGTGCCACTGTCGATCTCCGGTTGGCTGAAACAATGCAAGACAGACGTCTACAGCCACGTTCATCCACCAACTTTCTCCGCAATCCAAGATGAGATGTTATTCCGTAAATTGCGCATTCCCGATACGCTCTTGATACTGTCGAATGGAGATAGTGCCTTTTTCTGTAGCACCTCTGCGATAGATTGACCCATGCGTCGAGCACCCACTATCATCTCTCTCTTTCAAAGTCTGTTAACTCACGACGTTTATCCATACTGACATCGAATTACCGTCAACGTGAATGCAGTGTACGTTGACGATAATTCGATGCCTGCCAAGCGGCGGGTTCGTCCACCGCGAAAGGGGCGAGAGCGTCGCGTTGCTCAGGAACCCGGTATCAAATGAATTCGGTCCTTTCAATGTAAGTCACTGAAAGAAGCCAGTCATAGTAAGCTAAGATAGACAGAAGGAAAAGAAATAATAGATGACAGCCGGTGATGAACTCAACGAAAGAAACCATTTTCATTAAGTTTTGTTATAATGTTAAATTTTCACACACACACACACACACAGAGTTATCGAAGTTTACATTGTATTCAAACTATTCCTTGCAATCTTTAAAATTCCACAATACAGTACATTTTACACAAAATTACATGGCGCCTCCGTAGCCAGGTGGGCAGGAGCAGCAGTGCATAGCCCACGCTTCTTGATTAGACCGGGGTTCGAGCCCGTGACCACCAAATACGGTGGATGCGGAAAGGTCAGGGAATGACCACAGCATATCCCCCCCCCCGGAGCAATATGACATCAGTTGCTAATGCTTCTAAAAACCAAATAACAAAATTACATATCGAACTGAATCTGTGATACTTTGATATCCCACAAACTAGACTAACAAGTATGTATATAAAAACTCAGTAAATACTGTACCTTTTAATCATATACGTTGTTCCATGCAACCGCGGACACATGTTCCTGCTTTAACTTTAGAATGTACGGTAAATACAATTCCCACTCCAGCTTACTGCTGTCCGGAGGATGGCTCATGCATAGAGCAATAAACAGATATTATCACGACTAATACTAATAATGTTATATTATTAATAATATAACATTATTATTATGTTATATTACAATAATGATGAGATATATAACAACAATAATAATAACTAGGGGGCTCTGCTGGTCAAACACCGCGTGCGCTTTTCTACGTAATATGAAGAGGTATGACGGAGTAAGACAAATTTTTCAACGTAAAAGACACACCTGTCGAAACGCACTAATCGACATCTGTGGCTCAGATGCGGGAAACCACCGGTCGCGCCTGACCCTAAATACACTGATCGATATCTAACAAGGAATGGCCTATGTAATTATTTACCTGTGCATTTGTAATGACGCAATTTCCTCGCCCACTTGTACCACGTGACCCTCACCCCTCCTCTTCCATTGGCTATCCCACCAAGCGGCATTCTCAAGGTCAGCGTTTCTCAACTGATGGTACGTGAAAAAAGATTTGGTAGTAAGTGAATAACGGACGGTTGAAATTTTTAAGTTTATGAAATTATGAAAAAGAAAATATTAAAAATTTCCCCCACTAATTGTAAATAATAATGACATGTTTTACCTTTCTTTTTTCAATCTAACAGGAGTTCACAAATCATGTGTTGATTTTCAAATATTTCGTTAGTTCAACCTCCGAGCGGATAGCTATATATTTCTTGGAAAGCTTAAAATCGCGACCGAGTCTTATCTCGCGATGTTAATCAAGTATTTTATTGTTTATTTTGTTTTGTTTAATATTTGTTATTTAGTTTGTTCAATTATTGTAATAAAAATGAAATAAAAATATGTATAATTTATAAAAAAAAAGCCTTATTATGCGAATATCCTTGACTTTTCCTCTTAATACAAATAGATATTTTAATGAGTGGTACCGAAATTTTTCAGTTTTGGTTTTGGGCGTACAAGCATTAAAAGTTGAGAACCGCTGCTCAAGGTCGAATAAATATCGCTTTGTAATTATTTACTTGCGTTTACTTGGTCACTTTGGAAAAGGCACTTTGCTTCGGGTTCCATAATGCATGAGGAATACTGTTGCATCCAAAAGAGCAAGACTAAAATATTTAAAATATTTACAAAACACAAAACTATTTATAAATATACAAACTATATCTGGTACCTTCATCAGCTAACATTACAACAGAACATCAAATGATGCCCAGTGTGGTCACATATCAGACAGTGAAGCACGTGCACGAGGTTGGTGACGTTATGAACGCAGCTATGGCTCGAATAAGTAATTTCCCCGCCCTCTTCTTCCACTGGCTCGAATAAATATCACTAGGCGGAAAACTTTTTTTAATGTATAGAGAGATAATAATATCACCGGTATGGTGCCAAAGACCCTACATAACAGTCTAACAGCAATAGGGCTCCCAGAAAATACCTAAAAGGAACTCCAGAGAGTCGCAATCCTGAACACCTGTAGGATAGAGAGTTCCTCAACCAACAGTAACACCAGACATAACAACAACCCTATGTACTTGGTAGCAATACCCGCCATGAGGTGGAATCCCCACTCAGGAAGAAATGATATAAGAGCAATAATAATAATATTATTACAGTGGACTGTCGAAATAACGTTACCCCAAATAACGAAACATTCGAGCTAACGGCATATTGAGATCGGATGTTTACATAGAGCGCAGATGTCTTAGAAAAAAGAAAAGGGTAAGTCACGAGATTAATGTATTTGTGTATTTACGTTCACCATTTTGAAAGTGAATTCTGTACAGATATACACGGATTATACCGCTGTTTTATATTTATTTTAAATTAAAAACCCCTCAACATTGCTCCTAAGGTTAATAAACCTCATACAGAGAAGAAAAGAAGAATAACATTAAAACTTTGTGGCAAACTTGATATAATTAAAAGTATTACATTAGGGTTACCAGAAAAGTTAATTCATTAACCATGTGTATTGTGTCTGTAAATTGCGTGTGTTCGCTGGTCGATTTGCCTGGTTTGCTGGACGAAAAACTTTGCTATCTAGACCTGAGACCAACTAGCTCAGCAACGTAGTGAGAGAAAAAAAAAAAAAAAAAAGGCCCATAAATGATCCTCGCGTCATCGACGGGATTCGAACCCGTGCCTTTTTCATCAGGTGTGAGGAGAACGGTGACGATACCACTGTAGTACCACGCATACTAAACTTGATATAATAAAGAAAATAGAACGGGGCATAAGCAGGAGTGTATTAAAGCAGAATATAACGTTGGATCGTCAACATGTTTATGTTTTTTATGTGCAGTTAATAAAATTGCATTCTTAATGTCTCTATTTCTTATTTAGCCTCATTATTTCTGCATTAAATATATTAAAAATAAAACTTTCTAGACAACAGAAAAATCGAAATAACGGCACCTTGCATCCCCGAAGGTGCCGTTATTCTGAAAGTCATTTGACACATGTTGTCATATGACATGATTTTGACATTTTGCCCTTTGTCACACGAGTGTCATATGACACATGATGATGCCACCTTGCCTCAGAAATGATTCAACCATTACCACTGCAGGATGCAAGGTCACACAGATGGAGTACACTCATAGACACAACCAGGTAGCCAGGATAATACAGAAGCTAGCAAGGAAATACAAGTTGATCAAAGAAAGTGTACTGTATTACAAGTAACGAACCCTAAGCGTACCAGAGACCTCAACCCACAAGCTGTACTGGGACCGCGCAATAATAAAGGACAAGACAGTAGCGCACAACGGACCGGTTGTTGTAGTAGGATTTTAGGAGCATCAGCGACTAAGACCATATTGATTCGTGTATAATGTCGTAAATTGCGTGTGTTCTGAGGTCGATTAGATTCTGTTTGCTGGGGAAAAAAAAAAACCCGAGCTTCCAGGAGATAAAAGATGGGGGGGGACATGCTAACTTCGCCCGAGATCGACAAAAGGCCCATAAAAATTCTTCACCTCAACGAACTCAGGTCTTTTTCAACCAGTGCGGTTCTACTAGCAATTCTACCAATTGCGCTACCCACGAGAGCCAACAGCCGGACATAATCCTTGTCCACAAGGAGGAAAAGATATCTGATATCCTATCTGATTAACATAACTGTCCCCAACGTTGGAAACCTCCAGAAAACCTACGAGGAAAAAATCAGGAAGGACACTGACCCTACATAACAGCCTAGCATCGACAGGTCTCCCAGATAACACATACAAGGAACTCTATAAAGTCTAATCCTGAACAACTGCAGGATGATCAGCAAGTTCCTCGACCAAGAACAACACCAGACATAACAACCACCATGTGCGCTTGGTAGCAGTACCCGTCTAGGAGTTGAACCCGCATCAGAGAGAAATAATAAGAATAAACAACAACAATTATAGTCCGACTGGCATTAAGTCCATTATATAAATTTAAGATTCTTATTTAGAGAAATTGCTTAAAAATGTCTGAAATGTTTCGAACAGCACCACATTAGTCTATTAATACTCCGATTATAACTTCGGCTGGTCCTGTTGATATCCAAGCATCACCAAGGTGTTTTCAAATATTTTATATTGCATACCTATTATTTCAACTCTTCAATTCCGTGTTAGAGAAAAATCAGCAATAATATTTCAAATAATTAATTTATTGACACTGCATATGCACCTAATTACTTTTATCATGCAACCCGAAAATGATAAGAAGTGTCGTGGGGGTCCTCATCATATCACTCTGATTATTTCAACCTTGATCTTTAATGAGGATCATGCAGGAAATCTCGAATGAATGGGCAATTTTTCTTACTTGTTGCGAAATGACCTTTAACAAAGAAGTCGCAACCGTGAGTTAACTGAATACGATTATTCACTGCTTCACCAAATACTGTTTCAAATAAATTGTTTAAGTTTCTTAAAACATACTACAACTGTATATAGTGGCATCCTTCTAGTATAAATTAAATGGAATTAATTCACGTGGTAAAAGTAAAAAAGGATTAGTAAACGTTGGAAGCAACGCCTACTATGTCACTTCGAATCAAGGCTAATTTATCTGCTAATTCCATGAGAGAATGTTTTGCCAAACCTCGTCAACTCTCACACAAATTCAATTTTCACGCAGTTCTTCAACAGCGCTGTTTGAGAACTGCGTGAAAAGTGAATGTGGTAATTTCCAACGAGTCTCTTGTGATCTAGACGTTTTGTGAAAAGATATATTTGATCCTTGTAGTTCGCTGCACTCTTAATTTCCGTAATTCGAAATTCCTACAAAATTGTTATATCAAAGTGAATAACTAGCCAGCGAAGGAACAAATTACCCTTACATTACTTGAAGTATGCGGAAGTTCATGAAAAATAACAGGGTAGCAAGCAGTGAGGGCGTCTTAAGAGCCACAGCAGATGAAGTGCATGCAGGAATTCGTGCTCACGTGATCTCTTAAATTTCAACGTAGTTCTAATCAAGCATAGCCAGCCATTTTAAAATGATCTTCGCCGGTCAACTTCTGTGATATCGGTTAAAAACATAAGTTAACATTTTAAGATTTCGTTATAACACCAAAATTTTCTTTGTAGCTCATGTGATAACAGTAGTCGTACTGTATAACATTAGCTGCACAACATAACGCATGACTTTTGTTTAAGGCCAAGTTATATATTCTGCTATTTATTATTATTCAGTTTGATTCATCCCGGTACAGCTGGTTGGCTAGAAGGGTGTACATAGAATTATAAGTGAAAAATATATAGATTAACAAGACCACAGATAATGTCTGACAATACACTTGCCTGGAGTTGGCATAATATAGGTATATATATATTTATACGAGGGAGAAAACTTACGTTTGAACATATATACACAGGAGAATTAATTAAGATTAGAATACAGGGTCATCGAAAAAGGTGTCCGTGATTTCCCTTTTGATTATCTTCGGAAATATCTGATCGATTGCTGTGATCGTAGCAGCAAGCAGTGTGGTAACTCACTAAGTTTTATTTGATACCTCAACAATGACCTTGGCTGCGCCGTGAGTGTGCGCAGAATGACTCCTACGCGTACTGCCTCAATCAATGTCAGTAAGAAAGATGGCCGTGCAACAGAAACCGCAGTGTGTGTTGTGGTGAGTACGCTGAATTTTAATACCGACGTATGTCGGTAATGACGTTGCACTGTTGTGACAGTGCATTTCACATTTCTAACCCTTTTTCGCGATGGTATGTTACATTAATGACTAGCATCACAAATAGAAATATAAACAAAAGATATTTATTAATAGTTCAGGCAAAGCTAAGTAATTTGACAGGTGCTCTCAAAATATTCTAAAATTGTCGTGTTTACCAAAACAACAGTAAACACGACAATTATGACTGAAATGTTATAAGAAGCCCTCAATTTGCTTCAGTTTATCATTTTAAATGGCAAACAAAATGAAAAGTTCACCGAGTGCAAACTAATATGGAATTGAACCTCTGGCCCTGATGACAGCAGCACACCATCGAGGCATTGGCAAGATCAATTTCTGAAGATAATCAACTGATAGTTTGTGGTTCCAAACACGAATTATGGCTTCCTGAACTGAAGTTCACGAAGGGTCTTTGGTTTCTTTCTGGCAACTGCTTGTTATTGTTTATTTGGTTTTTAGGAGCATTAGCAACTAAGGCCATATTGCTCCGGGATATGCGGTGGTCATTCCCTGACCTTTCCGCATCCTCCGTATTTGATGGTGACGGGCTCGAACCCCGGTCTAATCAAGAAGCGTGTGCTACGCACTGCTGCTCCTTCCCACCTGGCTACGAAGGCGTCTGGCAACTGCAGATTCCACACTATGCCAACAGTTCTTTATAGGATTCGGGTCCGAGCTGTTTCCTGGCCAGTTAAGAGTTGTAATATACCGTTCTTCCAACCATTTTTTCACCTGTAACAAATGTAAACACATTACTGTCGATCCTCTAATGCAGAAATGAAGCTAAAGTAACTACAGAAGTGCCTACTTACACTTTTCGCCCGATGACAATGAGCAGAGTCGTCCTGAAAGATGCAGTTACTTGGCAGGTTGAAATCGTCTCTAATGGTTGGCAGCAATTTGCCTTCCAATAGAGCCATGTATCCATTGGCATTTACGGAACCTTTTATAAACTGCAGGTGACCTACTCCGTGATACGAAATGAACCCGCATATCATTTGGCTGGTAGGGAATTTCACGTAGACACTATACAGTCTGGATGGTATTATTCACCACGTCTACAGCAAATCGCTTGTCTCTCACCAGAGCCATGCAGGTTGAATTTCTTCTCATCCGAGAAAATAACTGACTTCCATTGCTCGGGGTTCCATTTCACATGCTCCTTACACCAAATTAATCGGGCCTTTTTCATTTTTTGTGTGAGGAGGGGCTTCTTCTTAGGACGACGGGCTACAAGTCAATTTTGGAAGAGGCGTCTTCTGACTGTTACTGCACTTGCTAACACTCCTGTATGTTCTTCCCTTTCTCTTTTCAGCTCAGACGAAGAAGCTTTACGGTTTTTAAGGCTTAAGCGCTTCAAAAGGCTGTCCTGTTTTGGCGTAGAGACTCGTTTGCGTATGGTTTTTTTTTTACTATCAGCAGAACCAATATTCTTGAGTTAGAAAAAAATCTACTCACTGTCGACTGATTACAAGACACTCTATAAGCAATATGACGGGAAGAACATCCTTCCTCACGTAAAGCAACAATAGCATTCTTTCTTCGTGGCATCAACTGCACATAACTCGCCATCCTGACACAAGCAAGGAATGACTGCAGCTCCTGCGGAGCATGCTTATATAGCTGAAAGTAACAGCGAATGCAATTTTACTTCATCACCTATGTGTGTCAATCTTATCTGATGCAATCTGTAAGAAATATTGCCGTATAATTACGTTATTCGGACAACAATTACAAATTTAAGTTGTGATGCACTTTCTTTGAACACCAGTGTAAATTCAGCGTACTGCAACACACTGCGCTTTCTGTTGCACAGCCATTTTAATGACACTGCTGAGGCGGTGTGCGTAGGAGTCATTCTGCGCACACTCACGGCGCAGCAAGGTCATTGTTGAGGTGTCAAATAAAACTTATTGAGTTACCACACTGTTTGCTGCTACGATCACAGCAATCGATCAAATATTTCCGAAGATAATTAAAAGGGAAATCACGGACACCTTTTTCGATGATCCTATATAAATTCAGTTTACAATCTATTAAAAAGACAGCCAAAGTCTTGAAATACGAAAAAAAATTATGCGTCTGTAGAAGGCATGTGATGGACTGGTAGATGGGGTGACTTGATCGTATTAGTCAGGATTCAGTGAACGTCGATGGTTCGATGGAAGTCTTCCAGAATATTCTTCCTGTATTTCTTGTCATACAATAGTTTGTTGGGGTCAATTTTCAGATTGTTGAAATGATTCATAATGTTTGCTGGGAACATATCTAAGGCAAACAAAGTTGGTAAGAGTCGAGCAATAACGTCGAGCAATAGTTGAAGCTAAGATGATTTTTCGCACGTTGGGAGAATCAATCCTATTAGTTAATAGTTTGGCAAGAGTGATGGGGTTCTTTTCGAGAATTTTAATTTTCCATGGTGTTATGTTCATGTTTGCATGTAGAATAGATCTAGAGATTGTGAACGGGTTTCCATGGATCCTGTTCAACCACCTCAGAAGCCAATATTCAATTGCCAAAAATTTCTTAACAATAGTCGATGGGGCTGAGGTCCCTAATTCAGACGCGTATAAAGCGATGGATGTGAGACAACTTTTTATATATTTGCGTGAGGGTTGTATTTTGACAACCAACAAGCTCCTGTCGGATCGCCCAGAAGGCTGCAGAAGTTTTCTTTTTTGTATATATGAAATGATCTTGGAAAGAAAGTTTTCATCTAGGGGCGACCAAGATCCTGTGGGATGAAACCTTTGTGACATTATTGCCATTTATTAGAGCTTGAACAATGAACATCATATTTTTTCCGCCTTGGTGATAGATATTCGGGAGGACTTTTTCTGATTTAGTTAGAGCCCTGCCATCTCTAAGTAGTCAACAAGTTGATTAATTTGTTCAGCAGTATTTTGATTTACTGTATTTCTTCAACTCTTTAATGTCATCAGAGATGACGAACAGCTTAAAGTCATCAGCATAAGAGCTGAAGTTTGTAAACTTTGCTAGAAATGGTTGTCAGATGGGTGCAAAGAGTGGTGGATAACACCCCACCTATGATACACCTCTTCTTACCGATTTCATAGTCTGGTAGTGACTATGGGATATTATCCTTTCGTTAAGGAGATTACGAAGGATGGAGATTAGTGAGGCAGATGAGATCTGTTACTGATGGCATGATGAATCTGAAACAGCGTGTCAAGCAGGTTTATTATAGTAGATCGATGGTGCAGCGAGATGTGTAGATGTCACGGAGGCAGTGACCAATTATTGCTGGAAGTAACAGCTTTTCAAAGATTTTCAGGCGAGAGCATCCGATGGATATAGGACAAAAATTAGTAACTCGGGATGTTTGTTTTTTTGGAACCGGTTTGACATAGTAGGTTGTCCCAAGAGACGGGACAATTCCAGTTTCCAGTATGCGCTAGAAATTATGTAAAAGTGATTCAAAAATATATATTGAGGATATATTAATCGCAAATAGGGAGAAGCCGACCCAACAGTAGCTTTATTTGGTAAGGTGTTGATAACATTCCATAAGATTTCTTTCATGCTCCTCGAAATACCGAAGATCACGCAAAAGGCTTCAAGAAATTACGTATTAACCTTTTTTGCACACCTTTTAACACCCTTACCCTTTTCGTCACGCTTCGTGACAGCAGCACTGACTCCTGCCCACGAGTATTAATTAAAGAAAGCTTTAACCTGTCCCCTACCAAACATTTGTAATTCACATTCGTTCTGAATTTGATATACAGTGGGCTCTGTAAATCCGGAACTTTACAATTCAGAATTCATTAAAATGCGACACATTTTACAAAAGAAGAAAGGGGGGGAAAAAAATCAACATTTTGCAAACCTGAAATATTAAGAAATAAATCTGGCACTCGCATCGATGATTACATTTGTCTTTAGGAATTCATGCAAAAATTGGGTGATATTTCTTTCTTCATAAGACAGTTGCAAACTCAAACTATTTTATATTAGGGCCACCCATGATTTCTTATATATGCCCATATATATATATATATATATATATATATATTTTTTATGAAAACCCCAAACACGAGAGGTATTAGAACCTATAGTACTTAGTACCGTGCTTGGGTTGGAGATTGAGAAGATGAAAGAAGATATTTGTTGACATTATACTTCTGTAGAGTGTAATTTTCAAGAAATACGTATGAAGGAAGGTTGTTCCAGAAAACGGCAGTTGAATGAATAAAGGAGGAAGATGAAAAGTTGGTTCTGTGAGTTTGGAGTTGGGCAGTAAATGGATGTTGGCTGGCGGCGGCATTTGTTCGGATTGTTTTGAAAGACACAGCGGGAATTATAGCAGCAGATTTAGAGGAACAGAGCCCATGATATCCAGCTCATGACCCTGGGTGTGCCAAGCCCATACTCACTAAATGTGATATCCTGTTTTTGAATTTAATAGTGAGAAATGTGTTTCTGAAATTGAGAAAGTTGTGGATGATTTTGAAACCAAATTCTGTGATTTTAAAACAATTGAAGAAACATTGTTCGATATATTTCTTATCTATTTAATGTCGACTTAGATACGAAACAAATTGCAGAAAAAATCGCTGAGATTTTTCACATGGAGAAAATATTACTTGAAAATGATATTATTACATTTTGAAACAATATATTCCTAAAAACCAGACCATCAGAAAAAGACTTTTGGAAATATGTTTGCCGAGAGAAGTACACAAATGTAAAAAAATGCTGTCAACTTTTAAAATTCTTGTTTTGATTCCACATGTCTATGTGAATCGGCCATCTCGTATTGGAAACAAACAAAGACGAAGAATCGCTGTACTCTTATGGATTGCAAACAGAAGATTCTTTACTGTTGGCTTTATCACAGTATATCCCCGATTTTGAAAGCTTAGTAGGTGACATGAAGACACAAACTTCACATAAATTAAAAATTTATATATATGTTAATTTAAAATAAGAATTCTGAATTGTATTTAATTTTAAAATTTATAAACAACAATTTTCAATATGTGTTGATTAACTTTTTTACCCATGTGCAATGAAATTCTTGAAGTGGTAGATCGCAGCACATTTTGAAGAAAAAAAGTAGATAGCATCACAATTTAAGCCCCTGGAATATAAGCATTCAAGGATTCTGTGATTAATGTTTTAAAAGTATACCAAATTCAATTGTATTCGCTCTCTGTGAGAAATCTACCCAGTTAATAGAGACCATGTAGCACCTTAAGGCTTCGTAATTTCCTTTCCTGAAATTATAACCAATTCCTTTGCCTTTACTGCTACCTCTCTCTTCTTCGTCCACCACAGAACTCCGTGATCACTTCCTGCTACTGGTTCCTGTACTGTCAGCCCTATTATGTCATCTGGTTCATGGATGATGAGGTCTAGAGTATTCTTTTCCCTAGTACTTTCCCTGACATGTTGATACAAATAACAATAATCTAGTTGATTTAGAAATTCTGTTCCCCATGTGGAGTTTCCTTCCCATTTGCTCCAATCAATTAGAGGTAAATTGAAATCAATAATAATAAGACATTCACGCTTACTTGCCCGTACCATTTGCATGTAGAGGCTCTCATCATAATCTTCACAATCACCTGGCCTGTAGATTACTCCCCCTCTCATTATACCTTTGCTTCCAACTATTTCACACCATACAGATTCTATACTAGCATACGAAACGTCTGAATCCGGGAAGCGTTTCGTCGCGCTCAGGCTACTTTTGATAAGAAGCATGACCCCCCCCCCTACCGCCACCTTCTATCCTCCCATTCCTTCCTAAATACATTATACATACCGTACTGAAACTCATTATCTCTTATCTCCAGGTGGCACAAGGTTTCTGTAAGCCCTATTATGTCAGCGTTACTTGTCCTAACCTACTTGTTCAAATTCACTCATTTTATTGGGAGCCTCCGTAGCCAGGTGGGAAGGGGCAACAGTGCGTAGCACACGCTTCTTGATTAGCCCGGGGTTCAAGCCCGTCACCACCAAATATGGAGGATGCGGAAAGGTCAGGGAATAACCACCGCATATTCCCGGAGCAATATGGCCTTAGTTGCTAATGCTCCTAAAAACCAAATAACAAAAACTCATTTTATTGACGACACTTCTGACATTACTGTATAAACAATTAAGACTTGGTGTTCTTGTATAGTTAACTACCCTGACACACCCCCTAAAGTTATTTAAGCTCGCTTTCCTGGCATTTGCTACAAGCTCATTTGAAACGCTTTTGCCTCAGAACATCTTGCTACTATGTTCTGTTGCGGTAACAAACAAATACTCTTGAGGTATATGCAAGAGCTAATTTGACCAATACTATCAGATAAACAAAAGTTGTTTAGGACAGGCATGAAGTGGTTGTTCAGAGCTGAAAGGTAGTTTGGACATTAATCGCCCTCCAAAGGTGATTTTAAATGATAAACAGGTATCTTTTGGAAGGTAGACTAAGTAACTTGGTATAGGTTAGACTCTAGAATGACTTTTATTCCGCATTTAAATTATTTGATCAGTAGAGTAAAGAATTTTAGTGCAGCCATAATTAGAATCTCTAGATCTGAATGGGAGCTGCGTAGACCGGTTTTGGGATATTTATTATGAAGTTGTGTTTATACCAAGAGTGGTAGACCTATGTGTCGTCTGTATTGGTGACTTGTATTAACAAGATTAAATTTAGAGCTAAGTTGTATTCTTTACAAAGAACAAAGTTGTTGGCAACTCAAAGAGTAAACTAAAACTATGTCGACCAATGCCCTACAAGCAAAATCAGGACATATGCCATTAGTTTATTTAATTTATTTATCTTATTTTTGTTACACAGAGCATTAAAATTATTAAAATTGCCATTAGATTTATTGGAAACTTACAGAGCATTTTGTTATCATATTAGGAAAAAGAATCCGTTTACTTGTATGAATATTACTTATGACATTGAAAGTGATCCCAAAGCTGAAAGAAAGAATATATTTCAAAAAATGCTGGATTTATGTCAAATCAGATGGTCTGAAAGTGTGACTGGAGCTGTTACTCGTTTATATATCCCAGATGTTTCATTTGCTAGTAACTGTCAGTTTAATAAATGATTATTTCCAAGCAAAGAGACATCTTATCTAATGACAGAACATGGGTCTTTAAATAGTAAACTGCATTATTTTGGTTTGAAAATTAATCCTAATTGTTTGTGTGGTCAGGAAAAAACATGGTGGTACATACTTTATATATATATATATATATATATATATATATTTTTTTTTTTTTTTTTTTTTTTTTTTTGGTAGTTGTTGGTGCATCGGCTTCTGTGGCCATAATGCACCTCCCAAGGTTTTTGCAGTACTTTGATCCAAGCCCGAGGCGGGATTCGAATCGGCGACCTTTGGGTTGCCAGACAGGCACTTTACCCACCCGGCTAGCCCGGTCGGCACATACTTTATAGTTGTCCCTTGTATTATAATTATTGAACTCAGTTGAATAATGTTATTTACAATTTATCCAATGGCAATGAATTTCTCATTGTACAGTTGGTTTTTTTTTTGCAAGCTTGTTTGTTTGTTTGGTTTGAATTTTATTGGCGCATTAGCAACTAAGGCTATAATGCGCCAAGACCATTTGCAAGCACTGTAGTATATTTTATATAGTGCGGGAATTTACCATACTGTTTGTTGTGGGGATGTATATTGTTTTTTTTTTTGCTGGCGCTGAATATGATTTACCATGCGGTAGTTGGGTTGCTGGTGTGGAGATGGAGATTTCCTCTTTTTTTTTTTTTTTTTGCTGGTTCTCAGTTGTGGGCGGTCTGGCAGGAGGATTAAGTAAAGTGCGTTTGGGGTCAAACGGCACCAAGGGTTTCTCCCATCTCCGCGTAGTTTACATTGTCGTGTGATACAGTACGCTGTAAAGGCCAGAGATTTAAAAGTGTATGGATATTGTGCATGAGTAGTGTGTGTACCGTTGTTCTTCTGGCCATTTAGCCGCCAGGCCTCTGCTGAGGCCAGACGTTGCCCACACTTCGCCCCGTGGAGGCAGACCAGGTACACCAATATTTTAAATAGGTACTCTGGCAGGTCCTGCCACCTAATTTCCTGAGATTTCAGTGGCTAGGACCTAAAAAAAATAATAATAATAAAAAAATAAATAAACAAATAAAATAAAAATTAAAAATAAAAATAACTAAGTAAAAAAAAAAAATTGAGAGGTTATCGCGTGGTAGTTGTGCTAGAATTGTGAGGCCAAAAATTGTGGGCGAATCTAATTTGGCTGTAATTAAGTTTGGATGTGTGGAGCTTTCGCTTGCGTGCAGGTAGAGTGGGAGGGAGACTGAAGGCTGGGGGGGCGACAGACAGAAGAATGGAGTCGATAGGGAGGGCGACTCCAAGATTTGGTGGGGCATGCCCATGCCCCACCAGAAGGGAAAGTGTGGGTGGCAAGGAGGGAAGGAGACAGAGGGACCGTCACCCCCCCCCTCCCGGCCAGGGAAGGGGAATAAAAGTGCGCCAGGTCAGTTCGCCAATAAGGCTAGTGTGCAGAGGCTCTGCAGTTTCTTCAGTCGGTGGAATGTCATTTCTGGGACATTGTCCCGTCCGAGGTTTACAAAAGTCCAGTTTATTTTGTAGCCATTCATTAGTTAGGATCCCATCCGAGGTTATTTAGTCCAGTCAGTTTGGATGTGCATTTGTGATTTTATTTTGTTCCTTCTGCTATGAAGTCGGATCCCTGCGGGTTTGATTTGTTCTGGTGGTCCTTAGTGGTGTCAAATTGTTTTTCAGATTATGGGCAGCTTTGATGGGTACTTGCATTCTCTTCATTGCGGTGGTTGCGGCTGGGGGAAGGTCCGTCTTCTGCTGAAGAGGCCCTGAGCGAATTTTGTTAGCGCTTTGTAGCTGTCTTCTTCTTCCAGGATGAGATGTTCCTGGTTTTGGTGCGAATCGAATTTCAGTGATGAGCCGGCAGCGTAGATCTTGATACAGGTGACAGTGATACATGACCATGTTTCTGTTTGGCCGCAGTGGCAGAGAGGAGTGTCACTGAGTCGGAAGCCTGATAACTTGTGTCTGAATGCACCATGTCCGGTGAGTAGGTATGTGACCAGGAGTCCTGGAGGGAGCCAGTGGGGATATTTTGGATATACTGTCTGAATCGTTGGCACGAATTTCCAGGTGATTTCATCTTTGATTGAATTTTCCCAGCGGGTTTGCCAGGTCTGTTGGAGATGCAGTGTGAGTCGCTTCTTTTCCATTTTAGGGTCATTGGCTAAGTCAATCGTGTAGTTCAGGCAGGTGTACGTTTTTCCTTTGCTGAGGTGGTGTAGGATTCCGCGACGAACGATCTCCAGGTCCAGGGGGAGGGCACCCATAAGGACATGAAGCGCGTGAGTACTCGCCGTCCTGCAGGCTCCGGAGATCGTTAGCAGGGTATATCTTTGTATCGTCTCGAGTTTTCTCCTGTTGACCACGGTGGTCGCTTTGTGGTACCAGACTCCGGAGGCATATGAAATGGCTGGCAGGAATACTGTCGTATAGAAGAGGGCGAGGGTCCTTTTCCTCAAGCCCCAGTCCTTACGGGTGATTCTTGCAAAGAGTGCAGAATACTTTCTGATTTTATTCCTGATGTATGTCAGATGTGGTGTGAAGGATAGATTCCTATCGAGCATGACTCCCAAATGTTTTAATTCCGTTGCGAGTTTGACGGTTTTTCCCTGGACTTTGATTTGGGGAGGCCTCCTAATATCTAGGGTCCCCCTGAGTAGGACTGAACATGTCTTGGTTGGAGAAATTGTGAGTTTGTTGTTGTCAGCCCTGTCTTGCAGGATAGTGACTGCTCTATTTGCGGAGTTCTCTAATTGTGCTCGGGAGTCCTCAGCAAGCATCAGAATAAGATCGTCTGCATAAGCCTGGGATGTGACGTTTCCAAGGTTGAGATTTAGGAAGCCATCTAGGACGACATTCCAAAGAAGATGGCCCAGAACGGAACCCTGTGGGCATCCTCTATGTATCAACCGTGATACGGAGCAATACGGAGTAGTGACTGTGACTGATCTGTCTGAGAGGTATGTACTGATGCATTTGTATAGATTTGCTGGCAGGTTAGCCTCCCGGAGCCTGCCGAGGACACTTGGTCACCAGAGAGTGTCAAACGCCCCAGCAAAATCCATTGCGATGACGAGGAAGTACTTTCGGTTGGTTGTGGTTGCGGAGTTAACAATATTTTCCAATGCATCTACGGTGGAGTGTCCTTTTCTGAACCCAAACTGATTTCGGGATTGAAGGCCTGCGTTTGAGTAGTGAGTTTCTATCCGATTTCGTAGAAGGTGTTCCATCAGTTTGCTCAGTACGGACAGTAAGGCTATGGGTCTGTATAACCCTGGGAGATCCTGCTGCTTTGTTGGATTTTTGAGGATGAGCCGAAGCGTTGCCGTTTTCCAGGAGTGTGGGAAATAGCCTTCTTTTAGGCCCTGGTTAAATAAATTTAGTATTTTTTTCTGGGATAGTCTCAACTGCCTTTTTTACGATTTCCGGCTCTAATAAGTCTGCACCTGGTGATTTCCTGTTTCTTAGTTTGGCGGCTGCAATGTCCAGTTCGATCCTAGTAAAGGGCTCCTCCTCTTCGATTGTTGTGTAGGTACTATTTCTTAGGCTGAGCGATGTTTGTTCTGGGGTCGTTGGATCCAGGTGTTTCTGGAACATGGCATCTAGGATATTATTGATGGATTCCTGCCACGTTTTGGTGTACTCCCCTTGGGGCTTCTTGGTTGTGGGGATGGCTTCGCCTCTGGGGAGTTTATTTGTGGTCACTCTGTAGACCACTCCCCAGGGGTTGTCGTTTCCAACTGTGGATACTAGGTGCTCCCAGGAGCGTTGTTTTCGTTCACGGATCTTTGCTGTACAGTATATTGATTCCTGGCCGTTCGGCACTGTGGTCGTAGTGCTTCCACCTCTACTGCAGGCCAGCTACGCCTGGCACGTTGAAAACTTTTTCGGCAGGTGTTTACCACACGTCTGAATTGTTGTAATTCTGGGGACCACCAGGGAACAGCTCCCGGAGTAGGTTTTTTCCGCTTTATGGAATTGTTTGCTACATCTGTTATAAGCTTGACAATTTTAGCTTGGTGTCTATCTGGGTCTAGTCCTTCTGTGTCAAGTGCTTGAGTAGCTGTACGTAATGACTCCTGGAAGAGAGGCCAGTCTGCCTTCTCAACAGCATATCTGTGTTGCATTTTTCTATGTACCGTTTGTCTATTTAGTTTCCGGTTTAGTTGAAAGGTAATTGTTCGGTGATCAGATGAGGTCCAGTCTTCTCTGACAGTCCAGAATGCAATGTGGTCCGCTAGCCAAAGTAACATCAATCGTGACCTCCCACATCGTGTTTGAAAATGTTGGTAGGTTGTTTGGTTTGTTAAGGATCATATAGCAACTGTTTGCCAGATACTCCTCCAGGTGTTGTCCATTTACCGCGCCACGTCGCACCGGGGTTTCACTAAACCACGCCGGCGAACGACAGTTTGCATCAGCACCCACTACGATTTTAGCTTTCGGGAATTACTCCAGAACATTTTACAGGTAAGTTATAGCTGGGAGGATATCTTCTCCTGGCCGACAGTAAAGCGATACTGCATAAAATTCGCCCAGTGCAGTGATGACGTGGGCACATACAGCCCACGAGAGACAGTAATTTGTGATTTTGGTGACTGTGTAGTCTGGATTTCTGATTAGAAAGGCCGCCCATGGCGTTTCATCATCAGTTTACACGATTTTGTACTTCAGGGGATATCCCTTGACCTTCTTACTGTGCGTATATGGTTCCTGGATGAGCAGGATATACAGGTTTTCCTCGTTTGCTGTCCTGGTCAGCTGCGCGGCAACTGCCTTGGACCTCTGGGCGTTTAATTGTGCAAATAGTACCCTGTTGTTATTATATGGTCTAAGATGTGTACCCATAATCGAGTCTCAATTGGCATGTACTCCTTGCGTTTTGGTATATAGGGCCTGATGGAGTGATCCGCCTGCAGCTTTTGTGACTTGCAGTTTGCACACATAGGTGGTTTGTCCTTTTTTGGGCATGATTTAAATTCGTGGCCTCGTTCAGCACAATGGCCACATGTAGGCTGGGTTTGGGCACAGGTATGTGTAGTGTGCCAAAAGCGGCCACATCTAAAGCATTTGGGTACAGACACATGCTCCCTGTAGCGGTGGCTGCCCCAGTTTATAAATACTCTGTTATGCTGGCTGATGGTTTTCCACGCAGCTGGCGATAGTTCCACGACCCAATTTGTGACCATGCCTGATCTGGATCTCGTTTGATGTTTTGGTGTTATTAGGCTTGGGGTTCCATGTCTGGGTGATCTCGCTGGAGGTTTCTTGTATAGAGTTCATCATGCAACATTTCTGGGGTCAGATCCTTATCGATGTCGTAGATTACGATGCTCTGTCCTCTTCTTTTTGGTGGCGCTGCTTCCAGGCCAAGGGTTTGAATCTTTGGATTTGTAATTGTCATTTTAGCATCCTCTGTTGTCTGTGTCTCAATTATCACACCTATATTACGAGTTTTGCGGACTGACTTGATTTTAGTCGTCTTTAGATCGCCTGCGAGGTTTGTAATGACAGTGTTTTTTACCTCTTCGCTTGTGGGATGTTCCTCTGTGGAGGTTGGTCGGAGGATGACCAAATGTGGTGTTGGTAGGAGAGTCTTTCGTTTGGGTATGTTTTCTGCGGTTAACACTTGCGGTTCTTGTGTTTTGATCCTCAGCGCGTCGGAGTAGGACGGGGCGCGCTGTGGCATTTCTTTCGCCCTTCCTTCCTGATAGACTTCCAGTTGACGTTTGCGATTTCATACTTTGATTGAGTGTCAAGAAGTATGGTCTCTAGTTTGCTCCATATGGTGACTATGTCGGCCCGAAGCACTGTTGTTATTCTATTTGTTTGTTCTTTAAAGAGTGTTGGCAGGAGGATTGCTGGCGCCCACTTCTCTACAATTTCTACCAGTGGCTGTAGGATTTTTGTGCGGCTAGCACAGACAGAGTGGTAGACCCGAGCCCGCCTCCACGTACCTGGGGACGGGCGCCAGGCCCATTTAAACTCCTCTGATCATTTGGTCGTCCCGGAGTATAAACAGAAAATTTATTTATTTTTATTTCTATGTAGTTCGTATAAACTTGACAGTGACATTAGGTGAATTTGGATTTATGTCAAGGGACCAACGTAAAACATATATATGTTTTACGTTGGTCCAAAACAAAAGTGTGTGGAGTACACATGTACTCCACACACTTGTTTTTTGACCTATCATTGCTTATGCAGCTGGGGCGTGTAGAACCACTTCTACTATGGTTTTGCGGGTGTTATTCGGAAAATTACCTCTGCACTATGAAATACAATACAGTTATATGATATATCACCTAAAGAAATCAATACATGTTACTTCTGATAATGTGCAACTTTACCTAGATGCTTCTTTAACACCTGAGAAGAAAAGGCTTAGTAACCAGAGTTTTTATCCAATCGGTGAAGGAGTTTAGGAAGAGAGAATCGTTGCGGGTTGCGCCTGGATTGCATGGTACATTTTTACTCAACGGTAACGGGAGTATTAACAGCAAATTATTTAAATTAGGATTGTCTCCTATCCCACTTTGTCTTTGTGGACAGGAAGAGAGTATTGACCACATTATTTTCGACTGTCAATATTATCAGGACTACAGGCGTGAACTTCAGCTTGTCTCAGATACCTTCAAAATGGGAAATAAACCTGCCCTTATCCGATCTCAAGCATCATTTATAGCACTGACCACGTTTGCCTCAGGTGCTTTTAAACGAAGAGATGAGCTTAGACTTGCTAATTTGGAATAATTTTATCTAGAGTTGATGATGATTGGATATTCATTGTAACCAAATATACCCTGCTGCACATTGATCGTGTTCTTGTATATAGTGTAAATTCTCGGTGTTCTTCTGAAGACGCGGAACCTGTTTATAATGCGATTGATGTTAAAAAAAAAAGTTACTTGTTTCTCAGAGGAAGTGCCTGGAGCAATGTCTACAGGAATTAGACATAATTATATCGCAAGAAATCTTGCTGATCCTAGCTTCTAGGATGGGATCCTTCATGAGATTATTTCCATGAGACTTTATTTTTTCATTATTTCCGTGGACTGGCACGAGAAGTCAGTCCACTTCTATTTTCTTTATTCTTGCTAGCTTTTAACTATTAGAGGGTTCTTCGGTTTGATCCTCCTCTCTTCTATTCTACCTCTCCAGCTCCCAAATTTCTGCTTATACAGGGTGTCTCAAAAATATTGGTACAAACGTTTAGGGGAGGTAGGTAACATCTAAAGGAATGTGAATCGCATAGGAACCCATAACCGGAAACGTCACCGTAAGTCGGTGCACGGCGCTGTTCATCAGTTCGCGAGAGGGAAAATTTCTGGTTTACTCATTCAAGCAGTAGTCTCCGCACGAAGAGCATGCATCGATATACGAACTTTGAGCTGGCAGACATGCACCTAGTGTATGAATTAGCAGAGGGCCCACACAGTGTGCGCCTCCATGAGGCACAACATCGCTTCGCAATAAATGTGTGGGCAGGTATGGTCGGTGACTGCTTAGTTGGCCCATACCTGTTACCATCCCGCATGAACTCCGCTAAATATCGGATCTTTCTTGAACGAGTTCTACCAGGGTTACTTGACGATGTTCCAGCAAATGTGAGACGTAACCTTTGGTTTCAACATGACGGGGTGCCTGCCCATTATGGATCGTGTGTTTGTGGCCATTTGAACAGGCGTTTTGGGCTTCGATGGATTGGCTGTGGTGGACCCGTTGCCTGGCCCCCACGCTCACGTGATTTATCGAGCCTTGATTTCTTTCTGTGCGGGGCCCTCAAATCTATCGGGTATGAATCGCCTGTAGAGATGGAAATGGATCTCGTGACGAGACTCGTCTGCGCTGCTGCTACTGTCAAAGAAACTCCAGGTGTGTTCGACCGTGTCCGCCAATCCATGCTGCGTCGGTGTCACGCATGCATCACGTCTCATGGTGGAACCTTCGAGCATCTGTTGTACCATCATGAAATGCATCCATCTCGTACTCCATTGTTAATATTATGTCAGATAAATGTTTGCCACTAATTACTGTCTTGTGTCATTTCTGCCTCTTGTGCCTCTGCTACTACTTTCCCGTGACGTTTCCGGTTATGGGTTCCTATGCGATTCACATTCCTTTAGATGTTACCTACCTCCCCTAAACGTTTGTACCAATATTTTTGAGACACCCTGTATAGCTTTTTCATTTCATCCTTATTTGGGCTCTCCCGGGACTTTTTCCCTGGGTTAGTCCAGCAGTCGATAGTAGATCCTGGTTGCCTCCACGTGGTGGGGATGGTGGGAGACGTGGTAACCAGGTGTTGCTAATTCCCATCTGCTAAGAGCCAGGTACCGGCTAACAACATAACAACACATCATATCACCACACTTTACACAGCTAACATACTAAATACAAATGGCAGATTTTGGCGTAAGCTTCTACACAAGATGTACAACAGTGACTAATGGGAGGAACCCTGAGGTTCGCCACAACAACGCATAAATATCCCCTTTATATTTCCCCCCCCCCCTGTAATCCACACACACTCACTGTGGTGTATACGGCCACACATTTTTATGCTCCGCATTTTTCACTTGTAGTTGTGTATTTTCCTCCGCAATGCTTAGTAATAAGTTTCACAGGACTTCTAATGAAATAAGAACAAGAGTGAAATAAAATAAGCTGAATAAGATGTCCAATCCGCATGAAACTTGTCACCATGTAATATGAATTGGATATGTTTCCTATCAGGACATATTAAACTTCCAAGTGAAACAAAATGTCGAATTCAAGGCCAAGTTGTTATAGCCACTCTCTTCCCTTTGAAGCACTTTTTAATCCTATAATCACTTGAACTGCTATCTCTCGAGTACACGTAGATTATCTGGCTAAGCTCTTTCACAAGTTGCCAGTTGGGTTTTACGACACAAGGACAACAAAGGCCACGATGTGTCTTTCTAGGTTTCTGAACGTAACTAATGTTCTATTAGATTTATCAAGTTAGATTTGCCGAACGAAATTAAACAGTTCTTCTACATTAGCAAAGTTACCTAATATCTGTTGAAGGGTAGTGTATTCTAACTATTACAGAATACTCTGAAAGCATAGTAGTTTGGAATTCTGAATCGAGGGAATACCAAAAGAATATGTTTTACTAAAACTTCAACTTGTCAATGAGGGGGAGGAGAGGGAGATTTCATTAGCTAAGGAATGATAATGTGATGTGTATGTGTGTGTGCCCAATTAGCAGTCTGGCACACACAGACACATCACATTATCATCCCATATTTATAGATTTAGGTTTGATTTCATGTAATTTATTGTTACTTTTGTTCCTCTATGCCTGCACTATGAGACTGGCATCAACCTGCAAGAAATACAACAAGAAAATTCCAAGCAGAGCAGAAACAGAACTACAAATTTTACCTGATTTAACTGAAAAACCGGATGAAAAGTTTTCCTGAACAAGACAATCCAGAAACTGAAACCTCACAGCTACTAGAAGTGACAATCACCAACCAAAACCTCACAGCTACTAGAAGTGACAATCACCAACCAAAACCTCACAGCTATCAGAAGTGACAATCACCAACCAAAACCAATCACAAAAGTACTGACACTGGTTATATGGCTTTATTTAGAAGCACTTACGTGGCAACCTATCAACAGAATTACTTCTGCACTGCGAGGTAAAATCATTCAAGTCTCGTTGAAAATGGGGCATATACTCCTTGATCTGCACGTTGATAACGAAGCTCGACACTTATCATGAGGAGTGGGGAAAAGAAACGGCACAGCGCCCCTGCTCCTATGCTAATTCCATCAGAACTTCAAACCTACAATGCAAAAGAAGAAAACCTTGATTTAAGAACCTCACCATGTCTAGTCAAGCCTACGAAAGATGCCAAATTGGACTCCAGTGAAGCGGTTAAAAGTGAGGTAGTGCAAAACCTTGCTAACTAATTTAAAATAACCCGATTTAAATCACTATGAAAAACACGAAATATAGAGGTTACAACGGAGACTTCAACAAAAAAGGAAGCGCAACAAATTATTGAAAATCCTAGGTTTGACTGCAAAAATCCCAAAAAAGAAGGGGTCCTGTTTAACGTAGACAAAGATATAACAAAGACTACTTCTACAGGGATGGGATACTCTTAAGTATAAGGGTAAAGAATATATTATTATTATCAATTTATTTCTCTGTTGAGGAGACACCCCCCGGGACAGCCATTGGCTAGAAGGGTGTGAGTCACATTCTAAGGTGTGAAGCGGACCCCATGATCAAAAGATTACAAAGTCCATGGGACGTTCACCCTGAAAGGTTGAATACAGAATTTTGAAATACACGAGTAATTATGATTTTAACAGAATATTTAAATTTTTGGCATCTTTTAACAGCATAGAATATTAAAAATTTTGACATCTTAGGTTGTCATCTGAGAATATAGTTTAGGTTGTATCTTAGAATACTGAGAATATAGTTAAAAGTGATCAAAATTAAATGCAGTTTTTGATCCGTGTAGCTGTGCACTACAGTTGCACAACACGACAGGGGTCGGCATATATTTTCAATCTGTAAGCTTTTTGGTTGATTGAAGAGTTCTACTGTGTTTGCTGGAAAAAAAGCGACTTAGGCTGTTCAGGTTTTTTAAGGCTTTAAAGATGTCTTGTTTCAGCAATCCTGGTGGCTTCTCGACGAGAGTGAAAAAAGCCATCAATAGTGGGAGCGTCTAATCTTCCTGTTAGCAATTGGGCTAATGTGAAAATGTTTCTTGTGTTAACTGTCTGTTTCAAGGGAGGAACACTGAGAATGGAAAGTAACATGGCTCTAGAGATAGTAAATGGGTGATTCGACATCCTGTTCAGCCATCTCAAGAGCCAGTATTCAATACTTAGGAAAGCTTTCAGGTTGCTCGGTGGGGCAGAGGACCAAATCTGTGAAGCATACAGTGGGATGGGAAAAGTATACATTTCAAGATATACTTTTTAATGTTTCTAATGCCAATCAACTCCTGTTTGGCTGCCCAGAGCGCTGCATGTGTTTCTGCTTTGATGTAATCAAAGTGCTCGGAGAATTTTAGTCCCTCATCACATTTTAGGCCGAGGTCTACGTGAGACTTAACCTTTAGAACTTTGCATCCACTTGTAATTGTCATCTGGGCAGATTTGCTTGGGTTTAAATGTAGTCCAATACGAGGTAATGCTCCAGTTCATTTATTGTGTTATTGGCTTGTTGATTTGTTTGCTTTACTTAGAGGCGTATAAAGCCTTGAATGGTTTGAGCATGCTCAATGCCCATAGGATTCTTCCTCTTGCTCAGAATAATCCCCTGAGAGGGCATAAATTCAGATTTAGGAAAGATAGATGTGCCGAAATTTGTCTTTAGCTAGCGGGTAGTTGGTTGGTGGAACAGACTTCCATCCCTTGTAGTGGAAGTTGATAGCCTAAATAAATTTAAGGCTCAGCTGTACAGGTATTTCGAACGAACGGTGAAGTGGAAGTGGTTTTTTTTTTTTTTTTGCTGATGCTGCATAAGCTTGCTTTCTTGTATCATATGCCTCTACTAATACTAATTTGTTGTAGATCTTTAGATTTTACGAAGAATTTCATGTCATCAGCAAATGTTATAAAGTTGCCTTTATGGGATGCTAAAAATGCTTCCAGAACTGCGGCAAATAAAAGTGAGGAGAGAACGCCTCCCTGTGGCACTCCCTGCGAAATGGAGTATCAGGCAATAAAATCGTCATTACAGATTATGAGGCGTCTTTTCTTCAGAATGTTACATAAAATCTTCAGGAGATTGTCATGTATTTTGAAGTGGAAAATTAAAATTTGTTCCAGAGCCGTTATCGACATATTGTCAAAAAAGCTGTGCATATATCTAGGAAGATAATATCATGCTGTTCCTTATTGTTGAGAGCTTTCTGCATCCGGAAAAGGGTCTTAAGGAGATTAGTGACAGTTGATCGTTCAGATAAGACGGAGTATAGGACGATGTCCGAAGCAGTGTTGCGTGAGGGCTGAGAGAAGGGTCTTCTCAAAAATTTTCAAGATGGTGCAACTTATGGCTATGGGTCTATAGTCTGGAGTTTTTTGGTTTCTTTATTTTGGGAATGGGCCTGACTATGTAGCTGTTCCATATACAGGGGAGAGTACCTTTTTGAATGATTTCATTGAAGGTGTGATGCAACACCTCAATAATGTAAGGGCTGCTGATTTTTGCCATAAAAAAGGGAAGTTATCAGGACTAACAGTTGCTTTATTAGGAAGTTCATTTATGGCTTTCATGAGGTTTTCTTTTGTAGTAGTGATGATTGCTAGAGGTGTCTTTCTTAGTAAGTTTGAGATGGATTCGTCTTTTTCTGCGATTCGGTGAAGGAAGTCAGTTATTTTATTCTCTTCCTGTTTCCTTCGGTTGCTAATTGATTGGGCGCGGGAGGTTGTCCAAACGTCTTCTCAGACCATACGGCAAAGACTTCGGCAGTCATGAGACTCTTTTTCTGTTATCACCAACGATCCTTTTTCCCTGTTTGAGCTTTTATAATACAGCTGCGTAATGTGCTTGTCTTTTCAGCTTTATGAAGTGAGCACTCTCTTTTTTGTAGAGAATTTGGTCATTAGGATGTCCTGTCTTCGGCGCCACTTCCTGTAAAGTCTTTCTTTTTTACGAAAGACATTTTATTTGTGGATTAAACAAGTTTTTGGATTTCCCGGTTATCCCTATGACCCTCGATTCCCCTTCATAGCTACTTTTTGTGAGCTTTAGGGCCTGGAGAGCTTCGTCTGCCGGCTTCGTGGTTAGTTCTTGCCATTTGTATTCTCGAAGTTCTTTGAGGATGATGTTAGGCTTGATATATTTTAAAGAAAAGGTAGTTCTGTGCATGCCATTAAAATTTCCGCCGTCCCTCTGATTGGTTCCAGCAACATTGAATATGGTCTCTACACCTTGTCGATCAATTCGGCCCTAGAAAGATTGTGCAAGGCTCAAGGAATAGAATTTTTTTCAGCCTGGTCTCTACTTGTTAACAGGAGAGACTGCTTCTACAGGGATGGGATACACTTAAATAGAAAGGGTGCAAGAATATTTGCTGATGCTATAGAGGCAGTGTTAGGTGGGTCGGAAAACTGCTAGCTTGGGGGATACAAGGATTAATAGTAACCACGGGCAGAGGTGAAAGTGATTCTTGCACTGCTTCTATTGGAATGAGCAGCAGCCTGGAAAACAAGATGCAGGGTATTTCAGAGGCTGCTGGGAATCATTGCGGTACAAGTAAACACATGGGTTGTGTTAGGGTAGCTAAGAATAGGAACACGTGCATGTATACTTACTTGTATGTACAACAATGCTAGAAGTTTGGTAAATAAATTTGATGAATTTGAGGTATTGCTCAGAACATCAAAGGCAGATATTGTTGGGATATCAGAGACGTGGTGTCACAAATTTACGGAATGCAGAACTGGAATTTGCGGAGTACAATGTGTACAGGAAGGATAGACAAGATAGGAAGGGAGGAGGGGTTATACTATTAGTTCAGAAACACATAAAATCCAAGGAAGTGAAGCCAGTCGACATCGCTGGACAGTGCAGTGTCCAGTCAATTTGGTGTGACATAAGCATTGGGAGATCAAAATTGAGAGTAGGAGTGTGTTACAGACCTAATGACTCTGATGAGTATAATAAGGAACTGTACAGGGAAATAGGGTGGGCCAGTAAATCAGAGAGTCTTATAATGGGGGATTTTAATTTCCCAGATATTGACTGGAATTTGTGGGTTGCTCACTCACACACTAGCAAGGCTTTTGTGGATTTATTGGATGATTGTTTTCTACATCAGCATGTTCGGGAGGCAATTAGAAGGAGTAATACTCTTAATATTATTATCAGTAGTTCTTCTTCATGCATTAAGAATCTGCAGATAAAGGAACCACTAGGTGGCAGCGATCACAGTGTGCTGAAGTGGGATTTACTCAAAGAGGTAACTACCATCAGGGGTAAAGGGAAAGGTGCTTTCGTAAAGGTGACTACGGTGGTCTGAGACAGTATTTAAATTCTGTACGGTGGGACCAACTGATGATGTTATCAACAGCAAATTCAAAATGGGAAGCATTCAAAGAATTTATCTTGGAAGCTACTAGGCTCTACATACCAACTAAGAAATATTGTTCAAGGTTTAGGCCTAAATGGATGTCAGATGAACTAATGAGACATGTGGCAGAGAAGAAAAATGCATGGGATACATATAAATTAATGGGTGACATGGAAGCCTGTGATAGATATAAGCTGGTCTGTAACCAAGTCACAAAGGAGATTAGGCAGGCAAAGGCAGATGAGAAATCCTTGGCAAAGGATGCAAAGAAAAAAGCAGAGTTCTTTAACTATGTAAATTCTAGAAGGAAAGGGATGAATCAGATTGGTCCACTGAATATTGATGGTTCAACTGTTGATGATTCTTCTCAGGTGGCTAACAAACTAAATGAGTACTTTGCATCTACATTCACCCATGAGGAGTTATTCAGGGAGGGGAATGCCAGAGGCGAGTTAAACTTTGGCAGTGAGCTGGATGATTTTGTAATAACTGAGAGGAAAGTGGAGAAATTATTGAAGATAAACATAAAAAAGGCACCCAGGGTGGACGGGATCTATCCAGTTATATTAACGGAGGCAGCAGAGGAAGTAAGCAAACCTTTAGCCATAATTATGAGAGCTTCTTTGGACTCAGGGGAAGTACCAATAGACTGGAGATGTGCAAATGTGACACCAATTCACAAAGGAGGATCAAGAGCAACACAAGTAATTATAGACCTGTTAGTTTAACTTCTGTTCCAGGAAACTTAATGGAGACACTGGTTAAAGAAGCACTGCAGGATCATCTAGACAAGACTTCAGTTATAGCTCGGACACAGCATGGTTTTGTTAAGGGAAAGTCTTGCTTGACCAATTTGATTGGATACTATGATGTCGTTACAAAGGAACTGGATGCAGGGAATAACTTTGATATTATATACTTGGATCTTAGAAAGGCTTTTGATACTGTTGCACATGGAAGACTGCTGCACAAATTGGAGAAGTGTGGCATTGGAGGCAAATTGCTCTTATGGATAAAGGGATGGTTCAGTGGGAGAAGACAGAGAGTGGTAATCGATGGACACTGCTCATCGTGGACTAATGTTATTAGTGGAGTCCTTCAGGGTTCAGTACTGGGTCCATTGTTGTTTTCTGTATTTATAAATGATATTGATGATGGTATGTCATGCTTAATGTCCACGTTTGCAGACGATACGAAGGTTGGCAGCGTTGTTAAGGGCTAATGACAGTACGCTGCTGCAAAAGGATCTAGAAAAGTTGAGCAGATGGGCTGAGAGGTGGCAAATGAAGTTTAACATTGACAAATGTAAAGTACTACATATGGGAAGCAGCAACCCCACAGTGACGTATCAACTCTGTGGTACTACACTGACAGTGGTAGAGAACGAAAAGGACCTGGGGTAATTGTGCAGGGAGATATGAAATTTTCTGAGCAGTGCAGACGGTCTGCAAGAGTAGCTCATGGTGTCTTGTCAATGATATACAGGAATTTTTTCTAGCAGGGATAAGGAGGTGATTATCCCCTTATATAAGGCAATGGTCAGGCCACACCTTGAGTATTGTAAACAGGTCTGGAGGTCTCATTTTAAGAAGAATGTAGAACTGTTGGAACGAGTACAGAGAAGGGCAACAAGATTAGTGAATGGAACAAAGGGGTACTCTTATGAAGAAAGGCTTAAATTTTGCAGATTACAGTGTCTGGAAACTAGGCACCTGCGAGGTGATCTGATTGAGGTGTATAAAGCCTTGAATGGCTTGAGCATGCTCAATGCTGATGGAATTCTTCCTCTTGCTCAGAATAATCATTTGAGAGGGCATAAATTCAAATTGAGGAAAGACAGATGTAGGATAGATTTGCGGAAGTTTGCCTTTAGCCAGCGGGTGGTTGGCTGGTGGAACAGACTTCTATCCTTTGTTGTGGAAATTGATAGCCTAAATAAATTTAAGGCTGAGCTGAACAGGTACTTGGAATGAACGGAGGGGTGAAATGGGAGCGTGTTTTTTTTTTTTTTTTTTTTTTTTTTTGGCTAATGCTGCATAAACTTGCTTTCTTGCATCATATGCCTATGCTATGGTACTCTGGTCTGCCTTAAAGCGAAACAAGTTGTCTGCTAATCTAATGCTAAGTGTATTGTAATAGACAACATCTAACCGTTGATTCCCTCTAGTTGCTGGAGTAACTAGCTGTTTCAGATTAAGTTGTACAAGAAGAGAATCACGATTTCTTTTTGCGTCGGTATGTTTTGGAATTGGCACGTTAACGTGTTCTAACAGGATCGTATCTACAGATACGATCCTATCCTAAAAATGAATAGATCCTATCTATTCATTTTTCTTGAATCCCTATTGCTTTCAGGAGGGAGGTATATAACACAGATTTGTAATTTTATTTTCCCATTGAAAAAGGTAGCACAGGTGGCTTCAAAATTATCTGATTTGGAGATGTGTTCCTTTGTAGACTGATATTCATCTTTATACAGGATGATTTCTCCACCCTGTTTTTCAGTTCTTCCAGTGCCAACACATTTGTATCCAAGCGGATTAGCGAGAATGTTTAGTTGTCTGTTATTACCAACCACGGTTCAACAAGGCAAATGCAGTCAAAGTCAGCCATCATCATGCAGGTTTGTAGCGCTGGAAGCTTGTTGTAAATGCTTCGAACGTTCTCGAAAAAGCACCGCACTCTGCCAAACCCGTCTCAGAGGAGGGGGAGGATTTGGTTGCTCCCGTTATGTTTCGGAAGGACTATTTGATATTGATTTTATTATTCATCTGTCCCTGTATGGTTTGACCAGCGAACATGCCGGCCAGTCCTGAAAACTGAGTAGCAACGAGGACATTGGGCACGGGACAACAAATGAGGCATAGCAGCATGCCTCGTTTTTAACTGCTTGACTTCTACTGTTAATCCAAACTCAGTTTTACACATGTCTTTGATATTACTGGGCTGCGCTGCAGGGTCTAATCTAGAGATAAAGATCTTCTCTCGCGTAGTATTATATTTGGCCAGCCTATTCAAATCTCGGTTGGATGTGCTACGAACGTCAGTTCCACGACCCTTGCGATTAGAAAAGCATGGTGCTTTTCACTGTAAGACATTATTACCAGTAGTGTGGGTCCCATTCGAGGTGTTGCCACTTATTTCTGACAAAGGCGAATGCGAAATGCTGTTGAAACTGGGGTCCTGTAGTCTGTGGGATACTTCTGCTATCTCGTTTTTCTCCCTTAAGTTTCCGCTGATGATTTTCTCAGCAATGATTGAAATAAAAGAAGATTGAAGAGGATATGATAATGGGACATGAGAGGGACGGAGCCTCAAAGGCAGCAGAGTTCTGACAGTTGTCCGCTTAATCTTCCTGTGTATTCAGAGAGGCACTTGCCAAACCGCTGGACTCACAACTGGCTTTGTTATGAGTGGCGGGATTGTAGTTGACCTCACTATATAGAGAACAATCCACTGCTTTGCTAATCTTCACAGCTGGTTTATCACTGGATGACTGAGGAGAAGGAGGCCTGTAGCCCATATTCTTCATGCAGGTGTGATTTTCCAGGCTATCCATTTTCTCCACCAGTCGCTTTACTGTGTAGGATTTTGAGATTTTACTCTTTAAGCAGGTTGCTTTCTTCTTGCAGGGCGTTTATGAGTTTATAGATGGGAAGTAGTTGGTCAGAGAAGTTTGCAGAGACCTCAACACTTAACTGCTGTAAGATAGGTTCCATGGACTCATTGAACATCTTTGTAAGCTTACTTTTAGCAACTGTAACTAGAGGTGATGTTTCGGCTTGCTGCCTTGTGAGAGACGTCAGTATTCCATGCCGCAATTTTCTGGGCAAGCATCACAACCAAGAATGTCTTGCATTGTCTTCGAGTATGAGGGAGTTGTTTTCGTCGGCAATCTTGCGGAAAGAGGGTATTTACTGATGCTATCGAGCATTAGGTGAGTCGGAAAACTGCTAGGGGAATTCAGAGAATTAGCATTAGCAGAGGCATTTGATGCAAGAAAGCAAGCTTATGCAGCATCAGCCAAAAAAAAAAAAAAAACCCACTTCCACTTCACCCCTCTGTTCGTTCAAAATACCTGTCCAGCTGAGCCTTAAACTTATTTAGGCTATCAACCTCCACCACAAGGGATGGAAGTCTGTTCCACCAACCAACCACCCGCTGGCTAAAGGCAAATTTCCGCACGTCTATCCTACATCTGTCTTTCCTCAATTTGAATTTATGCCCTCTCAGGTGATTTTTCTGAGCTAGAGGAAGAATCCCATCAGCATTGAGCATGCTTAAACCATTCAAGGCTTTATACACCTCTATCAGATCACCTCGCTGGTGCCTAGTCCCCAGACACTGTAATTTGCAAAACTTAAGCCTTTCTTCGTAAGAGCACCCCTTT
Organism: Mastigoproctus giganteus; assembly: GCF_048544385.1. Taxonomy (NCBI): domain Eukaryota; kingdom Metazoa; phylum Arthropoda; class Arachnida; order Uropygi; family Thelyphonidae; genus Mastigoproctus; species Mastigoproctus giganteus. Next base: position 172,577,293 of record NC_143577.1, read on the forward strand.
GTTCCATTCACTAATCTTGTTGCCCTTCTCTGTACTCGTTCCAGCAGCTCTACATCCTTCTTGAAATGAGGCCTCCAGACCTGTATACAGTACTCTAGGTGTGGCCTGACCATTGCCTTATACAATGGAATAATCACCTCCTTATCCCTGCTGGAAAAATTCCTGTATATCATTGACAATACTCCATGAGCTACTCTTGCAGCCCGTCTGCACTGCTCAGAGAACTTCATATCTGCCTGCACAAACACCCCCAAGTCCCTTTCATTCTCTACCACTGTCAGTGTAGTACCACAGAGTTTATACGTTGCTCTGGGGTTGCTGTTTCCCATGTGTAGTACTTTACATTTGTCAATGTTAAACTTCATTTGCCACCTCTCAGCCCATCTGCTCAACCTTTCCAGATCCTGTTGCAGCAGCATAGTGTCAGAAGTGTCCTTGACAACCCTGCCAACCTTTGTATCGTCTGCAAACTTGGACATTAAGCTTGATATACCATCATCAATATCATTTATAAATACAGAAAACAATAATGGACCCAACATTGAGCCCTGAGGGACTCCACTAATAACATTAGTCCACGATGAGCAGTGTCCATTGATTACCACTCTCTGTCTTCTCCCCCTCAACCACCCCTTTATCCATAGCAGCAATTTGCCTCCAATGTCACACTGCTCCAATTTGTGTAGCAGTCTTCCATGTGCAACAGTATCAAAAGCCTTTCTAAGATCCAAGTATATAATATCAAAGTTATTCCCTGCATCCAGTTCTTTTGTGACTGCATCATAGTATCCAATCAAGTTGGTCAGGCAAGACTTCCCCTTAACAAAACCATGCTGTGTCTGAGCTATAACTGAAGTCTTGTCTAAATGATCCTGCAGTGCTTCTTTAACCAGTGCCTCCATTAATTTTCCTGGAACAGAAGTTAAGCTCACAGGTCTATAATTACTTGTGTCAGCCTTTGATCCTCCTTTGTGAATTGGGGTCACATTTGCACATTTCCAGTCTATGGGTACCTCCCCTGAGTCCAAGGAAGCTCTCATAATTATGGCTAAGGGTTTGCTTACTTCCTTTGCTGCCTCCTTTAATATAACTGGATAGATCCCATCCACCCCGGGTGCCTTTCTTGTGTTTATCTTCAACAATTTCTCCTCCACTTTACTCCCAGTTATTTCAAGATTCTGTAGCTTACTGCTAGAGTTGAATACACCTCTGGCATTCCCCTTGCTGAATAACTCCTCATGTGTGAATGTCGATGCAAAATATTCATTTAGTTTGTTAGCTACCTGAGCAGGATCATCAACAGTTGACCCATCAATATCAAGTGGACCAATCTGATTCATCCTCTTCCTTCTAGAGTTTACATAAGTAAAGAACTCTTTGCTATTTTTCTTTGCATCCCTTGCCAAGGATTTCTCGTAATCTGCCTTCGCCTGCCTAACCTCCTTTGTAACTTGGTTGCATATCAACTTGTATCTATCATAGGCTTCTGTGTCATGTGTTAATTTGTAAGTATCCCATGCATTTTTCTTCTCTGCCATATGCCTCATTAGTTCATCTGACATCCATTTTGGCCTAAACCTTGAACAATATTTCTTAGTTGGTATGTAAAGCCTAGTAGCTTCCAAGATAAGTTCTTTGAATGCTTCCCATTTTGAATTTGCTGTTGGTAACATCATCAGTTGGTCCCACTGTATAGAATTTAAATACTGTCTCAGTCCATCGTAGTCGCCTTTACGGAAGCAATAACCCTTCCCTTTACCCCTAATGGTAGTTACCTCTTTGAGTAAATCCCACTTCAGCACACTGTGATCACTGCCACCTAGTGGTTCATTTATCTGCAGATTCTTAATGCATGAAGAATCACTGCTGATAATCAAATCAAGAGTATTACTCCCTCTAGTTGCCTCCCGAACATGCTGATGTAGAAAACAATCATCCAATAAATCCACAAAAGCCCTGCTAGTGTGTGAGTAACCAGCCCCCAAATTCCAGTCAATATCTGGGAAATTAAAATCTCCCATTATAAGACTCTCTGATTTACTGGCCCACTATTTCCCTGTACAGTTCCTTATTATACTCATCAGAGTCATTAGGCCTATAGCACACACCTACTCTCAATTTTGATCTCCCAATGCTTATGTCACACCAAACTGACTCAACACTGCACTGTCCAGCGATGTCGACTGGCTTCACTTCCTTGGTTTTTATGTGTTTCTTAACTAATAGCATAACCCCTCCCCCCTTCCTATCCTTTCTGTAGACTTTGTACTCCCCAAATTGCAGTTCTGCATCCCTTATATCTGTGTGACACCACGTCTCTGATATCCCAACAATATCTGCCTTCGATGTTTTGAGCAATACCTCAAATTCATCAAATTTATTTACTAAACTCCTAGCATTGGTGTACACGCAAGTATACCTGCACCTGTTTCTATTCTTAGCTACCCTTACACAACCCATGTGTTTACTTGTACCGCAATGGCTCCCAGCAGTCTCTGAAATACCATGCATCTTGTTTTTCAGGCTTCTGCTCATTCTAATAGAAGCAGTGGAAGAATCTCTTTCACCTCTGCCAGTGGCTACTGTCAATCTATTGGTCTTTGTCTCCCCCCAAGCTAGCAGTTTTCCGACCCACCTAACACTGCCTCGATAGTATCAGCAAATATTCTTGCACCCTTTCTATTTAAGTGTATCCCATCCCTGTAGAAGCAATCTCTCCTGTTAACAAGTACAGTCCAGGCTGAAAAAAATTCTACCCCTTGAGCCTTGCACAATCTTTCCAGGGCCGAATTGATCGACAAGGCTCTCATCATATACTCCCTCCTATCGTGTCTGGGCAGAATTGCAGACACTTTCAAATTCAACCCTAATATCCGGCTTTTGTTCAACAGTGACCTGTACTTGTTAAGTAATTCTGCCGGTCTCCTACTCTTAATATTATTAGTGCCAACGTGTACAACTATATCACCTTTTGTGCCCTTAAAAGATGATATTCGCTCTGCAACGTCATCAACCTTTGCCCCTGGCAGACATACCCTGGTCCTGTTCCACCTATCTTTTTTACAAAGCATGTTCCCCGTTTCCCTGACAATAGTCACCAACAACTACTAGTTCCTTCGGGACCAGCGCATTCTCCCTTGGGGGTTGTCTCTGTGTCACGCGATGATGCCCAAGTGCAAGCTCTAGCGTTGATGTGGGCAGCTGAGAGCTTGATGGGCCCCTCAATTTAGTTTCTTCGAGGGCATCCACCCTGTCCTTCAAGCTCTCATATAGGCCCACAAGAACGCCGAGTTGTTGCCTGATATCGATACACTCCTTGCATCGCGCACACACAAAGACATCCCCCTTGGCAGTATCATGTCCCGTTTCTACTGGAATGAGCAGCAGCCTTGAACGAATGGTGCTGGGGATTCCAAAAACTGCTGAGAGTCATTATTAAACAAGTAAATACATAGGCTGTGTTAGGGTAACTACGAGTAAGAACAGGTGCATGTATACTTGCATGTACACCAATGTGATGAGCATAGTAATTAAATTTCATGAATTTGAAATACTGGTCAAGACATTAAATGCAGACATCGTTGGAATATCAAAAACGTGGTGTCACTCCGATAAAAGGGATGCAGAATTTGAATATGGGTGGCCAGTGCAATGTTGAGTCAGTTTGGTGTAACATAAACACTGTCAAAGAAAAAACACAGAGTAGAAGTGGATTACAGGCAGGGTTGTAGTGGAGGATATACGCCGTATACCCTCTGTTTTTTGAAAGACTTGAAAAAACAAATATCATTAAAATATTTATTTAAAATTAAGAAATAAATTTATTAGAATTTGCTTCTTAGGCAATACTTATAGTTTTATTGTTTTTAATATACAGGGGCGTCCGTTTTTTTTTTTTTTTATGAAAACCCCAAACACGAGAGGTATTAGAACCTATAGTACTTAATACCGTGCTTGGGTTGGAGGTTGAGAAGACGAAAGAAGATATTTGTTAACATTACACTTGAATACTTCTGTAGACTTAATTTTCAGGAAATACGTATGAAGGAAGGTTGTTCCAAAAAACGGCAGTTGAATGAATAAACGAGGAAAATGAAAAGTTGGTTCTGTGAGTTTGAAGTTGGCCAGTAAATGGATGTTGACAGGTAGCGGCACGTGTTCGGACTGTTTTGAAAGAGAGAGCGGGAATTATAGAAGCCAATTCAGAAGAACAGTGCCCATGGATATCTGTAGAAAAGGCATGCAGCAGAAACAGTACTGCCCTCTTCTGAATGGAATCTAGAAGCCTGAGAGAGGTTTTGGGGGCACCGCCCCAGATGTGGGAAGAGTATTCCATGGTAGGGCGGATTTGCGATTTGTATAGAGTTTACAGCTGTTGGAAGAAAAGTAACACCGAGAGCGAAAGAGAAAACCAAGTTTTTTAGATGCAGAGGAAGCAATATTTGTAATGTGCTTGGGCCAAGAGAGATTAGAAGTCAGGGTAAACCCCAAAAGAGATACAGCAATACTTCGCTTAGCACGGCTTCAAACAGCACGGGTTTCACTATAACACGGGTTTCAATGAAGTTTAAGTTGAAATTTTACTATACACATTAAAACTCATTCAATTGCGTAGACACATACTCTACATATACGTTGTGTTGTCGTAGCCTAGTTAAACGTACATATACGCTGCGGTGCCAACTATATTGTCTCACATGTGCATATATGCCAATAGCTCCCCTCAGGCAGTCAGCGCAAACATGCAACAGTGTTCGGTATTCTTAATTCCATTATGACGAGACAACGTGATAGCTTTTCAAACTTTTCATTTCACAATTTATTTTTTACCCCTTTAAATACAATCGAAAATATATCTGCATTTTGGCTAGAAATCACTGTCAACAACATGCCTTCTGTTTGGCAAGATGTTTTGCCCCATTTGGCAAATGATCCCACTGGTTTTGAATCGCAAGTTCAAACTGCCGCCAAGAATTTTCAACAGAAGAATTGAAGAAAGATTTGGGGGTTCTATCACAATAACCAATGATGACATCCTAGCATCTTTTGATGTAGTCTCATTGTACACCAATGTACATTTGCCGTCAACATTAAACCTTACGTAATTTCTTAACAGACGACAAAACCTTATCCAATCGCCCTTCCCTCTCAATTAATAGCATACTAGAGCTCACAACCTTTCTATTAGATGCCAGATACTTCCGATTTCTTAATCAGATTTACCAGCAAATCTATGGCCTACCTATGGGATTAGGGATCTCAGCCCCGCCCCCTATCTGAAATTTACCTAGCCTCCGTAGAAAATCATATATTACAACCATACCCCCCAGATATTAAATTATATCGTCATATCCTCTTAATAGGGCACAAATACACAATAAATGATCTTTTCATTAAATTTAATTCCATGAATAATAGATTAAAATATACCTTGGAATTAGAAGAAAATGGACAAAATTAATTTTCTAAACCTCACTATATACAGAAGCGATACAAAACTAGAAACAAGAATTTTCAGAAAAAATACTCACACGGGCAAATACTTACACTTTGAATCGCATCACTCCCTTAACACAAAAAAAGCAGTCCTTCATAATCAAATTTACAATGCTACAAAATACAGTTCCACACATTACGACCTTAATAATGAACTACAATATCTTACAAGTAAATTCATATCTAGGAAATATCTTATTCAATTAATCAAACAAATTATTATCACAGTCCAAAATAATATTAACAACCCACCCAAACACATTTCCAATAATAATTCACGTATTATCCTCCCTTACCATAGTAATTTTGCCAACCAATTCCGCCGTTTATTCAAAAGGTACCGATACAAATTTGTACCGATACATTCTTGACTTTGGCCGCAGGTTCTTCATAGATCCAATGACTTTAGGCAGGCATTGTTCAGTATACCACTTAGCTGTGACTGTCTTCTGCGTGTCCAAAACGACACGTTCCACAATTCCACTCGATTTGAAAAATACAGCTATCATTTTCTTCTTTACAAAGGGTACTAGGAAAGTTTTGCAATACAGCTTTGTTTATTTAATTTTTTCAAACTAATTTCCTCTACATTCAATACACCTCTCCATCCTCCGAAACCAATCTTTAAACCAGTTCTGCCAAGTTTCACTAGGGAGTAAAGCACACTCGTTGTCCCAAGCCCGTAGAAGGTCCTCATCACTGGAAAACCGCCTCCCTTTTAGCTTCATTTTCACATGTGGGAACAGTGGAAAGTCGCAGGGAGCAAGGTCTAGGCTGTAGGGAGGGTGCTCGAGAAGTTTCAGTCCTGTCGTGATCAAATATTCGGTGCAGGCTTTGGCGCAGTGAGCTGCAGCATTATCGTGATGGAGGTACCAGGTGTCCATTCTTGACTTTGGCCGCAGGTTCTTCATAGATCCAATGACTTTAGGCAGGCATTGTTCAGTATACCACTTAGCTGTGACTGTCTTCTGCGTGTCCAAAACGACACGTTCCACAATTCCACTCGATTTGAAAAATACAGCTATCATTTTCTTCTTTACAGATCGGGATTTTCTGACAATTACGGGTGTGTCGTCATCATCAAAGACCCAAACTTTGTTTTGAGCCTTGGTCGGCAGATCGTAATAGTACAGCCAAGTCTCGTCACCTGTCACGATGTTGTTCACATACCGAGATTGTCCCTTATCAAACTTTTTTAACATCTCCCGGCACCAAGCACACGTCGTGTCATCTGCTCTTCAGTCAGTTGATGCGGCACCCAGAGAGAACAAAGTTTCTTCACGTGCAAATGATCTTGCAGAATCGAACGAATTGCTGGTGCATTTAGGCCCAAAGTATCCTCTATCTGTTGGTAGGTCACTCGCCTGTTTTCGTCAAGCATTTTCCTCACAGCAGTAACGTTTTCCTCCGTAACTGACGTTCGTGGCCTTTCCGGCCTCTCAGAATCCTCCAGAGTGAAATTTCCCCTTTGGATTTCTCTATACCACCTGAATATCGTTGTACGATGTGGACAATCATCATCTAGTGCAAGAGTCATTTCTTCTAAGCACTGGTCTATGGTTAAACCACGCACGAAATTATACCGCAAAACTGTCCTTATCTCATTTCGTGACCACGATGCCATCGCAAGCACTTTACACTCTCACTAGTAATGAATAACTGAGCCCATCGACTTGGCGCGGCGGCTACTATGCACGTATGAACATGTCTCAACATGCAGCAACAAGCAGCTTCTTGTGATTCATTGTTGCTTCATATTGCAAAACTTTCCTAGTACCCTTTGTATCACCCTTACATTCTCATCTTATAATAAACTAGGTTCATTATTCAACTCATATAACGATACACAAAATTACCACATTAGTGACATGAATAATATCATCTACTTAATAAAATGTCAAGATAACTGTAACGCTTGCTACATTGGTAGCACCACCACAAAATACGATTCCACAAAACATCAAACACACGTGCGTACTACCACTACAATAGCTTTAGGACGGGACAGTCCAATACTGAATTAGCAACACAAGTTCAATCCCACAACCACACCTCCCCCTGGTAGATTCAGCCATTCCTATTATCAAATTAAAATCCAGTTTTAAAATTTTCCAATATGAAGCCCTAGTTATAGAATGGTTTCGCCGCCAGTCTACTCTCCAAGTATTAAATTCCAAACTACCTTATAACATAGCACCGGTCTGGAATCTCATGCACCTGAGATTCCCACGTGTATCCAGGAGCATCACGGGAACTTAGCCTTCTTAAATACACACGTTTACTCTCATTCTACCATTGCCAACTGAAGACGTATAAAACGAAAGCCACTTGTTATGGCTATTGGCCTTCTGTTTCCAATTATATAACTTCAATTGTTTTAAATTTCAACCTGACAACCAAGGACGAAGACGTGCACTTCTACTTCCTTGCGCATATTTTAATTCTGTTTTTAAATCCTAACTTATTCACGCTAGCTTAAATTTAAAATTATCATCCATTTTATTCCAACATCAACGCAGATTATAAAAAGGTGAGTACCATAATAAATTAAATTAAGCTACGCTATTATATTGTTAGAGGTTTATTATAATTTGTTTATAGACTGTTTGGTACGCATTCAATTAAAACCCATTATAATTACACCTCAATCAGCACGGTTTCACATAAAACGGAATAGTTTCGGTACCAATTATCAGTGCTATGCGGGGTATTTCTGTATATCATTTTGCCTAGAAATCGGAGTGTCACCAAAGATAAGCATAGAAGCAGAAGAATAATTTTTGCGAGTTTTAGAAGGATTGAAATTAACCAAGTTGTCTTTACTCCACTGGAGATCGACATTTAAGGAATTGGTAGGGGATATGCGAGAAGTTGAAGCGGATTGAGCAGGGCAAGGTTTCTCAAAATGGAAAGTGGAATGCAATGTGCTATCATCGGCAAAACTATGGATAGGATTTCCAGTGAATGCAAGGTCATTGATATACTGTTCTTTGAAGTTGTCACAGAAATTCTCTCAGATATGCCTGACAAGGTGTACTTGCTACATGGGAGTCTAAAACGCTGATGGAACTGATATTCGGGTGACATTCAAGTCAAGTGGACCCAATTTCGGCAAAGTCCGGACGGTCTGTGCTCCTCTGCAAGATGCAAGCGAAATCCTCTGCTTGCATCTTTCACGATGGTGGGACTATTAGTAATCCTAGGTATAACCTCCATGCACAAGCACTCTGGGTGACTACCCAGGTGTGAACCAACGTACGCAGGGGTCGCGGTGTGGCGTCCACACCACATGGAGGAATGCCACCCCTCTGTGTTACCAGGCAATACTAGGTGGTAGATGACTCTCTTCAACCGATTCAATACCACCACTTTGCTTATTGGAGGCTTGAAGTGGTGGAACCCATGTTTAGTCTCCAGAGCTAAGTTCCGGTCAACCCTTCCCCATCTCTTCCATCATGCAGTATGATTTGATGAATTTTGAAGTTATGACGGACATAAAGACGAGATCCAATCTTCCTTACATTTCGAGGATACAGCTCTAAAACGGTGTTCGCAGGCCGGCCGCTAGTTAGTACACCGGACCGAACCTATTGGTAACTCTTCAGGAAGCTTCCGGATCAGCTAGTTTATAATCTTGCTACTTCTACTCTGCCAGATAGTGACTGGAGGGAGTCCGAGTAGTGTGTATACGGATGGCATTGTCGAGGCCACGTTAGTTATGTCAAGGATCTGGGTTTATTCTTACAATGTGTACGCCATATCCAAAAATTTCATTACTTCAACAGTATGTTCACCCCACCCCACACTTTTTCTTAATATTGAATATAGTCCAAGAGTGGCCAACTTAATTTGTGATGTGATCTACTTTTTTCCTTCAAAATGTGCCGCGATCTACCATCTTAAAATTTTAATTGCACAAGGTGACTGTATATTTAAAATTCGTCATGATCGACCGAAATTAAGTCCGCGATCGACTCGTTGGCCACCCCTGGAATACACCATGAATTGTCAATCTAATAGAGTAAGCTTATCTGCGAAAATATCTAAACCTCCCAAACACTTCCTAGTTCATTTCACATATATACGTGGTCTCAATTCTAATCTCAACGATGTCCATTTCCACTTGCAGTCTGCCAAACCCCATATACCTTTTCTGACAGAATCTCTGTTATCGGTTGATTCAACTACTGCTCATCTGAGTTCTCCAAACTAGTCGCTGTACGATTCCCTTCGCCTCAAAGATGGTACTTTTGTATATGTCCCTTCCGATATTCCCTGTAAGAGTCTTGGTAATTTGGAATCTCCTCTTTTCGATCTTCTCTGGCTTAAAATCTGTCTATCTCATTTTGTCAAATTCATCTGTTATCTCTACCGTTCTCCCAACTCTACTAATCACTTGGAGTTCTTTGACTTCCTCTCTTTGCAACTTGACTTTCTTCAGTCCAACTTTCCTAACAATGAGGTAATTTTCCTTAGTGATTTTAATGTTCACAACTCCAGCTGGCTTCCGTTTTCTAGTCACACAGACACAGCTGGTCATGATGCTGAGGCTTTTGAAATCACTAATGACCTTGCACAGATTGCTCCTTTACCTACAAGAATACCAGACAATCCTAATCATACAGCCAACACGCATGATCTTTTTCTCACAACCAACCCTTCTAAGTACACCGTCGAAGTGAGTGGTCCTTTAGGCACCTCAGATCACAACTTGGTGATTGTCTCTTCTCCAATAGAGCCTTTATCTCATGGCTACCCAAACCTCGTACTGTTTGTCATTACAAGAATGCAAAATGGGATAACCTGCGAGATGTCTTTTCTTCTTTCCCTTGGTCGGATTACTGTTTCAAAACTTCTGATGTCAACGTTTGCTCAGATCGTGTCAGCGAAATTATTCTTGTAGGAATGGAATCCTTAATCCCACACTCCACCTTAAAATCTCGTCCTTTATCTACGCCTTGGTTTTCCAATAAAGCTAAGGCTGTTCAAGCGAAGAACGTTGCATATCGTAATTGGCTTAAAATCTCCAAGTCTTCAGTTTCGTTTTCTGCCTACACCAAAGCTCGCTACAATTGTAAAGCAGTTGCGAGCTTTGGTGTAGTTATTCATCAGTCCAAAGTAGATTTTGAATAAGCTAAGAGTAGAAATCTTGCTTCTTGACCTAATGGTAGCCGAACATTCTGGTCTCTTGCCAAAGCTATTGGCCACAACTTTTGCCCATCTCTGCTCCCACCTCTGTCAAAACCGGATGGCTCTGTTGTCACTTCAGCCATGGATAAAGCTGACCTGCTAGCATCCCATTTTTCTTCCAACTCGTGTATTAATGATCTTGGTAAAACACCTCCCACCATTCCCAACACGCTCCATTCAACGCCTCCTGTGGTCTTCCGCCAAAAGGATGTCAGAAGCTCTAGGGCCTGATGGTATTTCTCCACTTGTTCTCAAAACCTGCGCTCCTGTTCTTTGCCGCCTTTTTTCGCTTTTTTTTTTCTTATTTCAAAGGTGTTTTTCCTTCTGCTTGCAAATTTGCTCATATCCAGCCAGTTCCTAAAAAGGGTGACAAATCCCTCCCATACAATTATCGTCCCATTGCAATTACTTCTACTCATTCTAAAATAATGGAGAAATCAATTAACCGCCAACTCTTAAACTACCTAGAAACCTTCCGTCTGATCAATAATCGCCAGTATGGATTCTGTCAGTCAGTGTCGATCCACTGGTGATATTCTGGCTTATGTTACCCATTTATGGAGAAATTCGATGGAAAAGTTCGTTCGTTCGATGAAACAAGCAGTTGCTCTTGACATCTCAAAGACTTTCGATCGTGTTTGATATAAAGGTCTTCTAAACAAGCTTTCATCTTATGGTTTGTCAACTGTTTTTTGTAATTGGTTATCCAGGTTTCTCTCTGATCGCTCACTGAGTGTGATGGTTGGTTGGTTGATAGGGTTTTATTGGCGCATCAGCAACTAAGAGTGTGATGGTAGATGGCTCTCTGTCTTCTAACTTCTCCACTAATGCTCGACCGGGCTAGCTGTGTGGGTAAAGTGCCTGCCTGGCAACCCAAAGATCGCGGGTTCGAATCCCGCCCCGGACTTGGATCAGAGTAGAAAATGCACCTCCCATAAGCTTTGGGAGGTGCATTTTTGCTGTTTCCGGTTTATTGGTCTTTTCTGTTAGTGTAATCGATTATAAACGGGTAATAAACTCTATCTTCGTGCATTTACTATAGTACCGATTGTTAGAATTCTGTGGGTTTTCACGTTTTTATGGTGAAATGTGTTTCCCCTTCCATGAAATATTCAATTATATAAAAAAATAATAATAAATAAATATATAAAAATATTTATAAATTTTCAGAAACTTATTACTCCGTATCGTGTTTGTTGCAACTTGTGCATGCCGTGTTCTTTGTTATTAATTGCTTATCATTTTTACTGTTTTAAATTTTACAACCAAAAAAAAAAAAATCAGTAACCAGAAATATCAATTAGTATGTACATGTCACAGTACGTATTAATTAAGCTATATGTAAGCGTAAATTTATTTTTATTTTGCTTACTATAAAATATTCTTTCGATTTTTACATATCATTTAAAGCGGGGGTCCACTGTATTTGGTTGGGAGATCCCTGGGTTCTGTGCTATTGAACTTTCGCTTGTTTGAGACCATAAAAAATAACTGTGACTTCAAAGAGTGCAGTTCGTGACTTTTAAAAAAGAGCAGAAGGTACACGAAATCTAGATGCTGCAGAAGAGATTGTGCTTAGCAGCGATTAAGATGAAAAGAATTAAATGAATGTACATTATCTAACATATAAGTATCACAGTTTTTAAGGTAAGACGTTTGTTCAGTTATTATTAAAGTTACTACAATTATAAAAATAAAGTTAAAATATTAAGTTATTACTACTATAAAAATTAAGTTTCCGATAGTTATTAAAAAAAAAATGGCGTATTTTTGTTAGCTTTTGGAACGTAACCCCCTTTTTGTACTGGTTCGTAGTCCCGTATAACACGGCTTCGCATTATATGAGATTTTGTAGGAACCAAACTACCGTGTTATATGAGGATTACCTGTACATTAAACTTATAAATAATGAAAGTATTTCATTCTCATTCATTCAATGCACTTTCAAGGTCATGTCTTATCGACTAAGTTGGGAAAAAGTTCGTAAGACTGAGTTAAGTTCAAAAATCTCATTCGTATGGTCAAAACTTTAAGTCGTGAGATTACTCCAAATGGATTGTCAAACGTACGAAAGCGTGCATGGTGTTTAAAAGTGAAATTTACTCACCTTATTCTGGTCGGTCCAAAAAAGAAAGAAGCCATTCTTGTCCGCTCGGAGGGTTACGGGAGTACCTACAGCAGAATCCTAATTAAGAAATAAAAAGACATACCATGAGCAAAATCAATATGAACAGACAAATTGGAATTTCCTCATTAAGAGGTCATTACATTTGTTAAACTCTATTCAAAGCTACGACTCTACCAATGAGCAGATAAATCTTTCTTTAAGAAAATAAATAAACAAAATAATATTCTAATGAAAAACTGAATAACTTCAATGTACCTACCTTTTGAAATTGACTTGATCAAGAATAATTATTATTCAAAAATGAAAAAATGCATATAAAAATGAAAGAAATACATTATGATAAAAGAAAATTCGCAAAAAAAAAAAGTACACACTTCTGGAGAATCTTAAATAAAATGAAAAGTGCAGAAAACAGAACTAAAACTAAGAGTTTTCGGGTATTTCCATCAACTGAAAACATGAAATTAACCCTTTACGCTAATTTCATACCGTAGCAGATGGACACCGACGAAAACTCATGATGCTAAGAAGTCTCCATATCCTGATGTCATTTCTTCACTTGTTCTCAAATTCTGCGCTCCTGTTCTGTTACCATTTTCCGCTTTCTTATTCCACTGGCGTGTTTCCTTCTGCTTTCTTAGAAATTTGCTCATATACAACCAAGTTGATAAACCGGGATGACAAACCCTCCCTTCAAATTATTTCTCCATTGTGCGCCATCTGATCAATGATTGATAATATGGATTTCGTCAGTGTCGCTAGTGATATCTAGTACACGTGCTGAAAATGACATCTGTATTTGTTTATTTATTTTTTTAAAATGCAGAAGGATAATTATACAAACCAAAGTAAACTTGGAGCTGCTGTTCAAGATTTCACTCACTGTTACTATTCTAAATAATTATTCGCTCTACAGAAATCTTCAATTCGCCCTACAATGGAATATTATTTCCCCATCTGGAGTGATGCCCGCAAAACATCTCTCAAATTCCTGCACTATGGAAAAGGTCAGTCAAGTTAATTTCTAACCAGTCTCTCACAAACTCGTTTTACAATATTTCATATGGGCGTTCAGTTTCCACTGCATGTTGTTGTTATAGGGTTTTGGCGCATCGGCGACTTATATCACACTGCAATGAGCATATATTATGTCTGTAAATTACATGTATTCTGTGACCGATTTGCCTGTTTGCTGAACGAAAAACCAGAGTTTCGGGGAGGAAAAAAAAACCTATGCGACCCCTTACTGAGACCGATTAACTCAACCACGTTGTAAAAAAAAAAACCATAAAAATTTGCATTCACTTACAGGTTTTGAACTCAGGTATTTTCGCACCCGGTGTAGGGAGAACGGTGACTATATCAACTGTACTACCAAAAGGGCTATCTACTGCTTAGCAGCTAAGATCCATTCACTATCCGACACCAAGCTGACGGATCGAACTGCTAACTTTTCCTCTTGGTCATTTATCTTACTTTTCTTCTTTGTAAAAATGGTCTTTCCCATGTATTTCTTGAAAATTTCAATCTACAAATTATTATTATTATAAAATTATTAAATTAGGGTCACTCGTAATTCATTACATAAACCTGTAGTTGTGTCTGTAAATTGCGTGTGTTCTATGGTCGATTTGCCTGCTTTGCTGGACGAAAAAAACCCCAGTTTCTGGGGGGAGGAAACCTTGCAATGTACGCCTGAGACCGAATAACTCAGCAACGGAGTGAAAAAAGCACATTAAAGTCCTCGCGTCATTGACGGGATTCGAACCGGGGCCTTTTCCACCCGGTGTGGGGAGGACAGTGACGATACCACTGTGCTACCCGCGCAGGCAATTTCAATCTACAGAAATTCAAACAAGCAAGTATCTTCTCTCTTCTTAAGTCATCATTCCATAAACGACACTAAAGTACTACACGTTCTAATACCCTCGCAGTAGAGCAACTGATATAATTACCATATTCCCCAAACCGGGTCAAAAACGACTGGGTTCGAATAGGTTAACGACGCGAGGAATTTTATCGGCTTTTTCTTAATGTAGCATAGTTAATTGATCTCAGATGAGTTATTTGTTTCCCCCCTCCTGGAAACTCGAGTTTTCCTCCAGCAAATAAGCCAATCAATCACAGTACGCACAGAGACACTATATACAACGCCTCACAGGTTAGTTGCTCTGGTGCTTAACACACGTTGCTGCTGTTGAAGGATTTTAAGTGCATCAGCAACTTGGGCCATATTGTGCAGTATATAATAATAATATGTCTGTAAATTACTAGTGTTCTCTGGTCGTTTGCTGGTTGCTGAACGAAACACCCAAGTTTCCCGGAGAAAAAACAATGCTACCCTCGCCTGAGAACGACTAACTCAACTACATTGGGAAAAAGACCTATAAAGAATCCTAGTGTCATTGAAGGGATTCTCGGTTCTTTGATAACCGACTGTGCAACCCACGAGGTCACTTAACAAATATACATACGAATATATACACTGTCTAATACCATATGTATACATACATATAGTTGGCTTTGCATTAGCAACAGCTTCTTGTGTAGGAATGGACTGTTCTGTAGGGCTTATGAAAGCTCGAAGTCAGGAACAGCTGATATAAGATTGAGTTCGCACACGTGGAGATCAGTTTTTGAGTATCTGCTATAAATAATGGTTCTACGTCTGAGATCTTTCCGATTTCGAACACGGAATGACTGCTGGGGTAAGACGTGCAGGCGCTAGTATCTTGACAATAGCCAACATTATTAAGTGCTCCCGTTCTGTGGCGTTGTTGTTATTATTTGTTTTTAGGAGCACTAGAAACTAAGGCCATATTGCTCCGGGGATATGCGGTGATCGTTCTCTGACCTTTCCGCATCCTCTGTATTTGGTGGTCACGGGCTCGAACCCCGGTCTAATCAAGAAGCGTGTGCTACACACTGCTGCTCCTGCCCACCTGGCTACAGAGACGCCCGTTCTGTGGCGTCACAAGTTTACCATGACCAGCTCAACGGCGGTCAGCCAAAGGTCACACGTGAGAGAGCCACGTGTGGTCGACGCACATGGTGGACATTATATTTTATGAATTGTCTCGTAACACAATAGTGATGAAGCACAGTGGCCCAGCTAACCACCCAATATAATGCAGGAACAGCAAGACCAACATCAACCTGGACTGTTGTGTATTCTATCAAGCGACACCGATGGCTTTCCCACCTCCGCCCACTGGATTTAGTATTACAGGTCAAGCGGCACCAGGGATCTCCCCAAACTCCGCTTTTGTGACGCATTACAAACTCTCTGAATGCTAGAAAGTGTGTTAATGTGTGGTCTGCAACGTGTTGTGTTCAATTATGTTGGTCATCTGGCCTCTTAGCTGTGGGCCCTTGGAAAACCAAGGTATCCCCCCACTGATCCGCCCAGTGGACTATGCACTGGGCATTAACTCGTAGAGGCTATGGAGCCGACCGGGCTAGCCGGGTGGGTAAAGTGCCTGCCTGGCAACCCAAAGGTCGCGGGTTCGATTCCCGCCTCGGGCTTGGATCAAAGTACTGCAAAAACCTTGGGAGGTGCATTATGGCCACAGAAGCCTATGCGCCAACAACTACCAAAAAAAAAAAAAAAAAAAAAAAAGTAGAGGCTATGGCAGTCAATGGCCGTCAGGGGTTCACATACTCAATGCAACAAACAAGTGACTATGTCTTTCATGGGCATGATGGCAGCACCAACATTGGGCCAGTGACATAGAAATCTTCCACCCGAATCTGATGAATCCAGTTCCAAAGCTATCATGCTGATGGACGTATCCGCATTTGGATACGATGACTGTTTTCGTGGCTTGTTCTGAGTCCTCTGATAATTGTTAATTAATTCTCGGTACCTTTCTACCATCACCAACCAAGTATACCCCTTCAGGATGATAGTGTATCCACAAACTAAATGGTTTCAGGAAGACAGCAATGAATTTTCCGTCCTCCCATGACCGCCTAACTCACCCAATCTAAATAAACAAGTTTGAGACCTATGGAAAAGGACATCCGATGCTGCGACCATCCACCTAATATCCTTTGTGCAATGCATGGGTAGCACCACCAGAGGGCATCCTGTAATATCTTACAAAGTCTATTCCAAGATGTGTACGGCCTGTATTACAAGCAAAAGGTGACCGCCAGAGGTATTAAAAATAAATAAAATAAAATTTTCTGTTTATACTCCGGGACGACCAAAGGAGTTCACAAGATAGACAGAATACAAGAAACAGCACCGTATTCGGCAGTCACGGGCTTGAACTCCGGTCACTCAAGGCACGTGTACTTATGCACCCGCGCGCCTGACCACTGGGCTACGGTATACTTAAGTAAATGATGATAATGCAAAACCAAATCAGTGTATATTACCAGTGTTTTCTGCTCTTTTCAGTTTTTTTAAAGCTATTCCAGAACAATGTGTTGATTTTATTTTTATCTTAATTTATTTCTGTTATCTTATCTATTCTAACAAAACTCATTTTTGAATAATACGATTTCAAACGTGAATGATCTAGATCGGTAACTTGCGTCCCGCATGTGGCTCTTTGAACATGTAACTGTGGCTCTTTAACTTTTACTCCACATGAAGGACAATTTAAAATAGAGTTAGGGGACTTAAAAATCAAGAACATATGGAGTACACAACTAAAATGCCTTAAAACTGAAATTGAGGATTTGGAAAGGCAAAAGGATGCCCTTGAGTTCTACACAAATGGATGACGATAGATGAGTTGAAAAAGCAAGACCAAGTTGTGTTCGATGCGTGGAGTAGCGGACAAGTATATAAATTTGAAAATATTTGCGTTTGGACATCACTCGGTTTTTTTTTCCCGACGTATTTCTGCGGGCAAATATTTTCGAACATGAACTACATTAAAAATAAATCAAGAAACCATCTGAATAATGCGAGTCTCTCAGCATCTTTAAAGATGAAAATTACGGCATACTCGCCTGATGTTGAGAGACTCGCTCAAGTTCAGCAGCAAAAGTCACATTAATTCGTATCTAAGTGGGTTAGTTACTTTTTTTTAGTATTAACAAATAATATTTCAAAATATATATATTTTTAATAAAACACCTTCCCACTATTCCATTTCTTAAACCCCCCCCCCAGCTTGAGTTGAGGTGCGGCTCTTCGGATTATCTCTTTTTTTTTTTTTTAATTAGATCAAAAATGATTGCCGACCCCCTGATCTAGATAAACATTATTTATTAAAAGTGAATAAATTCAGAATATAAATACTGAAGTCACTCTGCTGCTTTGAAGAGTCAGTATTTGAGGTTTTGAACTGCTAAAAAAGTTCCTGAAAATATCGTTTGAACTTTTTTTAAATTAGCGTTCACATTCTTCTTCTTTTTAAATGTGAAATATAAAAATTTACATTTCCAATAAACATACGAAATTACATTAGTAAGAATGGGAACCTATATATGAAATTCTTACAACTCAGAAAATAGAAATAAACTTTCTCTTCACCTTTTCCGATGATCTGTTAGATTCCTTTCTGTACTATATCATATTGCACACAATTACTCTTAAGTCTGCGGTAAAGATTTATCTTTTTCCCTGGCCTAAAACAGTAGTCTTCGAATACTACTAATAATAAGAATAATGATGTTCTGGTTCTTGCAGAGTCAGAACTCCATAGTCGAACAGCAGAAACCATTCAAAATTATGAGCAATGGATTACTCTCTAACTGTGGAATCAATTAACCATTGATGCCACAGAGAGCAAGCCTAAAAGAAGCGCCGTTACCTGTACACGGCCTACATCGATTACACAAGGTCTTCGACTTGGTTCCTCGTAGCTGGCTAATATAGATGGTGAAGATCAACAAAGTCAATCCGACAGTGACAAACTTGCTAGAAGAAACCATGGCGAAATGAAGTACCACCATCAAGTTCGAGAACCAGACCTATCATCATCAAAGAGGAATCTTTCGGGGAGATGCCCTGAGCCCACTGTAGTTCTGTCTAGTCTGCGCGGTAGCCCAGTGATATCGTCACCGTCCTCCCCACACCGGGTGGAAAAAGCCCGGATTCGAATCCCGTCAATGACGCGAGGAACTTTAATGGCTTTTTTTCACTCCGTGGCTAAGTTAGTCGGTCTCAGGCATAGATAGCAAGGTTTTCCCCCCAGAGACTGGGGTTTTTCGTTCAGCGAAACAGACAAATCGACCATAGAACACACGCATTTAACAGACATAAGACACACGGCCTATGAATTTAAATATTCGGGTGGCTTAATATAATAGTTTGGTTTTTGTGGTTCTGTCTAGCACTCAAACCGCTATCCACTATGCTCGACAGCAGCAAATATGGATATAACCTCAAAGAAGGAAGGAAAAACCTGTCCACCCACTTTCACCTCCATACGTGGATGACATCAAGTTGTACATCGCAACCGAGAAGAAACTCCAGCAACTACTCCAGATCAATGAAGAATTCAGCAATAATACCAAGATGGAATTTGGTCTAGACAAATGCAAAACCCAAGGATTGCATCATGGGAAATTGGTTGGCTGAAACTATTAGCTGCAGACTGGTAAAGCGATCGAAGCCATTACGGGGGAGAAAGTTACAAATACCTGGGGATGATGCAGGCTCAGCAATTAGAGCACAAGGAGATCAAGGCCTGCCTAACCGAAAAATGTCATCAGAGACTCAGAAGCCAGCTCAAAGAAATGCTAAACGAAGGGAACATACTTAAAGCCAAAAACACCTGTGCAGTCCCAATACTAGCATACTCCTTCAGGATCACAGACTGGACCAACAATGAACTGGAAGAGATTACAGTACTGACCAGGACAATGATGACCAACAGCCACGAACACCACCCAAAGTCGGCCATCGAGAGACTGACCATAGCTCGTAAAAAAGGAGTTGGAGATTGCTGACCTTAATTAACATGTAAAGAATACGATTATGGACCTGCAGGATTACTACCAGGGGAAACATCAATCTACCAAGCGATAAGAAAGACAGACAAACGGCATAACACTCAACCTCACTCACAGACAATAAACAGAGAAAGATGGACAAAGAAGATAGCGCATGGCAGACACTACAAAAAAAGACGTACGTACGTACATACATCTAGTTAATTATACAGGGATTACCTTGATTTCTTTATAGGCAGGCTTCTTATCCTACTCTCCTAGTACATCTAGGAGAGTAGGATAAGAAGCCTGCCTATAAAGAAATCAAGGTAATCCCTGTATAATTAACTAATTAAAAGAATATAGGAGATATTGAGCACATAACAGCTCTTATTACGCTAAACAGTATGCATATATACACACATGTGTTATGTAAAAGTGACCAGACGTCCCGGATTTGAGTCGTTTGACCCGCAAACTGTCCCGGATTGGACATGTAGCCTCAATACTTATCAGGAATCACGATAAAATGAAGTTAATTGATGCGGATGAAGAAGAAAGTAGGCTTTCTTCTTCATCCGCATCTTTCTTCTTCTTCTTCTTCTTTGCCCTTAAAACAAGAGATATCATAATTAAAAAAAAATGTGCTAATGATTCAAAAATAAAAGAATGGAATGACCAAAGAATGCCAACAAATATGGGGTGGGCCGAAATATTTAAACATTTTGACACAAGGGACAGCATGCAGGCATTTGAAAAGAGTAATTGGATTTATATTATGTTTGCGGGAACCAATAATGCAAAGGAAAGAGTTTTTTTCGATAGTAAATAAGTTGTGCAAAGGAAAGTTTTTTTCTAAAGTAAAGAAGTTGTGGAGTCAGAAAAAAACAACTGAAAATCGTAGAAACGCTGAAAGCAATAATACAAGTTAAGTGCAATTTTGCTAATTCTTGTGAAGAATTTTACGAAAAAATTGCAAATAATGAAAAATTAAGAAAAATCCACTCAGCGGAAAAATATATTTAATATATAAATATATTTAATTGTTCCGAAAGCTACTGAATTTTGTACTTATATTTTATTTTATTTGTACTTTAATAAATTAACTGGGCATAACTGTGTATATGTATATGTATTTGAAACTATGGACCCCAGTACTTCAGGCCCATTTGTCACTATTCGATCACTTTATGGCCATAATACCTACAACGACTGTGTGCAATTACAAAAGTCCTTCCTCTCAATAGCCCGGAACAGGCAACATTTACGCTTCGCACACAGATGCAAAAGCAATCGAATCATACCTAAAGGATTCCGGTACAAAGCCCCGTTCCACAACTCTCACATGGATCGTGCCTGCTTTAACTTCAGCCTACGCACATTAAATTTGTGGATATCCCATCTCCACCGTGAAATCAGGAACGCTGACTACAACAAGTCCAGACTGTTACAACATCTGCAAGGTAAGGTCTCGCCTATCGTATTTACAAACCTTATACATACCATCTGCCATCGGGCTAGTCAGACCTCGGATACCTACCGTTTACGCCAGCAGCGCAAGTTCATAAACTTAAGCATAGAAGCTAACTCCTTAAAGGCGAACACTCGTTCAGGCGACACGACTTCTTTCGTCTTGAATCTAAGTAACAAACAACTGTCCAACGAGCAGCTGAGTGTTTTATCAAACGGTATGAAATTCGCCGTTATACCATCGAAACCTCCCATCACACAGCTCGCTATGGGTATAGAAGCCAGTATTACCAACCTTCCCGAAGAAACTGCCAACGAGATCCGATTCAAGACTGCCGCAGTCCTCCGCAACACTCGAAAAACGTACTCAAACCTCAACCACCGCCAGCGTGCCGCCCTGTCATCTATAAGAAAAGACAACTCCATCGTTGTACTTCCTGCGGATAAAGGGCGCCGGACTGTTGTGCTGGACCGATCAGCCTACCGAGAGAAAGCCTTGGCCCTATTACTCGATCCTAACGTATATGAACCTCTACCTGATCCTCCCGTTAAAGTCTTGAAACGTCTGGAAGCAAATGTTAATAAACTTGTCCACGCGTGGCTTAAAGATAAGAAGATCCCGACCGCGACTCACCATCTTCTACGTGCTACTGGCTGCCAACTACCGCAATTCTACGGATTACCAAAGATCCATAAACCGGGTATTCCTCTCAGACCTATAGTGTCTTGCTGCAGTGCCCCAACGTATGAACTGTCCAAACACATCGCGAGCCTCCTCTCGCCTCTTATAGGTAATACATCTCACACCGTTAAAAACAGCAGTGAATTTATTAACATCATTAAGGACATTTCAATCCCTGACAACTCTGTCATGGCATCATTTGACGTGGTTTCTTTATTCACCTCGATTCCCGTCCAACAGGCCGTACACTGCGCCAGAAGGCTCCTTGAGAGCGACTTAAGCCTCCAATCCAGGACGTCACTATCCACTGATGACATCTGTACCGCCCTCAACCTATGCCTCTCTAGCAGCATCTTCACCTTTGAAGACTCACTCTACAAACAAGTACATGGCACTGCTATGGGTGCCCCTGTCAGTTCCGTAGTAGCTAACATCGCCATGGAAGATCTAGAGGAGCAGATACACCAGAACCCACCTACACCTATTACAACGTGGTGTAGATACGTCGACGATATTTTTACCATAATACCACGTGGTTCTGAAACGGTACTACTAGAACACCTCAACTCTCTATCTAATTTCATCAAGTTTACCGTAGAATCAGAGGTGGACGGTTCGCTCCCGTTTCTGGACGTGCTAGTGCATCGCGTAGGCCCAAGTCTAGAGACCTCAGTATACCGCAAACCCATGTGGTGCGGTCAATTCACCAACTACGGGTCCGGCCACGCTCCAAGCCATCTCAATAGCACTGCCCGCACCCTATTCTCCAGGGCCTGGAGCCATTCCAGCACCGACACAATTAGACGTAACGAGATCTCCCGTGTGAAGGCGGACCTAACCAGATGCGGTTATCCATCCCATGTACTTAACAGATGCTTGTTACAGGCAGAAGAACTTACTTCCAACCCAAGACCTCCGAAGCAAGTCGGCATATCGTCTGCCTACATTCCGTACTATCCAGGAGTGTCAGGACGTATCTCGAAGATCCTGAGAAGTTACAACATCAAATGTGTGCAATTACCCGGTAAGAGCCTACGTTCACTTGTCTCCAGTGTGAAGACCCCTGTCACACCTGTCTTACGCAGCAATGTAGTGTACCGTATCACCTGTAGGGCCTGTAACAGTTGCTACGTAGGTGAGACATCGAGACGTCTCCAGGATCGCCTTACGGAACACGACAGAGCAATCCGGCTTGCCGAAACTGACCAGTCCGTGCTCGCAGAACATTTTTGGGCTACCAACCACGATCTTGACCCCAAGCGCGACTTTGAGATTGTGGACCACGCGCGACACTTTCGCCACCGCCTATGGCTAGAGTCACTAAACATAATAAACACAGGCGCCTCCGTAGCCAGGTGGGAAGGAGCAGCAGTGCGTAGCACACGCTTCTTGATTAGACCGGGGTTCGAGTCCGTCACCACCAAATACGGAGGATGCGGAAAGGTCAAGGAATGACCACCGCATATCCCGCAGCAATATGGCCTTAGTTGCTAATGCTCCTAAAAACCAAATAACAATAACATAATAAACAACCCTAAGGCATTAAATCGCCAGAAAGGCATGCGTATACATCCCATCCTAGAGACAACCGTTTTATTGATGGATGATCACTGGCGTAAGGCAGCATACGTCCGTGCTACAACAATGACGCATGAGTAACGTGCCACATTTGCTTGTAATGTATTCAAATTTGTCAGTTGATAAAGGGACACGTGTTCCGAAAGCTACTGAATTTTGTACTTATATTTTATTTTATTTGTACTTTAATAAATTAACTGGGCATAACTGTGTATATGTATATATATTTAATTATATTATTTAATTTCTATTGTTTTTATTGTTAAAAGAAGTAAATATTTTTATTATTATTTCACTAAAATAATAAGAAAATTTAATAATAATACCCTATATAATATAGATAAAAAACACAAATATAGACTTTTTTTAAAAAGTGTGATATTGGAAAACAGGCCTTGCGCTTCAGGTTGAATATCATATAAGTTTCTAGCAACGACCGACTAACTGGTTAAAATAAATTTATTAAAATAAATAATATATACATAAAATACTAAAATATAAATTATAAAATAAAAGCATTAAAATACAATAAGATAAAAAAGAGTTAGAATTCAATATGATAAAAGCGTTAAAATATACAGAAGCTTTCGAGACGAAGTGCCTCTTCATCAGCTAGTCGGTGAATGGTGTACTCCAGTACATATTGTTGGTTACAACAGCAAAAGTCAGTTGAGCATGATCATATAGATATGTATAGTATCTTATGTAGGACGGCACCTGAATGAAAGTTCAACTCCGCCTTTGTACACTGTGATAATTACAGAAAGCACTGTAAAAGGCCAGAAATGTGTGTAATATTATGTTTGTGCAGTGTGTGTGTGTGTGTGTGTGTGTGTTTTGTTTCTGGCCGTTTTGTCACCAGGCAGGCGATCACCTGGAAAGCCTGCCCAGTGTCCGTCTACATCACGGGAAGGTAGGCCACAACTACGCATTTACCAGGGCCAACCTCACCAGACACGCACTGAATGTCCAAAGCGAGTTTGGAATCATTCAGAAATACCTCCGTGCCAGCAACAGCGCGCACACAATCATTTCCGGGAGACAGGACAGCAGAAGACGAAGAAATGAAGAAGAAATTAGTTTAACCTGTGTTCCGGGGAAATAATGGAATCACTGGTTAAAGAAGCATTGCAGGATCATCTAGACGAGACTGCAGTAATAGTTAAGACACAGCATAGGTTTGTTAAAAGGGAAGGCTTGTCTGACCAATTTGATTGTATACTATGATGTGGTCACAAAGGAACTGAATGCCAAAAATAATTTTGATATCATATACTTGGATTTCAGGAAAGTTTTTGATACTGTTGCACATGGAAGACTGCTGTACAAATTGGAGAGGTATGGCATTAAATTGGCATCCCTTTATACATTGTTGCTACAATGAATAAAGGGACGTTGCTACAATGGATAAAGCATCATTTTAACGTAGCCATCTATCAAGTAGTTTAATTAATTAATTAAATTGGCATCGCTTTGGTTTTATCTCATATTGTGAATGCCTTCACAACGAGTTGCCATGGTATTGTACTACCTCGAATAAATAACACTTCACCAGTGAAGAAGACTACTGTTATTTATTCTCTGCGGATACCACCACCACCACCCAGACGGCACCGTTTCAATGCTTGTTGGCTTCTCTTCGGTGGGTGGGCAGGTACCCTGTTGTTGCAATAGTGAAAACCCAGTTATGAAGTATAATTTCACAATATGAGTTACTTTCGCACTAACCTACATGTTAGTCATTCTACCTCGTAGCATGAGGCCTTTGCCCTTAAATATTTTATATATCTAGGATGTGATATAACATGTGATGTTGAAGAAGATACGAACCAGAAATTGGCAAAATTTCAAAATATATGTGGAACAATAAAAAGAACTCTGACTAAGAAAACAAGAAAAGAAACAATTGAAATTTTCAAAGTAATGGCAATACCAACACTTCTCTACGGTTCTGAAACAAGGGTACCGAAACAATGAGACATTAATAGAATACAAGTTGCAGAAATGAAATTTTTAGGATATGTTAATTAAAGGATGTACAGAATTAGATAAAATACCAAATGTAAATATTAGAAAGGAATTAAAGATTTACTCAATTAATGAAAAAAAATTATAGAATATAGACAAAGATGGAAAGGACATGTAGAAAGAATGAAAGATAATAGATTCCTTAAATTAGCTTACACATATAGAGCAAAAGGAAAAAGAGACAGAGGAAGACCGAAGAAAAGATGGGCTGACCTCTAAGACCGGAACAGGCGGATCGCCTAATCCGTGAAGGAAGATAAGACAAGTTTCTTTTAAGTAGACTGAATGAGCAACTGGCACAGATGTGTACTTATCTCCATTATACAAGAGAACACCTTTTAAACTATTCTATAAACAGTCTCCATTCACTTGGAACATATGATGGAGGTCCTAAGGCACTTATTAAATCAGCGATATCACTGCAATATACGAGAGGACCTTCTTGTGAAAAATACTGTATAAACTCCCTTTCACGATTTCTGTACCAGGAAAATGAAGTCCCAGAATTTCAGCAGCAAACTTTGGAAGACCTAAGTCCCTTACTAAATCGTTCAGTTCTACTTGCGTGAATTGCTGTGGCGTTAAAATATTTTCTGGTTGATAATATTCCTCTTCACTAACCTCTTTAGCTTCTGCTTCGGTGGATGGAAGAAGATGTGCACTCCAAAGTTTCTGGTGGAGGTTTTACAGGCAGATCAGGTCCATGCGGAACCGGTCTTATGGCTGACGGTAGATCTGGATATCTGATGTCCTTTATTTATTTTTTGGATTGTAACCTTTAACGTCATATACACAAAAGTAACATTCGGCATGGCTTACTGGCTCGCGCCACACCATAGGAATAGCAAATGGCAAGCACATCTTTTTTTCCTTGACTCCAATTTTATAGGTTGTTCGACACATGTATGGCATACTTTATGCGGTGCCCACGATTTATCCTGATCGCCTAGTTTTATGTCAAAGTATGCATAATACAATTTTTTTTTACAAAATCGGTAATAATTGCGCCTCTGCTTTACAGGAACGAAACAACCACATATGTAACAAAATATGTCGGGACTGTTTATACACTTTCTGGTTGCCATACTAAAAGAAAACTAACACACAATGAGAGCTCACGACGGTTTTTTACAGGAGTACTGTGACCGCATAAGAGATGGGCTCTGCGGTTGAGTGGACTGTACAAACAAGTGAGTGCATGCTCAGACAAGTTTAACCCGTAACTACACACAGGAGTCTTCCAGACTCCACTCTGAAAATAAAATTCTGGGTATCACAGATGGAAAGCGGGGTGGGGGCCATCTACCTTCCTGGGTCAAGGTCGGCTACCTTGCAGCGTGTGTAGTTGCGGGTTAAACATGCACAATCTGTTGTATTTGAGGCAAATATTTGACACTGATTACGAATATAAGGGTATAAAACTTGTAAACCACTGCAGAAATTATAGTTATGTACACATTTGCGTATAATACTTAGGTAATATTTTGTAAAAGAATTGTGAAAAATCTTTACGTGATAGAAACAAAACGAACTTCCGTTTAGTAATCAGTTAACATGCATAAATAACTGCCACATATTTTTACTCAAACCCCAGATACACTGTAAACCAGCGTAATTAATTTATTTATATCTATACATTACAATAACTGCCCCGTTAATTAAGAGTTTATGTTTACATGGTATGAAGAAGCAATTCCACTGTAAAAGTATTTTCGAGAAAACATGACATCATGAAGTTTTATTAATAGTACTAACTAGTAAAAAGCCAACTACGCCAAGTGGTCACCCCTCCCAAGTACAAACCAGTACCTAACGCTACTTAACTTCCGTAATCAGCCGAGAACCAGCGCATGTCATTCAGACTATTATGATAGTTAGCTATTCAGAGTACTGTACCTGTAATGCGTTTGCTTATGGCTTAGAATGCCGTGTAGCATTTTCATTGCGATTTCCAGGAATGCAGGGAATCCGTGTGAAAACTGCATGGAACGCCTCCTAAAGAAGTTTCATTTCAAAAGGTCGAAAACCACTGTTCTACAGAAAAATTAAGAGACTGTTTATCTAGGCTGAGACGGAAGCAATTCATGAAAAGTCCTTGTAGACTTACTGTACAGTCGTAGACAGAGGTAACTACTGTGGTCTGTCCAACCCTGTGGAACTCAGTTAACGTTGACAAAGGCAGTGGCGGAGGGTTCTTTGTATTTCCACCGTAGGACCAGTGCTAGCAGTATCCACTCTTCAAGAAGGGGTTTTCAGCAATGGGTGGAACAATGTGATACTGCCCTAGAGAAGTAACAGTATTACTTCTCTGGGCAGTAGGTAAAAGAGTAGGTTAGTTCAAAAGTAACAGTATTTCAGGGCTAGGATTTCCTGCCGTAGTAACAGCCATATAATGCGGGGAAGCAACAGGCTTTTGCTGTGCTGCACTAGAAAGAAAAAAAAAAAAAAAAAAAGTCATCGGTTAGTACAAGTGGTGTCCAATCTACGGCCCGCGAATTATTTTTATAAAGTCAGCACAGAAAGCGAACTAAAATAGGCATTTTAAATTTTGTTAATTATAAACAAAAAAAAAAAAAAAAAAATTCTCGTTAAATGTTTTGTTCAGTAAATGTAATTATAAATCAACAGGGATTACCTTTATTTTAGATATAGGAAGCTTCTTTTCCAACTCTCCTGGTCCAACTCACTAATAATTCTTGAGAATGGCGATATCTATTTTGTAAAGCAAGTGGGACATCTTCCCCACTGTCAGAACCGTAGTGTTCAGACCGTGCGGTCGCAACGGAATTATTGAGCATTTAATAGCTCTCAATTATCAAATTTAGTAAATGTAATTGTGCACTGTACTTAACAAAATTTCGAACATTTTCAATTTTAGGCGTATCATTATATTTATTTATTCACCTTAATACTGAAAAGCAGTAATCCTTTGCAGGTTGTAAATTTTTTAAAGATAGCATTTAAAAGCAAAAGTGAGGTTTTTTTTTACAAAACAAAAGCGAGTCATATTTTTATAATTTTAATAAAATAAATTACTGTCATAGATTTGTTGCACATAAGTGTTGGGAATTTGCATTTTTTATTTTTTTATATATAGCCTACAAATAAAAAACGGTAAAATGAAAACAGAAACTTCCTTTTACATGTAAAACACACTAATTTTTCTAGAATCACTCAGTGCAGCCAGCGAAACAAATCTAACTTTGAATAATGGCCCCTGTACAGGAAAAGGTTGGACACCACTGGGTTAGTGCATTATCATCATGTTTGTACGTAGTGAATTACAGAAAATGATAAGATGGCACGACCAGCGGGTCAGTGGAGTTTACAATAAATCAGTCAATCGTATTTAGCAGTCACGGGTTTGAATGCCGGACCACTCAAAGGGCGTGTGCTACTGCACTCGCGCTCGTAACCACTCAGCTACTGTAACAACGAGCTGCCTGACATTGCACTACCTCGAATAAATAAGGCTTCATTAGTGGAGAAGACTGTTGTTACTTATTCTCAGTGGATAGCACCACATAGACGGCCATTTCGAGATACCCTGGTGTTGCAATAAGTAACAACCCAGTTATGAAGTTTAACTTCACAATATGAGAGACGACAAATGGTGCACAACAGTACAGACTGAAAACATTTAGAGGTAAAGCCTCACTTTACGGAAAATTCACTAAATGTAACAGGTTAGTGCATTGGCATCATGTTTTTACGTAGTATATTACCGAAAATAGCATCGTCTTTATCACATCTCATATCGTGAAAATGTTACGTTTAGTGAATTTTCCTTAAGTTGAGCCCTAAAAATTTTCAGTCCAAGTAGATAAGAAAATACAAATTATATCCTTCACTCCTCACACAGGTAACTATCCATTTGACATTTGAATTTATTCAACCTGTCAGCCTAAACTACCAGTGAGAGCAACTTGTTCCAGCAATCGACTCGCTGGCTCAGAAAACTTCCTATAATTGAATCTAAACCTCAACCCCTGTAATTTGAATTGATTGCCCGTAGTTCTGGAATTCTTCATAACAGTGAAAACTCCATCTTCATTCGTTTTATTAATCCCTCTCAGAGCTTTATAAATCTAAATCAAGTCACCTCTGAGGTGCATGGTTGCCAAGCTCTGTAGCTCACATAATCGAAGTGTTTCCTCGTACGGTCGTCCTTTTGCCGATCTCACCATTCGAGTTGCCCGTACTCTTTCAAGAAGCTCGATATCGTTTTTCAGATGAGTCTCCATACTTGAACACAGTATTTTAAATGTGGTCTTACGATTTGCTTTATACAGTCTTACAATTGCCTTATACAGTGGATTATGACCACTCTATCTCTACAGGATAACGTTCGATAAATCAGGACATCATGAGCTTTACTGGCTGCCTGTTTACAAAACTTCATATCTGCAGTAGTGTAACTCTCAGGTTCATTTTCTCCTCTACTGTTTTTATTTCAATCCCACCAAGTGTGTGATTTATTTGGGGGTTGCTATTTCCCAAGTGTAATACCTTTCATTCAGCAGCATTAAAACACGCAGTAGTTGGCAATTCTCTGACCCTCTTTGAAGTCTGTTCAAATCATCCTGAAGGAGTGTTGCTTGACACTAATCATTAACGACTCTGGCAATCTTTACGTCGTCTGCAAATTTTCATCACGCCTTCTATCCCTTCGTCGATATCAATTATGAAAATGAGAAACAACAGTGGTACAAGAACCGATCCTTGAGGAACCCATTCTTGATGTTACACCAATCTGAAGAATATCCATTAATCGCAACCCTCTGCTTTCTGCGCATAGCCACCCAGAAATTCACCTTAGTATCTTACCAGTAATCCCAACCTGTTCAGACTTATACAATAATCTTTCATGAGCGACCGAGTCAAGTGCTTTGCTAAAATCCAAATATACTATGTCGAAATTGTTCCCTAAATCCAGCTCAAGAATAACAGGTGGTATAAAATATTATACCATCCTGTCTGATATTGCAGGGTGGTATAATATTTTACCCCCACTGGAGAAAATGCACATCGTGAGAGACAGACACATAAGTCCAAGGTGGAACAGGTGCAGTTGTGTTCTGAAAATTTTCATTTAAATTGGCATTCCAGCTCTGAACAAGCTCTTTAATCCTGAGTGAAACAGGTCTATTTTCATTTGACTTGCTTTAATAGAACGATTCTCACCGAGTATTATAGAGATACTCCCAACTGGGGTGCGATGGTAGACTCTGGATCTTGGCAGCATAGAGGAGCAGTAGTGTTTTTCTTTGCAGGTGTAATGGAGGGATCATGCGCTTCAATATAAAGACTTTGGATTGGAGAAGTCCTCAGAGCACCGTGCTCTATAACGTTCAGCCGTTCTAATGTGCTTACCCTAGCAGAGTTATATACTGAAGAAACATAATCCAAACGTGAACGGATTAGGGACTTGTACAGGTTTAGTAAGGTATACCAATCAGCTCACCATGACATGGACGAGACTGATCGAAGTATATTCATATGCTTCAGACAAGTAGTTCTTAAATGAGTGACGTGAGCTTGGAAGTTTAGCTTGCTGTCCAATATCAGTCCAAGAAATCTAACGGTATTGACAAGTGGGATTGGAGTTTTGTTTATTTCTAATTCAGGATCAGGGTGGAGAGCCCGTAACTTGCAGAAGTGAGTGGCAGTGCATTTATTTTCTGACAGTCTATAACCATTCCGTGAATTCCAGGATTCTATTTTGGTTATGACGAGTTGGAGATGCCGTTCAATGGTGTTCATACTTTTGGAATGATAAGAAATAGTAAGATCGTGTGCATACATGTAAGTTTCAGCGGTTTTTAGGATGTTCGATGTCATATTGCTAACTACAATTGCGAATAGCATTGGACTAAGTATCGAACCCTGTGGTACGCCTTCCTCTTGAACGTGAGATGTAGAGAGTGCGTTTTTATATCGGACCTGAAAATATCGAAGTCGCAAAAAATTTTGAATTATTTCAGGCAACTGTCCCCTTAGATCTAGATGGTAAAGATCCATGATAATACCATGACGCTAAATAGTGTCGAATGCCTTTTCAAGATCTAAGTTGACCATGACTAGATGTTTCCTCATGACCAAGGCATTGCGAATATGAGATTAAGCTTTGATAAGCACATCTAGCGTTGATCTGTTCTTCCGAAATCCATACTGATGGTCTGGAAAGAGATTCTGTGACTCCAGGATGTAAGTGAGTCTTGTATGAATCATCCTTTTGAAAATATTCCCTACGCAGCTCGTAAGAGATATTGGCCTATAATTTTGAACCAGGGTAGGATCTTTGCCTGGTTTTGGTATGGCAATAATGAACGAATGGCGCCAGGAAGAAGGATAGACATTTTCAGAGAAGATCCGATTGTATAAAATCAACAGGGTACACAAGTTCTCTTCGTGTAAATGCTTTACCATAATGTAATGAACACCATCTGGCCCTGAAGCACTGTTGTGAGATCTATTTGATGATTCTTTCAGTTCTATTAATGTAAAGGGTTGGTTGTACGAAAAGGAGCGGCGCGTTGAGAAGTTAATTTCACACCGTTCTGCACCATCTTTAATGCTCTGGAAGGAGGATGCACAGGAAGCAGAAGCAGAGATAGTGACAAATGCTTCTACTAATGCATTGGCAACTTCTTCGGGAGTAGACATGTCTTTTCCTTTCCAGTGAAGTATAGGAGAGGGCAGCCGAACAAATTTGCCATTTATCGCCTGTATCCTTCTCTAGATGACCCGTGTGTCAGTTTCTTTTGTGATGGTTGATGCAAAAGCAATCCACGAATTGCGTTTTGCTTTCCTTCTAATTTGCCTTGCATTGATTATAAAAGGAATGAAGTTAGAGGTAGTAGGAGACTTCCGAAAATCATTCCATGCACGGTCTTTATCTTGTTTGGCAATACAGCACTCTGCATTCCACCAGTGATTTCGGTGAACGAAATGTCTTTGATTTTGGAACGAAAGCATTTGCCGCAGTTAGAATCTGATTGGTGATGTAAGTAGTTACATCATCAATATGTTTCTGTTGGACAAAAATTCTGTCTAAGAGCATTTGGACAGAATAGCCATCCCAGTTCGCCTTACTAAATTTCCAGTTGGATCGTTGGTTAGGATTTTGAGTTACCGCTGTTTGTATTCAGCAAATAATTGGAAAGTGGTCACTGTTAAAGGGATCGGATAATACCAACCATGTCAGGATTGGAAAGATGGATGGAGAGCAAATTGACAAGTCAACTGCAGAAGCAGATCCTGTAGGTAGGTGGACGTAAGTAGGAGATCCAGTGTTTAGTAAATTAAGATCACTATTATTCATAAATTCTTCAATTAATTTGCCTCTTCTGCCCATTGTAGCGGACCCCCACAATGGATGGTGTCCATTAAAGTCACCGAAAAGACAAATTGGAGTAGTAGTAGTGGCATGTGACGCAAGAAAGCAAATGTATGAGCTTATGCAGCATCAGCCAAAAAAAAAAAAAAAAAAAAAAAAAATCACACCATTCCCTCCAAATGCCTGTCCAGTTCCTCCTTAAATTTATTCAACCTATCAACTTCCACAACGACAGATGGAAGTTTGTTCCAGCAATTAACCACCCGCTGGCTAAAGGCAAATTTCCGCACATCTAATCTACATCTGTCTTTTCTTAATTTGAATTTATGCCCCCTTAGGTTCGTAATCTGAACAAGTGGAAGGATCCCATCAGAATTCAGCGTGCTGAACCCATTCAAGGCCTTATACACCTCAATCAGATCACCGCGCAGGTGCCTAGTCTCCAGCCACTGCAATTTGCAGAACATAAGCCTCTCTTGATAAGAGGATCCCTTCATTCCCCTCACCAATCTTGTTGCCCTTCTCTGTACACGTTCAAGTAAATCTACATCCTTCCTAAAATGAGGCCTCCAGACATGTACGCAGTACTCAAGGCGTGGCCTGACCATTGCCTTATACAGAGGGATAATCACCTCCTTTTCCCTGCTAGCAAAATTCCTATATATCATTGACAAAACCCCATGACCTGCCCTGGCAGCCTGTCTGCATTGCTCAGAAAACTTCATATCTGCCTGCACAATTACTCCCAGGTCTTTTTCATTTTCTACCACCTTAAGTGTAGTACCACACAGTTGGTACGTTTCTCTGGGGTTACTTCTACCCATATGCAGTACTTTGCATTTGTCAAGGTTAAACTTCAGTTGCCACTTCTTAGCCCATCTGCCCAAATTATCTAGATCCTGTTGCAGTAGCACACTGCCATTACTGTCATTAACAACCCTGCCAACCTTTGTATCATCTGCAAACTTCGACACTAAGCCTGATATACCTTCATCAATATCACTGATAAATATACAAAACAACAGTGGACCCAACACCGAACCCTGTGGAACTCCACTAATAACATTAGTCCAAGAAGAGCAGCACCCATTGATACCACCCTCTGTCTTCTCCCACTTAACCATCCTTTAATCCCTTGTAGCAACTTACCCTTAATACCATTCTGCTCCAATTTGTACAATAGCCTTCCATGCGCAACAGTGTCAAAAGCTTTCCTGAAATCCAAATATATGATATAAAAATTATTTTTTGCATCCAGTTCCTTTGTAACCACATCAGAATATCCTATCAAATTTGTCAGACAAGACTTTCCCTTAACAAACCCATGCTGTGTCTGAATTATTGCTGCAGTCTTGTCTAGATGATCCTGCAATGCGTCTTTAACCAGTTGGGAGTTGTGTAATGAGACTGTCAAGTTCTGAATGGGGAAGAGGTAGAGATGGTGGAATATAAACGGTAACAAGAGTAACTGATGTACCAACTGCAATACGAGTAGCCACAACTTCTAGATTTGTTATCAACTGGATCGGCTTGGATGGCACGTTAGAATTAACCAGAATGGCTACTCCTCCACGTGCAGGAGACTGAGTTTCTATCTCGTCTACACATCATATAATTGGAAAATTTTGGCGAAACTGGGATGACAAGAATGTTTCCTGTAGGCATACAGCTATGGGGTTGAATTGAACTATTAAATTTCTTAAGTCATCAGAATGGCTGCTTAGTCCTCTGCAATTCCACTGTATGATGTTAGGCATTATTTAGGTTTATTTGAGGATGATTCATCCGGCTGTTTTTTGGATGCGGGACATTTTTTCCGGTCTTTTTTTGGAAATGTGGGTGACCAGTATCCATAGTGTCATTGGCATGCAATTCTAGGATAGGTTCCTCATAATCCGGGTGAACATCCATTTCCATACCGTTTGTTTGAGGTTTGGCTTTCTTACAATCTTTAGTAGTTTTCATTCTTTCAGTGACCTGCGAGACTCTTGGAGTATCAGTTCGGATACTAATTGGGGTGTTTGTGGCTTCACTGGTTTTAGGTTTAGGAGTATCTTTTCTGGAGGCTGATAAAGTTTCTTTAACCCAATTTGACAAAGAGGTGTTCCGTGGTATTGACACGTCTGTATGAGTTGCAGTAGAAATATAGCTTCGGGTGCGAGACGCATAAGATTGACTGGGCATGGTCGACATAATTTGTCAGAGTGCTTAAGGATATGTTACTTTATGTTCTATTTTGTATCTCTGAATTTTCTTTCCAGTTTTCCACATATCGCATGATTTAGATTGGTTGGTTGAGTTTTATTGGCGCATCAGCAACTTAGGCTATAATGCGCCAAAAGCATGATTTAGAAAACGCAGGATGACTTCCTTTGCAGTTGGAACATACGGGGGTTGAGGCTGAGCAATCTGCTTGTGTATGGTCCATAGAGCCACATATATGACATATGGCATCACCTCTGCATGCCTGCTGAGAATAGCCATATTTCTGGCATTTAACACAGCGGGATGTACGGCCGAATCCGGCAGTTTAAATAGCCAGCTTTTACAGTAGATGGCAAATCAGGAGTGCTGAAGGTTAAAATGATGGATCGAGTTGATACGAGATTTCCATCTTTTTTAATCATTATGCGCTTCGCACTGATTAACTTCTGATTATTAAGTTCGTGGACTAATTCCTCATCAGACACTGAAAGCAGGTCCCACTCTGTGATGACGTCTTTCAATGAATTTAAATTATTGTGAGGTGTAACAGATACTGGCAACCCACCAAATGTTTTTGACTTTAATAGCCACTCAGAATGTTTGGTGGTGGTGGCTGTTTCAACCAGGGGATCTCCTGATTGTAGTCTGTTCACCATTTTTGGTGATCCTGCAATAGATTCTAA
Source organism: Mastigoproctus giganteus (assembly GCF_048544385.1). Taxonomy (NCBI): domain Eukaryota; kingdom Metazoa; phylum Arthropoda; class Arachnida; order Uropygi; family Thelyphonidae; genus Mastigoproctus; species Mastigoproctus giganteus. Next base: position 172,612,986 of record NC_143577.1, read on the forward strand.
ATATTTTTGGATCATAAATAGTGATAGCTTGCCCACAGGCTGAGTAGACAGAGAGTGTATCGCAAGAAAGTTAAGGAGGTTATGACACTACTTCTCTTCGAAGTCTTTTAGGTTGGTTTGAGTCATTTTCATTGGACATTTCTGAACTTGAGCTTGATGGCTCTAAAGGAGGAAAATTATTTAAGTCCATCTTTGCTCCTTTTAGCCCCGGGAGAGTAACTTTCTTTTCCCAGGTTACCGGCCCCGCCAGGAGTGTGGAGGCAGGAGCTGTGCCACCAGTGACCAAGCGGTTGAGGAAGTTAGTTGGGTTAGTACGGATTAAATAAATATATACGTATAAGGAGAGAAAGGTGAATTTCCTTTCTGGATTCTTACTTTAAAGCTTTTAAGTAAAGAATCACTTGAGTACAACAGGAAGAAAAGACACTAAAATAAATATAATTTATTCGCTGAGTAAGGGTACTCTATATATTTGTATATATGGCAAAAAAAATCGCTAGGTCACTATCGCTTGGCACTCGGGGCCAGTTCCGACATGACAAAGTCATTGTAACGATAACGATATGCAATTACCTTAAAAAGGGAATCGGTCACGGCAAGTTGCATGATTTTCTGATATGCATTTAGTGAACTCAAAGACCGATGCAACTAACCCTTGACATTAGCGTGTTTGCATGCTTAGATTCGAAGCATGCAAACAGCTCATTTAAGCTGTTCATTGATGATCCTCCTTGCTCGATACGACAGAACAGGTAGTATTTGAAATATGATCATGACAAAAAAAAAATAATCATTTTTAAAAATCAACAAGTTAGTTAATACACTGAAAGAACAGAATTCATGGGATACCTGGTTCCTGGGCAACGCGACGCTGTCACCCCTTCGCTAGCGAACGAAACCACCGCTTAACAGGAATATAGGTACAATGCATCACTGCATTCACGTACACGGTAATTCGATGTCACTATGGATAAACGTTGTGAGTTAACAGACTTTGAAAGAGGAATGTAGTGGGTGCCCGACGCACGGGTCACTCTATCGTGGAGGCGCTACAGAAATTGCACTGTCCCCATTCGACAGTATCAAGAGCGCATCGGGAATAAGCCATTTCCGGAATAACATTTCATCTTGGACAGCGCTGTGGGGGGAGAAAGATGGTAGATGAACCTGGCCGTCGACGTCTGTATCGCATTGTTCCAGCCAACCGGAGATCGACAGTGGCACAAATCACCGCCGACTTCAAACAATGGAGCTGCGCCAGAAACGTCTTCACCAAGACTATCTGTAGAGCTTCTACAGATTGCCACAACCTATTGCGGCGATCATTAGCCGCAATAGGTTATGGGAGCCGCTGACCCAACAGAGTCCCATTGCTAACACCACGACACAGCACTTTACGCCTCTACTGGCCGAAAGAACATCGGCACTGGACCTTGGATGATTGGAGACGGGTCTTCTGGTCCGATGAATCCCGTTTCCAGTTATTTCGAGCGGATGAATGGAAATACCTATGGAAAGCTTTCGTGAAATAGTGGACTCAATGCCTTGCCGTGTGACTGCCCTTAATCCAGGCGATAGGTGAGCCTACCCGTTACTAGGTAGGTATCTCATGATTTCTGTCCACTCAGTGTGCATTACAGGCGCTTTAGTAACAATTCATGATCTGTAGAAAAAAAAAAAAAATTTTTTTTTTTGTGCGAACCAAAATCATTTCGTTTTTGCGCATCAGTCATATTGCCAATTCATTCCTACAATCAGCGCACGGCAAAAAAACACACACAAAAAAAAAGGGGGGATTCAGCTGCAATATACGGTATATGGCTAGCCCATGCGATATGTATGGGGAAAAAAATAAAAACAATAATTGCCGGATTTCTCTTAAAACGATTTTAATGAAATTTGGGAAGTATCGACAAATCGTCATAAAAGAGCAAAATATAAAATTTCATGGGAATCCATACACTGAAAGTAAAATTATTTATTACATGCAGACTGACAAGAAAGAATAATTGCCGAATTTTTATGAAATCTGGGATGGCTGGAAAAATCTTTCTAAAAAAGACTAAATATAAAATTCACTGAAAATCCATCTAACAAGAGTCGAATTTTATTTAAATTAACTCAATCTGGTTTTATTTAAATTGACCTAGTCCTGGAGCTTAATTGTCAATTGAAGTCAGGGTCGATTTATAAATCCTTCTAATAAATTGCATATGGGATACAAGCGCTGAGAGAGACAAGAATACAGTAGACTAATTTTAGAGCTTCTACACATTGCGCTAAAATTAGTCTGTCACCCAGTTAACAGCCTATAAACAGTATCTAGCGACGTGAATAGAAGGGCAGTCATGTTTGAAAACAGAGAAATCTTCAGGTCATTCTTTACATCAACACCAAATTACTGCCAGAATTCTTCCACTCTGTGGATATGCCCTTTTCTCAGCTCCACAAGTTTATAAGGGGGTTACTGTCCAGGAGGATCTCTCCAGCAGCCTTCGTCATTGATCAGTTCTGCAAACTGCACGACAAGGCACTGTTCTGATTATCGATCTACCCAATTCTATTGTCATCCATTCTTGCAAATCCCACCGTCGCTTCACTGACTCGTAAATCAATAGTTGCATTTGGAATGCTGCAAGTCTCACAGCTGACAATGTTCCCTCGAACAAAGCACCCAAATGCTTTTGCATGTAGAGGGAGAGGAGAACATCCAAAATAGTCAAATACGAAAAAGCCAATTCCCTCATGTTTCTATATGGAAACCAAACCAGTCATATAATATCTAAGACGATACTGTCCCAACTTGGAGAGAGAAAAGCAAATTAATTTAAAACGCTATTGTACTGAATTTTTTGTTTTGCAACAGAACAATGCATATTCTTACGCACAGTACCCAATTCGTTGGTTTCCTTGTTAATTTGAACAACTTCCTTCCTCGAAGGAAGGAACTTGTTAAAATTTGTTTTAAATTATTTTAACGAGCATACACCGCAACATTTTATTCATTTTATTACTAGACAATGTCTTCTGCCACTCAAGGTTGTGCGTTGGTCGTCGGGTTGGGGGACCTTAACTATCGATCGCGAATACGTCGGACCATTCATGTCTTTGGGAGCGAGAAGCCATTAAAAAACAGTTTTATGTTCAGTTGAATTCAGTAGTGCGTTGTGCTGAAGTATTCTACAAAAAGCATTGAGGTAAATTTCTCTTAATTTTATATAAAAAAAATTATATATATTAGTGCACAAATGTAGACCTCATTAAGCATCATAGCACTGTTTTACTTATCTTAATTGTATAAGTAAATATTTATTATTTACATGTATTAGTCGTAATAAATTATTTCATTTTAAGAGCCAAGAGGCTACTTTTGTCAATCAAACTCATGCTATATGATAAGTAAAATAGTGATAATATTTATCATGAGTATTACTTGTATCATCATACAAATAAGTTTCATGATACTATTGCCGACCGGGCTAGCCAGGTAGGTAAAGTGCCTGCTGGCAACCCAAAGGTCGCGGGTTTGATTCCCGCCTCGGGCTTGGATCACAGTAAAATGCAAACACTTTGGGAAGTGCAATATGGCCATAGAAGCTGATGCGCCAACAACTAAAAAAAAACAAAAAAACTTGTATGATTGGATGGAAAGGTCACTGATAAACTTTTCCAGATGTGTACAATTAAGGAAAAGTTTCTCTATATGAGCAATACGCTAAACTGCCACGCTCCCAATCGAGAAACGATCACATCATAAAATTTAAAAAATAATTACATGTTTTCCAAATACGTTTTAATAACAATAAAAGTCATCAGGATGGGGATCCAGCAATGAGAGAGAAAGGGAGACATGGAGTTTGATATTTGGAAACATCCAGAAAACAAGCTACTCCTCGAAATCAGGCCAGTTCCCTGTAGTAATATTATACTTTTATATACCAAGGAATTACAGAGTAATAGAAGATCTGAACAGAACTGCTTCTCTTGGCATAGTTCATTACAGTAGAACGAAAGATCGCTCAACACTCAACTGAAAACATTTCACCGTTCCATATTTGAGTAACCGTCAACAAGAATGGCCATCCTTCCTCGAACAAACGGAAGGCAATATGATATCTTTTTTCTTGTGAACTATTTTAATTGCGGAGCTAGCTGAATTTCTATTCCCTCTTCTTCCAGGCCCCTTACCCTTTATTGCTCCAACTCAATCATCTCGTTGGTCACTTCGGCATCGTGAAATCCAGCGTCTCCACCATGTTGTTTGGCTTCCACGAAGTGGACTTAATCTGATTTGCCAATTCCGCAATCTGTAAATGAATTTCAAGAATACTGATAAGTTTCTGAACAACCGTAAATGTCCTCGGGACATATATTCTGCCCACATACTATTCATCGCAGCTCAAGTGACTTTTACATGTCGCAATATTGTCTATGGACTGCTTTATCTATCGTTCCTAACTTCGAACGGAAGAAGCGAAGTTGAAGTTTTTATATCTAGAATTTAAAATTTTTAAATTAAAAAAGGACGTTATATCGAAAGGAAGTAATTCAGAAAGATATAAACTGGAGACTGCCAGTACTGTACAAAGAAGTGGCACAGGACCGACAATTAAAACTAAAAGATAGACAGTGCGAAGAAAAAACCGTACTTCCTTACCTCATAAAAGTATAATCTTATCCAAAGCCTACGGAGCAAGTTGATACACATACAACTGAATTTGCATCAACTCTTTCTCTTCGGGAAAACTTGACCGAGAATCACATTCTCTAAGCCTTAAGCTATGGGAAAAACTGTCATAGTGCACTTCTATTAATACGACTGGAGTATGTAGAGTGTGTTTAGTGTCAAATGGCACCAGGGGTTCCCCCATCCCCGCGTAGTATAAAGTGTGGGTGTGAAACAACACTGTCAATGCCATAGTATGGATTTTGTATATGTGTAGTGTTATGTACCGTTGTTCCTCTAGTAATTTAGCCGCTGGGCCCCTAATGGGTCCTAACGTTGCCCACACTCCACCCAGTGGAGGCAGACCAGATACACCAGTATTATTTGGGTGTAGGGCTCAAGCAATTTAGCGGTGATTCGAACGCTAGTACAGTAGTTGTAAGTTAGAGAGGGGAAAAGACAGAAGATACAGGGTCCACAGATAGGAGTCATAGATGTCCCCTAAATCAGTGGAGCAGGCCCATGCCCCACCATAGGGAAAAGAGGGGAGGCGAGGGGGAGGAGGCCCGGGGTTACCTCCCCCTCCAGCCCGAGGAGTGGAAGGAAAGGACCACGCAAGGGAGCGGAGCCTAGCTAGGAAGGGCTAATGGCAGCAGCTGAGCTGTGCTGGTGGTTGTGTCACACCTGGGACAGCATTCCACACCATGCCGGCTAGAAAGAGCCAACAGCATGGATGACCTTGGGGTTCATAAGGTTCCCATGACATCCGTCCATCTGGTGGAGAGACTGGAATAGAACATGCAATTTATATCATTCGCTCACACACCTTTTTTTCTTTTTTTTTTTTTTTTTTACATTTTATAGTTTTTTGGGTTTTTTTACATTTTATAGTTTATTTTTTTCCTACATTTCAAGGCAACATTTTATAGTTTTTACATTTTAACTTTTTTATAACTTTTTTTTATCCATTCATTCATCATTCTCATTCGCACCGGGGTGGGTATGCTGTCAATTTTGCTTGTTAAATTATAGCTTTTAAAATAATTCAATGCTTGTTTAACTATTGCTTTAAAAAACAAAGCAACAATTTAAACAAGTACAGGCAACTCTCGGTTTACGAACGTTCGATTTACGAACATTCGCTATAACGAACGTCTCAATTCATTCAAAATTTCTTAAAGTCGCCAATAGATGAGTTCCTTATAAAAAGAAATGCCTAATATAGTGAATATAGTTGTAAGATTTAAATAAATCTCTTAAAAATGTATTTATTAAAATAATTATCAGAAAATTATTATATGATAATTATACTGAACTGTTCTTGGTTAATAAAACCAAGGCGTACAACATTTATAAATGCATTACAAAACATTGCTGGTGCCTGGGGGGGGGTTATATTTGTTATTTTTTATTTATTTTTTTTTTTTTTAGGAGCATTAGCAACTAAGACCATATTGCTCTGGGGATATGCGGTGGTCATTCCCTGACCTTTCCGCATCCTCCGTATTTGGTTGTCGCAGGCTCGAACACCGGTCTAATCAAGAAGTGTGTGCTACGCACTGCTGCTCCTGCCCACCTGGCTACGGAGGCGCCGGTGCCTGGGGGAATGTGAAGGAAGCAAACTTAAGTGGTGTGTGGAAAAACTTGTGTCCACAGTTTGTGAATAATTTAAGTGATTTTGAGGAGCCAGTAGAATCCGTGACTGAAGAAATTGTTGAATTGGGCAATAAAATGGACCTCGACGTGACTGATTTGAGAGAGCTTTTGGACTAGCATTTTGAGGAATTAACAACCGATGAAATGGAGACATCTAAATTCTGAAGTAACAGAAGAACCTGATATTCCACAGTCTCGCAGAACATTTACAATGCAGAAAATGGCTGCAGCTTTTAAATAAATTTCTGAGGGGTTGGCAATCTTTGAAGAAGACTGCAAATATGAAAAGAATTGCAAAAGTGAAAAGAGGCATTTATGACTGTCTAACATGCTACAGTGAGATTTTTGAAGAAAAATGAAACAACTCTGCAATCTTCTATAAAACATTTTAAAAAAGTGGAAAACCCAGCTGTTTCTTCACTGTCAGACGCCCTTCCATCTACCTCATCTGCACCTAGTGTCACCTATGTGGATGAAGATATTGACGAGTAAAAGTTGAACACATATGTATGTACAGTACATATATTATATGGTGGTACTCATTTTCTTTATTTCTATTTTGTAACTCTTTGTTTTTAATTAAAATTAACAAGTACGATATCAATTTTTTTTTTACTTTTCTGATTTTATTTTACGTATCCGATAAACCGTTCGTATACGATAAACCATAACGCATACATACATTACGTAAATAAAACGTATTGTATAGATCATTCGATGTTTAGTACTTGGTTTTAATGCTTTAAAATGGCTGCTAACATATACGATGCCTATCGTAAAAGCTCAGGAATGCAAGATAACGAACAACGTCTTGGAACAGAACTCGTTCGTAAACCGAGAGTTGCCTGTAAATAATTTAAAGAAAGCTCACACATTTTAAATAACGTAATTAATCAAAATTTAGGAGAATATTTATCTACATATCTAATTGAACAAAGACAAAAAACACACACATTTATATAACAATTAGACTAATACTAATTTTTTTTTTAAAACAAACTTCCTGTCATACTTTTACATTCTGCCTTCGACATTTATACATTCAACACTATTTCTCGCATTCATTAACTCATCATCAGGCGCACACTTTTTCACTCTTACATTCACACAGCCCATTTCACTCAGACTCCACAGTCATTCGCTAATTTTACTCAATTTACACATTTACTCTTTCAGCACTAACCCTCTCTCACACGCTCATCCCCAGAGTCATAAATTATCATTCACTCACCCTTTCTAGCATTTCCTTTCATACTCTCACCTTTACATTCACTCCAGTTCTCATTCATGCATACTTCAGAAACCTGCGGCTTACTAGTTTTTTCCAGCTGATAGGTAATCCTGGCTGCATGTCTATACCAGTCTCTTTAAAGTCCTCTCCGTGACTGTTATCAAGTTAGAGAACTCAGTTTATTTTGGTTAGACGAATGCTATGATGAGGGCAGTACCAGCCTGCCTTTATTCCCATCAGTCACATTTGGTTATTTTCCTACCTCTATGGTCCCCTGGCAATGAGCAAAAGGAGTCCCCACAGGCATGTGTCAAATCTGATAAAGTCCGGTAATTTCTGAGTCAATTCAAGTATGTTCAGTCGTAGCCTAGTGGTCAGGCGCGCGGGTGCATAAGTACACGTGCCTTGTACTTACCGGGATTCAAGCCCGTAACTGCTGAATACGGTGCTGTTTCTTGTATTCTCTCTCTATCTTGTGAATTCCTATTACCGTTTGGTCGTCCCGGAGTGTAAACAGAAAATTTATTTATTTATGTAGATATTTTGTCATTCACTGGGCGTGGGGAGGGAAATGGGCTGGTTATATATTTGGTCTATTGATTTGATACAGGGGCTGGTTGAAGAGCCTGTCTCTACAAGTTTCGGCGGATTTCAAAAATGCTTTGAGCATACTTGGTTAACGCCTTGTAAAAGGCCTCCTCCACGATGAATTGGTGTTCTTGGCCCCTAGAAAGGGTTCCAATTTCCGTGATTAACTCTCTACGTTGATTTTCAGAGATTACACAGTCATATAGCACATGTGCCCAGTCCTCACTTTCGCCACAGGTACAGTAGGAGTCATCGGCCAGTCCCAAAGAGTGCAATTTAGCTTAGGGCTCCATGACCTGTCAATAGAAATGGGGTATAAAGTCCTGGAGCATACCGCTTTTGGACTAACCATAGCCACCTGTAGAAAATAAAATTTTGGTATTAGCACCTTGGTCTCTTTTATTAATACGACTAATATCAACAATACTCTGGCTTCTCAAACTCGGTTAGATGGACAGAGGCATAGTACGATGTGGCAAATGCAGCCTTGGCCATATGTGCCGATTCACCACAGGCTCAAGATGGAATTAAGGAAAAGTTCAGAATAACTGAATTCAGAATTCATTTTTAAAATATCACTACAATTTCTATTATCTAAATTTATTATCTACTATTATAACAGTGACTTTTCCATAATAATTTAATAATTATTTTATTTCATAATTTAATTATTAAGTTGTGTGATATTCAATCTGTCCATTACTAATTGGAGTAAGTGGAGGGAATGGAGAGAACTTAACACGGAGTACAAAATTTTAAAATCATCTCTTTTCTGAATTTGTTCTATATCAACGTATTATAAAAAGTATTAGAATATTTAAGACCTGATCATCTCCCGTAACGCAGATAGCATTAGTAAAGGCACATGATGCAAGAAAACAAGCTTATATAGCATTAAAAAAAAAAAAAAAAAAACTTCCAATTTCACCCATCCGCTCGTCCAAATGTTTGTATTAGCCTGAGTTCTTAGGTAAGCAAAAATTTTCAAAATAAATACCTTTATTTTGTAAAAGAGGAGACCTACATACATACAGTTCCCATTAACGGATATAATGCGAGAAAAAATTCCATCAATTCTGGTATCTGTGAAAATGACATTTCACAAATACCAGAAAGATCGCAAAGATATTTAGATATTTACATAAAGAAGGAGCCTATCTCGAAAAGTAGCAAAGCATGTGTTACTGATACTTAAAGCTAATAAAATTTTATAAAAAAATTTTTATTAATATTTGAACTATCGTTTTACGATAACCCAACGATATACCACAGAAACGAACTCCTGTCAGACGTATGGGAAAAAAAACAATTATGACGCGTGCAACATTAATTAAATAAAGGACTTGGAAAGCACCTTTCTGGTCACAAAGTTCGATTTTAAAAAAAAAAAAAAAAAACGTTAGTCTAAGAAGAAATGAACACATCTACAGATATAAATACAAAAGTCCTTGGAAGTACAACAGGACACTTTGACCTTGTCTGGAGTTGGAAGATCAATGTGGAGACAGCGACTGAAGACACAAATGCAACTGGTCGAACACAGATCATTTTATTATACGTAGTGAGCAACAGATTCCAGAAAAAATGTCACTTCCAATTCGAAAATTCTTCATCTCTCAATTTTATTTGACTATAAAACTAAGCGGAGTAAAAATAACGAAGTACTTCATCTCTATTAAAAAATTACATATGCACTCTGCCAAATAAACTATACGGATACTCAGATTTTGGAAAAATGATCTGTATCCGCCGCGTGTCAGGAATGGATACAAAAGCAACGGAGTTATGCTAAAAGTAAGCAGATCAACGAAATACAACAGATGAGTTATGGACACACAGCAACTTCTAACGAAGAGTCATTATAGCATGCCACATTATAACAATCAATTTGTTCCTTCTGCTGCAACAAAACTGCAAAAGTCTATATCAACGGCAACTGAAGTAATTACCATATGGAAATGTCACGGTGCTATTATAGCCGAAAACGTTCAGGTACAACATTTTCAGCTACACTCCAGAATTAACGAAAAGAGACCGGAGGGCACTCAAGAGTGGTATGCATGCTGCCCTACGATTAATATTTGGACACCATCTCCGTTGATAGCTAGTCAAGTCCTTCCGAAGCATCACACGTCAGACAACTATAAAAATGCTCACAGGCCTTTAAAGTGAAAGTAGTACAGTTGTGAATACAAGGTGCCACGATCGACGGAGTTAACGTACTTCCAACGCGAAATGATAGGAGCTACATAAGCGATCAGTCTGTACGTGATATTTCAACGGCACTAAAGATTCCTAATTGTGATGTGATTCTGCAGATAGAAGCGAACTGGTGCTGAGACCATCACGAAACGACACCACCGAAGTTGACTAAACGTGACAAGAGAGCTCTATGATGAATCGTCCCCTTGGAATGCAGAACAACGTTCTCGCAACACACGCAGGCCCCCCGTGAAACGATTAGGACACATGTCAACACTAGTACAGTTCGCTGCGCGTTATGGGTTGCCACGGCCGTACAACCGTCCATAAGCCACTAACACACCGACTAATGCCAGACGTTATCTACAGGTGCTGAGACCATCACGAAACGACACCACCGAAGTTGACTAAACGTGACAAGAGAGCTCTATGATGAATCGTCCCCTTGGAATGCAGAAAAACGTTCTCGCAACACACGCAGGCCCCCCGTGAAACGATTAGGACACATGTCAACACTAGTACAGTTCGCTGCGCGTTATGGGTTGCCACGGCCGTACAACCGTCCATAAGCCACTAACACACCGACTAATGCCAGACGTTATCTACAGGTGCTGAGACCATCACGAAACGACACCACCGAAGTTGACTAAACGTGACAAGAGAGCTCTATGATGAATCGTCCCCTTGGAATGCAGAAAAACGTTCTCGCAACACACGCAGGCCCCCCGTGAAACGATTAGGACACATGTCAACACTAGTACAGTTCGCTGCGCGTTATGGGTTGCCACGGCCGTACAACCGTCCATAAGCCACTAACACACCGACTAATGCCAGACGTTATCTACTTGACATAAGGCCTAATTACGACTATAATCGAATGGAAAAAAAATTGGGGACTTTACTTTTGTTTGTTTGTTTGTTTGTTTGTGTGAGTGAGAGATGCAGACCTTAAGCGTTAGTTTGATAACATTAGTTCGATTCCGTTGTTAGCATTTCCTTTGAATTTTTTTTTTTATTATTTATTTCATAATCGATTATCCCCATCACTAGTAAAGCTCGCCATTCTTGAACCGTAAAAAAAGGGAAAGATGCGCTTTATAAGGACTACTCACAGTACATGGTCTACCAGTTTGACGGTCCTATCTGGGTGTGGCGGATGTCCGGAGAAAGCTACATATCGGATTGTATTGTCCCGACAATGAAGTCTGACGGAGGCAGCGTAATGGGGCTGTTTTTAACCGTTTGGCATGGGACATTGGTTGTTTGGACTAAACCATGTATGCTGAAGTCTATCCAAATGTTCTGGACAATAATGCGTTACCTATGTTGTGGCAGCACATCGGAAGATCCATACCTGTATCAGTAGGATAAGACCATGTTATACTGCTCGCCTTGTGAAGGACATTACTCTTATATTATTTCTCCCTGATTGGGGGGACTCCATTACGTGACGAGTACTGCTACCAAGTACACAGGGTGGTTGTAATGTCTGGTGTTACTGTTGGTCGAGGAAATTTCTGACTATCCTACAGGTGTTGGATTGCGACTTTCTGGAGTTCCTTATAGGTGTTCTCTGGAAGACCTATTGCTGCTAGGCTGCTATGTAGAGTCTTTGGCACCATACCGGTAGTTGACACGTTGATCGGGATGGTCAATACTTCTTGCATATGCCACAGCTCCTTGACTTCATGTCTCAGGTTCGTGTATTTCCTAATTTTTTCTTCATGGGTTTTCTGGACATTGCTAGTGTTGGACACCGCTATGTCAATCAGGCAGGTAGCCTTTTCCATCTTATCCACACGGGTTATGTCCGGTCTGTTGTGCGGGATGGTCTTATCCGTTATTATGGCACGGTCCGTCCCAGTACAGCTTGTGGGTTGGGGTCTCTAGTACTGCCTGGGCTTCGGACCTGTAGTATGGTACACTTTCTTTGGTCAACTGGTATTTCCTCCCTAGCTTCTGGTGTATTATCCTGGCTACCTGATCGTGTCTATGAGTGTACCCAGTCTGGGTGATCACCTTGCACCCCGTGATGATGTGTTGGATCGTTTCTGAGGCCACGTCCACATGTGTCATCTGACATTCCGGGCTCCTTTGCGATGTATTTTGTTTAGTTTCTGGTACTGATTACCTGGTTTTGGATGGCCAGCATGAATTCTTCAGTCTCGGGGAGGAGCGTCCCGCTTGTGAGCCATGCATTGGAAGCAATGTTATCGATGTGATATTGATCATTGTAGTGTCTGCCATGCAGTGTCTTCTTTGCCCATCTTTCTAACTTCGTTTCTTGTACCATCTGGGCTGGAGGGGGGGTTCCTCGCTTAGGTTGAGTGGGGTATACCACTTATCTATCTTCCTTATGGACTGGTGCTGTGTTGTTCTCGAAATAATCCTTCAGGTTAACTATCGCTGTTTTCTGTTGCTCTATCAGGCTACTTCCTCCCTCTTTCAGAGCTATTGTTAGTCTCTCTCCACTGCTGACTTCGGGTGGTGTTGGCGGCTCTTGGTCATCATTGTCGTTGTCTTTCGCGTGATATCTTCTAGCTCGGTGTTAGTCCAATCTATGACCCCGAAGGTGTATATTAGTACTGGAGCTGCATAGGTGTTTATTGCTTTAACTGTGTTCCCTCCGTTCAATTTTGCTTTCAGCAGGCTTCTGAGTCTCTGTTGATATTTTTCGGTCAGACACTTCTTGGTTTCCTTGTGCTCTAACTGTTCGGCCTGCATCATCCCTAGGTATTTGTAGGTCTCTGCTTCTGTCATAGCTTCGATCTCTTTACAAGTCATCAACTGGTAGTTTCGGCCAACCAATTTTCCCTGGTGCAGTGTGTGTGTCTTGCATTTTTTATCTAGACCAAATTTCATCCTGATGTCCTTGCTGAATTATTCGGTGATCCGGAGTAATTGCTTCTCGGTTATTATTATTACTACTAGCTATATGGTGCAAGGAAGTCTGAGGTTTATGCTGCACCAGCCAAACAAAAATAATAAAAATTCCCGAGTTACCCTGAGAGAGAGAGAGAGAGAGAGAGAGAGAGAGAGAGAGAGAGAGAGAGAGAGAGAGAGACTAAGAATTGTTTAAAGGACATGAGCGTCGGAAAGTTTTCCCCTGATCTGATGAATTCCGTTTCCAACTCCATCACGCTGCATTTGGAAAAAGCAACGTGAGGCCATGACACCTGGATGCGCTATGGTGTTCGGTAGACTGGAGGCGGAAGTGTTAAGGTTTGGGGACTGTTTTCGCGGCATGCCCTCGGTCTTCTGATGACTATTAATCAATGGCGCGATGGGAATGCTTATCTTTCTATCGTCGCGAACCAAGTACACACCACTTCATGATGACAGCATCTTCAGACAACTCCGGCATCTATCAGCAAGGGAAAGCATCATGCCACAAGGCCCGCCAGGTTGCTAACTGGTTTCAGAAAGATGACAATGAATTCTCCGTTCATCCATGGCTGTAGAAAGGGACATTTGATGCTACGACCACCCACATGACAATGTGCGGGCATTAATGGACACGTTGTGCAAAGCATGGGTACACTACTACAGGACACTCTGGAACATCTTGTGGAGTGCATGCCAAGACGTGTACGGGCTGTATTACGGGAAAAATGTGGCGGCACGAGGTATAGGTAGGTGTGTTAGCAAAGACAACTCAGTGTATATCTATCTGACATAAAGAATAGTCTAAAAACTTCCAGAAAATGACCAGCATTATCTATAAAACTCCTTGCTCCAAAACTTCTCGATCAGCAGTCCAACTAATATGAAAAAATAGATCAAAATGTAAATACGTGAAATAAGGGGTGCTAGGAAGAAAAACTAATATAAACAGTTATATCAAAATCTAAGTACTTGAAAACTAAAATATAAATCTTGTGAAGCGAGGGGTGCTAGTTAAAAATGGGTTACACATTCGAAATAGAAATTTCTAAAAAAAAAAAAAAAAAAAAAAAATCTTATTTCTACTTATTGGCGATCACTTATTAAATTAATTTCTGAAATCTTCGTATATGATTATAAGTAGATCCAACTCATTCATTGAAACAATTTTTAGATTTCTTATTTTATAGTAATATCGACACATCATCTTACTTTCATCCACCTGTAATTCGTCCACGCCCCTATGCAGCATAAAAAGAAAACAAATAGCCCACAAGACTGGGGTAGAATCAAAACGCGAACAAAGGTCTTGTTTTGGAAAAGGTTGCAGTGATTAAACAAACCTTATAAGTTGGACTTAGGGAAGCGACCGATTGAAAATTTTGGTGTGAATAACCAACTACGTAAATAATGTACTGTGTTTACTTTTTAAATTGTACATTACCATATCTAAATATAAGTTACTGTAAGACGCAAATCTTACATGTAAATAAGCATATGGTGTATGTATATATACGAAGGCTAAAGAAAATTTAATGGAAGGTAAGAATTTAATAAGTATAAATACAAATTTTAATACGGTCGGAAAGAATACATATCTTACAGGGTTTTAGTATGCGATGAGAAATTAAGTTCATATATTACACGGAAATGGAATTGTAAATACCGTGAGTCTATTCTTGAAAAAAAAAAAAAAAAAATAGATAAATAACAATCGCAACGAAGTAGATTAACGGGAAGCGTTGCGCTAAGTGCAAGCAACAATGGATGACAAACTACAGGGGGTTAGACAGCTTATAGGGAGTAGGTAGGTTTAGAAGAGAGAGAGAACTTAGTAAAAGTAATACAAAAAAAATGGTCCGTGATGAGTGAGATTTTCAGAATAAATAAACGGCCATGGTTGTTAAGGAGACAGCCAGTAATAGAGTTTTGGTAGTGAGAGGGAGGGAAGGCACTGTTTAAGAGCATCTGCCTGAATTCCAAAGATGGTCAATGCAATAGGCATAACTAATAGCAGTGAAGAGGTGGTTACTGCAAGAGCTTTCTAGAAACTTGAGAGCATTATATTGTCCTCAACTACGGACGTTGTACCGCCAATCAAAGCGAATCCAAGAAAGGGGTACAAGGGCCAGCGACAGAATTAGGAGGAAGTTGCAGAGAATATGGGGAAGTGATTGGCCAGAGAGAAAAGTTAAGAGGAACAAAGAAAAAGATGCGGAAAATAAACGGGAGAGAAAAGAGTTGGGTTGAAGACAAGAGAGAAGACAAGAGTGCCGTCTTGTTAGAGCATGGTGGTCACAAGGAAAGTGGCGCGTCCGTAGCCAGGTGGGCAGGAGCAGCAGTGCGTAGCACACGCTTCTTGATTAGACGGGGGTTCGAGCCCGTGCCCACCAAATACGGAGGATGCGGAAAGGTCAGGGAATGACCACCGCATATCCCCGGAGCAATATGGCCTTAGTTGCTAATGCTCCTAAAAACCAAATAACAAACAAACAAACAAGGAAAGTGCGGTCTGGTTAGGGATGCAGCTAAGTAAGTGGGGTTAACTTGGGGAAAAAGATATGATCAAAAACAAATGCAGCAAAGTGAAGCAGGAAAGGGAAGACAAACAGAGAGAAAAGGAAGGAATGAGCATTAGAATGAAGCAAGGGAGAGCCTGAGAAATTCTGAACAAGAGAAGCCCAACCCGTACCACGCCGCAACCACCAGAAAGATCGTTAGCCATAGGAGCTTTATAAGCTCCTATGACTAACGACCAGGGAGCGACTTTGAAAAAAAATTAATGGTAGAAAGTGTGATAATGGAATGTGTAAGCTTCCTTTGAACTGAAGGCATTGGTTAGTTAAGGAACAGTGATTCTGAATCATCATTAGAGAAGTTTACGGACAATGAGAGAGCTATGTCACCCTAGAAATAAACTCTATAAGAATAATATATAGATTCTAAAGTACCAATCGATAAGTATAAGTGATTGAGAGTGATTGGGTCACTTAAATCATAACCTAGAAATTGTAAGGCTATTAGGGCCTTCTTTGAATACAAAAATATTTGATTAGAAGTAAGTTCCCACAATTGGCGATAGCCAATAAAGATCATCCCCACATTACGCTTATACGTTATGTACTATAAATTTATTATTATTATTTTTTTTTTTAAGTGATCACCCGAAATCTGCGCAATTCTAGGATCCGGAAACTATCAAAATCCCAAGGGGTTGCTAAATTTAGTTTCGGCCGTATAAATGAGAAAGCTTATCGCCAAGAATAGTTTACAGATTAAATAAATTAAATACTGCACATTCCTTAATGTTCGATCAGTTTAGAATAAAGACGATATATAGTGCAGATGCACTTAGCTACAACTTTATTTTCTACCTCCCGATTAATACAAACTACCTAACTTCTAATGATAACGACCCGCAGAACAAAACTGCATTTTAAAATTCTTCTGTTTTTATTGTTTTCATTTAATATCAAGATTTATGGTGAGGAACACTATTTCGCTATAACTTGCGTGAAAAGAGCTTCACATCTTAAATCAGTTTCGCTGTTTACTGTGCGCTGCAGTCAGTTTAACTGAAACAATATAAGTCTGTAAATCGGTTCCGATAAAACGAAATTAAACACTTGAAATCTAACCGTGTTCATGACGATATACCTTTCAAGATAAATTACTGGGGAGCAGACAACACGTTTTTCCTTCATAACATCACGTTTCTCTAGGTGCAGATCTGAATCTGTCCTTTCAACATCGATAGTGCTTTAGTAAGAAACACTCCGCTTCAAAAACCTTAAACCTGTCACGATAAATTATTTTCTTGCTAACACAGCACGGCAAGAATTGAGGCGATAGCCAACATCACAAACGCAGAAGTGATTTATTTTCTCAATAACTTCACAGGTTCAAAATTTCCCAATTTACCCGAAACGGATATCGAAAAGTAAACAGAACAACATTCTTAAGTATAAAAAGGTAAATAAATAATACATAAATAACTTATAATTTGTTATCTTGAAAATATGTTTTCAATAAACCTTAATTTCTCACTTCTTATCCAGTATCAGGCCTAGTGCCTGTTACGGTCTCTCTGTCCATCTTCGCAGGGGTCTGATTCTCCTTCTCCGGGATTTGTGGTTTAGAATTTCTTTCGGACAGCGTCCGACCGCCATTCTCTATACAAGCTGGATCCATCTGTTTCTGTATGAGTCGATAAAATTCAGTACTGAAGTTTGCAGTTCTGACAGGATGTCTTGATTTCCTTTCATGTCAACTAGTGTAGCTTGAAGTTCTGTGATTGAAGGCGCATTTCTGACCAGTCACCCTCCTCCTCCTATCCCCTTTGCTCATGCCTCGGAGCCACAGATTAGGATAGGTTGACGAAAGTGTTATGCATCCATATCCTTCTTTTCTTATGCACCAGATTAAATTTGAAAACATGATTTATAGTTTTAGTAATTCCTATTTAATTAATAATAATAATCTTATTATTCTTGCTCTCTTATATTATTTCTCCCTGATTGGGGGTTCCACCTCGTGACGGGTATTGCTACCAAGTACACAGGGTGGTTATTGTTATGTCTGGTGTTACTGTTGGTCGAGGAACTCTCTATCCTACAGGTGTTCAGGATTGCTACTTTCTCGAGTTTCTTATAGGTGTTTGCTGGGAGACCTATTGCTGCTAGGCTGTTATGTAGGGTCTTTGGCACCATACCTATGGTTGACACGATCATCGGGATGGTCGTTACTTCTTGCATATGCCACATCTTTTGATCTCCTGTCTTAGGTTCGTGCACTACTTGATTTTGTCCCCATGAGTTTTCTGCAGGTTGCCAGTGTTGAGTACCGCTATGTCAATCAGATAGGTAGACTTTTCCTTCTTGTCCACAAGGATTATGTCCGGTCTGTTCTGCGGGGTTTGTCCTATCCGTTATTATGGCGCGGTCCCAGTACAGCTTGTGGGTTCGGGTCTGTAATAATGCCTGGGGTTCGTACTTTTAGTACGATACACTCTCTTCGATCAACTGGTATTTCCTTGCTTCTGATGTATTATCTTGGCTACCTGGTCGTGTCTATAAGTGTACTTAGTCTGGGTGATCACATTGCATCCCGCGGTGATGTGTTGGACCGTTTCTGAGGCCGGGTGGCATCGTCGACATGTGTCATCGGATACTCCAGGCTGCTTTTAGCATTAGTAGAGGCATACGATGCAAGAAAGCACGCTTCTGCACCATCAGCCAGAAAAGAATAAAAAAAAAAAAAAAAAAAACGCTCCCATTTCACCCCTCTGTTCGTTCCAAATACCTGTCCAGATCAGCGTTAAATTTATTTAGGCTAACAACTTCCACAATAAAAGATGGAAATCTGTTACACCAATCAACTAGCCGCTGACTAAAGTCAAACTTCCACACATCTATCCTACAACTGTCTGTCCTCAATTTGAATTTATGCCGTCTCAGTGATTATTCTGAGCAAGAGGAAAAATTCCATCAGCATTGAGCATGCTCAAACCATTCAAAGCGTTATACACTTCAATTAGATCACGTCGCAGGTGCCTAGTCTCCAGACAATGTAATCTGCAAAACTTAAGACTTTCTTCGTAGAAGCAACCCGTTGTTCCATTCACTAATCTTGTTGCCCTTCTCTGTACTCGTTCCAACAGCTCTACATCCTTCTTGAAAATGAGGCCTCCAGACCTGTTTACAGTACTCAAGGTGTGGTCAGACCACTGCTTTATATTATAAAAAAGGATGATCACCCACTTATCCCTGCTAGAAAAATTCCTGTATATCATTGACAAGACACCATGAGCTACTCTTGCAGACCATGTCCACTGCTCACAAAAATTCATATCTGCCTGCACAGTTACCCCCAGGTCCTTTTCATTCTCTACCACTGTCAGTGTAGTACCACAGAGGTGATACGTTACTCTGGAGTTACTGCTTCACATATGCAGTACTTTACATTTGTCAATGTTAAACTCCATTTACCACCTCTCAACATTTCTAGATCCTGTTGGAGCAGCGTACTGTCATTATTGTCCTTAACAACCCTGCCAACCTCGTATCGTCTGCAAACTTGGACATTAAGCCTGATACACCATCATCAATATCATTTATAAATACAGAAAACAACAATGGACCCAACACTGAACCCTGAAGGACTCCACTAATAACTTTAGTCCACGAAGAGCAGTGTCCATTGATTACCACTCTCTGTCTTCACCCACTCAACCATCCCTTTATCCATAGCAGCAATTTGCCTCCAATGCCATACTGCTCGAACTTGTGCAGCAGTCTTCCATGGGCAACAGTATCAAAAGCCTTTCTAAGATTCAAATATATGATATCAAAGTTACTCCCTGCATCCAGTTCCTTTGTGACCACATCATAGTATCCAATCAAATCGGTCAGACAAGACTTCCCCTTAACAAAACCATGCTGTGTCCAACCTATAACTGAAGTCTTATCCAGATGATCCTGCAGTGCTTCTTTAACCAGTGCCACCATTAATTTCCCTTAAACAGACGTTAAACTAACAGATCTATAATTACTTATTGCGTCCTTTGATCTTCCTTTGTGAATTGGGGTCACATTTGCACATTTCCAGTCAATGGGTACCTCCTATGAGTCCAAGGAAGCTCTCGTAATTATGGCTAAGGGTTTGCTTGCTTCCTTTGCTGCCTCTTTTAATATAACTGGATAGATTTCATCCACCTCGAGTGCCTTTCTTATGTTTATCTTCAACAATTTTTCCAACACTTTCCTCTCAGTTATTACAAAATCATCTAGATCACTGCCAGAGCTTAATTCACCTCTGGCATTCCCCTCCCTGAATAACTCCTCGTGTGTGAATTTAGATGCAAAATACTCATTTAGTTTGTTAGCTACCTGAGCAGGATCATCAACAGTTGAACCATCGATATCCAGTGGACCAATCTGATTCATCCCTTTCCTCCTAGAGTTTACATAAGTTAAGAACTCTTTGCTGTTTTTCTTTGAATCCTTTGCCAAAGATTTCTCATAATCTGCCTTTGCCTGCCTAACCTCCTTTGTGACTTGGATACAGACCAGCTTATATCTATCATAGGCTTCTATGTTACGTGTTAATTTATATGTATCCCATGCATTTTTCTTGTCTGCCATGTCTCAGTTCATCTGACATCTATTTAGGCCTAAACCTTGAACAATATTTCTTAGTTGGTATGTAAAGCCTAGTAGCTTCCAAGATAAGTTCTTTGAATGCTTCCCATTTTGAATTTGCTGTTGGTAACATCATCAGTTGGTCCCACTGTATAGAATTTAAATACATTCTCAGACCATCCTGGTCGCCTTTACGAAAGCAATAACCCTTCCCTTTACCCCTGATGGTAGTTACCTCTTAGAGTAAATCCCACTTCAGAACACTAATATTTGCCACCTAGTGGTTTTTTTATCTGCAGATTCTTAATGCATGAAGAATCACTACTTATAATCAAATCAATAGTATTACTCCCTCTAGTTGCCTCCCGAACATGCTGGTGTAGAATACAATCATCCAATAAACCCACAAAAACCTTGCTGGTGTGTGAGTGACCTATCCACAAATTCCAGTCAATATCAGGGAAATTAAAATTCCCCATTATAAGACTCTCCGATTTACTGGCACACTATATTCCTGTACAGTTTTTATTATTATACTCATCAGAGTTATTAGGCCTATAACACACTTCTACTCTCAATTTTGATCTCACAGTGCTTATGTCACACCAAACTAACTCGACACTGCAATGTCGGGCGATGCCGACTGGCTGCACTTCCTTGGATTTTGTGTTTCTTAACTAATAGCATAACCCCTCCTCCCTTTCTATGCTTCCTGTACACATTGTACTCCCCAAATTCCAGTTTGGAATTCCTTATATCTGTGTAGCACCACGACTCTGATATCTCAACAATATCTGCCTTTGATGTTTTGCCCAACACCTCTATTTCATCAAATTTCTTTACCAAAATTCTAGCATTGGTGTACACACAAGTATACATGCACGTGTTCCTATTCTTAGCTACCCTAACACAACCCATGTGTTTACTTGTACCGCAATGACTTCCAGCTGTCTCTGAAATCCCCTGCATCATGTTTTCTAGGCTGCTCCTCATTCCAATAGAAGCAGTGCAAGAATCACTTTCATCTCTGCCAGCGGCTACTGTTAATCTATTAGTCCGTGTATCCCCCCCCCAAAGCTAGCAGTTTTTCGACCCACCTAACAATACCCCGATAGCATCAGCAAATATTCTTGCACCCTTTCTGTTTAAGTGTATCCCATCCATGTAGAAGCAGTCTCTCCTATTAACAAGCACATACCAGGCTGTGAAAAATTCTACTCTTGAGCCTTGCACAATCTCTCCAGGGCCGAATTGATCGACAAAGCCCTCATCATATACTTCCTCCTATCGTATCTGGGTAGAATTGCAGACACTTTCAAATTCAAGCCTAATTCATGGCGATGTATTTTCTATAGTACCTGGTGTTTATTACCTGGTCTTGGATGGCGAGCATGAATCCTTCAGTATCGGGGAGGAGCGTCTTGCTCGTCAGCCATGCATTGGAAGCAATTTTATCTATGTGATCTTGATGGAGATCATTGTAGTGTTTACCATGGAGTGTCTTCTCTGCCCATTTTTCTATCTTCGTTTGTGCCTCCTGGTTGGGATAGACCTCCTCGCTTAGGTTGAGTGGGATATACCGCTTGTCTATCTTCCTTATGGCCTGGTGGAGTGCTGCTGTGTGTTTCTGGAAGTAATCGTTGAGGTTAACTATCGCTGTTTTCTGTTGCTGTATCAGGTCTATCAGGCCTCTTCCTCTTTCTTCCCGGGCAATTGTAAATGTCTCCATGGCAGATTCCGTGTGGTGTTGGTGGCTCTTGGTCATCATTGTCCTTGTCTTTCTCATATCCTCCAGCTCGATGTTAGTGCAATCTATGACCCCGAAGGATTATGTTAGCACTGGGACTGTATAGGTGTTTATGGCTTTAACTGTGTTCCCTCCATTCAGCTTTGCTTTCAGCAGGCTTCTGAGTCGCTGATGATATTTTTCAGTCAGGCAGGTCTTAATTTCCTTGTGCTGTAACTGCTGAGCCTGCATCATCCCCAAGTATTTGTAGGCCTCTACCTCTGCCATGGCTTCGACCTTTTCACCACTCTGTAGCTGGTAGTTTCGGTTGACTAATTTTCCCTAACGCAATCCGTATGTCTTGCACTTGTCTAGACCAAATTCCATCCTAATATCACTGCTGAATTCTTCAGTGATCTGGAGTAGTCGGTGAATGTGTTTCTCAGTTCCCGCGTAGAGCTTGATGTCATCCATGTACATCAGGTGGGTGAGGGTGTACAGGTTTTTCCTTCCTTCTTTCAGGTTATATCCATACTTGCTGCCATTGAGCATGGTAGATAGCGGGTTAAGTCCTAGACAAAAACCACAGTGGGCTCAGGGCATCTCCCTGATGAAAGATTCCTCTCCTGATGGGCATTGGCCTGGTTGTGACGTTTCCAACCTTAATGATGGTTCTCCATTTCGCCTAGGAAGTTTTGTCACTATTGAATTGACTTTGTAGATGTTCAGCGCCTCCATTAGCCAGCTATGAGGCACAGAGTCGAAGGCCTTGCGGTAATAAATGCAGGCCGCGTACATGTTGCACCGCTTCTTGTAGGCTTGCTCCATAACCGCAGCATCTATGGTTAATTGCTCCTTGCATCCTTTGCTTAGCCGCTTGCATCTTTTCTGCTGTTCGCCCATTATGTTCTGGCTCTCCAAGTGGTCTGATATCTTCCTGGTTATGCAGCTGGTCAGGATCTTGTAGATTGTTTGGAGGCAGGCGATTGGCCTATATTTTTATTATTGTTGCTCTAATATTATTTCTCCCTGATTGGGAAATTCCACTCCGTGACGGGTACTGCTACCAAGTACACAAGGTGGTTGTAATGTCTGGTGTTACTGTTGGTTGAGGAAATCTCTTGACTATAATAAGATTATTATTATTAATAATAATCTTATTAATTTTATTAAAAATTTACATTTTTGAGCTCTGGTGCTGCAGAAAGTTGCTTCGCATACCATGGACAGCGAAAGTTACAAACAGAGTGGTTTTGGATCGCATCAAGCCAGAAACATCATTAGAAGGCAAGATTACCAAGCTACGATTGACCTGTTTCAGTCAAGTAATGGATGCAATTCATTGCAAAAAATCGATAATGCTAGGAGGAAAGGTCAGTGGAACAAGGAAAAGAGGTCAGCAATAAACACGCTGAGTCGACACCATCAAGAGCGACACTGGCATGTGCATGAAGGACTTGGAAGAAGCTGTTGAAGTCCGGACAGCATGGAGGCAGCTCGCCCATAAAGTCTCCGAAAGTCTGCTGCGACTGAACGGATGAAAATAACAACAACAATGTACTTATTTATTTTCTGCTCAATATCTTTTTCATAGTACAGGTAATATCCTAGGTATTTGGAAGTGTTAACTTGTCGATAATATTATTGTCCATGCAGATCTTGCTTCTAACATATAGGTTAGTGCAAAAGCATCATTTTAACGTAGCCATCTACCAAAGTAGTTAAATTAATTAAATTGGCATCGTTTTGGTTATATCTCATATTGTGAATGCCTTCACAACGATTTGCCTTGGTATTGTACTACCTCGAATAAGTGACACTTCACCAGTGGAGAAGACTACTGTTATTTATTCTCAGCAGATACCACCACCCAGATGGCACCGTTTCAAAGCTTGTTTGCTGCTCTTCGGTGGGTGGGCAGGTACCCTGGTGTTACAATAGTGATACCCCTGTTATGAAGTGTAACTTCACAATATGAGAGAGGCCTGATGGTGTACAGTGATATAGCCTATAAAATATTTAAGGCAAAGGCCTCATGCTAAAGTAGAATGACTAACATATGACCAACAAGCTTTGAAACGGTGCCGTCTGGGTGGCGGTATCCGCTGAGAATAAATAACAGTAGTCTTCTCCACTGGTGAAGCGTTACTTATTCGAGATAGTACAATACCATGGCAACTCGTTGTGCAGGCATTCACAATATGAGATATAACCAAAACGATGCCAATTTATTTAATTAATTTAACTACTTTGGAAGATGGCTACTTTAAAATGATGCTTTTGCACTAACCTATATGTTAGTCATTCTACCTCGAAGCATGAGGCCTTTACCCTTAAATATTTTATATTCTAGATCTTGCTTCTTATTGGATCTCTTCCTTTAAATGCCATCACTTTTGTCTTTGAAGTTGAAATTTCCATATTAAATGATTTTGCTAATTTTTTTTTTTTAATAAGAAGATGGCTTTCTGCACTGAGTTCTCAGTTTCTTCTATTAGGACCTAGTCATCAGCCAAAAGCAGTGTATCCATTCTTGCTTTGTGGCTAATTTCGATGCCTGTCTTGAAGATTTTTCTCCATTCTCTTATGACATCAGTTATATACACCGATGAGCCAAAACATTATGACCACCTACCTAATATGATGTTGGTCCTCCACGTGCAGCCAAAACAGCTTGTACCCGGAAAGGCATGGGCGCTACAAGATTTCTAAATGTCTTGTGGTATCTGGTACCAACACGTAACCAGCAGATCCTTTAACTCCTGTAAGGTCCGTGGTTGAGATGCCACAGATAGGAGTTGCTGTTCCAACACAAACCCAGATGCTCGATGGGATTAATGTCTGGGAAATTTGGAGGCCAGGGCAATACCTGAAAGTCTTCCTCATGTTCCGCGAACTAGTCTCGAACAATCCGGGCGGAGTGGCATGGCACATTATCCTGCTGAAAGATAGCACCACCAGAGAGGAAGACCATTGCCATGAAAGAGTGTACCTGGTCAGCAATGTTTAGGCAGGTGGTAGATGTCAGAGTGCCCGGCACATGGATGACTGAACCCAGGGTATCTCGGCAGAACATCGCCCAAAGCATGACACCACCGCCAAAGGCTTCCATGACACCACCGCCAATACCCGGCCATCCACATGGCATAACAGTAAACGTGATTCATCGGACCGGACACTTTCTTCCAATCACTCAAGGTCCAGTTTCGATGCTCGCGTGCCCATTGTCGGCGCTGTCGCCGGTAAAGAGTGGTTAGCATGGGCACTCAGAGCGGCTTACGGCTACGCAACCCCCCCCCATTTCCAGCATGGTTCGATGTACTGTGTGTTGTGACACATTGCTCCCCATCACCAGCATTACCAGCTAGTTGCGCCACAGTCGCCCTTCTGTTGCCACGTACCATCTGGGAGAGCCTTCGCTCACCTCGAACATCGATGAGTCATGGTCGTCCAACACCTCGCCGGCGGTTCATGGGTTTTCCTTCCTCGGACCACTTTCAGTAGGTACTAACCATGGCTGACTGTGAGCATCCCACCAGCCGTGCCATTTCGGATATGCTCTGACCCAGTTGTCTAGCCATTACAATTTGGCCTTTGTCAAACTCGCTTAAGTCCGCTGCCATTCCCATCTGAAGAACAACAGTAACACTGATTAACGGAGCTCAATATCAGGAGTTTTTTTATACCGTGTCCCACCCACGCAAGTGCCGTAGTTCACCTGCAGTTGCTTCGATTTGCATAATGACTCGCTGGTCATAATGTTTTGGCTCATTGCTGTCGAATAGAAACAGGTACATCCACATCCCCGTCGCACCACTGTGTTTATTGTTTCCAATTCGGTTGTCTGTGATTCAATCTTAATTTTTATTCTATTTTTATAGATATTGAGGACTACCTGGATCAACTGGTTTGGTATATTCTCTTCTTTTAAGATTTCAAATAGTTTTGTTCGGTTCACCTGGTCAAAGGCATTTTTGTTATCTATGAAGAAGAGATTGGTTTCTAAATTAAACTCTTCTTTCTTCTATCAGGCGCTTGAGTATGAAGTAAGTGTCCACGTATGATCTTCCTCTCTTCAACCTGTTTTGTTCTTCTCCAAGGATGTTTTCGAAGTATTTACTAACTTTCAGTTTTAAAAGGCTTGAGTATACTTTATATCCTGAGTTTAGGAGACTGATTCCTCAAGTAGTTATTGCAGTCATATATATTGCCTTTTTTTTAAAATTAGCACTAACTTCTTACTTCAAGTAGATTAATGGGTAAGAATTAACTATAAATTTTTTAACACTGTTCAGAACTTCTCCATAAATTCCACATGATGGTCAATAGCTTGAAAGTTTCACTGTACGATATTCGTCCCTCATTGGCTGCTACTGATCCTGACAATTACTATCCATCAAACTGTCCCTATTTACAGCTACCGGAAATCAAAATTTTACATGACAAAAAAAAAAAAAAAAAAAACACTTTTCCAATTTAACCCATTTTATGTAACCTAACCTTATTATATAGCATTATGTTCCCTAAATGTTAATTAAAAATTAACCATTAATTATATTTTAGGTAAGATATTTAACAAGTTGTAAGTTCTACATGTTTCTCTTCACACTACAGCAATGTTCATACACACATATATATTTAAAAACTAACCACTAAATATCCTATTTTAGGTAACCTAATCTCATTTAGATAAAATGAGATATCTAACAGGTCTAACTTCCATATAAAATTCAATTTGCATCGTAACAGCATTAGTAGGGAAGTTGGAAGAAAAAGAGCCATTTAACATCAACCCGCAGTGAGGGGTCAGAAATAAAACTGGATACTCAATTGCAAAAAGAGTAGACAACCCATAACTAGTTTGGAACACCTTGCCAAACAGGTTCAAAGCCTATGGAACCGTCAAGAGCACGAATGAGATTTTGAAATATTTCCATCGAATTTATCCTAATATGAGTAATACACTGATGTTCAAAACTCAAGGACCAACACTATTTCTAAAGGTTACAACCACAATCAAACGAAACAGCCAGTGGCAATTTGCATAACTGTGGCCATTCAGTAGAAAGCCAGTGCACAATCAAAAATTTGAATCGTGATGAGAACGCTCACATAAACAAATAAAAGCAGCAGTTCAGCATTTATGTGCAAATTACCGAATGGTGAGCACGATTGTTACAGATGTTAGATTGGTTTCATACAGTGCTACAGACACCGAAATGGCCAGTAGACAACATCTGGACAGCTTTACGCGGGTTCGAATAATTGGGAAGCTCGAGGAAGGTCGAAGTGCGATGAGTGTAGCTGAAGAGTTCAGTATCGCCCATTGCATCTGTCTCACGTGCGTGGTCGGCCTTCAGAACGACAGGTTGTTTGTTTGTTATTTGGTTTTAAGGAGCATTAGCAACTAAGATCATATTGCTCCGGGGATATGCGGTGGCCATTCCCTGACCTTTCCGCATCCTCCGTATTTGGTGGGCACAGACTCGAACCCCGGTCTAATCAAGAAGCATGTGCTACGCACTGCTGCTCCTGCCCACCTGGCTACGGAGGCGCCGAATGACAGGTGTTCGAAGGACCAGTGGTGGTCGTACACGAAAAACAAAACCCAATGATGACCGCTATATACTCCTACAGGCCAAGAGGGACCGACACCAGACAGCGGGTGTCTTGCAAACCAGCTGCACAGGACATCGCGGTTTACTGTGGCCAGGCGACTCCACGAAGGTGGACTGTTTGCCCGACGGTCAGTCCGCTGTGTCCCTTTAACACCTGCCCATCGGAGAAACCGTTTACAGTGGTGCATCAAACACACGAACTGGACAGCAGCGCAATGGGGGTATGGTACTCTTTACTGATGAGAGTAGATTCAGTCTCAGCAGCGATTCTGGACGTCAGCTAATCTGGCGAGAGGTTGGCACATGGTATACCCCTCAAACATCACTGAAAGGGATCGATATGGCTGTCGAGGTGTTCTCGTTCGGGAAGCCGTTATCTTGGATGGACGTACACAACTCCAGATACTGGAAGGTGGTACTGTAACCGGTGCACGCTACTGTACTGAAGTAATCCTTCCCCATGTGCACCTGTTCCCAGGTGCCATTTGCCCGAGTTCCTGTTTATGGATGATAACGCCACACCCTATCGCACTGCAGCTGTCGATATGCTTTTGGAAAGTGAGGCCATTGTTTGTATGGATTGGTCTGCCCGTTTCCGCAGATCTAAATCCCATCGAACACATATGGGACGCTCTGGGGAGACGCCTAGCGGCACGTCCACACCCACCAGAAAATGTTCAGCAGCTGAAGATGGCTCTGACAGAGGAATGGACGATGTTACCGCAAGAACTTAACAACATTGTTCTAAGTATGGACAGGCGGTGCAAAGCCTCCATCGACATTAGAGGTGGCCATATCTCCTACTGAGGACGACCTCTTCCCTTTGTTCCATCTTTGGCATTGATGCATCTGTATCATGGCAGTCAGTGCTATGTTGCCATTTTTTAATAATGTTCCTCTATACCGTTTTTTGTTTCCGTTCTTGTGTCGATGCCGTTTCCTTCATAATTTCTGTACCTCAGGAGGTTCCTTTGGTATGTTTTTCCCATATCCAGGCCACTCCTGTGAGAAGCTACAGGAGTGGTCCTTAAGTTTTGCACACCAGTAAGCCAATATATGCAGGGATCAACACTGATGGAATCCATATCGGCAATCACTGATTACGCAGCAGGTTTCGAGATAGTTTAAGAATTTGCAATGGATACATTTCTCTATTACTTTATAAAGGGTTGAGGTAAGTGCAAGGGGGTGATAAATGAAAGGAGGGAATTTGTCATCCAGTTTAGGAACTGGCTGGATATAAGCAAATTTCCAACCAGGAAATACAACAGTGAAATAAGAAGATGCAAAAAAAAAAAAAAACCCGACACACAGAACAGGAACAAGCTCAGGAGCACAGGTTTTAAGATCAAGTGGAGAAATGGCATCATGACCTGGAACCTTCTTAACATCAGATTTATTCGGAATTATTCTAACATCCTTCTGTCGGAATACCACCGGAGGCACTGAGTGAGACGTACTGGGTAAGACAGGAAGTATTTGTTTACCAAGATCGTCAACAAAGGAACTAGAAGAAAAAACGGATGCTATAAGTCGGCCTCGTCTTTAGAATGCAACAGAACCATATATGTAACAGATGCGTATATTGCTGGAGAGAAGTTGCTTTATCAAGTGACACGAATGCTCGACACCCATTTGGCCAACAAGCAAATTTTATACTCTTAGCCTGTTTAAAATCGTGTTTGGACTGATTAATAACTGTTTTTACAATTGCTGCAAGTTTTAATATAGGAGAAAATGAAGCTGAACATTTGGATACAATTGCGATGCGTTCTTCTTTCTTGAGCAGCCTTAGCACATTTACTGGAAACCAAGATTTAGATATGAGAAGAGATTTCACGGTGGAATGAGGAATATAGGATTCCATCCCTACAAGAATAATTTTAGACACGATCTGAGCAAACTTCTGGGATCAGAAGATTTAAAACGGTAAGCCAAATAAAAGAAAAGAAGAATATAAATCAGGCAAATCATTCCATTTTGCATTCCTATAATGCCAAACAACACGTGGATGAGAATGGCCATGAGAGAGATTTCCTTGAAGAAGAGACCATCAACAAGTTGTTGTTGGTTTTTAGGAGCATTAGCAACTAAGGCCATATTGCTCCGGGATATGCGGTGGTCATTCCCTGACCTTTCCGCATCCTCCGTATTTGGTGGTGACGGGCTCGAACCCCGGTCTAAGCAGTGCGTAGCACACTCTTCTTGAGTGTGCTACGCACTGCTGTTCCTTCCCACCTGGCTACGGAGGCGCCTCAACAAGTTGTAATATGAGAAACTTAGAGAACGGTTAACGATGACTGTACTTTCAAGTGTTGTTGGTGAGGAGAAGATTGAAACTATTAGTTGTGTAGTTAGGATTGTCTGGTATTCCAGTAGATATATGAACAAGTTGTGCAAGGTCATTTTTAATTGCAAGTCTCGGCATCTCGACAAGCTGGATCCGTGAAACTAGAAAACTAAACCATATATATATATATATTTTTTTTTTAACCTAAATGATTTAATAGGAATACCGAATATCAAATTCTTGAAAACTGAAATGTAGAAAATATTCAAATGATAAAAGTATTATGCAATGTATTTGCTTTTATATGAGAGGTTCTCAAATGATTAATAATAAAATAAATGAGACAATAATTATAGTAATTATTATTATTTATTATTATTATTTTAAAATACGATTTGATTACTGTAGATATTCGAGTGCAGCCGACTTCGAGTATAAGTCAACCCCTAATTTTGGGATCCGGAAGGTCATAAAATGTATTTACCTGTGTACAGTACTTAAGTCGATACAAAACGCTGCTCGATTTTGATATTTAGACATAACGAAGTATGCAAAACTGTTTGGTCCAAAACCTTTTTTGATAGTTAAATGAATAGAATATTTAATTATGGAGGCAACATCATAACACTCGTTCTCGATTTATTTCAGCCATACTTGCACTTTTTATATAAGGATTAATAAAACTGGCTTTGCATTTACGTGATTACCAATTGATTTTTCATTCATTCGTGATCACCAGTATTCATTGCACATAGCAAAATCACTTTAATATCAATTTCGACTACTGTGCAACAAAATGTTGGCGCTATAAATACAAAAGTTGTAAAATTAAAGACTGTCACTGAATTTTCTCTACAAAACAATGCAAAAAAAAAAAAATAGTAACGACTAGATATGTAATAATAATTGTATTGCACTCACTCTGTAAAGAACTGTGAACAAGATGGATTTTTCGAGTTAATATTAAACGATTATTTTATTAACAAATTTTTCCCATGTGTAGTAAACTGATATTACTCGTATATAAGGCTATACCGTACTTTTTGATTTTGAAAGCGTCCAAAATTTCTGGGCTTATACTCCAGTATCTTCTGTAAATCAAAAATTGTATTAAATCTCATTGTGGAGGGATTTCGCAGGGAATTTCAACGACAACAACAATCCACAGTTTGATTTGATTCAACTTCCCTGCCATTGTTTTTACTTATTCTCGACTTGTGCTACGATGTTCATATTTTATTTATTTTTTTTTTTTATATAATTTCATTCTTTATATGTGCTTTTAATTTTGTGTAACTTATAATTCCCTATGTAACTTTTCTGTTTTAACTCCTAGCCAGGTCGCCGTGATGAGTATTATGGCTCCTAGTAGCTACTGTACTTAGCAGCAATAACGAAAAGAAATTTAAAAAGTTTTATATTGTATACCGATGATAATCTGATTATGATTACACTGAAAATTGTTAGAAAAAAATACCTTGAGAAAAAATAATAATACTAATTGATGTGCATGAACATATTGACCTAGCATCAGCAACATTCCAATTAGTTATTAGCGATGGGATTAAAATAAACATTAAATACAATTTAGGCCGGCCGTGTCCAGTGGTTAACGCAAGCGATAACAAGTAAGGAGCCGCCACTAACACAAAAATAACGGTAATCCCTTGAAAGACTGCAGCGCCGGATTTTCGGCGCTGCAGTATCCGATCGTTACTATATGTATATAGTAACGATCAATTTTTAATCGCTTCTGGCCTGGGCAGTATAGAGATTAAACAGATTTTTTTTTTTTTTTTTTAAAAACAATTAGACTGTGTAGCCTCTATAGTGAGATGTTACAGTTACCCGAATGTGAGAAACAGCTTCCACCCTTTCCAAACTTAATCGCAACACCGCTCTATCAATTACAACATGATGCTGATACGCTGTTTTCGGCTATCAAAGGTCAAGCAACGTCTTGTAATATTTCATCGGGAATACTTGCGCACTTTTCTCAAATAAACAAACACCACTAAACGTTTTCTCTCAAGGAGTTCTAAATGTCTTTATTACCATACTAAATAAACACTCACTCAACGAAAACGTAATTTTAGAATACGCATGCTTGTTAACACTTGAACACGCCACATAACAAAATCAGTTCAGTGAAAAAAGTCAGTTTTATGTACAGTAAAACCTTATAATTCGTACTAATGGCGAGGAGGAGTAGTCCGATTCATTACAAAGCTGTACAATAGCATAAATCCGACATTCACATCCGGCACTTTTTTGAATATTTCTCCAAGGTTAATCGACCGTAAAGGGCAGACAGGAAACAGGCTTACGGACTTCAAAAATGCATCGCAGGTGCAGGATTTATGCATCGTGTTCCATTAATAATTTCCAAACGCCATTACATAGCCATTTCGCATGCGCCCATCTACGTTTTCTTCAATGGGCTCAATCTGACACTGTGTTTCGATATGAAATTGTTAGGATGTATTTGCAACATACAGACTCATTCATTTTGCGAGACATGCAATATACTAGTCCACAGTATAGCACTTAGCAGTAATGTCGGAATCATATCGCACCATTTATACCTCATATTAAAAAATACTGCATTATCGTAAAAACAAATACTTGAATCGGGATTCGAACCCAAGGCCATTCGCGATGGAATTAAAAATCTTTCTCAGGTAAAGGACACTACCTACCAGACTTAAATACTTGGGAGTCATACTGGATACCACTTATCCTTCAAACCCCACCTCAATTATCTAAGAAGTAAAATACGGAGCTGCACCGCCATGATAAATAGGATTGCCCGGAGAGACTGAGGACTAAAACAACGAACAATGATGCTCTATTACAAGCAGAATTTCTACCAATTGTAACCTACGCATCGGGTGCATGGTACAAAAAGGTCGGCACTGCTGTCAACCTACGAATCCTGGATTCTATACACAGAATAATGCTCCTCACTACCACCCGCGCCTGCAAGCACGGTGATCACTCACGCCCTACAAATCATCGCTGGAACCCTCCCCATAGACCTCGAGGTGGTTAGGAGAGGCATACTCTACGAGTTTAGTAAGGATAACGCTGGCACACACCAGGACTTTGATGCAAACCCAGGAAACAACCGTGCGTCGGAAAAAAGAAAGCTTCAGGCCCAACCAAAACTTTCTTCATGCCCTTCAGAAAGTTTTGGTGAATAAAAGCCTTTAAATCGGTTATCTTACTTACTAGTTACTAATAGTGTAGTGAAGGATGCAAATACAATATAATCTTAAATAATGCTTTATTAAATGTAAACTTACAAAATGTACATCAGCATTAGTAATTTCCTATTAATTTAAACTATTTTTTGCGTCAAAGTTTCATTTATGCAAAGTAATCACATTAAAGGATGTAGCTGTACAAATAATATTTGAAAAGTAATGTCTTGTAACTCTTTTCTTTATTAGCAGAAAGCCGTCCACTGCCTTAAACCAATGCCGTGTACACGTAATTTAAAAGGCTGAATACAAAATATATGAATTATTGACTCAGATAAATAAATCGATCTTAAATCAATTATCTGGCTTATCATAAATTGAATTATAACTACAGCTTGTCTTAGGTAGCATAACAGAATTATTTACATGTTTATAAGGGCCTCTTTCGTCTAGATTTCATTCTTGCAAAGTGGTCTATTAGTCTCGTGATCAATGTCATTAGCCATGAATCTTTCAATAGACAACAGAGCAAGTCCTGACAACCTTTATTCTGCCATAGTTGATCTCAAATATGTCTTAACAAGCTTAAGTCCGCTGAAATAACGTTCAGCTGCAGCGCTGCTAATGGGCAGTGACATGTAAATTCTATACATCGTTGAAAGATTGGGATAGATAGCGCACAAATCATTTGCAATTAAGAACTTCAAGTATACTGTTTATGATCAGTTCATTGTCACTTGAATACTTGCTACCCAACATTTCTCTACAAATATTTTTAAATGACAAAAACTTGCTAAGCATAAACAAAAAATTACCATATATCTTCAGATGTTAAGGATAAAAATAGGACAAAATTTATGATGTGGAGCAAAAAAAAAAAAAAAAAGACCCAGATAAATAAGGCACGACGATGTAATTTTTATTCTACAGGTTGATTAATAATGGTACTGTACGTTGTGTAGGAGTGAATAGCTTCCAGACACCCCCTTTCTGTGTTTAGGACAGGGGCGTCCAAACTATTTTTGACTAGGCGCCAAAACAAATTTTCAGTTTGTAGTCCGGGACAAACACATAAGGTCAGAATCCATAGGATACATTATGCTGTAATTAGTTTGTCACATGAGCTTGACCCATGGTCACTCCCGGAGTGCGTGTACTTTTTTTTTGACCCACCCGATTGACCGCTCCGCTACAGAGGTCGCGGGCCGAAAATTCATTCCTTACCACAAATTATACATTTTTTGAAATACAATTTAATTTTCGTTATCTAAGTTCGTATTTATACTTTTCTTTTTTCATTTAATAATTAAATACGAAAATTCACCGATTATTTGCATATGCTAATAACCTTTCTGATTAAAATAACGTTGCTAATCCTGAGGAAGATACACAAAACATGTGAAAGTAATAGAGAAAAATCGAATAGTATTAAAAACGGATATTTTCAAAAGTGAATGTGAAAACTATATTTTGCGACAAGCTAGTTTTAAACTCGGGAGAGGTATAACACTTGAGGGCTGCATATACTTGGAGCGGGGCGAGGGTTGGACACACCGGTTTTAGAGTAATTAATCATGTGCTGACTACCTTAACTAGCAATGTTCTTAAACCCTTAATGCCCCCTCCCTCCTTAACAGCACTAGTAAAAACTCTTGCAACTCTAAATTATACTGGTCACACTGTCAACGACGCGAGATTTGTTTTTAACGAAAAATGTTTTTTTTTTTTTTTCTACATTAAACAAAGAGCACACGCAATTACAGAAATTGTATACTGACGCCTAATAACCTTAGTTGCTTTTGCATTTAACACACACCTAATCTAGACTTAATCCACAAGAATTTGATTGTGAAATCCCTCCTGTCATGTCCGCCAGAACTAAGCACAGGAATATTTTCTTATGTCGCAACATTTCAAAATGATAATACACACACACAGGCCAAAAAAATAAAAATTTATTCAGTATCGAATCAGGCTGCTTTTCCTTCGAATGACAAAGTATTCAAAGAGGATGGATTCTAAGGTGTTTTAGTGAGTTGAGTTTTGGTCTAATTGTAACCATTCTTCCAGAAAAATCTGGGCAATATCAGCAATTATGCTCAGACACGATAGGAAGGAGTATCTGTTGAAAGCTTTGTCAATTCGGCCTTGAAGAGAATGCAAGAGTAAGTAGTAATTTGAAAATTACTACTTACTCTTGGTAATTTTTTCCTGGCAATTTTAATCGTAAAAAAAAAAAAAAAAAAACTGTTAGGAAAGGTGAACTGGAGAAAGGAGTGACGGCCTGAACCCCCGTCACTCAAAGCACGTGCACTTAAGCACCCTCGCGCCTGCCCACTCAGCTAAGGCAGTCTTACACTAGCTGATTAAGATCCCTCATTAAGCGTTATCAATGTTTAGTTCGGCAGTGTCTAGTGGTCGGCATGCGAAAACCCATTTAGACAAATACCTTCGATATGTAAGGAATACTGATTCTCGTGATGTTCATCGTAACCTCAAAAGACATCACTTATACTACATCATGGAAGAGATGGGGGTTGCCCGAACTTTGCTGCTCTGGAGACTAAACATAGGTTTCATCACTCAAGCCTCGAATAAGCAGAGTTCTGGTAATGCACCGGATAATGAAAGTCATTTAACACGTAGTAGAAGGAATCCATATTGGAGATCACTACTCAGACTGAAGCTTTCAAGATAGTTCAAGAGTTTCCGGTTGATGGATTTTTCCATAACTCTGCTAAATTAATTTTGCTTAAAATGCACACTACATTACGGCACAATTAACTTATCGTTAAGCTATTATTTTTTGATCACCGGGTTAGCTAATTTTGGAAAAAAACTTGACGAGAGAGAAAAAAAAAAAAAAAAAAAAAAAAAAATTTTTATTTTATTTTATTTATTTTTTTTTATTTCTTCGTCAAACAAAAACATCTGAATCGAGCACTAGATCAACGGGTTCGTCGTACACAGAATTTCTTATCAACAAGTTCTACCAAAACCCCGCGAACATTCTTTGACTCAGCACTGGTAACCGTAAAAAAGTGCAAGTGTAATGAAATTAGTGATCCTTTACGGAGTAAGGTAATTTCATGAAAACCATGAAATTAGCGTCACATCACTCTTCTGATGTAACAGTACATGTGAAGCTTAATTATTTTGTAGCTGAAACGTTCCTTTTTGACTGTTTATAACACTGCACTGTATACTGGTTTCTCTGTATCCAATACCACCAAATGGAAGTTATGCTGTTATTTTGGCTTTTTTTTAGGAGCATTAGCAACTAAGGCCATATTGCTCCGGGATATGCGGTGGTCATTCCCTGACCTTTTCGCATCCTCCGTATTTGGTGGTGACGGGCTCGAACCCCGGTCTAATCAAGAAGCTTGTGCAAGAAGCACTGCTGCTCCTTCCCACCTGGCTACGGAGGCGCCCCCAAATGAGAGTGTGAAGTGAATTCTCTCTCTAACAAATGGACAATTTCGAAGGTTTCTTTTACAATTTCATAACATTAAATTATTTATTATGTAAAGAAGGAAGCTGTTCAACGCCAGAAAAAGTACAGCTGTTTTCTTCCCATATAAAGAAAAGTAACCATCAAAAATGATCAAGACGGGCGATTTTAGGAAGCATACTATTCGTTTTAAAATCCACAACTTTGTTAAAATGCCTTCTGCCAGCAGCAAAACTGACTCGTATTTAGAATGCAGCAGAAAGTATATTCGAAGCCTACTTAAAAGAAATGGGCTTTAAAGGTAAAAAATTGTCAATCTCGGATAAAATTGCCCAATGAAAAACTGGAAACGGTGGTCATGAAAGAAATACTTATGAGCAATACGGCATGCTACATTGCAAAGGGAATAAATAATTTTCAGTGATGTGACGTGTTTTGTGTGGGAGAGGGGGATGGAGAGCATAAAACAGAAACTTGTACCTCTGCTATTTTATTTGCTTTATTCGTTATTGTCTTCTAGTTTTCCTTAAATTGTTCTGTATCCCGTTAATTTAATATTGTTCCTTCAAAAACTGTCATACTTTGTAACAACAAATTCCCTCAAAGCATTAAGACCGTTTTCATACAGCAAACAATTAGTGAAATTGAGATGAATTAATGGCAGAAGCCAGCGATAATAGGCATTCTGTTCAGAAAAAGTGCGGCTTGGCTGGATCAGATAAAACAGCTGAAGGAAATTTTCTTTATACGTAGGTATATTTGGCAAATTGTGAATTTTCTCATGAGCACATGATGTAGGCAGAAAACTGAATAAAACAAAATATCTATTACAGAAAAGAAAAGTAATTTACATAGATATGTATTGAGAAAATTTATTTTTATTTTGTTACACAGAGCAATAATAAACTACAATAAATAAATTAGCTTTCGGCTGGGTGGCAGCCTTCATCGGATTAAAATACTTGAATGGCAGTTGGAATAGAGATGCACTGCCAGGATGGTGCGTGAGGCACGTGGTTAATTGTTTGTTGATGTTTGTGGCTGTGACGTATGGTGGTGACGTGGCCAGCGTTTGTCTATGGATAGAATTACTGACTCTGTGATGGGGTTAACTTGACAACCACTGTTCCTGTTCAAAGCGGTGTCCGAGCATTTTATATTTAGCGATTCCAACCAGGTACGCCTCAGGTAATGGTGGGACCTGTCCACAACCACGACATCGCGGTGTGGGTCGATGTCGTGGTGGGTTGTCCAGACATGCTCGGCGATAGCTGAGTGTTCTACGTCTGCCAAACGGATCGCCCTTTTATGTTCTGAGAGACGTTTCTCGAGTCGACGTCCAGTCTCTCCAAAGTAGCAGCTCGTGCAGTCACGGCAAGAGATGCGATAGACCAAACCACTCTGTAGAAGGGTGGGGACAGGTGTTTTTATGTTGGAAAGGAGAGAACGCAGTTTCTTGCCTGGGAGTTGGATGCACTTTATCCCATGCGATCTTAGGATTCTACCGATCTGCTGTGACAGGTTGGGGTAGTATGGGATGAATGCCCTCGTGGATGAATCGTCACTGTTGGCGTTGCTGTTGGTCGTCACGTTGTCGCGTGCTTGTAGATCACACCTGTCAAGGACGTCGATGGGGTAGCCACACCGCGTAAGGTCTACTTTTATTATGTACGGACTATTCTTGGCCAACCAACATATGATATGGTCGTGAGACTCCAGAAAGATTTTATCTTCATAGCCCGTGGCAGACAACACCTGAGGTTTGCACATAGATGCAAAGCTAACTGGATTATACCGAAAGGGTTTCGCTACAAACAACCTTTTCCTAATGAGCGTATGGGACGTGCCTGTCGGAACTTCGGCTTCAGAACTCTGCGCATATGGATCGGCTGCCTCCATCGTGACATACAACGTGCTTCAGCGAGCAAAGCAGCCCTACTTGCCGACCTTAAGGCTCTGATTCCCGACCCTATTTACACCAAGGTAATCAATACTTTATGTTACCAGGCCGTCAGAGAATCAGATCGTTATTGTGCCCGACAGAAACGTAAGTTCAATACTTTAATTAATGAATCCCATCAATTTCGGCGCCAGCGTAATGCCCCTCTCACAAATTGCACGGATTTCGTATTGAACCTAAGCAGCAAGCAGTTATCTGCAGAACAAATAAACTTATTGACCCTTGGCATGACATTTGCCGTTCTTCCAAAGCACCCACCAATCACCGACATCGCCTTGGGTGTGGAAGCAAGCTTATCACGCTTCCCAGAAGATGTAGCCAACGCAATCCGCTTAAAGACTGCAGCAGTTCTACACCGTGCCCGTCCCGTCTCTTCAAACCTCAGCCGTATACAGATTTCTACCCTGAAGGCACTGAAACGGGATTCATCCATCGTCATTCTACCGGCGGACAAAGGCCGTCGTACTGTTGTAATGAACCACACTGATTACATGGCGAAAGCCTTACTGCTCTTACGAGACACTACCGTCTACAAACCCTTAACCATCAACCCCAAC
Source organism: Mastigoproctus giganteus (assembly GCF_048544385.1). Classification (NCBI taxonomy): domain Eukaryota; kingdom Metazoa; phylum Arthropoda; class Arachnida; order Uropygi; family Thelyphonidae; genus Mastigoproctus; species Mastigoproctus giganteus. The sequence goes on from NC_143577.1 coordinate 172,652,156, forward strand.
AGGGCTTTGGAACGATGGGAGTCAGAGGTGAATATCCTCATCAACACTTGGCTGAAGCAAGAGAAAATCACACAGTCAACCCGTAATCACCTCCGTGCCTCCGGGTGTCAGATCCCACGGTTTTACGGCCTACCGAAGGTGCACAAAGAAGGCACACCACTAAGACCTATTGTATCCTGCTGTGGATCGCCGACTTACGAGCTGTCCAAGTTTGTCTCGAGACTTCTTTCTCCTCTAGTTGGCAAGACCACCTACACCGTCTCCAACAGTGTTGAGTTCATAGAAAGGATCCGCACTATATCCATCTCGCAAGATCAAGTCATGGCATCGTTCGATGTCGTATCACTCTTTACCTCCATCCCAGTGGAACTTGCCATCTCTTGTGCAAAACAACTATTGGATAATGATGGAACCCTTAGCGGCAGAACTAGACTGACGCCTGATGACATTTCCGCCGCCGTCAGACTGTGCTTAACAGGGGGTGCAATCATGTTTAATGACTCGATCTACCAGCAGATACATGGCACAGCCATGGGTTCCCCTGTCAGCTCGGTCACAGCAAACATCGTGATGGAGGAGTTAGAGGGACGTGCGTTTACACACGCACCAGATCACATCGCCTTTTGGTGTCGCTATGTAGACGATGTGTTCGTAGTCATCCCTAGAGACTCAGGTCAGCGACTCCTAACCCACCTCAACTCACTATCGCCCTTCATAAAATTCACGATTGAGCTGGAGTCGAACAACTCTATACCATACCTAGATACACTTGTCCGGCGCGAAGACACATGCTTGAAGACGACAGTTTATCGTAAGCCTATGTGTGCTGGCCAATTTACCAAACTTCCAGTCAGCACACGCACGGGGCCACCTTCTCTCAACTGCCCGAACCTTGCTAACTCGCGCCTGGACACACTCCAGCTCCGCAGATGAAAGACGCAAAGAGATCACCAGAGTCAAAGTAGACCTTACGAGGTGTGGCTACCCCATCGAGGTCCTTGACAGGTGTGATCTACAAGCACGCGACAACGTGACGACCAACAGCAACGCCAACAGTGACGAGTCATCCACGAGGGCATTCATCCCATACTACCCCAACCTGTCACAGCAGATCGGTAGAATCCTAAGATCGCATGGGATAAAGTGCATCCAACTCCCAGGCAAGAAACTGCGTTCTCTCCTTTCCAACATAAAAACACCTGTCCCCACCCTTCTACAGAGTGGTTTGGTCTATCGCATCTCTTGCCGTGACTGCACGAGCTGCTACTTTGGAGAGACTGGACGTCGACTCGAGAAACGTCTCTCAGAACATAAAAGGGCGATCCGTTTGGCAGCCGTAGAACACTCAGCTATCGCCGAGCATGTCTGGACAACCCACCACGACATCGACCCACACCGCGATGTCGTGGTTGTGGACAGGTCCCACCATTACCTGAGGCGTACCTGGTTGGAATCGCTAAATATAAAATGCTCGGACACCGCTTTGAACAGGAACAGTGGTTGTCAAGTTAACCCCATCACAGAGTCAGCAATTCTATCCATAGACAAACGCTGGCCACGTCACCACCATACGTCACAGCCACAAACATCAACAAACAATTAACCACGTGCCTCACGCACCATCCTGGCAGTGCATCTCTATTCCAACTGCCATTCAAGTATTTTAATCCGATGAAGGCTGCCACCCAGCCGAAAGCTAATTTATTTATTGTAGTTTATTAATGCTCTGTGTAACAAAATAAAAATAAATTTTCGCATTATAAATCCAGAGCACGTAGGCCTGTTTTATTATAGATATGTATATTAAGACACAATACCAAACATAATAAAGATTGCCATTATCTTGCCATTTGGTCCTTGAGATTATCACAGACATTCTCTCAGATATGCCAGACAAGCTGTACTTGCTACCTGGGAGTCTAAAACGCTGATGGAACTGATATTCGGGTGACACTCAAATCAAGTGGATCCAATTTCGGCGAAGTCCGGACGGTCTGTAACAGCCAAATCCTCTGCTTGCACCTTCACGATGGTGGGATTGTTAGTAATCCTGGGTATAACCTCCATGCCCAAGTACATGGTGAGTGACCACCCAGGTGTGAACCAACGTAAGCAGGAGTCGAGGTGTGGCGCCCACACCACATGGAGGAATGCCGCCCCTCTATGTTACCAGGCAGTACTAGGTGGTAGATGACTCTCATTAACCGGTACAATACCACCACTTTGCTTATTGGAGGCTTGAAGTGGTGGAACCCATGTTTAGTCTCTAGAGCTAAGTTCCGGTCAACCCTTCCCCATCTCTTCCATCATGCAGTATGATTGATGACCTTTGAGGTTATGATGAACATCGTGGCGAGATGCAATATTCCTTATGTTTCGAGGATACAACTCTAAAACGGTGTTAGCAGACCGGCCGCTAGTTAGTACACCGGACCGAACCTATTGGTAACTCTAGGAGGCTTCCGGATCAGCTAGTGTATAATCTTGCTACCTCTAATCTGCCAGATAGTGACTGGACGGAGTCCGAGTAGTGTGTGCATGCGGGGAGCATTGTCGAGGCCACGTTATGTCAAGGATCTGGGTATATTCTTACCAGGTGTACGCCATATCCAAAAATTTCATTACTTCATACAGCATGTCCCGCCCACTTTTTCTTACTATTGAACACACCATGAATTGTCAAACTAATAGAGCAAGCTTATCTGCGAAAAGATCTAAACCTCCCAAACACTTCCTAATTCATTTCACAAATATACGTGGTCTCAATTCTAATCTCAACGATGTCCATTTCCACTTGCAGTCTGCCAAACCCCATGTACTTTTTCTGACAGAATCTCAGTTATCGGTTGATTCAAGTACTGCTCATCTCAGATGCCCAAATTATTCGCTGTATGCTTCCTTTCGCCTCAAAAGGCGGTACTTGTGCATATGTCCGTTCTGATATTCCCTGTCAGAGACTTGGCAATTTGGAATCTCCTCTCTTTGATCTTCTCTGCTTAAAATCTCTCTACCTCATTGTGACAAATTCATCTGTTGTCTCTACCGTTCTCCGAATTCCACTAATCACTTGGAGCTCTTTGACTTCCTCTCTTTGCAACTTGACTTTCTCCAGTCCAACTTTCCTAACAGTGAGGTAATTTTCCTCGGTGATTTTAATGTTCACAACTCCAGCTGCCGACCGGGTTAGCCGGGTGGTAAGGTGCCTGCGTGGCACCTTACCACCCGGTAAGGTGCCACGCAGGCAAACCCAAAGGTCGCGGGTTCGATTCTCGCCTCGGGCTTGGATCAAAGTACTGCAAAAACCTTGGGAGAAGAATTATGGCCACAGAAGCCTATGCGCCAACAACTACCACAAAAAAAAAAAAAAAAAAAAACTCCAGCTGGCTTCCGTTTTCTAGTCATACCGACCCAGCTGGTCGAGATGCTGAGGCTTTTGCAATTACTAATGACCTTGCACAGATTGTTCATTTATCTACAAGAATACCGGACAATCCTAATCATACAGCCAATACGCTTGATCTTTTTCTCACAAACAACCCTTCTAAGTACACGGTCGAAGTGAGAGGTCCTTTAGGCACTTCCGATCACAACTTGGTGATTGTCTCTTCTCCAATGGAACCTGTATCTCATCGCTATTCCCAACCTCGTGTTGTTTGGCATTACAAGAATGCAAAATGGGATGACCTGCGAGACTTCTTTTCTTCTTTTCCTTGGTCGGATTACTGTTTCAAAACATCTGATGTCAATTCGCTCAGATCGTGTCAGTGAAATTATTCTTGCAGGAATGGAATCCTTTATCCCACACTCCACTTTAAAATCTCGTCCTTTATCTAAACCTTGGTTTTCCAATAAATGTGCTAAGGCTGTTCAAGAAAATAATGTTGCATATCGTAATTGGCTTGTTTCCAATTCTTCAGTTTCTTTTTTTTTTTTTTCTATACCAAAGTTTCTGCTCCCGACAATTGTAAAGCAGTTATTAATCAGTTTGAACAGGCTAAGAGTAGAAAACTTGCTTCTTGCCTAATGGTAGCCGAGCATTCTGGTCTCTTGCCAAAGCTATTGGTCACAACTTTTGCCCATCTCTGCTCCCACCTCTGTCCAAACCAGATGGTTCTGTTGTCACTTCAGCCAAGGATAAAGCTGACCTGCTAGCATTCCGTTTTTCTTCCAACTCATGTATTAATGATTTTGGTAAAACACTTCCCACCATTCCCAACACGCTGCATTCAATGCCTCCTGTGGTCTTCGGTCAAAAGGATGTCAGAAGGATTTTGATGAATCTTTATGCTAAGAAAGCTCCAGGTCCTGATGGTATTTCTCAAATTGTTATCAAAACCTGTGCTCCTGAACTTACTCCTATTCTTTGCCGCCTTTTTTCACTTTCTTATTCCAAAGGTGTTTTTCCTTCTGCTTGGAAATTTGCTCATATCCAGCCAGTTCCTAAAAAGGGTGACAAATCCCTCCCATCCAATTATCGTCCCATTGCAATTACTTCTACTCTTTCTAAAGTAATGGAGAAATCAATTAACCGCCAACTCTTAAACTACCTCGAAACCTTCCGTCTGATCAACGATCACCAGTATGGATTCCGTGAGTGTCGATCCACTGGTGATATTCTTGCTTATGTTACCCATTTATGGACTAATTCAATGGAAAGGTTCGGGAAACACAAGTAGTTGCTCTTGACATCTCAAAGGCTTTCGATCGTGTTTGGCATAAAGGTCTTCTAAACAAGCTTCCATCTTATGGTTTGCCAACTGTTTTTAGTAATTGGTTATCGAGTTCTCTCTGATCGCTCACTGAGGGTGATGGTAGATGCTCTCTGTCTTCTAACTTCTCCACTAATGCCGGTGTCCCCCAAGGTTCAGTTCTTTCCCTCACTCTTTTCCTCTTGTACATTAATGACCTTCTTCCATTGACTGGAAATCATATCCATAGTTTTGCTGATGATAGCACATTGCATTCCACTTTCCATTTTGAGAAACCTTGTCCTGCTCAATCAGCTTCAGCTTCTCTAAAATCTGCTTCCAATTCCTTAAATGCCGATCTTCGGGTAATTCTCCAGTGGGGCAAAGACAACTTAGTTGATTTCAACCCTTCTAAAACTCAGTCTTGTCTTATATCTCGCAAAAAGGATTCTTCTGCTCCTATGCTTATCTTTAGTGACACTCCGATTTCTAGGCAAAATGTTATATCTCTTTTGGGGATTACCCTGACTTCTAATCTCTCTTGGCACAAGCACATTACAAATATTGCTTCCTCTGCATCTAAAAAAAAACTTGGTTTTCTCTTTCGCTCTCGGCGTTACTTTTCTTCCAAACAGCTGCTCACTCTGTATAAATCGCAAATCCGCCCTGCCATGGAATATTGTTCCCCCATCTGGGGTGGTGCCCCCAAAACCTCTCAGGCTTCTTGATTCTATTCAGAAGAGGGCAGTTAGGTTAATTAATGATTCATCTCTAACAGAGTCTCTCCACTCGCTGTCTCATAGACGTACTCTTTCTGCTGCATGCCTCTTCTACAGATACTTCCATGGGCACTGTTCTTCGGAATTGGCTTCTATAATTCCCGCTCTCTCTTTCAAAACAGTCCGAACACGTGCCGCCACCAACCAACATCCATTTACTGTCCAACTTCAAAGTCACAGAACCAACTTTTCATCTTCCTCATTTATTCATTCAACTGCCGTTTTCTGGAACAACCTTCCTTCATACGTATTTCCTGAAAATTACAGTCTACAGAAGTTCAAGTCCAATGTCAACAAATATCTTCTTTCGTCTTCTCAACCTCCAACCCAAGCACGGTACTAAGTACTATAGGTTCTAATACCTCTCGTGTTTGGGGTTCCAATAAAAAAAAAAAAAACTTACAATCAATCATAATTTACTTTCTCAGTCTTGAGTTTTCAACTGTTTATATTATCACTTTCTTTCATCATTTAAATTCTCTTAAATCTATATTGCTAATTAGATTAGTGACTTATCTTGCACTCTATTAATCTAGTATATTAGGACATTATCTTACAAATGACTATCTACTGTATATGTGTAACCACAATTAATATTCTCAAAATCTGCCTCCACTTTACATTAACATTTCAATACACGTAACTGCCTCTTAATATTCTTCAATTCAAACGAAACTTAAATATTGTCTACTACTAACAATCGAACAGATACAGTAATTTTTTCTTTTCACTCGTGCTTTAACAACACTTTTAATTTCACAATACCATATAATTTTAAGGGCCACATTCATCATTTAATTAACTATTTCTTTACTTTTTCAATTTTTTTCTAATTACATACTTTACTCAAATTTACTTTTCATGTTCATGTCCACCATCTTGTGAGTGCACAACTCAGTGACTCGCCAGCATTTGAAGCCATCTCTGCCATGTGTGTAGTCCATGGTGTGAGGACTCAGGTTGTGGCTGTTTATTTACCTCCAGATCATAAACCCGACACAAGGGATGAACTTACTACCTGGATTATAACACACCTCAAGCCTCACACGTACATCTTCGTTTTAGGAGACTTCAACATGCCCTCCCCAAGGCATGATGTGGCTATGAGTGACCTCGTACGCTCCTTCTCATCTCTAGGCCTCTCTCTGACCCATATGCGACCTACAAGACGACATCAAAACCTCGACCTTGTATTCCCTAACCTCGACAATCTCACTCTCACAACGTCGGTTTTTAAATTCACATCGGATCATCTTCCAAATGCCTTTGATTACGAAAATCTTTGCTGCCCCCAACAACTAGGACAATATAACTATAAAGAAACTCAACTGAGGATCTTCTCAATAAAGGATATAAAACCACATATCATCATCATACAAAGATTAAGATCTACAGACTGGAACCAAATCGTCGCTAGCCATCCTGATCGAACGCTCACCAATTTAGTTGACTTGTTAAAAGACATCGCCAGTGAAGGGGCTTTCAAATCCGTCCGCTTGTCCTCCAGGACCAAGATCTGGTTCACCAGTGAGGCGAAATGCGCCTTCATCAAGAAAGAGAAACTATATAGGAAATGGAAAAAGACGCAAGACCCAGCCCACTACCAGCTCTATAAAAAAACACCGAGCACATTTCCCACGCATACGGAGAAAAGCACAGAATGATTGGATCTCCTTTAGAATGAAACTAGAGGAAAGAATCTACACCGACAAGAACCAACGGTTCCCCATGATGACCGATGTCTTCCTCGAGTGGATCAAGTCACTCGAAACCAAACCCCTGCCTGCTCCCATCCCCTTAATAAAGGTCAATCCACCATCAAACCAAACACCACTCGATAAAATAGCCATCTCCAAGGTAACATCTAAAGGAATGTGAATTGCATAGGAACCCATAATCGGAAACGTCACTGTAAGTCGGTAGATGGAGCTTTTTTTTTTGTTTGGTTTTTAGGAGCATTAGCAACTAAGGCCATATTGCTCCGGAGATATGCGGTGGTCATTCCCTGACCTTTCCGCATCCTCTCATGGTGGAACCTTCGAGCATCTGTAGTAACATCATGAAATGCATCCATCTCGTACTCCACTGTTAATATTATGTCAAATAAATGTTTGCCACTAATTACTGTCTTGTGTCATTTCTGCTTCTTGTGCCTCTGCTACTACTGTCCCGTGACGTTTCCGGTTATGGATTCCTATGCGATTCACATTCCTTTAGATGTTACCTACCTCCCCTAAACATTTGTACCAATATTTTTGAGACACCCTGTATACAGTACTCTGATGCCAGTGATTTTTTTTTTTTTTTTTTTTTGGTCCGTTAAATCCGAAGTCCGTAACTCACATTACACATCCCACACCCAAGTTTAAACTAACGCGTCACAAAATAAAGTTTCATACTGACTATTCAAAATATCCTGTCACTAATATTGGATTTTTATGTGTTGCATTCTAACAATGCTTTCTGTATCTTCTTCTTCGGTGCTTAGCAATATTATTATAACCATATAATAAGAATGCTATTAATGGTATATAATAATAATTGCTGGGTGTTCGTTATTTAATTATTAAATGTAAAAAAGAAAATTTAAACTGTAAACCTTGAGAACGGAAAAGTAAACCTTGATTACGAAAAATGCGTGATTAGTTGTAAGAAACTATTTTTGCAGCAGACACCCGATTCTCTGGAGAAGTTATGCGGCTTTCAGCATTTTATCAGTTTTGGTTTCTAGCCAAAAAAAAAAAAAAAAAAGGCCGGACGCCCCCTGGATTAATTAGTATGCCTTCCTGGTGACGAGCATTTTTTTTTTTTTTATCATGTTTGATACCAGAAGTAATAAAAACTCATGAAAGTCGTATCTATTACACTACAGTTTGGTTGTTATCCATGAAATTTTTCTATCTAAATAACCAATCTTATAGCGAATGTTTTTTTGTTTTTTCTTTAGTTACTTCCTTTAGCCTTATTGACCAAATGTGTTCTATAATTAGGTAATTTTTCGGAACCCGTTATCAGACCATACTTGGCTGTAGTGTTAAAAGCTTCCTGTCTTGCCGAATGACAGTCTCCTTCACACAATATACTCAATTCGGCAGGACAGAAGGCTGTTAGCAGTACAGCCTATTATGGTCTGATAATGGATTCCGGCAAGATTCTCGAAACGTTATATAACTGTGTAGTATTAGTAAATTAATAAGAGGAGTTTACTTCAATATAGTACGTGGAACACTTCCGTATGATACCCTCCAGAAATTTCCGTTTTAATTTCTGGAGGGTATCATACGGAAGTGTTCCACGTACTATATTGAAGTAAACTCCTCTTATTAATTTACTAATATTATTATCAACGTAGAACATATTGAGTATTACAGCTCTGATTCATACTATATAACTGTGTAGTACATTTGGTCAATAAGGCTAAATTGACTAAAATAAAATAAACCAACGTGATATAAGGGTGGTTACTGAGAGAGAGAGAGAGAGAGAGATTTCACGGAAAATCGACAGATAACGAACATTTCAAAATTATATTAAATTAAATAAATTCTCTGTTTATACTCCGGGACGACCAAACGGTCGGAGGAGTTTATATTAGATTTCGTTATGCTCTTACCATCACAATTTATATCAATTAACCATTTGCCCAAGCGCATCAATTACTTAATTTTTTTTTTTTTTTTTTTTATTATTGCAAAATTAACTCATTCAATTCTGGTTAAATCATAAATTGATTCCTGGTTGATACTTTTGAATAATATATGATTTATCTTTGCAGATGAAAAACAAGAGGCCAATATAAACATATATTCAAGTGCGGTTTTAATAACGATAATAGAATGTGTGCGCTAACTTCGATATCATACTAAAGTTCGAATGAAAACAAGAAAATACTGTCCTTTCCGGTACAACAAAAGGTCCTAGTAATACTGTATCCAGAACTACACTGAAAGGACATAATTCATGGGATATCTGGTTCCTGGGCAACGCGACGCTGTCATCCCTCTCGCTGGTGGAAGAACTCACCGCTTGGCAAGTATATAGGTATGTACACTGCATTCACGTAGACGGTAATTCGATGTCAGTATGGATAAATGTCGTGAGTTAATCGACTTTAAAAGAGGGATTATAGTGGGTGCCCGACGCATGGGTCACTATCACGGAGGTGCTGCAGAAACTGCACTATCCCCGTTCGACAGTATCAAGGGTGTATCGGGAATACGCCATTTCCGGAATAACATCTCATCTTGGACAGCGCTGTGGAAAGAGAAAGGTGTTGGATGAACGTCGCCACCGACATCTGTCTCGCATTGTTTCAGCCAAGTGAAGAACTGTGAGGCTCCCTCTTTTTTTTTTTTTTTTTTTTTTTTTAATACTTGACTTTTCAGATTTACTTCTATTCAATTGTCTCACTCTTCGCCCCTCACTTTACGCTACCTGACTCGATACGAGAAGTGTTTCTCAGAAGGCTTCAGGATCCTTCGCGTATCTATCCCTTATATTGTTTTTATTCTAACCGAACGTTGCTTTGGCAACATTCTCCCTACTGCTAGGTATGTATGTTCTGGATGACCACACTCAGTTCAACCAGAGTTAAAGTTTCTTTAATACAAATATATACATTATAACAAAAAAAAAAAAAAAAAAAAAAATTTACACTCATTTGATTATCTGTTACATAAACTTATTCATTAGTATGTACATATACTTGTACTTAAAAATCATCCAACAATATTTCACTATGAATAGAAACTGCACTATACTTATTAACACCAAAATACTTAAAACATACTGTATATTTCTTTCTTTCTTTCTTTCTTTCTATCTAACTCATTTAAACAATTACTATTCCACTTTTCCCTTTGTACCACACACTGGTCACAAAGTTACATTCCTTATTCATCAGATAGTGTGCATAGTATTAGAGTCAGGCGCCACCTGTTGTCTCCCACATCTGCGCCATATGTACGCTGTGAAGAAATACAGTACTACTGTAAATGCCAGAAAAGTGTTGTGTGTTGTATATGACATATTGCGTTAGGTTCTGTTGTGTGTCCTGGCATTTGGCTGCAGGGCCCCTGGTGGGACTCCACGTTGCCCGCACACAAAATTAGGAGGTAGCCAGGCTGCCCATTATTCTCTGACTTGTCTCCGCCTGGGTCGCCAGAACTTCCTGGACGGAGACAAAAAAAAAAAAAAAAAAAAAAAAAAAAGGTAGAGGCGGGGAAGTACAGAGTGTACGCAAGAAAGGAGGTTATAGCTAAAAATATGGAGGAGGTAGGCAAAGGCATCCTCCAGATTATCAATGGCGCAATAAGCGCCATCAGGTGAAAGGGGAACCCGGGGAGGAGGATAAATAAGACACAGCAAAAGAGCTGCGTGTAAGTTGCCACTGACGAATCCTTATTCATCACAATATGTCTCACTCTTATCACACCCTACTTTCTGAATATACCTTCAATGTATACTTCAATTTCCGATTTATTACACCTTCAGCCATATCTTTGATTTATAATTCTTTCTCTTTACTCCTTAAACTGCACAGTACAATTTTATCAGCCTTTACCACAGCAACATGAACAGGAACCCTTTAATATTATTTTTCGTACTTAAATTTATCGCCCCCTCATAACCCTCTTGTTTTGCTAACACTCTCTCTCTATTACCTTCTTAATTTATCCCAACGCATCTCTCCATTACGCTCCTCATTACCTCGACTGGTACATTCGATCTAGCGATCGAATTCCACCTAATACAGTAGTAGATTTCCCACTTAGAACAGATTTTTCTACCCATTCACCTCTTATCATTACCTTCCTCTATAACATTAACTTTGTTGCCCTTGAGTCCTTTCCTATTTACAGCGTTCAATCAAGAATAAAAAAAACTGTCTCCCCCTTTTAATTAGTCATCTGGCTAGGTGTATCTTAATTAACAGTAAAATTAAATTCTTACATTCTACCTCATTCTTCCCCTTTATTTTTGTCTCTAATCTTCAGTCTGAGTCCTATCACTGCCTTTGTCCCCATCGTTTTTTTTTTTTTTCTTTCTTTCTTTTCTTTAGCGCTGCCCTTGAGTCCTTTCCTATTTACAGCGTTCAATCAAGAATAAAAAAAACTGTCTCCCCCTTTTAATTAGTCATCTGGCTAGGTGTATCTTAATTAACAGTAAAATTAAATTCTTACATTCTACCTCATTCTTCCCCTTTATTTTTGTCTCTAATCTTCAGTCTGAGTCCTATCACTGCCTTTGTCCCCATCGTTTTTTTTTTTTTCTTTCTTTCTTTTCTTTAGCGCTGGACACACTTGTTTTTCACTAGGACAGTCTCTTGCCGGGCTAAGCTGCTTCCTTCTGCTCCAGAGGCTGCTTCTCTCCGTCCTCCAAGGCTGCTTCCTACTTGCTCAGAAGCTGCTTCTTTCCCGTTCCTTAAGCTGTTTCTCTCTGTCCTCCCAGGCGGCTTCCTCCTTGCTCTCCGAAACTGTTTCTTTCCACTCCAGAGGCTGCTTTCTACTTTAAAAATGATACTGCTTGCTAGCGGAGATTGAACTCCTTCCGCCCATGCAAACCATCTTTGTTTTTATTTCTTCATTTTCTTTCTTTCATCCTTCAAAGTCCTTTCTCTCGCCTACTTCATTTCGATTTCCTTCAATTTTAGTTAACTTCCCCAATTTTCAAACTGTTCTCCACACACTATCCCACACTCCCTTACATTTTTCTCCACTACCAATGACTCCCCTTCCTTATCTCCTTTTTCTCGACTGCTCTCTTTCTCCCTTCTCCTCGGATCACCCCCTTACTCCAGAGGGTTTTTGTATTTATTTTGCATTATATCAAAGGGGCCTTTATCGATGGCTTTTGCTTGTTTTCATTACTTCCCTTTCACTTTTCGTTTCGGTCTCCAATCTCCCCAACTTTCTCACATTCGGCCTATTGCTCTTCCAATATATCCTTTACGACCCACACTCTAAACCTAAATTCATGCTACGCAGATCTTCTACTCCTGTCTACTGCGCGAATTTCCCTCTTTATTTATCTCCTGTTCCGTACACGTTCTCCCTATAGCGTGGGGCCGTATCTGGATTCCTTTCCTAAGCCGCTCCACCCGCATGAATACTTACCACTTATTTTCCTTTACTAGAACGCATTCGCTTTTTGTAAAATTACTTCTTCCCGCCATACTTCAACACTTAACCAGAATTATTCTAAAAATTTTTGTAATATCCACATCTTACAGAGCGACAGTGGCACAAATCACCGCCGACTTCAACGAGGGAAGTGCCAGAAGGTCTCCACCAAGACCATCAGACGATCATTAGCCGCAATAGGTTATAGGAGTCGCCGACCCACCAGAGTCCCATTGCTAACACCACGCCACAGGACTAGACGCCCAACTGGACGAAACAACATCGGTACTGGACCTTGGATGATTGGGACGGGTCTCCTGGTCCGATGAATCCAGTTTCCAGTTATTTCTAGCAGATGGGAGGGTGTATCTGGCGGAAACGCACGAAGCTATGCACCCGTCATGTCAACAAGGAACTGTTCAGGCAGGTGGACGGTCAGTAATGGTCTGGGGAGTGTTCAACTGGCACACGTTGGGACCTCTGGTACGTCTAGGCGCATTTTTGAACCGGTCCAGGTTACGTATCCATCCTTGCAGACCATCTGCATCCCTTCATGGTCATCGTGCACCCACAGAGCAATGGACTCTTCCAGCAGGGCAATGCGCCTCTCCACAGAGCTGTGGTGACTAGAACATGGTTCGAAGAGCATTGAATTACCACCATGGAGTGGACTCCCCCCCCTTTCACTGGACATGAACCCTGTAGAGCATCTTTGGAATGCTGTGGAAAGGTCCATTCGAGTTTTGGATCTACCACCCAGGAATGCGACGGAATTATAGACAGCGGTGCAGCAAGCATGGATGGATGGAAATACCTGTGGAATGCTTTCGTGAACTAGTGAACTCAATGCCTTGCTGTGTGACTGCCCTTATATCCGGGCAGTCACACAGCAAGGGTGGGCCTACCCATTACTAGATAGGTATCCCATGATACTTATCTAGTAACTAATTACCACTCAGTGTAGCAAAAAACTCTTTGAGCGTCAGGAATCATAGTACTGTAATGGTGTTATTCTGCGAGTCTACTGTCACAGTGTATTCATTTTCCCTCCACTTCACTACGTGGAAGGTATCCACTAATACATTTCAATCCTACCGTCCCTGAGAAAGAGATCTGGATGTAATCGCTTTCAGACTTTCCTCTTAAAATTGGAATGCCAGTTTTAAGAGGGAAATACTGCTGAAATGAAGTACATATACAATATGGCCTAAATTAACGTTACTGAAACCTACTTATCAAAGTCAACTACATATCTCTTTGCCACTGTATGTCAATCACATAGAAATATGCTGCAGGCTGTACGTGGATAACCAGTTAAAATCATATACAATGTATATCGATCGTAAATTTCATAACTCAAAGAAACGACGAAAACTGTACCACCAGTAACCTAGCACTACTACTAAAATCGATACCATTTCTTGCTCAAGTACACATGATGATCGTATATCGTAAAGGACCGTTTCTCAAGTGATCATAAACGATGAAAAATCGAACAAAAAAGGGGGGGGGGGAATACTTGGTCAATAATAATAGCAGTGCATAAAAATTTTTAAACGCATGGGGAGAAGATAAAACATGAAAGGGCTACAATGTTCGTATCACAGAAAATTCTTGATTATGTAATCTGGATGCAAAACTTTATAAAAACTCTTTCATATATATTTTTTAAAGAATTACAGCAAATAACAAGCAGAACCCAATTAATGTGAAACAATTAATGTTAAAATATAAATATAATAACTGCAGTAAAATTAAAATCAGGCACCTTCGAGGATTGAAAGTTTCCGGATTTTAGAGAGCGAGAGAGAGATACCTAGTCGTTCAGCAGTTTGGATGAAGTACACTTCGATTACCATTAACCACTAACAACTGAAATTATTTATATCTAAACATTTATAATAACCAAAAGCACTTGCACAAATAATGTCGTGCTATTAGATTAAATAAGGCAGTCCTATTTATATCATTTACACATACTGCGGAAAACCCTATTCTTTAAGAAATATCGTTCACTGAACGAGTTTCTTCTGTGTCGCTATACTGTACTTGCATTAATGGTTGAAAAGAGCCATCCTTCGTATCCAAATCAAATTTCGAGTACTATGATGAAGACTTAAAACTCTATATCACATTGTTTGATCGAACAAAGTTCCGTATATTAAGGAACTGGCCAATCAACATGATCCGGCAATTTAAAACTACCTAACCTCAACTGGATTTGAAGTAAACCAAACCAAGACTGCCTAAATGTCCTTCACTGCACAAGTATTAGAAAATTCACATCTCATAGAGATTTAGGCCTGAAATGGGATGAAGGTCTATAGTACACACAATTTCCTTAGGCGGGACAAGGTAATTTCCTAGCAATTCCGAAAGGTATTCATGCTACACTTCCAGAAACTGCTGGTCTAAGAAATGCAGTGAATTTCTTAGACCAACAGTTGCTCTAAGAAAAGCACTGCGTCCCTTAGAGCAACAGTGGGTGAAAGGTATAACGAAAGAGAGAATAGGGCACCTAACGAATGACCTCCAACCGCTTATATAATTTCTCTCCACTATTAACTTTAGTCAGCATCTCATCAACACCAGATTAAAAACGTTCGCCGCAATGTAGCCCATACGATATAAATTAAATATCCCTCAAAAAGTACAGGTAAACGTGTCTGTTCCCTATACCATTTTCTGCATTTACCATACAGTTATTACGCCAAAAACGCGTTTTTGTATTTTAACTAATTCCTGAGCCTAGAATTCTGCCTCCTCAAATGGCTCAAGATTACATGTAATCAGTACTCCATATCAAGGGCAGCAATGTATACAAACCGAGGAGTAACCCCATGGAAACAGCATAAGTAGCTGTCAGCATACTAACTCTCCAGACTAATCATTGGAATATTTGACGCAATGAAGTCATTAAAAAGCCCAGGATTATTGGAAGAAGTCAGATCCTATGCAGTGCTAGCATAGGACTGACTTCTTGTGAGACATGTATTTCACAAGAAGTCAGTTTTTGAAACATACGGCTCACAACTGTCTTGTGAAATGCTCATCAAATAGTCTATGACATTATCCAAATAATACTGTTAAGAAAAGACCTAGAGTTGTGAAACCAGCAGAAACGTATAGTTCTGCAGCTATAATAAGAAACAGTCTAAATAATAATAATAAATTATTAAAAGCAGGGGTACAATGGCCCGAGGTATTCATGCTACACTTTCAGAAACTGCTGGTCTAAAAAACGCACAATACGCTCTGTAGATGGATGATGTTGAAGAGAAGTAACGATCGTAGGGCACAGTTGGTAGGAGAAACGAGTAGCGCGTGTTAGTCAATCGCGTTCAGGCCTTGCAGAGGTTCAAAGTCGGGCACAGTCTCCCGCGGAAGCCAATGAACAAGTAGCGCTGCCCCCCCATATGGCTACCACAAGGAAAGAGCAAAACGATCCAGTCCAACCAACTGAAAGTGCACTAGTAACCATCCACGATGGGAAGGAAGCCAACGCGTCAAATGGAGCTTCGAAATGAATACGTTCATCATGCGAACATACTACGAAATAACCAAGCTAGAGACCGATATGACAACGTAAAGGACGAGACTACATACCAAGTTGTTGGCCTGATTCCTGACTGTTCATTTCAGAATAGCGCACAGCTGACGAGAGAAGGACCATCGCCACGAAGAACCTGATGGATCATGCAATCTTAGAAAAAATTAAGCAGGATGTGAGCGACGACTATTATTATTATCATAATCATCTGTTTATTAACCTTAGGTTCACCCCCTGAACAGGTGTATTGCCAATGATATATAGGAATTTTTCTAGCAGGGATAAAGAGGTGATTATTCCCTTGTATAAGGAAGGCAATGGTCAGGCCACACCTAGAGCTGTATACAGGCCTGGAGGCCTCATTTCAAGAAGGATGTAGAGCTGCTGGAACGAGTACAGAGAAGGGCAACAAGATTAGTGAATGGAACAAAGGGGTGCTCTTACGAAGAAAGGCTTAAGTTTTGCAAATTACAGTGTCAGGAGACTAGGCACCAGCGAGGTGATCTGATAGAGGTGTATAAAGCCTTGAATGGTTTGAGCATGCTCAATGCTGATGGGATTCTTCCTCTCTCTCAGAATAATCACCTGAGAGGGCATAAATTCAAATTGAGGAAAGACAGATGTAGGATAGACGTGCGGAAATTTGCCTTTAGCCAGCGGGTGGTTGGTTGGTGGAACAGACGTCCATCCCTTGTCGTGGAAGTTGATAGCCTAAATAAGTTTAAAGCTCAGCTGGACAGGTATTTTGATTTTGAACGAACAGAGGGGTGAAGTGGAAGTGGTTTTTTTTTTTTTTTTTTTTTTTGGCTGATGCTGCATAAGCTTGCTTTCTTGCATCAAATGCCTCTACTAATGCTAATAGTAGCCAGTAGGCTAGCAGGGTGTACAAATATATATTTTTTAAATACAGCGCACAATTTTATACAATTTTTTGATATTTAAAATAATGACACTGTTTAGAAAATTATATTTACTTAATAACAGTAACGATTAACTTCAAAATAAAATTGATAATAAATTAAAATTGTAATTACAAATGCAGGTTGGCCTACACAATTTTTTTCTGTCATTACAATTTGCTTTGCTTTTACAATATATTTTTGCATTAAATTATTTACAGTTCTCGTATAAATAAAACTCAGATTTTATAATAGTTCTGGTGATTTTGGTCCATAATTTCGCTTCTGCATGTTCTCTTTTCTCCAAAACTTATTTGGATCTATGGAGAAGGTGTTGAAGTATGTTACACGGGAACATTCCTTTTAGAGAGTCCAGGACAGTGAACTTCGTCCTAAGTGGACGTTCCCCGCTCTGGTGGTTTCTACTGCTTGCTTTGGGAAGTGAGATAATATCCTCTATCGATGGGGCGTCAATCTGACGCGTTAGCAGCGTAGAGAATGTGGACAGATTTTTTTAAAGAAAAAATCCAGATTTGGAGGGGAACGGGTTCCCTCCCAGACGGTTCAGCCACCGTAGAATCCAGTATTCCATCGCCAAGAATCTGTTACACAGAGAGGCAGGTGCTGAGGACCAGATTTCAGATGTATATAAAAGGTATAGGAGTGAGACACCGATCAATGTATTGACAAATACAAATTGATGTCGTGGCAGCCTATAAGCTCTTGGCAGATAGCCCAGAATGCAGCATAGGTCTTCTTGGTCTTGAGGAAGTTATCTTTGGAATTTAAACCTTCATCCCACGTTAGCCGTAGGTCAGTATGCGATGATACTTTTGGAATCGTCTCGCCATTAACTACAACTCGGATGTCATTCCTGAACTTTCTGTCCGTAATTGTCATGTGGGCTGACTTCGCATTGTTTAGTTGGAGTCCAGCTAGTTGTAATTAATCTATTAATTGTTGAATTTGATTAGAGGTTTGATTATTAATTTCCTGATTCTGTTTGGAGTCTTTTGAAATAATAAGAAAAAATTTGATCATCAGCGAACGAGCAGAAATTTGGATGTGCTGCAAGGAATGGTTCAAGTAGAATTGCAAAGAGGGTTGTCGACATCACCCCACTCTGAAGCATCCCCCTCGTTGCATAGATAGTTTTTTGGTGAGACCCATTCTCTATACGTAATTCTCTCTCCGGTGTAGTAAAGACTCCAGAATGCTGCCTATTTGGTTTGATGCCTTGAAATATTCTTTTAGGATGTATAAGAGGGTAGGAATTTACACAGTATCAAAAGCAGATTTAATATCAAAAAAGATAATGCCCAGTTGAGCTCTGTCATTCAGGGCCTTTTGTGCTCTGAAGAGAGTATCAAGGAGATTTGAGGTAGTGGACCTGTGGTGGTCGGTGAGAAAAACAGTGTTGGATAATTACTGGCTGTATTAGTTTTTCAAAATTTTTTAATAAAGTACATCCTATGGCAATTGGACGGAAGTCTTCAGTAAGTCTTTCCAATTTTATGGAAGTCTTTCCAATTTTAGGGACTGGTTTGACATAAGATTTCCAGAGTTTAGGTATGGCACCTGTCTTTAGAATCTTCAGGAAGATGTCAAGGAGGAGATCCACAATGTACACAATGTACACAGGTGAGCTCTGTGTACATTGTGGACACAATGTACACAGAGCTCACCTTGACCATAAACGACAGTATGCTACTCCAACTAGATCTAGATAAGTTGAGCAAATGGGCTGAGAAATGGAAATTTAAGTTTAACATTGCATTTGTCAAAGTCCTTCATATAGGTAGCAACAACCCAAGAGAAACGTACCAACTTGTGTGGTACTATACTCAGGGAAGTGGAAAGTGAAAAAGACCTGTGGGTAATTATGCAGTCAAATATGAAGTTAGCTGAGCAGTGAACACGGGCTGCCAGGGCAGGTCATGGAGTCTTGTCAATGATATATAGGAATTTTGCTAGCAGGGAGAGGGAGGTGATTATCCCGTTATACAAGGCAATGGTCAGGCCACACCTAAAGTACTGTGTACAGGTCTGGAGGCCTCATTTTAGGAAGGATGTAGAGTTTCTAGAACAAATACAAAGAAAGGCAACAAGATTGGTGAGGGAAACAAAGGTGTGCTCTTACTAAAAAAGGCTTAAGTTTTCAAATTGAAGTGCCTGGAGAGTAGGCACCTGCGAGATGATCTGATTGAGGTGTGTAAGGCCTTGAATGGGATGAGCAAGCTGAATGCTGATGGGATTCTTCCTCTTGCTCAGATTATGAGGGCATAGATTCAAATTGAGGAAAGACAATTGTAGAATAGATGTGCAGAAATTTACCTGTAGCCAGCGGGTGTTTTGATTGGTGGAACAGACTTCCATCTTTGGTTGTGGAAGTTGATAGCCTAAATAAATTTAAGGCTGAGCTGGACAGGCATTGGGAACGAATGGAGGGGTGAAATGGGAGGTTTTTTTTTTTTTTTTTTTGGCTGATGCTGCATAAGCTAGCTTCCTTGCATTGTATGGCTCTACTAATGCTAATAAACGGTGGAAAGCCGTGAGGTCCAGTTGTAGCCTTGCTGGGCAGGCCATTTATCACGTCAATGAGCTGTTGCTTAGTAACTATTATATCATCCATAGCATTTCCATCCATGTTAAAGTCATTGTTGTATTTCGAGGATATTCTCCGGGACTTCTTAATTTGGGACAAGATGTACTATTGATTTGCTCCTCTCTTGAGGCGCAGGCATTGAGCTCTCTCTCCCTTCTAAAGGTTTCGTTGTCTGTACTGTTTCTGGATCTTATCCATTTTCTATATGCCCTCTGCTTACATGTAAAGGCGGGTTTCATGTCCGGATGAAACCATCGCTGGGTTCTCTCGCTAATTCTGACTTGGTTAGATGCACCGATCATGGCCATATGTCTCAACTGCTCAGCTAAGGATTGATTGTCTCTTCAGTAGATAATGAAAATAAATTATCCCAATTAATGGTGACTGAAGCATGACTGAGGGAGTTAATTGAAAAAGTGAACTCACCAGGCGAGTTACCAGTCTTTGGACCCTTTCAAGAAGCTCAATGTCTTTAGTGACGGTCTCCATACCTCAACACAGTATTCCAAGTGTGGTCTAACAGATGGGCTGAGAGGTGGCAAATGAAGTTTAACATTGACAAATGTAAAGTACTACATGTGGGAAACAGTAACCCCAGAGCAACATATCAACTCTGCGGTACTACACTGACAGTGGTGGAGAATGAAAAGGATCTGGGGGTAATTGTGCAGGCAGATATGAAGTTCTCTAAGCAGTGCAGACGAGCTGCAAGAGTAGCTCATGGTGTCTTGTCAATGATATACAGGAATTTTTCTAGCAGGGATAAGGAGGTGATTATTCCCTTGTATAAGGCAATGGTTAGGCCACATCTTGAGTACTGTATACAGGTCTGGAGGCTCATTTCAAGAAGGATGTAGAGCTGCTGGAACAGGTACAGAGAAGGGCAACAAGATTAGTGAATGGAACAAAGGGTTGCTCTTACGAAGAAAGGCTTAAGTTTTGCAAATTACAGAGTCTGGAGACTAGGCACCGGCGAGGTGATCTGATAGAGGTGTATAAGGCTTTGAATGGTTTGAGCATGCTCAATGCCAATGGGATTCTTCATCTTGCTCAAAATAATCACCTCAGAGGGCATAAATTCAAATTGAGGAAGGACGGATGCCGGATAGATGTGCGGAAATTTGCCTTTGGCCAGCGGGTGGTTGGTTGGTGGAACCGACTTCCGTCACTTGTTGTTGAAGTTGATAGCCTAAACAAATTTAAGGCTCAACTGGACAGGTATTTCGAACGAACGGAGGGGTGAAATGGGAGTGGTGTGTTTTTTTTTTTTTGGCTGATGCTGAATAAGCTTGCTTTCTTGCATCATATGCCTCTACTAATGCTAATGCTAAAAGCCTTATATAATGGAATTATGACGTCCTTATCCCTATTAGTAAATGTTTGATAAATCATCGATAGGACACCATGGGCCTTCCTTGCAACCTGTCTAAAATGTTCGGAGAACTTAATGTCTGACCGTATCATAACACCCAATCCTTTTCCTCCACTACTGGCTTTAGTTCAACTCTGCCAAGTGTACAAGTTATTTCTTGTACCCGGTATGACTCCAGGTTACTGTTTCCCAGGTGTACCACACATTTTGTTGGATTAAAGCTGAGCAGCCATTTTTCTGACCATTTCTGAAGTCTATTTAGGTCACTCTGAAGTAGCTCTGCTTGGCGGTGATCATTAACTACTCTACCAATGTTTACATCATCTGCAAATTTAGATATCACGCTCTCTGTCCCTTCATCGATTCCATTTATGAAAATCGAAAACAATAGTGGTCTTAATACTGGTCCTTGGGGAACTCTAATTATTACATAAACCCAATCTGAGGAATAACCATTTATTACAACCCTCTGCCTCCTGCCCCGAAGCCATCGTGCTATCCATCTAAGTTTTTTCCCGGTGATTCCAACCTGTTCCAGCTTATAAAGTAACTGCTCATTTGAGACTGAGTCAAATGCTTTGCTGAAATCCAAATAAACAATGTCGAAATTATTCCTTAAATCCAGCTCAAGAGTGACCCTGTCAAAATAGCTAACCAGATTTGTTAAACATGATTTTCCCATTACAAAACCATGCTAAGTATCCTTCAGAATTCCATTTCTACCTAAATGATCCTGAATTCCACCCTTGTTCATTGTCTCCATGATTTTCCCTACTACTGAAGTTAGACTGACCGGTCGGTAATTTCCCAAATCACTCTTAGAACCGCCCTTGTGTATTGTAGAAACACTGGCACTTTTCCAATCCAACGGAATCTCTTCTGAGTCCACTGATGCTCTCATAATAGTATGAGAGCATGCTTTACCTAAAGTAGGATGCTTTACCTTTGATTAGCCCAGGGTTCAAGCCCGTCACCACCAAATACGGAGGATGCGGAAAGGTCAGGGAATGACCACCGCATATCTCGGAGCAATATGGCCTTAGTTGCTAATGCTCCTAAAATCCAAATAACAAACAAGCTTTACCTTTGGGTGAAGTGGTAATAGAACCATTCGGTTTTGAAAGAGGTGGGAATAGATGGGCAAAATTTGTGGTCAATAGCGTTGGCAAGAGACCAGAATGCTCGACTACCATTTGAACAAGAAGCAAGTTTTCTACTTTTAGCTTGTTCGAAATGTAGTTTGGATTGATTAATAACTGCTTTACAATTGTTGCGCGAGCCTTGGTGTAATCGGAAAATGAACCTGGAAATTTTTGGATACGACCAATTGCGATATGAAACATTTTCATCTTGAATAGCTTTAGCATATTTATTGGAAAACCAAGGTTTAGAAAAAGGACGAGATTTTGAGGTAGAATGTGGAATAAAGGATTTCATCTCTACAAGAATAATTTCATTGACATCAGATTTTAAACAGCAATCCAACCAAGGAAAAAAAAGAAATCTAGCAGAGGTTGAAAATGGCCACGAGAGAACGGCACCACTGGAAAAGAAACCATCACCAAGTTGTGATCTGAGGTACCTAGAGGATAACTCACCTAGATCCTGTACTTGAAGAGTAATTGAAAAAAAAGAACAAGCTTGTTGGCTGGTGTGGTTAGAATTGTCTACCCACAAACTGCCTAGAAAATATCATGGCGAAATGGAGTACCACCATTAAGGTAGGAAACATCACAAGGCTGATACTGTTGTCTTAGTAGTAGGATTTTAGGAGCATTAGCGATTAAAGCCATATTGTTCCGTGTATACTGTCTGTAAACTGCGTGTTCTGTGGTTGATTTTCTGTTTTCTTGACGTAAAAACCGAGTTTCCGGGAAAAAACCATGCTAACCTCGCCTGGGAGATGCCCTGCACTGTAGTTTTAGCACTTAACCTACTATCCACCATACTCAACAGCAAGTACGGATATAACCGCAAAGAAGGAAGAAGCAACCTGTACCCTCCCCTCCCACCTGATGCACACGGATGGCATGAAGCTCTACGGGAAAACCGAGAAGCAAGCTCAACACCGAAGAATTCAGCAATGAGATCAGAATGGAATTTGGACTACACAAGAGGCAGACCCAAGGATTGCATCAGGGAAAATTAGTCGGCCGAAACCACCAGCTGCAGACTGGTAAAAAGATCGAAGGCATGACAGGTGGAGACCTACAAATACCAGGGGATGATGCAGGCTCAGCAGTTAGAGCACAAGGAGATCAAGGCGTGTCTGACCAAAAAATACCATCAGAGACTCAGAAGCCTGCTCAAAACAAAGCTGAATGGAAGGAACACCTATGTAGTTCCAGTGATGGCCTGACATAGCCGAATGGTCAGGGGCGAAAGTGTACTATCACACGCTCTTTGAGAGACCCGTGATTGCTAAATACGATTAACGATTGTATTCATGATTTACTGTAAGCTCCTCTGTACCGGAGTGTAAACAACAAAACAAGAACTCCTTCGGGATTACAGAATGGTTTAACACTGAGCTGTAGGACATCATAAGGACAAGGGCAAGCGGCGCCAACAACACCAACCGAAGTCATCAGTGGAGAAACTGACCTTAGCTCGGTAAAAAAAGGAGGAAGGGGCTGGTTTGACAGACCTCATCGAGCAACAAAAGACAGTTATTGAGGACCTGAATGATTACTTCCAGAAAAACATAGCATCACTCTACCAGCCAATAAGGAAATTCGGCAAGCGGCATGACTCCACTCAACTTAAGCGAGCAGACCCCTCCGCCCAGACGGAAGAAACGAAAATAGAAAGATAGGCATAGAAGACACTCCATGGCAGACACTACAATGACTTCCATCAAAACGACATAGATAAAATGGCTTCCAATGTATTGCTTACTAGCGGAACGCTCTTCACCGAGACTGAAGGATTCATGCTCGGTATTCAATAACAGGTAATCAATACCAGGAATTACAGAAAATACATCGACAAAGAACCCGGAGTGACAGATGACACATGTCGACGATACCACCTGGCCTCTGAAACGATCCAATACATCACCGCAGGATGATCACCTAGACGGAGTACACTCATAGACACGACCAAGTCGCCAAGATAATACATCAAAAGCTAGCAAGAAAATACCAGTTGATCAAAAAAAAGGTGTACCATATTATGATTACGAACCCCAGGCTGTACTAGAAACCCCAACCCACAAACTGTATTGAGACCGCACCATAATAAAGCACAAGACAGTCCCGCACAAAACACCGGACATACCCTGGTTGACAAGAAAGAAAAAACTACCTATCTGATCAACACTGCGGTGCCCCATAATGGCAATCTCCAGAAATCCTAAGGAAAAGTTCAGGAAGTACACGGAGCTAAGAAAGGAGGTTAAAGAGATGTCGCATATGGATCAAGTAACGACCATTCCGATCACTGTCATTCAACAGCATGGTGCCAAACACCTTACACAAGAGCTTAGCAGCATTTGGCCTTCCAAATAACACCTACACGGAACTCCAGAAAGTCGCAATACACCAGCAGGGTAGTCAGAGTTCCTCAACCAACAGTAAATAAATAAATAAATTTTCTGTTTATACTCCGAGACGACCAAACGGTCAGAGGAGTTCACAAGATAGACAGAATACAAGAAACAGCACCGTATTCAGCAGTCACGGGCTTGAACCCCAGTCATTCAAGGCACGTGTACTTATGCACCCGCGCGCCTGACCACTGGGCTACGCCAGGCCAGTAATAGCCGCAGATAACAACAACCCTGTGCGCTTGGTACCAGTTCCCCTAATGGGGTGAACCTCCCTCATCAGGGAGAAATAATAATACAGAATGAAATCTAGTCAGTGAAACCTGATTAAGACCTCTTTTTAATAAGAGAAATAATCAATAACTTGAAGTAACGAAGAAAATTTAACTCAGGACAGAAAAGTTGACCAGAACTTGGGCATATCATTATATTTATCGGGCACTCAGCTATAACAAAAATAATATGCAGTAATATAGTTAGGGAAGGACGTTATGGTTGCTTTCCCTTAAGATTATTATTATATATAATAATACTCTTATACCACGTGAAATTAATTAATAATACAGTTTTTTAAGCTATTCGTCTAAACTACTATACATTAAGGTATCGTTTCAGAGAGAGAGAGAGAGAGAGAGAGAGAGAGAGAGAGAGAGAGAGAGAGAGAGAGAGAGAGAGAGAATCTTTAATGCGCTTCACGGCCAAAAAACCAGGGGTTTACATTTTTACAGCCTCCCGAAACTTCCGGGAAAATCTAACAATTATTTACAAAAAAAAGGTAATTTTACAGGTATCTTGCCCATACCCACGACACAAGGGCTACGACCAGTAGCCGTTGCGTCGTTTAGCCCAATACCAACAACAACCATCATCAGATAGGTATCGACTGATGATGGATATCGGTAAGATACCTGGAATACATTACCTTAATGTAGTTTAGGCGAATACCTTAATAAACTATATCAATTTCACGTGATATAAGAGTGGTATTATATTTAGTAATAATCTTAACGAAAAACATATTTGCGCGTGAGCGCGCTTGTGTGTGTCAGTTTTGGTCAGATTGTGTGCTGTTGGTAATCATGTAATTACAAAAATATGTTTAAAACAAATTATGTAACCAAGTATATAAGCATGTTTCGCTTTAGTATTAGCATAGGCATTTGATGCAAGAAAGCAAGCTTATGCAGCATCAGCCAAAAAAAAAAATAAATAAATAAAAAATAACCACTTCCACTTCACCCCTCTGTTCGTTCGAAATACCTGTCCAGCTGAGCCTTAAACTTATTTAGGCTATCAACTTCCACGACAAGGGATGGAAGTCTGTTCCACCAACCAACTACCCGCTGGCTAAAGGCAAATTTCCGCAGGTCTATCCTACATCTGTCTTTCCTCAAATTGAATTTATGCCCTCTCAGGTGATTATTCTGAGCAAGAGGAAGAATCCCATCAGCACTGAGCATGCCAAACCATTCAAGGCTTTATACACCTCTATCAGATCATCTCGCTGATGCCTAGTCTCCAGACACTGTAATTTGCAAAACTTAAGCCTTTCTTCGTAAGAGCACCCCTTTGTTCCATTCACTAATCTTGTTGCCCTTCTCTGTACTCGTTCCAGCAGCTCTACATCCTTCTTGAAATGAGGCCTCCAGGCCTGTATACAGTACTCTAGGTGTGGCCTTATACAAGGGAATAATGACCTCCTTATCCCTGCTAGAAAAATTCCTATATATCATTGACAATACACCACGAGCTACTCTTGCAGCCCGTCTGCACTAGTTAAAGAGAACTTCATATCTGCCTGCACAACCACCCCCAGGTCCCTTTCATTCTCTACCACTGGCAGTGTAGTACCACAGAGTTGATACGTTGCTCTGGGGTTGCTATTTCCCATATGTAGTACTTTACATTTGTCAATGTTGAACTTCATTTGCCACCTCTCAGCCCATCTGCTCAACCTTTCCAGATCCTGTTGCAGCAGCATAGTGTCAGTTGTGTCCTTGACAACCCTGCCAACCTTCGTATCGTCTGCAAACTTTGACATTAAGCTTGATATACCATCATCAATATCATTTATAAATACACCAAACAATAATGGACCCAATACTGAACCCTGAGGGACTCCACTAATAACATTAGTCCACGATGAGCAGTGTCCATTGATTACCACTCTGTCTTCTTCCCCTCAACCACCCCTTTATCCATAGCAGCAATTTGCTTCCAATGCCACACTGCTCCAATTTGTGCAGCATTCTTCCATGTGCAACAGTATCAAAAGCCTTTCTAAGATCCAAGTATATAATATCAAAGTTATTCCCTGCATCCAGTTCTTTTGTGACTGCATCATAGTATCCAATCAAATTGGTCAGGCAAGACTTCCCCTTAACAAAACCATGCTGTGTCCGAGCTATAACTGAAGTCTTGTCTAGGTGATCCTGCAGTGCTTCTTTAACCAGTGCCTCCATTAATTTTCCGGGAACAGAAGTTAAACTCACAGGTCTATAATTACTTGTGTCAGCCTTTGATCCTCCTTTGTGAATTGGGGTCACATTTGCACATCTCCAGTCCATGTGTACCTCCCCTGGGTCCAAGGAAGCTCTCATAATTATGGCTAAGGGTTTGCTTACTTCCTTTGCTGCCTCCTTTAATATAACTGGATAGATCCCATCCACCCCAGGTGCCTTTCTTGTGTTTATCTTCAACAATTTCTCCTCCACTTTACTCTCAGTTATTACAAAATTCTCTAGCTTACTGCCAGTGTTGAATACACCTCTGGCATTCCCCTCGCTGAATAACTCCTCATGTGTGAATGTAGATGCAAAATATTCATTTAGTTTGTTAGCTATCTGAGCAGGATATCAAGTGGACCAATCTGATTCATCCCCTTCCTTCTAGAGTTTACATAAGTAAAGAACTCTTTGCTGTTTTTCTTTGCATCCCTTGCCAAAGATATCTCGTAATCTGCCTTTGCCTGCCTAACCTCCTTTGTAACTTGGTTACAAATCAACTTGTATCTAGCATAGACTTCTGTGTCACGTGTTAATTTGTATGTATCCCATGCATTTTTCTTCTCTGCCATATGTCTCATTAGTTCATCTGACATCCATTTAGGTCTAAACCTTGAACAATATTTCTTAGTTGGTATGTAAAGCCTAGTAGCTTCCAACATAAGTTCTTTGAATGCTTCCCATTTTGAATTTGCTGTTGGTAACATCATCAGTTGGTCCCACTGTATAGAATTTAAATACTGTCTCAGTCCATCGTAGTCGCCTTTACGAAAGCAATAACGCTTCCCTTTACCCCTAATGGTAGTTACCTCTTTGAGTAAATCCCACTTCAGCACACTGTGATCACTGCCACCTAGTGGTTCATTTATCTGCAGATTCTTAATGCATGAAGAATCACTACTGATAATCAAATCAAGAGTATTACTCCCTCTAGTTGCCTCCCGAACATGCTGATGTAGAAAACAATCATCCAATAAATCCACAAAAGCCTTGCTAGTGTGTGAGTGACCAGCATCCCAAATTCCAGTCAATATCTGGGAAATCAAAATCCCCCATTATAAGACTCTGTGATTTACTGGCCCACTATTTCCCTGTACAGTTTCTTATTATACTCATCAGAGTCATTAGACCTATAGCACACTCCTACTCTCAATTTTGATCTCCCAATGCTTATGTCACACCAAACTGACTCGACACTGCACTGTCCAGCGATGTCGACTGGCTTCACTTCCTTGGATTTTATGTATTTCTTAACTAATAGCATAACCCCTCCTCCTTTCCTATCCTGTCTGTAGACATTGTACTCCCCAAATTCCAGTTCTGCATTCCTTATATCTGCGTGACACCACGTCTCTGAAATCCCAACAATATCTGCCTTTGATGTTTTGAGCAATACCTCAAATTCATCAAATTTATTTACTAAACTCCTAGCATTGGTGTACACGCAAGTATACATGCACCTGTTCTTTTTCTTAGTTACCCTAACACAACCCATGAGTTTACTTGTACCCCAATGATTCCCAGCAGTCTCTGAAATACCATGCATCTTGTTTTTCAGGCTTCTGCTCATTCTAATAGAAGCAGTGCAAGAATCTCTTTCACCTCTGCCAGTGGCTACTGTCAATCTATTGGTCTTTGTCTCCCCCCAAGCTAGCAGTTTTCCGACCCACCTAACACTGCCCCGATAGCATCAGCAAATATTCTTGCACCCTTTCTATTTAAGTGTATCCCATCTCTGTATAAGCAATCTCTCCTGTTAACAAGTACAGTCCAGGCTGAAAAAAATTCTACCCCTTGAACCTCACTTTGTAGCTTTAACCTCACTTTGCAGAGATAATACTCTCGTAACCCTAAAACTTAAAACTGTCCAGGGGTAGATCTGGAGCAATAAGCATATACTGTAATAATAACACCAACTTGAATGAAATTGAAGATTAGTATTTAAATGGTGACAATATTATAATCCTGATACAGTTAAGCGAAAATGATTACGGAATTTTGCAATAAATTATAAAGCGAATAACAAGCAAATATACGCTCACATCTCACTGCAAATCAAACAAAGGGCTCGACTCGCACAACCAGCATTCCAACGTCATAAACATTCAATACTGGAGGAGGGTAGACAAGCATCCGCTAATAATATTAATACTGCTAATAATAAACGTAAGTTTATACAGTATGTAGGCAGAGTAACTTGTATATAAAAATTAATTAATCAAATTTCCTTTGTTACATGAGGTTTCAGATGTTTCACGCACAAAGAACAATAAAATCTAATCTTTGTACTGTAAAAACACCAGATTTACCAAGAAGTGGTGGCTCAACTAAAGTACCAGCCTACCCAGAGAAGTACCAATGCACAATAACAGGACAGCTGGGAGTGATGAGACATGCCCCGTCCACCTGATATTAGCTGTGGGAGGGTTTAGTACACTGGGTACGTCAAAAAGGGAATTCTGAGTTCGGAGAAAATTAAGAACTTCATTAAGTATCTAAATAAATGTCCTTCACTGCACAAGTATTAGAAAAGTTACATCTCGCAGAGATTTAGGCTTGACATGAGATGAAGTTCTATAGTAAATTTCTTTAGGCGGGTCAATGTCATTTCCTGGCAATTCCGAAACGTATTCACGCTACACTTCCAGAAACTGCTGTCCTAAACGCAGAACAAACCTTAACTTCCGAAGTTTGTTTTGATTGATTTTTTTTTTTTTTTTTTGATTTGGTAGTTGTTGGCGCATCGGCTTCTGTGGCCATATTGCACCTTCCAAGGTTTTTGCAGTACTTTGATCCAAGCCCGAGGCGGGAATCGAACCCGCGACCTTTGGGTTGCCGGGCAGGTACTTTACCCACTCGGCTAGCCCGGTCGGCCCGAAGTTTGTTACAATGCGCAGAATTTGAAATGGAGATTCATTTCCACGAAGAGAGGATAGTCAACCTTTGCAGACGTAGGCGCGTCGTTTTTATTGGACACTTAACATCGAGTCGAGATCAAGTCCAAAATGAACAACTGGATTGAAAACATGTGAAAGATCTCTTTAGGACGCAAATTAAAGTCTCTGGGGTACAACTTCCCATTGTCACACAGACCACTGTGCTAGGAGTGGTTCTGGATCATAAATTAAGCTTTCACCCCCACCTCATCCATCTCAGCTCCAAGGTGAAAAAATTTTCAGGCTCAATCATCAGAATCACCAGGAACGAATGGGGCCTATCCAAGCGGTCGCTTCAGCTGTACTATAAAGCCGTCTTCTTCCGATCGTGACGTATGCTGAAGGTGCTTGGTTCCACCGAGCTAGATTAGTAAATATGATAGGCAAATTAGGCTCTATACAAGGGACAATGCTTCTGGCTACCCATAGGGTATGCAGGACAGTATCCACTGCTGCTGTCCAGGTCTTAGCTGGGACCCTTCCACTGGACCTGTATGTAATCTTCCGTGGCCTGACCTTTAGAATCAACAAGAAAATTCTAACCAAGATCTTGGACTAAACCTGGACACTGACTCTAAGGCAGAGAAAACACGCTGTTATAATGATATGATAAACATCTGGCAGACAAGATGGGACACTTCCACCAAGGGGAGCAGCTACAAGGAGATTCCTGCCGGATGTGACTTTCCCCCTCCTCTAAGTGAGCACAGAAGTGGCTCTCTCTAACTCTTGAGACATCGTTCCTAGTCACTGGGCATGGCTCATTGAACGAGAAGCTCTTCCAACTAAGCCTAATACCTATAGACGTTTGCTACTGCGGGACCAAGGAGAATTGATTCCACCTTCTCTTCGAGTGCTCTCTCTACGAGGATCTGTGGCAAGACCTAGCAAATACCATTCCTCTCACTGAAAACCAACTGGACATTCTGTTACAGACACCACAGAACCTTGCTGCCTTCCAGAACTTCTCGACGCAAGTATTCACGCGCAGGAAAGCCTCCTACAGAATAACGCAGGCTACGAATGGGGATCCCCAGACAGCAGCTTAAAAAGCTTATTTTACTAATCTAAAATTTTAATTATCTATATTTGTTTTTAATTTATTAATTATTTTATTTATTTATTTAATTTTTTTAATTTATTTTATTTATTATTATTTTTTTCTCATTTTCTCTTCGCGCTCTGCACTACGTACTTTTTTTTTCCTCATTCGTCCCCACACTCTCCACTAGTGTAGCTTTTCTCTCTTTTTTTTTTTTTTTTTTATTACACCACGGGATTTTTTTTTTTCTCTTCCTCTGGAATGGGCCCCCCAGAGGAACCTGGCCCACCTCTTGACATCAGGTGAGTCAGTCTCTCTTTTGAGACGGTAAGTGTTTTACTGGGACTGGCCCACCTTCCCGTGGTGTGGACGAGTACCCAGAATCATCTGTCCAGGTGACTGATGCTTCTGGGTAGCCAAGAGGCCAGAACAGAACACACACAAACTTACGTCACGCACATATCTGGCCCATTTGTAGTGATACTGTTCTTCACAGAGATACGAGGCGGAGTTGAACAGACGTTCTAGGAGCCGCCCTTTACAAAAACACATGTCTAGGACGCAAAAATTTTGATTGGCGGAAATGTTCCCCTTAAAAGAGCGTGTTCGGACCACAAGAGGGTGTTCTGTGAGAATTTGTTTTGGAATTGGTTGGGGGGGGGAGGAACAGACGTTCTCCGTATAGGAGAATTTATATTAGCAGTCGGTCACGGAGCGGGTATCGGGAAAATCCCTGTCAGAGTAGCGCATATCAAAGGCGGGTTAACATCGCATGATATTGATTTCAGTGGACTATAGGGGTTTGCTCAACAAACCTACGTGAGACTGAAAATGGAAAGATCATGCCAGGAAACTAGATTCTATAAGACGACCGGGACAAGAATTAAAGCAAAATCGAGAGGAGCAAGTAAACAGTGGCGGCTACATTTCTTTCACCATGGAAACTGTAAATAAAATTTATTTACTGAATATACCCGCATTAACACAGACCTCACATTCAACCCCAAATCTTTGCCTTGAGTTTAGCCAAGAAGAACGTTCAGTCCTTTTAACTCCCGATACATACGTATTGCTAATTTCTTCATAAACTAAACAAGGTCACCAATCATGAACTACTAACTCATGAGCGGTTACCCTTGTTTTAGTAGCTTAATAAGATTTCTATGTCAAGCGTACAATCTAACCACAAACCCATGAATTTATCTTATTTTTAGTGCCAACTAGCACTGATTTTGTTGTACTTGAGTAGAATAGTAGTAGGAGTGTTTTAGAGTAATGGTAGTAAAAGGAAACAGGACCCAACCAACACTGTAAGAAACTTCTAGAACGATAAAGGATTCTGGCTGATTAACAAAGTCACAAATTGTGACTAATTTTCCTTGTATGCATGTATATAATTACAATTACTTGCCTTACTTGTTACTATTTGGTTATGCTAATTAAAAGTGAGTGTTTCATTGCAAATCTGGTTGGTATTTATGGTTTTAGCCCACTGTGTAGGTGTACCTACACAAGAGTCTACTCTGGAGTATGGCTTAAGATGCGCCTTCTGAATATCTTGTGACTGCCCAAGAAAATTGGGATATTCCAATTTCTGATCCCGGCTATAATGGGTGTCTGTTAGAAGACAACTAAGCAATAGAAGACAAAGGCCTACAGTATTAAAAGCGAAAAACTTTACATTGCATACAGTAATTGCGCTGATCTCGAGACCCAGCAGCCTTAGGATCCTGAAGCAATAGCACCCTGATAAATCTTACAGGCCTTGCAAGCAGGTCTGTAACGCTTATTAAAAAAAAAAAAAAAAAAAAAGGTAAACTGCAGCCATTATCAATCCACTACAGGATGGAAGCCTCATCAACGATTCATGTTGAGGGAAATGGGCCATAATCTGCCACTCTAGTCCAGTGCGGTTGGCAGATCGACCGTATTTAGCAATCAAGGGCTTGAACCGCGGCCTACTCAAAGAGCGAGTGCAGCAGAGGACGAGAAACTATAATATCGAGAATGAACAAGAGCAAAGAATTAAATAAAATAAGTTAATCATTATTCATCAATCATCATTAAATCATGAATTAATGTTTCACGCAGTCTTCTATCCATTACAGAGTAAATTCTGAGAAAGAGGGAATCGAGGTAATCTTCTTTTTTCAGTTTCAACAACTAGAGGATTCGCAGAGGTTGGAGTCTATTCGCAACTACACTGTAGCATTTCCTTGTCTTCAATCCCAACTTACTCTCCTATACCAATGATCAAACTGTTTATCAAATTTAGAAAACATATCCAAGTGCCAGCAATTTTTTTTTTTTTTAGGAGCATTAGCAACTAAGGCCATATTGCTCCGGGATATGCGGTGGTCATTCCCTGACCTTTCCGCATCCTCCGTATTTGGTGGTGACGGGTTCGAACCCCGGTCTAATCAAGAAGCGTGTGCTATGCACTGCTGCTCCTTCCCACCTGGCTACGGAGTCGCCTCTTGCCAGCAATTAATGCCGAGGTCATCCAGTAAACCCAACTTCTTGAAACCTACTTGGAATAAATTGGTCTGTAAATCAGTACGTCTTCCCAAATTTATGGAAATTTTTTTTTTTTTTTTTTTTTTTTTTAAATAGAGATTACACAAACGTAATAGTACTCCGGAAAAGGACGGATAGGAGGAATCATTCTTGCCTGAATTGAGGGACACCTTTGTTAGGATTTGGGGACTTTTTTCAACATGCGAGCCGGGTGTGTTTCATCTGCTTCCTTAAGAACCAGCCCTGTCAAGCCTGTTCATAAAGAAATACTACGTCGTTATAAACATAATAACATTATTCACGAATTTGCAGAGCCAATAAATGTTTTGTGGGAGATGAAAGCCCAAGAATGCCAAATGGGAACTGTATGAGGAATGCGGCAACTCCTCCCATCCAAATAATATTCTTTATGAAAGTCGGACAGGGAACTTTTTCCAACCAGACTCTGGTACAAACGGCTCCGTGAATGGTCGAAAAAAACAGCAAATTAAAAAAAAAAAAAAAAGTTATGCTCATATATATTTTTTCATTATAAACATTTATTATATGATTGATATAAAATAAATAAATAAATTTTCTGTTTATACTCCGGGACGACCAAACGGTCAGAGGAGTTCACAAGATAGACAGAATACAAGAAACAGCACCGTATTCAGCAATCACGGGCTTGAACCCCGGTCACTCAAGGCACGTGTATTTATGCACCCGCGCGCCTGACCACTAGGCTACGGCAACCTCTCAAAATTTTCTGTTTATACTCCGGGACAACCAAACGGTCAGAGGAGTTCACAAGATAGACAGATTACAAGAAACAGCACCGTATTCAGCAGTCACGGGCTTGAACCCCGGTCACTCAAGGCACATGTACATATGTACCCTCGCGCCTGACCACTAGGCCACGGCGGCACCATATGATGAAGAACAAAATATTTACATTAATAATATAACTATAAAATTATAATAACCAAAATAAGTAATTGCACTAAATATTAAAACAATCAAAATTCCCTTTATCAATGATGCTCCTATATATACTCAAAAAACAATAACTTTCCCAAAAATAGGTACCTCATACCCATTTCATTTATTATTTCCTCAGAACTTATACTGTATTTCTTTTTTCAATATTCATGAACACGAAATATTCTAAATGTTGCCGCTTCTTGAATTTCTCAATCTATTTAGAATTATTTTTAATTTATAAAATGGTCGTTTCCAAGTTAATGAGCTATTTTACTTTACTTTTCTCATAGAATGTTAATATAATAAATAAATAAATAAATTTTTTGTTTATACTCCGGGAGGACCAAACGGTCAGAGGAGTTCACAAGGTAGATAGAACAGCACCGTAATCGGTAGTCACGGGCTTGAACCCCGGTCACTCAAGGTACGTGTACTTATGCACCCGCGCGCCTGACCACTAGGCTACGGCGGCCTTACAAATGATTAAGAAACAATATATATAAGAATAAATAAATTAAAATACATTTGTGGAATTCTCTCGCCTGTTAAAGAGACCCCAATGTACAGCGCCCTTCGCCCAGTGAACCTTATGGCCAGTCTCCCCCCTGTTTTTATTTGAAGATAAAGAAGAAAAAAATCCATTCCCGAGCCTGGTTCACCATTCAGATTAACACATCCGGATTGGAATGCACAACACAGATACTGTTTCCAGCTCATAATGTGTTCCCCATACTCGGCAATAGGCTCCTGATGAACCTGTGCTGGTGTGATGCCTTTTTCAAGAAGTGAAGGAATCATAACTCCTCACTCGTATATTTGTTAAACTCTCAAATATCACGGACATTTTGGGTTGGATATCATTGGATATCACGCAAAATCCCTTGACCAGATCTAGCACCCTCTTTTCGCTAGTGAAACAAGTACTCGCCTCTTCAACGACTACCGGTGAAATGCTTACACTCGTGATCTACGTCATGTGCTTGTTTATACCTTATTTTTGCAACATCCCTCATTGTTGCACAAATTCCCTAAGTTATATACAGGTATAAATGGCTTATGTTACCAATTTATGGACAATTTCAGTGGAAACGTTCGGTGAAACACAAGCAGTTGCTCTTGACATCACGAAGTCTTTCGATCGTGTTTGGCATAAAGGTCTTCTAAACAACCTTCCTTCCAACCAATTACAAAAAAAAAACTGTTTTTTTTTTTTTTTTTTTTTTTGTAATTGGTTATCCAGTTTTCTCTCTGACCGCTCACTGAGGGTGATGGTAAATACTTTGTTTTCGATATCCATTTAATCCAATTCTACATATTTATCTGATTAAAAAAAAAGAAAATTGGAAAATATACATAGGTGCGAAGCTACAAATTCTGCCCCGCTATGCTCTAACAATACCGAACCAACCTTCAGACCTAACGGCCGATATGGTAGCTTCGCCACTAAGCTCACAAAAAGCAACAAGGAGCCACAATTATAGCAAACCCAACGTCGAATTTATATAATGCACTATACGTATTTCACTGTACCAGTGTAGTACTTGCATTGTTTTAACAGAGAGAATCAGTCAACCATCCCAAATGTACATTGGTTAAACAATCCCATGAATAGTTTTTACATGGAAAACCATCAAAAGTTCTTGATGCCTTCAAAGCACGAGGTAGCGTTGCAATTATCGCTCCATAACTAGACACAAGCTGTTGAAAAACGTTATCGGTAGCGTGCAGACAGAGATATTGGGGGGAGGGGGGGGGTTGTGTGCCTTATCACTGACATACAGCACTCGACTGTGACCTCAAACTGTGTTCATATCAACGTTCTAGGGTAGCAGCACATTTTACGAGTGGTATATTAGGTTAGTTACCGTATGCACCTACTAATCTTGATTTTTTTTTCCCCTCTCAACAACGAATACTAAAATTTTTTTTTTTTTTTTTTTTCGTTTCCTTGTCAGCTGCTTTTGGATGACCAAAAACAACTAGCAAGAAACTTACCCTTCGTTTTGCAGATTAATGCCACAATTTTCTAATTTCCTGTGATTAAGCCATGAAAGTCGTCAGCAATTCTGTGCTGACAACTTTCAGAGGACTCGGAATACCGTAACAATGCCATATATATAACTGGTTTCTGTTCTATTATCCTAATGAACGTTCCGTTTCGTTAAATTTTCCACTTCTAGCCGGTTAATCCAATATGAAAATAATAAATGGTGATAATTAAATTACAGGTAGTTCTCGTTTTATCAAGTATCAACAAATTCGAAATATGAACATTAATTGCAAAAAATGAATGTTAAACATTCATAAATACCGCATTCCAAACCACGTGCGTAGCTATACAATACAGTGTACCCAGCTTTACGATATTAATCAGTTCCAGAGACACCATCGTATCATTAAAATATCGTAATAATAACACAATATTTTTTGGTAATGTAATTCGTTTCAAAATCTCAGAAGTTCAAATTTTCGCTGTATAACTAAGCTATTTATCTCTCTAAAATGTAATTTTTAAGGTCACGGGCGTGACCTTAAAGCCATATAAAAAGGTCATGAGTGTGGTTTGTAAATTGTATTAGTTACCAATTGAAATCATTAAAATGCGCTACACTTTCATCGTTATCATATGTCCCCGTTATAAGAACCAATTTTAAACGCCTTTGTGATATTTTTCGGAAGCACATTTCTGGAGGTAAAGACTATAAAACAAATTGCACTTACCGGTTTATTGGGCTTTTCTGTTACTGCAAACAATTATTAACGGGCAGTAACCTGTACGTTATTGCATTTGTGAAAATACCGATAGATGGAATTGTGTGGTTTTTTTACGTTATTATGGTGTTTCCCCTTTACTGAAATCTTCAATCGTATAAAAAACATAAATTTTCTGAATCTTCTCTTCATTCCTTTTTTTAAAGCTTCGTAAACTTTTTACTCCACGCGAATCGTGTTGCAATTTGTGTGTGCCGTAAAAAATGCTTATGCATGCAATCGTGAAATTTATAATTAAAAGAGAAGATTATCTTGGAAAGAAACGCCTCTTGAAACATTTCTGAAGAAGACTACTCCTTGTGCAACAAACCAATGAGTACCCAGTCAATAATGAGTGAGCAACGAGTGTGCATTTAGTCGATGATGATGACGAAGAAAAAACATACATTCTTTAACATTTGTAAGTCATAATTTCTTTATTATTATAATTTGCTTGATTTTACAGACTACGTTTTAATTTCTTTCGATAAATCAATCATTGTTTAAACAAACTAATTAGCTAACTAATTTCATTGTTGAAACATAACACTGATTTTTAACCTTATTCCTATGGGAAATAAATTCCCGCTTTACGAGCGCGCTAGGAACGAATTAACTCGTAAAGTCGAAAACTATCTGTATTTACATTACCATAAAGATTAAAATAAAACAACTTTTAACAAACTATCATTATGAGAGCGCATATTCTTTCGCAAGGAAAGAGAAAATATCCCCCCCCCCCGCTTCAGAGAAGTGTTTTTGTGGCCTATAAGCATCTCCGAGTTTGATATACCTACTTTAAAGGAATGCAAACTTCGATTAATGCCAGGGGCTCATATCTGATGAGAATGGGCTTGGAACACCAAGAGTCCCGAGCTGGATATCATCATTTTTCTCTTTCTTGGTGATTTCCTTCCCTTTTCTCTCTCTCTCTCTCTCTCTCTCTCTCTCTCTCTCTCTATATATATATATATATATATATATATATATATATATATATATATATAATTAATAATTTTTTTTTTTTTTTTTGGTTGGTGCAGCATAAGCTTGCACTTAATAAGCTTAATCTTGTGAAATTAAGCCTAATTTCACTAAAATCATAAGCTTAATTTTAAAAAATAAGCTTAAAGCTTAATTTCACTAAAATCATAAGCTTAATTTAAAAAAATAAGCTTAAAGCTTAATTTCACTAAAATAAGCTTTTTTTTGGCTGGTGCAGCATAAGCTTCCTTGCACCATACAGCTGCTAATAATAATAACTAGGTAAATAAATCAGAATATATTTAATTAAGTTTGCTCTGATAAGTGTACTGTATATTCTTCCTCCTCCTCATTATACCTTGTCTCATGTCACAGATTAGAAATCTGTGGACTCATGTAGCCAAGAAGTCAACAATTTTTAAATATACCATAGCTACATAAATATCATCAAGGACACAAAAAAAATTAGAAGGGACTAATACAAATAAGTCATGAAGAGAGGAAGTGCTGAAAACACCAGTCCTCGTGTTATTTGACTGAACCTATCAGGGCCGTGCAAGTGGGATGTACATTGGATGAACTGCACCAGGGCCCCTAATATGTGTAATAAGGGCCCTATGTTGCCCAACTCACCAATCTCAAACCATGTTTGAACCTAGGGACTAGGATCATGCATTTGTGTGTATGAACCTAGGGACTAGTCACACATTTGTGTATGCGCATACACCTGACAATGTGGCTGGCATTACTGCACACATTAATACACATACATAAAAACACATGTGCAAGCACATACACAAATGCACATTGTGTATATGAACCTAGGCACCAGTGTTTTTACGTAAGTTTTAGAAAATGCATGAGGAAGGATGTTCCATAGAGAAGAAGAAATCATAAATGAGGAAATTAAATCAGTGAGCATGGATTTGAACTATGGCTTAGAATGGACCAGAGTGCACCAAAATGGCATTCCAGTTTGCATTGTTAATGTCATATACATACTTAATTATTAAAAATAAAATAATTTACTGGGGATCATTCTGTTTCATAAAATTTTCCATTTTGACCAGTGAACTGAACTATGAATGAATGTTGAATGGGTGAGGTACATACTCAGACTGGTTTTGAATAAGGTGATGTCAGGGCTGTAGTGGAAGATATGCGCAGGTATATGCCATATACTCTCTGGATTCTTTTAGGTGAATAGCGTATACCTCTAGTTTTTGAAAGACTTGGAAAAAAACAAATATTATTAAAATATTTACGGAAAATTAAAAAATACATTTATTAGAATTTGATGCTTAGGCGATACTTAGTTTTATTATTGTTAATATAAATGCTGTATATATAAGTAAGTAAATATGCCTTGTATACATACACAGGTATATGCCGTATACCCTATGGAATTCGATTAATAAGCACAGTATACTCTCTGCATATGTAATGCTCACAGAATATATCTTCTGCTAATTTTACAATTACAGCATTGGATGTTGCTAATAGGAGATGCTACCTCAGAAGAACAGTGACCATGGAAATATCTGCAGAAAAAACATGCAGAAGAAACTGTTTATGTAATAGGAAATGGGGCAGGTTTGTAAGTAAGATCATCAGTTAACCTTATCACCTTCTTTTGGATGGAGTGTAAAAGTTTAAGTAGGGCTTTAGGTGCACCACCCTAAAAAGCATCCCATACTATTCACAAACCACCCTGTAAAACAATATTGCATGGGTGGGCAGATTTGCAATTTGCACTGTCAGCAACTATTTACGAGAAAACTAAGAGTGAAAGAGAAAGCTACTTTTTTTCTTTTCAATGCAGAAGAAATATTAGCAATATGTTTATGCCGAGAAAGATTAAAAGTCTGGATTCTTCGCCTAGTGAGCACTGTAATTGTCTAGAAAATGAAGTGTTTTTAAAAATGAGCAAGGAAGCAGTATATTTTTCTGTAAAATGTAACACACGACTGGATTTCAAAAATGGGGAGAAGAAAACTTAGTTAACTAAATTTTCTTCTTTTCTGTAGAATTATCTAGAGATAAGAAATGAATTTAAGGAACTGGTAATTGATATTAAAAATGTTGTAGCTCTTTTATTGGAGCAAAAATTCTAAAAATGGAATGTAATGTACTATTATGCACAGAACTATGTAAAGGTTTAGCAGTTAAAAGGTCATTAATATAAAAAATAATAATACAGTACTTCTGTTTATACTCTGGGATTTGCACATATGAGTCAGAGGGGTTTATAAGACAGACAGTACCATATTACCATATTTTGTGGATTCAAATAAGAAACAAACGCAAAAGAAAGAACCACAGAGGAATGTATTAGATGACAAAAGCCATCTACAATCATGCACAGAGAGCAGTCAAAGAAAAACTGAATGCCCAATTACAAAATATCAGGACACAATAACATAATGTTTATTTAGAAGACCATTACGCTTAACATAATTAAAAGCCATAGAAATGTCAAGAGCAACTGCTTGTGTTGCTCCAAACTTTTCCATTGTTCTTGTCTAAAGATGATTAATATAAAACAGGATATCGCTAATAGGTCAACACTGATGGGGCTCATATTCATATAAAACTATAGCAAATTACAACTGAAAACTTAACATGATCCTCTTCCACCCCCATATCTTACCTTATCCAGCAGAGAAGGTATAAGACTTTAACAGAGGATATAATTGCCTCATCCAGACAACACTCACCCAGGGAGCTCATGCTGTTAATGAGTATTCAAGCAACATGATGATTCCAAAGCATTCTCCCAGGAGAGCAATTCATAACTCACATTAAGCTTCTACAGATAGGAGCTGACTACGCAAAATTAATCTCCGGAGATCATCCCACAAGCTATGCCCTGTTGGGAAGGTCATTATCACCCATTAGAAGGAACTGAAGCATAATGCAACCCCAAAACACTCTGATATGGGGTTTGAGAATTTTGTCTTTGTATGCAGTTCATCTCTCAAAGATGTGGAGCCCAAACTGTGAGCCCACCAATTCCAGGTGGCTATCCCTTACCATGACATTTGTGAGTTGGTTCCCAGATGAAGATAGATCAAAAATCTGCTCTCATCCGTGAACGTCACATTGGACAAAGTTCAGCAATATTTACAACAGCAACTAAAACAGACTATTCTCTATGATGAGGTAAGAGGGACAGAAATCATGGGTGACAAATTGTTAATGACAGTGTGCAAGCCATTATCTTGTATATTGTCATTGATGCTTGTCGTAGAGGGTGTTCAAGGCATGACAGATAGTGCTTTCTACCTGAGAGTCTAAAATGTTAATAGAATGGATATTCAGGTCCCACTATGAGTCAAATGGACCAAATTTCAGAGAAGTAAGGTGGTTCTACAACAACCAAATCATGTGCTTATACCTTCGTGAGAGCAGGACTGTTGTTACCACTGGATATACCATCCATGTGGAAAGTCTGAAACACTGCACCTAGTATTCTGGAGGTGGCCATCTAGATATGAACCAACATAAGCAGGGGTCAAGGTGGTGACCACATCACACAGCCACCCCTCTGTGACACTAGGTAGTAGATACTCTTATCATCCACACAATACCTGCACACCAGTTTGCTTACTGAAAGCTTGAAGTGTGAAATTCATGTTTAGTAGTCTCCACAGCAAAGCTCTGGCAAAACCCATCTCTTCTATCGTGCAGCATGAGTGATGTATTTTGAGATTATCATAGGCATCATAACAAGATCCAGTATTCCTTACATTTTGAGGATACACTTCTAAAACAATTTTCACAATCTGACTGTTAGGTAATTCACTGGAACAAACCCATGGAAACTCTTTACATACAGATCAGCAAGTGTATATTCATATTTTTCTTGCCGCTTCTACTCTGCAGTTAGAGACTGAAGGAATTGCTAACTGGCAGAGTAGCTAACCGTGTGGAGAAGACTTTATTGAAGCTAAATTATATTGAGGAGTAGGATATATTCTTGTATGTGTTTATGACATCCAAAAATTTTGTTAATTCATAAATATTAACTTTCTACTTTTCTGAATGCATAATGAATGAGCAACCAAACAGAAAAAACTTATTTTCAGAGAGAGATCTAAACCAC
Source organism: Mastigoproctus giganteus (assembly GCF_048544385.1). NCBI lineage: Eukaryota > Metazoa > Arthropoda > Arachnida > Uropygi > Thelyphonidae > Mastigoproctus > Mastigoproctus giganteus. The sequence continues at coordinate 172,694,519 of NC_143577.1, forward strand.
CCAAAAACTTCTTCAATCATTTCAGTTTGTAGGTGCAAATGAAATATCCATTTTCACCTACAATCTACCAAGCCCCACTCAGTTTTTGTGTCAGAATCTCAATTATCAGTTGCCTCAACCACTACTTTGTTGCTCTAATTATTCACTCCATTATTTACAGGGACACCGCAAGCGTGTAGGTGAGGTAAGTGTCACTTACAGGTGGTAGTTCAGGAGGGTGCCAAAAAATGTTTGAAATATACAAGTCGGACCTCTGTTTAACGAACTTCTTTATAGCAAAGTTTTCTAGTTAGCAATATTTCTTGAATACCCCTTGGTAATTACATTTAAAATAGTTTCTGTAGAACAAAGAAAATATCCATATAGCAGATTACGTGAGACTTAATTGGGAACGCATTGTTCGCACCTCTGGCCTTCAGGCAATTGAGGTAATTAGTGCTGCTACTACTAAGCACGAATTAAGAGCCAAAGGGATTACCATTCAGCAACTTGGTACTCTTAAAACCTGTCCAACCACCAGTCCCACCATATGCAACCACTGATTCTTCTCACCTGTACATTACTAGACAATTTCACGTGCATTAACGATGAGAATTGTTGATGCACATCAACAGAAATGCTTTTTTTTTTTTCTTTTTTTTTTTGTTCTGTGGGGTAAAGAGAATTTGATATAAACTCGACCGGACAATCACTCTATTCTTCGGCCATGCATGCAATGGAGATACCCATGTTCTGAAGTTCAGCCAGAATAATATATAGGACACTATTTTTTGCACGCCAATGCATAGTGTTCAGGGGATCTTCAAAAGATTTGTGAAAATGGCAATGGTAACTTTTTAAAACTTACTGAAACAACTGCTAAATTTGATTCAGTTATGGCTGAACATATTCGCCGTATTCAGAAATCTGAACCGAAAACTATCGTGCATTATTTGGGTGATCAAATACAAAATGAAATTATTGATATAACTTCACAAAATATTACGGATAAAATACTAGAAATGACTAGAGAAGCTACAAATTTTGCTATGATTTTACTATACTGAAGACAAAAATAAAGATATGGATACAAGGAAACTTGCTAAATCAATAGCCTTAAAAATACATCTTATAAGTTTCTTTGTTCAATTATAATTTGGAATGATATTAATCTGGTAAATAAAATGCTCCAAAAAAAAAAAAAAAAAAGGATTCTGATATACACGAAACTCTTGAATGTAATGTCTACAAAATATCACAGATTATTTTAAAGAAAAAAAAAAAAAAAAAAAAAGCAGAGAAAACAGTCCAAAAAAATTTTTCGATTTGTTTAATAATATGGCTACTATCCATTGCCATTGAAGCTTCATTTTCAGAAGCAAGCACTGTAAGGAAAATATTGAAAAAAGTCATTTTGATTATGAAAGTAGAGATGAAACTATTCAGGATCCACAACAAAATTTTTAAATTAATTTTTTTCTTTCAAATTATGGACAACAATTTTCTTGTTAACTGAAAGGTTTACAAATATGAAAGAACATGTAGAAATATTTAAAATGTTTTATAATATTTCTGAATTTAAAAAAATGGTCAGATGATGATTTATTAGATCATTGCAAATATTTACATATTAAATTAAGAGACACTGATCATAATGAGTCCAATATTGATGGTTTAGCATTATCTGAAGAACTTAAAAGTACTTCAAAAGACAACCATTTGAAGTTTTACAATATATTTTTTAAAAACGATTTTACAGATACTTCTCCAAATGTAGAAGTTGCATTAAGAATTTTTCTAACTTTACCAGTTTCAGATGCCTCAGGTGAATGGATTTTTTTTAAAATTAATCAAAAATAATTTACAATCAACAATGTCTCAACAACAACTCTAATTTGGCAATAATTACAATAGAAAATGATCTTTTGGAATAAATAAATAAACATAAATGAAATAATAAATTTGCACTTCATAATTTGCATATCATAAACATAAATTTGTATAATTTTTTAATATTATAATTTTCCTTTTATTTTATTATTGTGGGTGCGATTACTATGATTTAGAATTTAAAGTTTATTTCCAGAATTTCAGAATGATTTTGTTATTTTTGTTTATTGTTTCATTATATTATATGTGAGATATTATGTAATTCTTTTAAGAATTAATAATTATTTACGCCTTATTTAATTTTTGATCCAAATATTTTGGGGCGGCAAATTTAATTTTGTTTACAGGCGGCACATAGGTTTGCAGCGGCCCTGATTATTTATACTGTATTATATTGCTTATAATTCCTATACTGTAAAGAAGGTACTTGTGCATGTCTGACCCAATATTTATTGTCAGCTCCCAATTTGGAATCACCTCTTTTTTGTTCCTCTGGCTTAAAATCTCTCTATCCCATTCTGTCAAATTCATCTGTAGCCTCTATTGTTTTCTCCCAACTACCAGAATACCAGACAATCCTAACTAGATCCAATAATCCTGATCTTTCCCTCACCGAGAACTCTTCCAAGTACACAGTCAATGTTAGTGGGCCTCTTAGCATCTCAGATAACTTGGATTTCTTCTCAATTGGAATGTATCTCTCATTGCCATTCTCATAATTTTGTGTCATTTAGCATTATAATAATGTGATGCGATAATCGGTGTAATTTCTATTCCACTTTTCCTTGGTCAAATTACTGTTCAAAATCTTCTGATCCAAATGTTTGCTTAGATTGTGTCAGTGAAATTATTGTTGTAAGGATGAATTGCTTTATTCCCCCCCCCCCTAAAATCTCATTCTTTATAAATTTGACCTCTGTTTTCCAATAAATGTACTAAGGTTGTTTAAAAATAAGAAGTCTATGTAGCATATCACAATTGGCTTGTATACAAATCTCCAGCTTCATTTTTCTGCCTACACTGAAACTCACAATAACTTTAAAACAGTAATTAATCAATCCAAAATTAAACTGATTTTGAACAGCCTAAGAATAGAAAACCTGTCCAAATGGTAGTCTTTTTAGCCAAACTGCAGTACAACATTCTGATTTCTCTGCCAAAGCTGCTACCTCTGTCCACCTGTACTCCCACCTATGTTACAACTTTATGATTCTATTACATCCACAGCTAAGGACAAAGCAGACTTAGTAGCATGCTACCTTCCTTCTAACTGTTGTATCACCGGCCTTAATAAATTACCTACAACCATATCGAATACATTCCACTCAGTATTCCATGGTCTCCTCAAGAAGAAAGTTAAAAGAATTTTGAACAATCTTGGTGTCAAGAAAGCTCTGTATCCTGATGGCATTTTTCCTGAAAACCTGTGCTCCTTAGTTGCCCCTGTTCTCTGTCAAGTTTCACATTTTCTTATTCCACTTTGGTTTCATCTTCTGATTGCAAATTTGCTCACATCCAACCAGTTCCTAAAAAGGGTGACAAATGCCTCCTTTTCAATTATCATTCCCCTTACCTACACTATCCAAAGTAATGGAGAAATCCATCAATCACCAACTGTTAAGCTAACTCACAACCGTCCATGTGATTAATGATTGCCAATATGGATCCATAGTATTGATCCATGGGTGCTATACTGTCTTATGTTACTCATATTTGGACAAATTCAAGGGTTTAGTCCTGCCAAAGCTGCAACTTCTCTTCAACTATACTCCCACTTCTGTTACAGCTTCATGGTTCTATTGCATCCTCAGCTAAAGATAAAGAACTCTGAATATCACACTACTTTTCTTCAACTCTTGAATCAATAATCTTGGTAAGCAACCTCCTACCATATCCAATACACTTGGTGGCATAGCCAGAGTAGAGTCAGCAGGTACATTGTACCCCTTGATGCCAAAATCCGGTATTGTGACACTTTTTCAGAAAGCAAAAGGTGCCTTTTTTGTGAATTTCAATTTGCATCTTTTTTTCTGAATGTGCCTGCTGATAAAAAATGCTGGCTATGCCACTGAATACACTCTACTTGATGCTATCCATGATCACTCAACAGAAGGATATTAAAAGAATTTTGAATACTCTTGATGCTAAGAAAGCTCCAGATCCTGATAGCAGTTCTCCCCCCCCCTCTTGTTTTCATAACTCAAGCATTTGTTCTCAACATTTCTAAGACTTTTGATCATTTATGGCATAAAGGTCTTCTAAACAAGCTTTTGGATTGCTGACTGTTCATTTGCAATTGAGCATCCAGTTTTCTTTCTGACTGTCACTGAGGACAATGGTAGATTCTCTAACTTCTCCACTGATGCTGGAAATCTCTAAGATTCAGTTCTTTCTCTCCATTCTTTTTCTTTTGTATATTAATGATCTTCTTCTGAGTAAAAATCCTACCCATAGTTTTGCTGGTAATAGCAGACTACATTCCACCTTGCAATCTGAGAAACCTTGCCATGCACAATCAGTTTCAATGTCTGAAATATCCACCCAATTCCTTAATAAATCTCCAGTCAAATTGCCAGGTAATAGCAATAGTATTTGCCATATAGTGCAAGGAAGCCAAGGCTTTTGCTGCACTGGCAAAAAAAAAAAAAAAAAAACAAGTAGATAAGAAAAGTTGATTCAAACTGTCAGCCTCAACTACCTGCAAGGGCAACTTGTTCCAGCTATCAACAACTCACTGGCTTAAAGAAAAGGTAATCCTCCAATAAGGCAAAGATAACCTAATTGGCTTCAATCCTTCTAATGTAACTTTATCTAGAAATCTTTGACATCAAAAATGAACATATTTACTTGTTGCCATCTGACTTCAATTTCTGTAGATTGTAATTTTGAGCAATACATGTGAAGGAAGGTTGTTCCAGGGAACAGAAGCAGAAAGATAAATGAGGAAATCTGTAAGTTTGGAGTTGGACAGTGAATGGATGTTGACTGCTTCAGGCTCATGTACAGACTACTACTTTGGAAGACAGCAGTGGAATTAGATACCAGTTAAGAATAGTGCCTATGGAAGTATACAGAAGAAGGCATATTCAGCAGAAACTGAATGTCTATGAGACAGACTCGATCAGACTGGAAAAAAATCGAGACAATCCTGTACAGGAAGTGATATTTATAATGTGTGTATACCAAGGGAGTAGAAGTCATGATAATCTCTAATAGAGATATGTGATCTTGTCTAGAAATCTGTGACATCAAAAATGAACATAGTAGTCCTGTCTTATTTCTCCCAAGAAAATCTACTACCTCTATGCTCATTTTTGATATCACAAATTTCTAGACAAGATCACATATCTCTATTAGAGATTATCATGACTTCTACTCCCTTGGTATATGCACATTATAAATATCACTTCCTGTACAGGATTGTCTCTCTTCTTTTCCAGTTTGATCAAGTCTGTCTCATAGACATTCAGTTTCTGCCGAATATGCCTTTTTCTGTATACTTCCATAGGCACTATTCTTAACTGGTATCTAATTCCACTGCTGTCTTCCAAAGTAGTAGTCTGTACATGAGCCTGAAGCAGTCAACATCCATTCACTGTCCAACTCCAAACTTACAGATTTCCTCATTTATCTTTCTGCTTCTGTTCCCTGGAACAACCTTCCTTCACATGTATTGCTCAAAATTACAATCTACAGAAATTGAAGTCAGATGGCAACAAGTAAATATCTTCTGTCTTCTCTGCCTTCAATCCATACATGGTAATAAGTACAACAGGTTCTAACAACTTTTATATTTGGGGTTTTTATATTTTTACACACACCCTAAGAACAACAACCCAGACTTCTCTCCTACAGCCTATAGGGTACAGCTTGACAGAGTATTCATTCTTGAGACAGCTGTAAATTCAGGAGAGTCATACTTCTGTCAGTCAGGACAATGGATCCATCTCATGTTGTAATTAGTGTTGCACACTGTTGTTCAACCTTATGTGGCTCTCCAGGATACCTCTCCTGCAACTATCTCCAAAATCAGGATATCCCATTTGGGTTGATATTTTGGAACCTTGCCTGCATGATATTCTGTGACGTTACAGGTATTACAGTTTTACCACTTGTCACTTTTTGGGAGATGTTTGAGTTTGAATCCCATAAGGTACAGGCACTGTAGTTAGCTGATCTCATGTACAAAGAGATTTGCCTTTCTGTATTAATTATTCTGATTACCTTTTCGGCCCACATTCAGTGCAGCCCATGAACACACAAGCATACAACAAATCCATCAAAACCAGAGTACCATAAGATTTGGCACACTATGGCCTAAATATCAAGTACAGAAAAATTCCACAAGGGGGAATAAAATAAAAGGCTTCCTACACCTGTGATTGGTTTGCTTCCGTCCAAACAACAGCTTGTGTTGAAAGAACCTGCTCACATGGAGTCATTGGTTCAATTGCATCAGATACCAAACAACTTACTCAAATCCATGAAAACTGATACCAAGGACATTTGAGCAAGGATACTCAGGATAGTGATGTAATCAGAAGAATTCCATTTTAAACCCCTGAAGTTTGTACATCACATGATGGGCATATGTGTCACTTACATCAATTACTTTATCTAATGCACAGAATTATAGTTCCATTTAGAAAGAGCAGGCATAAAAATTCATCTATATCTGATTAATTGATTTAAATACCCAAAACTAGCAGAGAGTGGAGTTAATCTTTTATCCAAACTATTCCCAGTCCATGGTTGCACCTCTACTGGCTCCACATCATCTGTTATTTTTTATATACAACTATGGTTTGTACTCTTATGATGATGAAAATTTTGCTGCTCTAAACCTAGCTCATTATATGTATTAGTATATATAGGGGTGAGCCTTTTGGCTGGCTCCTATCTATAGTGTTTTTTTTTTTTTTTTTTTTTTTAGGTCCTAGACACTGAAATCACGTCAGAAAATTAAGTGACAGGACCTGCCAGAGTAAATAACTATAATATTGGTGTACCTGGTCTGCCTCCACGAGGCAGAGTGTGACCAACATTGGGTCCCATTAGCAGTCCAGCGGCTAAATGAACAGAGGAACAACGGTACACGAACTACACATATACAAAATCCATACACCTTTAAACCTCTTGCATTGAGTGTTCTGTTTCATACCCACAATGTATACTATGTGGAGACGGGGGAAACCCTTGGTGCCGTTTGACATTAAACAACACTCTACACATATTAGTATTAGCAATGGCTGCATGGTGCAAGGAAGCCTATGGCTTATGCTGCACCAGCCAAGAAAAAATAAAAAATAAAATAATAAGAAGAAAATTTTAAAAAAATAAATAAGAAAAAAGGAAATACACAATCTATACACTTCCCTCCTCCTCCCATAGGAAACTATCCAGCTGACCTTTGAATTTCCCCAAGCTGTCAGCCTCTACCAACCCATGTAGGTAACTAAACATCCTCCCCCATTATAAAATGAAATTATGCCCCCTAGTTTTAGAATCATTTATAACTGTGAAAATTCATCCTCATTCATTTTATTTGTGTCTCTCAGAGCCTCAAACATCTCCTCTAAGGTGTCTAGTTTCCAAGTTCTGCAACCCACATATTCGAAGTCTTTCCTCATATGGATGCCCTTTTGCAGATCTCACCAGGCGAGTTATACGTTTTTGGACCCTTTCAAGAATCAATGTCTTTCTTTAGATGCGGTCTCCATATTCCAAGTGTGGTCTAATGATAGCCTTACATAATGGGATTAAGACGTCCTTATCTCCACTAGCAATTGTTTGATAAATCATCAATAGAACACCGTGGGCCTTCCTTGCAACCTGTCTACAATGCTTGGAGAACTTCATGGCTGACTGTATAACACAACTAAGTCCAGTAGTGGAGAATGAAAGAGACCTGAGGGTAATTGTGCAGTCAGATATGAAGTTTTCTTAGCAGTGCAGACAGGCTGCCAGAGTAGGTCATGGGGTCTTGTCAATGATATACAGGAATTTTGCAAGCAGGGATTAGGAGGTGATTATCCCCTTGTATAAGGCAATGATCAGGCCACACCTTGAGTATTACATACAGGTCTGGAAGCCTCTTTTTAGGAAGGATATAGAATTGCTAGAATGAGTACAGAGAAGGGCAACAAGACTGTTGAAGGGAACAAAGGGGTGCTCTTATGAAGAAAGGCTTAGTTCTGCAAATTGCAGCTTCTGCAGACTAGGCACCTGCGAGGCAATCTGATTGAGGTGTATAAGGCCTCGAATGGATTGAGCAGGCTCAAAGCTGATGGGATTCTTTCTCTCCTCTTGCTCAGATTACAAACCTGAGGGGGCATAGATTCAAACTGAGGAAAGACAGTTGTAGAATAGATGTGTGAAGTTTACCTTTAGCCAGCAGGTAGTTGATTGCTGGAATAAACTTACATCTGTTGTTGTGAAAGTTGATAGCTTAAATAAATTCAAGGCAGAACTAGACAAATATTTGGAATGAATGAATCAGTGAAATGGAAAGGTTTTTTTTTGTTGTTGTTGTTGTTTTTTTTTTGTGATGCTGTATAAGCTTGCTTTCTTGCATCATGTACCTCTACTAATGCTAATTTCCTCCACAACCAGCTTTAATTCAACTCCACCTAGTGTATAAGCTATTTTGAGATCTGTTCCCCAGGTGTAATACCTTACACTTTTCTGTATTAAAGCACAGCCATCATCATCCATCCCTTAAGTCTATCTAGGTCACACTGAAGAAGCTATGCTTGGCGGTGATCATTAACTACTCTATCAATCTTTACATCATCTGCAAATTTAGATATCACACCCTCCATCCCGTCATCGATGTCATTTATGAAAATCAAAAACAACAGTGGTCCTAATATTGATCCTTGAGGAACCCCAATTGTTACATCAACCCAATCTGAGGAATAACCATTTATCACAACCCTCTGCTATCCATCTAAGGATTTTCCCTGTGATTCCAACCTGTTCCAGCTTATAAAGTAACTGCTCATGTGGGACTGTCAAATGCTTGGCTGAAATCCAAAAAAACAATGTCGAAATTATTCCTTAAATCCAGCTCTTGAGTGACCCTATCAAAATAGCTAAACATGATTTTCCCTTTACAAAACCATGTTGAGTATCCTTCAGAATTCCATTTCTATCTAAATGATCCTGAATTCCACCCTTGATCACTGTCTCCATGATTTTCCCTACTACTGAAGTTAGACTGACCAGCCAATAATTTCCCACTTCACTGAGATAATTTTCCACTTCACCCTTATGTATTGGAGATACATTGGCACTTTTCCAATCCAACAGAATCACTTCCGAGTTGTTGTTATTTGGTTTTTAGGAGCATTAGCAACTAAGGCCATATTGCTCCGGGGATATGCGGTGGTCATTCCCTGACCTATCCGCATCCTCCGTATTTGGCATCTCACGGGCTTGAACTCCGGTCTAATCAAGAAGCATGTGCTACGCACTGCTGCTCCTGCCCATCTGGCTACGGAGGCACCCACTTCCAAGTCCAGTGATGCTCTCATAATTAGCCTCAATGGTTCAATGCAATCACTTGCCGCCTCTCTCAAGATTATAGGGTATATGCTATCAACCTCAGGAACTTTTCTGGCCTGTAGGCTCGAAAGTTTTTTCATTAAATGATCATGTGAAATTTCAACATCATTAATTACATTTTTGTCAACTTCACTCGCATAATTTCTCATTGACACAAAGGGTTTTCCTTCTTTAAATATTTGTATAAGCCCCAGGTTCCTTGCACCATATGGCTAATAATAATAAACTGATACTTATTGTGTTACTTGTAAAATGAATTGTTTTTATAAAATAATTAAAAAAAAAAAAAAAAAACTGAAAAATTGTTGGGCCCCCAATACCTTCCCTCCTCTCATATAACAAACTGAATTGTGCTTTCTGAAAATTACTATTAATCATGAAAACCATTCATTTCAAACTGCTGTCCTACCTTTTCTCACATATTAAAGACCTGGTGTATTCACGATTAACCAGAACATAAAAGTGTTTAGGGTGAGGGGCCACCAGTGGTTTCCCATAACTGCACATTCAGGAGAACCTCAGAGATCTTGGAGTTATCCAAGATCATTTGTTATTATTAATTACAGTAGTGCCTCAAAAATACACTAGCCAGACTTAAAAAAAAAAAACCCTACAAGTGCCAGGTTTTTATTGAGAATTACAGCTCTGATTCATACTATCTAATTAATATTTCCAAATGCCAAGTTCTTTCTGTATGTCACTGTTCCTACATATTTACAATATATAAAATCATCCATTTTGTGAAACATTAACACCAGTCCACAAATATAGTACTTAAATGGTAAAGTAGTATGTATTTAGCTTTTTTTTTAACAAAATTTGATTACTGAAATCATATCATGCTATTTATATCTCGTATTAAAAACTAATGGACATTTGCAACACCTCACAAAATTTGCTTCTTAGGCAAATATGTTACCCAATGGACCAATCCAGCAATACAGGTTAATATTTTGGCTCAATTCTGGCAACTAACACGTGCTGCCAACATCCATTTACTGTCCAACTTCAAACTCACAGAACCAACTTTTCATCTTCCTCATTTATTCATTCAACTGCCGTTTTCTGGAACAACCTTCCTTCGTATGTATTTCCTGAAAATTACAGTCTACAAATGTTCAAGTCTAATGTCAGCAAATATCTTCTTTCGTCTTCTCAACCTCCAACCCAGACATGGTACTAAGTACTATAGGTTCTAATACCTCTGGTGTTTGGAGTTTTCATAAAAAAACACATATGAATCTCATGAAATCAGAACTAATAAGAACTGATGTATTAATGTTTGCATGTTGGATAAACTTTTGAAAAAAAAAAATTTTTTTTTTCCAATTCAAGCACTGTTAAGCATCCTTTTAAAAGTTTGTGTACAAATATAAGTGGTGGCACATGGCTAGGTTGCAGGTAAAATATTTTTTTTTTTTTTTTTAATTAAATAAAGTTGGTATACAGGGTGTTTTCAAACAAACAAGCAAAAAAAAGTTTGGGGCAAGCTCTAGGATCCAAAATGAAGAAAAAAAAAAGTCAAATATTTATCAGATTCTGAATGGTTGCAATGTATAGAATTTGAATGGTTAAAAGTAAGCAGACATGCCTTGTGTGAATAAATATTTTATTAAGTTTATGCACTTTTTTTTTGGAGTTTTGGATGAAAATTTTTTTTTTCATCCAAAACTCCAAACAGACAGCTTCATAACTGTTCAGGAATCAGACATGTTTATATGACTTTCCCACCACCCTCTTATCTTGTACCCAAGGATGTCCTAGAATTTTTTTTTTTTTTTTGCACATGCTTTTAAAATGCCCTGTATAATTAAATTATTTTATATTAATTAGTACTATACTCAGCTATAAGGCAACATTATTTATTCCTACAGAAGTACAATATGCCAATGCATGCAATAATGTAATTTTGCAGTCTCCTACTCTTGACATAGCTGGGTGCAGTTGGCCAAAAAAACTAATCATGAAAACCTATGTTCAGAGGCAGATTTAACGGCGGGCGCACGCCCTGGGCCCCGACTTCTGAAGGGCCCACTCAAAACCCCAACAAATTAGTTGAATATATTAGTTCAACTAATAGTTAAACTAATATGTTCAACTATTAGTTCAAAACTTTGTGATTATTATTATGCTATTATAAATTATATTATACATATATTATATTCAAATTTTATTGGAAATAAAACATTAATAGTACATATTTTTTATTTATTTAAAAAAATGGTTAACATGTATTTTTATTTTCTCCGTCTCTCTTTTTTTTAAGGGGCCCAATATTTTCTTCTGCGCCCGGGGCCTCAACTGACCTTAATCCACTCCTGCCTGTGTTCAGCGATACTGGAGCCCAGGCATAAGACATCGAAGCTATGCAGCTTGACTGGACTGGGTTGCAAAATATTTGCAACTCAACTCATGAATGCTTTGTTAGACAATCATCTTTTGCTGTGCCTTTGCATGGACGTGAAAAGAACAGTACAGTATGTGATTATAACAGCTTTGTGAATATGTCTTAAATATGAAAACAATTACATGACTTTTGAAAATAGAAAGTTTCAAAAATCACAACTGCTGCTAATAAATACAAGTATGCTGGATTTCGGTATAATAAATATTGATGTTTCCACAATTATCTACATTAGACTCAAAAATAACTCGCTTATAAACAGCCAAAAATAAAACTTTTTTTTTTTGTTAATTCAATACAACACATATTGCACTTATTATACTTATCAAAATGCAAAACTTACAAATGTTAAACTTATAAGTTGAAAGCTCTATCTTCTGTACTGTATAACTTCTGTGCAGAGATTTTTGGCACACTGACTGCTATGATCATAGTTTATGGTTTATCTATATTTTTGTCTATTATGCTTGTATTTATATCTGTACAATTATGTTTGTGAGTGGGGGGGGGAGAACCTATGCTGTCCTCAGGCGCAGCTTTACACAGTGGCATGTGCCACTTTTACCTCCCATATTTTAGGGACCTCAATTTAGGAAAATTTAAAATAAAACTATCAAAAAAATTGAATCGTCTTTGGGATGACTGGTTGCTGAAGTAGTGCAGGACAGAAGTGAGTAAGCAAGCAGCAGTGTTACTGTTGTACAGTGTGATATCCCACAACACAGTTTATCCACTACAAGGAATCAAAACTTGTATAGCATCAGAAAAAAAAAAAAAATTATATATATATATATATATATATATATATATATTTATTTGTTATTATTTTCAAACTATCTTCTTCCCAACAATCAATTACTCTGGCTGAATGCAAATCAAATTTCTGCACATCTAGTCTACAACCATCATTTTTCAATTTAAATGCATGCTTCCTTGTGCATATGTATCACCTGATGCCATCAGTATTTAATTTACTTAACCCTTTTAAAGCCTTATGGACTTTTATTCAGTCACCAAGCATATCTAGTTTCCAAAGGCTTCAGTTTACAGAACCCCAGTCTAATTCTTTATAAGAAAATCCTTTTCTGTCCCCAACTAATCTTAAATGTTATCCTCTTCCTTGCACCCTTTTCAACAGATCTATGTCTTTCTTAAAATGAAATTTCCAAACCTTTATGAAGGTACCCTAAATATGGCCTAACTATGGCCTTACAATTACTTTATCAACTATCTTCAATTTGTTACTACTGAAATAGTGTTATTCTGATTATTCTAGAATTACTGCTAGTGAAATGTAGTAGCTTGCATTTATCAAATGCTAATGCTCAATTTCCATTTTTTGACCCATCCTTATCAACTTTCTTTAAGTAACATACCTGCCCACCTTTGTATCATCAGCAAACAGGCATCAAACTTGAAATACCCACATCAATATCCTTAATAAATATTAAAAACAATGGGTGCCCAAACACCAAACCTCGAGGGACATTTTATAAAATTAATCCATGAAGCCCAGTGCCCATTTATAATTACTGTGTCTCCTATCAGTTAACTATCCCTTTATAGTACTAACTCTTACATAATGACATACTGTTGCAATTTATACAATTGTGCATACAGTACAGTATCAAATGCTTCATTGAAATCTGAGTATGAGATATCAAAAATATTCTTTGCACCTTTATGACAACCTCCCAGCAGCTAATCACACTGGTCAGACATGATCTCCCTTTAACAAAGCCATGCAATGATTACCTTATGCCTCCACTGCTAACAAGATGATCTTGCATTACTTTAACTACTGACTTCTTTATTTTCCCTGACACAGAGGTCAAACTTACAGGTCTGCAGTGCCCCACTTCAACTTTTGAACCACCCTTGTGAAAATACCTTTGCACATTTCCAATCTGCAGGGACTTCTACTGAATCTAAAGATGCTCTCATTATTATGACTGAAGGTTTACCTATCTCTTTTGCAGCTTCTTTTAATATAACTAAATATATTCCAGAAGCCCCAGATGCTTTGTTTATCTGCAGCAATTTCTCTTCCATATTTCTTTCATTTATTATAAAATCATTTAACTCCAAATCAGTATTATATGGTCTGCTAAACCAGTCTCATAAAACTTCTTTACATGTTAATGTAAATGAAAAATATTTATTGAGTTTGTCAGCAACCTGTAGGATCATAAATATATGGCAGGGTTGCCAAATGTTGGCTACAACTCCCTAGTACAATAAATTAAAAAAAAAAAAGTGGCTATGCCATCCATGTATAGTAGACTAATGTAATTTCCTATCTCTTTCCTTATAGTGTTAACATACATAAAGAATTCTTTGATAATTTTCATTGCACTCTTAGCCAACAACTTGTCAATCTGTCTGCCTTAGCATGCCTAAACTGTTGAGTAACTTTCGCAGACCAGACTGTACTTACTGTAAGACTCTGCATCCCCTGAAAATTTATAATCATTCCATGCATTTTTTCCCCCTCTGCCACTAGCCCATCACTTCATCTGACATCCATTTTTGATCAAAACCTTGACCTATACTTAGTTGGTACATAAAGCTAGCTTCAATGATTATCTCTCTGAAACACCTCCCATTTGGCATTTACAAGTCTGAAAATCAGTTTAACCCACTGAAGAGATGTCAATCACCTTTGTAAAAACAAAATCACTCCCCTTTATCCTTGACAGTAGCTATTAATTTGAAAACATCGTTTTAATATGATATAATCACTACCACCTGAAGGTTCTTAATACATAACGAATGAATAACTACTGATAACCTGGTCAAGAATATTGGTTCCTCTTGTTGCTCCTCTAAAATGTTAGCATAGAAGAAAGTCATTTAGCAAATTAAAAGATGTTCTGCTTGTGAGCTGATTCCAATCAATATCTGGAAAGTTAAATCTCCCCATGATAAGATATTGCCATTTGCTGGCTGGTCCACTAAATTTGTATAGGTGTTCATTATACTCATCTGGCCTATAATATTCCAATTCCTTTTTGTTTTCCCAGTGCTTGTCAACACTAGACCAACTCAATATTATACTGGCAACCTGTATCATTTGGTTGTACTCTTTTAGAATCTGTGTTTTTTTTTATAACAAAAGGCATAACTCCTGTCCCCCCATCATGTCCATCCTTTCTGTAATCATAATTTTCATATTCAAATTCTGCATTGCAAATATCAGAGTAACACCACATTTTGTCATGTGGTGTCACCCTCAAAATTTCAGCATTTGATGACTTAACTAATACTTCAAGCTCATCACATTTACTTTAAATTATTCAATTGCAGTGTAAAATTAAATATAATACTGTAGTATAATCATTTTTAATATTCATAATTGTATAAATTCAATATAAATATTTAATATTCATAATCACTTTATAATTAATTTTTATATTCATTATACAGTATCCAAGAATAACAATGTTTATATAACTTTAATGGCCTTTAAGACATCAGGTTACCTGACATTCATTTTTATATTTAATTAATTTATATGATATTTTCTTATATTATTGTAAATTTATTCATTTTTCATGAAATCTTATAATTATTGCATATAATCTATCACAGGAAATGAAAAATCACAGTAATAAAATGGTTCAAAAGTGTATGAACTTTTAGAACAATTTCAAAAAGTCTGGACAGCTCTAGAAGAAATAATCTTCTTATTTTAAGTTAAAAATCAACATGCAGAAAAATATACAGGCATACCTCGGTTAACGTTACCTCTGATAACGAAGCTTCGATATAACGAAGTCGGCAATTTCAAGCCCCATTTAACATAAAAAAAATATTCCAGTTTAATCACATGAAATCTAAACAAACTGAAGAAATTACGGAAACCTTTGGGGCTTCTCGTGGTTGGTTTGAGAAATTTAAAAAACGGGCCAGGATTCATAGTGTAAAATTAACAGGAGAAGCTGCAAATAAGTTTCCAGCAAAACTAAAGGAAATAATTGAACGTGAAAATCTTCCAAATTTGGCAATGTTGACGAAAGCGGTTTGTTCTGGAAACGGCTACCAACAAAAAGCTTCATTTCTATTGAAGAAAAATCAGTTGCTTGGTTCAAAGCAGCCAAAGACCGTTTAACGTTACCCTTTGGATCAAATGCCTCTGGCGATTATAAATTAAAATTGTTATTAGTTTACCATTCAGAAAATCCGAGGGCGTTAAAAGGTAACATAAAAATGAATTTACCTGTAATATGGAAAGCAAATAGAAAAGCGTGGGTTACCAAGGAGTTATTTACTGATTGGTTTGTTAACCACTTTTGTCCTGAAGTAAAACGGTATTGTCAAAAAAAAACAACTTTGAAGAAAAAGCTCTTTTGTTGTTAGACAATGCTCTGGGACATCCTACTGATCTTAACACGTTGGACACATGCATTCCTGTCAAAGTTGTGTTTCTTCTAGCAAACACAACTTCCCTGATTCAACCATTGGATCAGGGAGTAATAGCATAATTTAAAGCCTATTATCTGCGTCGAACATTAAGCAGTTTAACTGAACTAGAGGATAAAGAGGAAATGACAGTTAAAACTTTTTGGAAAAACTACACCATTAAAAACGCAATTGAAAACATTGATAGTTCTTGGAAAGAAGTCACTAAGAAATGCTTAAATGGAGTTTGGCGCAAAATATGGAAAGAAGTTGTACTAGAAGAAGAAAATAACATCCTAGAAATTAGAAATGAAGTTATCCAGATGGCTCAATCAATAGGTTTCGAAAATGTCGATGAAGAGGATGTTAGGAATTTATTGAATGCAGAAGATGATGGTCTTTCAGTGGAAGATTTAGAAAACCTTGTTAGCAACGAAGACAAAGATAATGAAGACGAAGTTAAAGAAGTTCCTGCCGAAAAAGTGTTAACAACCAAAGATTTAAAAAGGTGCTTAAATGAATTTTTTTAGTGAAAATGATCCTGATTTAGGAAGAAGTGTTATTGTTAAGCGATCAGTGTTAAATGCAATAACTCCGTATAGGCAATTGTTAAATGAAAGAGGAAAAAAGCATAAACAATCAACTTTAGACTCATATTTTAAAATGTGATTTCACTTTGTATGTAAGTTGACTGTTTATTTAATAAAACTTTTCTTTGTTCGAAAAAAAAGCTTTTCATTTTCTTTACGTAGGAACGTATCCCTATTCTGGCCATAGTATTTTTACCTCTGAAAACGAAGTTTCGCTTAACGAAGTAATTTCGTGGAACGCATCCTATTCGTTATTCGAGGTATGCCTGTATTTTTAAAATAAATTTTCATTCATTTTGAGTTTTCCTACAAATATGGGAAATTCCCAATAGAACAATCTAGACTCTCAAATCAACTCTACTGTTGATTCAAGAAACAAAAGAAATCTTTTAACTTTTACATCATACTGATAAAGTCTTTTTAAACCTTAGATCCTCATTCAGTCAGTGTGAATCTGCTGATCAGTGACCTTTAGGTGAATTCTGCATTTGAAATCAAGCTCTTGGCATTTTAATTGTGCAGTTTTGTATTTAAGTTTCTAAAACTATATAAATCAAAATAAGATCATAATTCATTGAAAATTCAGTTAATCAGCTGGAATCCTGGAAAGCAACAAACCCTGAAGAGATTAACTACATTCTCAACTTGAATCCTATTTTAACTTTGTAAACAATAAAGACTTATTAAGTACCTGTTCCCTAAAGAATAACCTAACTTTGTACTGAAGTTCAACTAACGTGGAAATAAACTATTAGAATTCAAACACCATGCGAAGTTTGAAATCCCATGCTACTGCTAGTTTTGCTACTTCATTGCTTTCACACACAAATATGAATACGAAATTTGAAAATCCTGAAAATGATTTATCCCATCCTATTAAACAAGAAGCAAGCAAGCTGAAGTAATGGTGATTATAGCCTCGGCTATGAGATTGTGATAGCTGTCAGATTATCTATTTTTAATGTAATCCTTCAAAACATGGATTAATAAAAACCTCAATGAACACAATAAGAGGAAAACTAAGACAAGTAAACTGAAAACCTATTTTTACTGCATTGTAGAAGTAATGGCAAATAATGCAAGAAAGCAAGCTTATATAGCATCAACAAAAAAAAAAAAAAAAATTCACCTATCTGTAGCCTCCAAGAATTTGTCTAGTACTTCCTTGAATTTATTCAACCCATCCAATTCCACAAAAACAGATTGAAGCCTGTTCCAACAATCAACCACCCACTGACTAAATGCAAACTTCTGCACATCTATCCTGAACCAATCCTTCCTCAACTGGTAATTTTTATTCTCCTACACATGGAGATTTGTACTGCTACATTTGTAAATCATTTGCAAGCAGTGATGTAGCCTTAAGTATAAATGTTTTTTTAAATTAGAAACATGTTTCTATTAGAGTAAAACACAGGGTGTTTGCACCACTGTTTCTAAGTTAGTGAAACTAATCATATTAGCAGTACTTTAATTACCCGTGTCTTTCAAGAATTAAGATTAGATACTCAGAAATGCATTGTGTACCTAATCTTAATTCTCCTATGGCAATGCTTGTTGGAAAATATACTAGTCTGCAAGTGTAATAATAAAAGAATTTATAATTACACTTCTTTTTTTTTTTTTAAATCATCGACCCACTGGTGGGAAATACTAATGGCTAACTTTAGTTTTAAAAAAAAAAAAAAAAAAAAAATTTTTACTCTAAAATATTTGTCCTGGATAAGCATATGCTGAAGCAAACATTGGAAAGTAGAGACAAGGAAATTATTCATGACCTTCTTACTATTTCTAAAGATTCTGGCAAAAACCATCCACTAAAAGAGAATCTGAAACACTACTCCCAAAATTGGTGAGAAGAGAAACACTGCTCCGATGAGTGTAGTAAGGGGGTTCAATACCATTTGAGTAGTTTTGTCACTCAAAAGAGCTGAATGAAGATTCATCTCTTCAACAGCAATATTTTAGAAGGAAAAAAAAAAAAGGTTGCCACACCTTTCCCATTGTACATATGGCATTATAATTGCTCTTGACTTTGCTACATACAAATGTTCAGGTAGAGTTGCCACTTCTGTGGGGTTTCACCATGCCACGATTGGGTTCAGAGAAAAAATTACACTTCCAGTCACTTCTTGGGGTTTATGTGATTATAATATTAAGGTAAAAGGTAAACTGCAGCCATTATCAACCCACTGCAGGATGGAAGCCTCCTCAACAATTCATGCTGAGGGAAAATGGACCATAATCTGCCACATGCTGGTCCAGTGCGGGTTGGCAGATCGACCGTATTTAGCAGTCAGGGGCTTGAACCCCTGTCTACTCAGAGCATGTGCTACTGCACCCCCACTCCTGACCACTCTGCTAGGGAGGCCATTTGAATGCATATAACTTACAAAATTATTTAACATTTGTATACTAAAATATTTTAAACCTGGGATTGGTAGTCTTTCCCAAGGCTACTTTAAAAATAAACAAAGTAACACAACACTGATTTATCACTTTTTTTACAGATGAATCTCTATTCTAAATAAAATATGCTAGTTTGTAAAATTATTTTTTATTATTATTAAAAAAACACTGGGCAGATAGATACATAAAAAATTGAAATAAATTTTTAAAAAAAATCACGCAATTAATAAGATTACTGACATTGGTATTCTCCAAAAAATTATAAATTTTTATTTCTATGCATTACAATAGACTATTTGCCAACCCCTGTTTTGAACTATGGCATTGATAAAGTTCTAAGGCGGAAATTTGCAATATATACAAATGCTATAAATATTTATCACAATAAAATACAGATGCAATATTTTTCATAATAAATTAATGTTTTAATTAAAACATTAATTTATTAGATGTTATTTATTATGAAATATTTTCATGTAACAATTATTTTTGATTACTTTCTAATTAGAAAGTAATCAAAAAATATTATGTTACTTACATGAAAAACTTCCAAGGATTGCTTGCTTTCACTATCCCAACCCCATCCTAATCATCTCCTGTCAACAATTTTAAAAAGGTGGCACTATATGCTTGGGTGGAAGGGATAAAAAAATTTGTCTCAAATCAATTATCTCACATGATTAGCTTGACCTCAACCCCTTGGCTCCTATAAACTGAGTTATCTTTTTACCACTGTAGATTCTGAAGACATTACTAATGAATTTTCAAAAAAAAAAAAACTTTTGGTTAAAAAATATTTGTATCTTATGTGTTTAATTTTAGAGTGTAAAATTATGCTGTCAAGTATTTATAGGTATTACATTTTTAAAATATAAAACACAGTTACATATTTTAAAACTTCATAAAACAAGCTTTTAATTTATGTATATCTTTGTATTTATTTTTCATATCCAAACTAAACAGATTATAAAAGGGAAGGGAGAGTCGAACATGAGTTGGGACCTCTGCCTGAAATCGTTTAAACAGTTCCGATTGAGGAGGCTTTTAAGAGTGCTTCCAATAGTCAGCGAAATTTCAGCAGAAATATCTCTACATTAATAACAAGTAGCGCAGAGGGGTACATAAGTCAAACCAAAACACCCAACATGCCCATGGAATTATAAAAATGATATTTTATTAACGAGAGTTCCGTTTCGCAAATTTTCCATTTCTACTTCTGATTACAGTACGATACTTTATAAAAAAATAATAATAATAAATAAATAACACATGCATAAATACATTAATGGCATGTAAATGGCCATAACACAGACCCTCCAAGCGAACGCATCCGGACACCGGCTGTCAGCAACGATAACATGAACACTGACAACTTCACATGTCTGGGAGGAGGGCAGGCATTTTCTATTAGCATCCATTCCATCTCGTTTGACATGGAGTTGGGTATACGTATATAATATTATAACACACAGGATCACAGGCAGACTGGCCATAAGACTTACCGGGGGGAAACCCCGGTGGGTAGGAAGCCAGTATGATTTTCAGTATTACACTCTGACCTCCGATATCATTATTTGTTGACTAATATATGAAAACTAAATGCACAAAAATCATAATAAGAAAAATATGGAGCTTCCCTATCCATAGTAATATATGAGTCAAGTCGTTCGGAAATATTTTTTTGCTTGTATAGTAGTCGCATCGTAAATGCACAATATGGTCATAAACACTAGTATGAAGCCGCTACAAGTTTTCCTTGGTAAGAATTTTTGACCCAGTGCCTCTGCATAGGATCCATAGCACTGGCAAGTTTACATACATGTGATTATCTGGGTACAAAACCCGATTCTAGAATACAGATAGAAAATATAATAATAAATTAAAACTATACAATAATATGCAAATATTATACTTACAGAATTGAATATTTTAAATGACACTCGCACATTAGCCTCTTTTTTTTTTCAAGTCTAAAGAATTATGTTATTTATATATGGGTGTAATCGCAAATTATTTGACAGAACAGAAAACACGTTGTTTATGTTTCTGGTTGAATGTTTTTAACATACTCGCTAGATAAGCATGAAAATTTAATGAATACTTGATTGGCTGTCGCATCACTTGTAACATAAACAAATGTTCCTGGAAGTATCAATGAACTGCTCATCCTGTCGGCCAAAACTTAAACTTAAAATTAGCTTTCAAATGACTAAATTCATTTATTAAATTGCTATTTAGGAATTAAGAAGAGTCAGGGGTTACCGATCATGGGCTGATTGGCCAGCATCGCCTCTTCTTTTCATTCACTGAGAACTATACACAACACTTGTGCGCATTTTAACAGCGCGCTCATATTTTACCAAAAGATGTAACCATCTTTTGGTGAAATATAAGCGCGCTGTTAAATCATCTTTAAGGTTCACAAGGTCTTATACACAACACGAACTTCAACTAGTGACCTATAAAAGAAACATTTAAAATGTTTCAGTATATGATTTCCCGTGCATTCGACTTAGGGAATCGTTTCGAAAATCATTCTAGTTATTTCAAATATAACTTTGGCCCTTTATAAAAGCAAAGCTATCGTGCATGCGGCAACCACACCACGCACGATACCGGAATGACGTGAAATAAATTATTCAAGCAGATGGCAGATTGCTTTATCTTCCACAGCCGTAAAACCACCAGCCATCGCGGGGATCTACGATTATCCGTAGCCTAGTTAACTAAAGCGATTGTTTACATCAAGTATATCTTTCACTTATGTCATTAATTACTGTTCCCATATACGATAATTTCACGGATTTGGTAGGTGAGATAAAGCTAATACTATTATCAAATTGGTTATTTTAATTTTTTTTTCTTCTTTTCACGCGGATTTGATTACTGTGTTCAGAACATGATAGATTTTTTCCAGACACACATGTGTCTCAACATGCAATTTCTGAGATTGCAACACAAACATTCAACACTCGGTACTTACATCATCCCACTTGACAAATTTATCTCCAACCTGAAGCCGTTCAGGCACGAAAATGGGCTTCAGTTGTACAACATGAACGCCAGATTTAGCTCCAGCCATGACAGAACATCTGATCGACAACAAACACTTCTAAACAGTACTTCGAAGCAGCAACTATCACACGGATGTTCCGATGCAACTACACCAAATACCTCAACTGTGTCACAGCGCTTCCTAACGGCGAACTTCCGCGTGAATAGAGTTGACAAACCTGTAGACACGATAGTACCAGGCTAGTTGTACGACATCGTGTTTACATATAGAGGGCACTACTTAACAGAAATGAACTGATATTTAAGTTAACGTTAGCATTGAATTTGAATTTCTCAATCGTTTACTTTATACACGAATACTTTCACAATTGTTACAAAAAAACAATTCAATAATTTCACTCTTTTTCTAAAAATGAAAAGACTTATTGCCTAAAATATAAAACGGAGAAGTTTCATCCACTTGTTATCTGCGCTCCGAATGACCGCCGTTCCGGTTCGTCATAGGCATCAGTAATGTGATGTATTTACAGTACTTCATGAAAATTCACATCTTTTAACAAGCGTTCCATTTGGTAAAATTTTCCATTTCGAGTCTTGCTTGTTATACGTGGACAAATACAAAATATTTCTGTTGTTGTTATGGTTCTTTATCGATACAAGGGCCAAAAAGGCCATTACGTGCCTATTCGTAGATTGCCTACGCGGCAAGCTAGGTTAAAAATGTCTGTAAAAAAAGCGTGTAGATTTTTTTTTTTTTAGTAACATGATCTGTCACATTCAGCGATTTAAACACGAACTTACAGACATTCTGTTTTTCAGTGAAGTGACTTTACTCATCACAGACAAAAAGGGACACCAAATCGTGCTCCTTTTTTTAACAGTACTGTACTGCTTTATTTGGAAGTTACATATTTTGTAAGTGGTACTTTTTCAGTTTTATTATATATTTATCAAGTTGACTGTACGTAATGGAATAATCGTTGATATCATTTGGATAAACCCCGGGGGCTCACATCTGGTGAGTATGGGCTTGGCAAACCCAGGGTCCTGAGCTGGATATCATCATTCTTCTCTTTCTTGGTGATGCCTTTCTACTTCTCTCTCTCTCTCTCTCTCTCTCTCTCTCTCTCTCTCTCTCTCTCTCTCTCTCTCTCACACACACACACACACACAGGGGGGTAACGCGGGAATTTTTTTTTTTTTTTTTGGGCTGGTGCAGCATAAGCCTCAGGCTTCCTTGTACCATATGGCTAATAATAATAATAATAATAATAATAATAATAATAATAATTATAACACTTATAATCTACATTCGGTCTGTTACATTTGAAACATTCGGTCTTACAAATAAGAAGTATTATATAGATAACATTTCAGGCTAAAAATTTTTAAAGAAAACAGTCATAATAAAATAATGTTTATTGATTCAACATTTGTTCCCGACAGACACAATTTGCATAAAAACAATTTTAAGTCAAAACATAGAACAGTCCCTGTTACAGACACTTTATTTCTAAAACGACCTTCATGACAGTCACATGCTCGCAATTCGTGTGCACATTACAGTCTCACATGTCACAGGCTGATTTTTTTTTTTTTTTTTAATATCCCTATCCTAGCCAGAATATTTATACGTAAACCCTAGACAAAACAGTGGGTCACAGGGACCCCACAACGGAATCCTGGAGAGAAATTTTTCAAATGATGATTCTCGAAATACTAATTGGTAGTGGCGTAGCTAGGGGAGGGCGGAGGGGACGATCCGCTCCTGGCGGCACTTTTCACGTGAGACACAATTTTATTTTTATTTATTTTTTTCTTTTAGAATGTTGGAATTAAAATTTTACTTCAAAAATAAACATAGTGTTTTAATTTATTTCCCTATACGTCGTTTTTGACGTTTTGTAGTATTTTTGGTGTGTATTGAGAGGGGCGGCAAACTCAGGGACCGCTCCGGGAGGCAAATCTAGCTATAGTATAGCTAATTGGGGAATATTTTTTAATTTAAAACATAGTATAATGATTGCATGGTACACTTGCTCTTAAGGATAGCACGGTTATTATAATCACCTTCCTTTCACACTGTGTTGTAAAGGCCTGGATTCGCGTCCAGGCCTTTGTGGAAAAAAAAAGAAAGCCCATAAAAATTCAGAGAACTTTTATGGACTTTTTCCGCACAGCATCTGAGTTAGTCGATCCCTGATAAGGAGCAAGGATATTTCTCCTAGAGACTTGGATTTATTTGTCCAGCGAAATAGGCCACGCAACTAGAGAATATACGCAATTTACACACAAATTACACTTGGACCGTATGAGCTACCCCTCGAGTAACCCATTTTAAATTTCGGGTTACTCGAGGGGTTGCTCATACGGCCTAATACTGAATGCCGGATTTAGATAGTCTGGAGCCATAGCGCACATGCTTATAGGCGCCATAAAAAAAAAAAAAGGTCGTAGGAGACCTGGAACAACAGTACAATAATTGCGTTGCTCTCGTCCCCCCCCCCCTCGAAGTCTATCACTGCCTCGTAGGGTGACCATATACTTTTGGAGCAAAACCCCGACAAAACATGTTCTAAAGAAGAAAATCCGGGACAATGCGTCTGTTTGAAAAAAGGGAATCCGGGACAACGTTAGTGTTCACGCCTTTTTAATTACATGTATCTTCGTAAATAAAATAAATTATATTCTAATTTTCTGAGTTCTTTAATAATATTTTCTTTAGTATATAAATAAGTAATTTAACTTTAAAAATCCGTTTAAAAACTTGCAACAAAATACGTAACAAATCAAATTTATAAATTTTTTAAAGGTGGGATGAAGTTACAATAAAATCTGTTCACATTATGTGAACAGATTTTAGTGTGAACAGAAAACAGATTTTATTAAGGAAATAAAAAGAAACTGACCCCAGGGGTTCACATCTGGTGAGTATGGGCTTGGCACACCCAGAGTCTTGAGCTAGTTATCATCATTCTTCTCTTTCTTGGTTCTACTTCTACTGGCGCCTCCGTAGCCAGGTGGGCAGGAGCAGTGGTGCGTAGCACACGCTTCTTGAATCGACCGGGATTCGAGCCCGTAACCACCAAATACAGAGGATGCGGAAAGGTCAGGCAATCACCATCGCATATCCCCGGAGCAATATGGCCTTAGTTGCTAATGCTCCTAAAAAAAAAAACCAAACAACAACAATCTACTTCTCTCTCTCAGGGTAACTCGGGAATTTTTTTTTTTTTTTTTTTTGGCTGGTGCAGCATACGCCTCAGGCTTCCTTGCACCATATGGCTAATAATAATAATAATAAAATAATAATAACTGTTTTTTTTTGTTAAAAATGCATTTTGCATTTTAACTAAAATTGACATGACTAAAAATAAAAATTATTTTATTAATTATTATAAATAATTAATAAAATTAATAATTGTGAATATTGTGAATAATTAAGTAACTCGGAAGCCATAAATTCCTTAGGAAGTTAATGTTAATTAATAGAAATGGGTAGCTCTATGGAATAGAAAAATAAACCAATAAACATTTACAGTTGATATTAAAATATTTTTAACCAGGACATATACTAAATTTGCCGGGACTACAGTCTAAAATCCGGGACGTATGTCACCCTACTGCCTCGATAAATCTCGCCCTGCATGTACTGAATGCTAACGCGCCTCTTATAAGCATCCCATTGCAATAGAAGCTAGACAGAGAGGTGTCACAGTTCCTTCCAAATTATGAACCCTATGCAATTTTCTAATCTGTGTGGATGTAAATGCGGTCCTGCCCATTTCTTAAAGTCTATTTTTTTTAGTATTAGTGTTGACAAGATGGTTCAAAGAAGAAAGTTTGTATACAGCATTAGCCAAAAAAAAAAAAAAAAAAAATCTTTTACCCACTGCATTTCCCATCCTTTCTAATAATCAAATTGTCCAAACCTTTAAATTTATTGGTACAATTACTTTATTAAATTTAGTTCAGTTTTGTTACGCTGAATAATGATTACAATCGCTTCGCGTTTCACGTTAATGCTATTGTACAGTGACAATTGGACATTATACGTGCATGGGTTATATATATGTATAACTCGCGGGTTGGTCGGGGTCACTAGTAACCTGATGCTCCCAAGGTATACCATGATTTGCATATATATATGAACATAGTATGAATGAGCAGGTGGTAACTAAGGGCTGTGATAGCTGTCATTGACATTTATCTAGACATTGATGGCATTAATCAGCTCTTCTCGCCCTTGTTAGGTTTTTGTTTTTTGTTCAGGTTTTCACCTATTGTATCTTACTTTTATAACTGTTAACTAATTGCCATATCCACTATATATATATATATATATATATATATATATATATATATATATATATATAGATAAGTCCGCAAACTTTTTTTTTTTTTATTTCTGAAAGTGTCCGTAAATTTCAGTAGTTTCGGAACAACTAATAAACAATAATACAAAAAATAAAAAAAATAGTCCCTTTGAAATACAGTATTATTCAGGATTTCTCTAAATTGCAATTATTATTTACTTTTTAAGTTTTACCATTCAAAACTCCACAGTATTTTTTTTTTAATTCAAACAAATAAATGAATGTCAGTTTGTACTCTGAATGGCGACAGCCGGGAGGTTTTTACTCTTTTATTGAAGCCGACGTAAGAGCGCTACAGCTAACAAGGGAGTGGCACTTTTTTTGTGGCAATGTACGGACTCATCTCGCAATATACAAATTTGTGTCCTCACTGGTTACTCCAGGATTACAACCAACAGCCATAGTTCCGTAAATCTTTCAGAATCGAACAAGCTTATATAAACGTTTAACTTGATTTGCGTAGAGCTATCACCATGATTTTGTCGGTGTAATTTAGAAAAATCTGTATAATGAAAGCTGGTCCATATTTTAGTTTTTCTGACTGTAATAAATATCCACTCCTTAAAAAAAATTTATGAAAAGTAGCATAACTAGGAGTAGAATGGCCTAAGGGTCGGCAACCTTTTTTTGGGTGCAGAGCCATTTTTGATCTAATAAAAAAAAATGCGAAGAGCCGCACCTCAGCTCAAGCTGGGGGGAGGGGGGGAAGTTTTTTAATAATGGAATAGAGTGAGAAGTTGTTTTATTAAAAAAATATATTTTTTGAAATATTATTTATTAATACCGAAAAAACATAATAAACATCCAATTAGGTACGAATTAATGTGACTTTTGCTGTTGAACTTCTTGAGCAGTCTCAACATCAGGCGAGTATGCGTAATTTTCATCTTTAAATATTCTGAAAGACTCGTATTGTTCAGAAGGTTTCTTAATTTATTTTTAATATTATTATTATTATTAGCCAAATATTGTAAGGAAGCCTGAGGCTTTTGCTGCACCAGCCAAAAAAAAATTTCTGAATCACCCTGAGAGAGAGAGAGAGAGAGAGAGAGAGAGTCAGAAGTAGTCACCAAGAAAGAGAAGAATGATGATATCCAGCTCAGGAACCTGGGTGTGCCATATGGTTCATGTTCGAAAATATTTGCTCGCAGAAATACGTCGCTTGTAGTACATGTGGACTAAAAGTTAAAGAGCCGCGGTTATATGATCAAAGAGCCACATGCATGCGGCACGCGAGCCGCAGGTTACCGACCCCTGGCCTAAGGGAAAATTTTACGGATGGCCACACCCACGAGAAAGTAAAGTTAAATGAGGGGCTCAAAAGGTGGTGGGTGATACGAAAATCTCCCAAGTGTCCCAGAATTTGTATATTCACTTGTAAAGGTAAGAGTTGTGGCAAAAGTCATGTAGAAAATGTTGTCAAATGTCATCAATTAAGGTCATCATTCAAAGTATCGTAAATGATATGCATCATACATTCCTGCCTGGACGCTCTAAAATAACCAACCTCCTAAAGTTTGAGCTTGCCTTAAAAAAGTCTTGGAAAAGAATACCTCTATACGGATAACACCCCTTAATACCTGTGTGATCGATTTCCTCTTACGTCGGATATTGTTATCAAAACTTAAGACTTATGGAATTATTGGAAAGAAATAAATGAAGTTAGTTTCCAAATTTTCTGACGTCAAGTGTAACTAATGAAGTGGCAGCAGTTGTCTCCCTTTCCTCAACAGCAGGTGTATTTCTCAGCCTCTGGAACTCCTACTTTCCTAAATCTTCATGACTAACATGGCGCTCACACATAAGGTTGATTGGCTGATTTCATGGAAAAGAAACTAAGGCTATGAGGTACGAGATTAGATTAGGTAAATTCAGTGTAGGTTCCAATCAGATGCATGGCCAGTTTGCCTGTTTTGCTGGATAAAAATCTCCATTTTGCTGAGGGAAAAAATTACACAATCCTCGCTCTAAACTGACTAACCGGAAAGAGATGCGAATACACGTACGTCTTTTCAGTATGGAAGGACGATCGTAACCGCTGTACCGCCCACGAGGATGCTGCAGATTATATCATGATGGAAGAGGATATTGGCCTCATGTACAGCTGGATAAATTCCAATGAACCCTCCCATAGTCTGAACAAATGTTTTGTAATTTATCATTAAACTAGTCATGTATCCTATAAACCTCAGCCATGAATATCACAGGGGTAAATGATATAGCTCACTTGAGAGTAATTTTAAAGGTTATTTTAAATTAAAATTAAAGTAATTTTAATTTTAATTTAAAATAATCACAACACAAATAAATCTAAAAAGCTATCGCGGCGTCACATTTCAAATAATATTTTATTGTGCCCATACTGAATATTTTTCTCTGACCTGGATCCCATCAGGCTCTAGGCAGATGTCGAAATAGAAAATTTTACGAAGCATAACTCCCATTGATGAAATACTGTATTTTATTTTTAGTAATCTTGTATTAAGTATGACATTACCTATGATGTGATTAATCAGAATGGTGTTCCGGTGTGTTCAGTCTATATAGAGCCCTGGCTTTTGGGCTAAGTAAATCGATGGAAAGGTGCATATATCCCCCCCTCCTGTTACCTTTGTTATAGGGAGCCGTAAAATACGACACGCAATATTATGAAAGTTGGGACAAACACGTTCAGATTTTGTCTTTGCGAGAAGACTTATTAAATAAAGTGATCTTTTGGGAGATTTCGTTAATAAAGTGATCCTCGGGGAGTCAGAGCTGGGAAAGAGCGGGAGGAGAGGAAAGGCGCCTCATTCAGCTATCGACATTATCTAGCTGTTCGAACAACTCAGATCAGTGGTGGGCAACTTAATTCTTGCAAGGTGCCATATTACATTGAATCAGTGGCGGATCCAGGAAAAAAATGACAGGATGGGCACCATTTGTGACAGGGGGCCACCATTTTGTGCCTTGTTTGTGCACAAATAAGGCACAAAATAATGCACAGAACAAAAACAAATATGTGTGCCTGGCGGACACAGGCACACAGCTAAACTCTGAATTACTTTGAAGTAAACATTACGCACGACCAAACTGCGCGACGCCTAGAACTAGAATGGCGATCACATCGGCATCAGTCAGTTGAAAATAGCTAAGCCTTTTTTTTTTTTTTTGTAGCTAAAGGGAATTTAAACGAATGGTGTATATTCTCCGAAAAACGAGAGGCGGACTCGTTCCCAGGTGACCCTACCCTGAATCCGCCACTCACGTTGATAATGCGTCGCGTGCCACATAGAAGCGGGCAGATTCAGAAGTCTTCCAAATCGAATTTGGAAGGGGCAAAAAATCGTCGTAGATGATTTATTGTATGGGATTTGTATGGGATTAGTAATAATCCCATACAAAGCTTTAAGATCGAGCTCTTAAAAAAATTAATCATCGCGACACCCTTTCACCTACTGATCTGCTTTTGGCATTATCTAATATTTTTGCTAATTACATAGACTGATTTTCAGCTGAGCCTTTGAAATAATAAAAAAATTTAAAACAATTTTACATTTATAAAATAAATTTAATACAAATTAACGAACAAGTGTCCGTCCTTACAGAATAGATGTCATAAGGAGCTCATTAGTAGAGTTGGTAGAATCGCTGTTCTCTCCACACCGGATGGATAAGACCTCAATTCGAATCCTGTCGAAGACATGAGGAATTTTTATGGGTTTTTTTTGCTCAGATGGCTGAATTAGTCGGTCACTGAGTTAGTATGGTTTTCCTTCCCAAAAACTGGGTTTTCCTTCAGCAAACCGACCACAGAACACACGGATCTATAGATTTTTATAGAACTGGAACAATAAACAACTAACTTATTTTTTCCTACTAATTTTATTTTATATCCTACTGTATGTAAAAGTGACATCACTGCCGTGATCGATGTCTTTTTTTTTTTTTTTTTTAACCTCTGGGACAGAATACAGTATTTTTCAAATGGACGACGTGCCAGATTCACGGTCAACATCAATATCAGCATCGCAATCTGAAATGTCTCTCAGAAATAAATGGTTGAATAAGAGTGTTAGCAAAATGATGAATTATATTCAAAACCTTAAGATGTGTCTGTCCAAAGTGATTCCATTACTGTTTATTAGCATTGATTCCATTACTATACACTAATTAAAAGCATTTATTAACTAAATTTAAAAAGGTGCTAAATAACTATTTTTTTTTAAATTTCGTAATGATTAAAATTGCAAATAAAAAATTAAACATTAATTTTTAAAAATATATATTGATACATATTTTTAAAGTCATATCTTTGTTAAAAAATGTGTATTAAAAACAGATATGGGAGCAGGGCGCGTATTAATACATTGTACCATTGTTGTGTGAGGAGACCCTGTAACCCAGAGGTTCCCAACCTTTCTCGGTTCACGGCGCCCTTACTGTCCCAGTAATTTTTTCACGGCACCCCTAGGCCAAAAGAAATACCTAACACAGTGGTTTTCGAGCTTTTAATATATACCTATATAATAATTTTATTCTTTATATAAAGGTACTAAATAAAGATCAATTATAGATCACCACAAAATTAAAAAGATACGGTAAAATGGATATTGTACCGTACCCTTTTTATAATGAAATAAATATATAAATTTAAAAATAATAATAATAATAATAACTTTAAGTAACTTAAACCCGAATTACAAGGCACCCCAAGAATGTTGTTGCGGCACCCCCGTTGAAAACCACTGCTGAGTGAGTGAGTGTAACCTTTCTCATCGGTTTCAACTTATGTTGAAATCAGAGTATGATGCTAATAGGTGGTAAATACACACACACTGGAAGAAAAAAAGGAGCCTGTGTATTAAAACAGTCACAGAAATGCAAATTGGTGCAAAGAAACTGTGACGTGGGTTGACGTGTAGTCCTTATATTTCCTCGTTGAGTATAAGGACTGCTGCTGTGGCCGACCGGGCTAGCCGGGTGGGTAAAGTGCCTGCCTGGCAACCCAAAGGTCGTGGGTTCGATTCCCGCCTCGGGCTTGGATCAAAGTACTGCAAAAACCTTGGGAGGTGCATTATGGCCACAGAAGCCTATGCGCCAACAACTAACAAAAAAAAAAAAAAAAAAATAATAATAATAAATAAGGACTGCACAGGCTGTTCGACTATAATCTAAAGCCAGAGTGGGGTAAACGCGTGATCTATCAGACTTGGAAAAAGGTCTTGTCTTTCGTGGGTGCGCATTTAGCAGGAGCCACGATTCAAGAAACGAAAGACATAACTGGTTCCTTAAAACCTTCAACCTCCAACCCAAGCACGGTACTAAGTACTATAGGTTCTAATACCTCTCGTGTTTGGGGTTTTCATAAAAAAAAAAAAAAAAAAAAAAAGCCTCCATCTCAAAGGCTTTTAATGACTGAAACAAGCAGAGGCGGCTCGGGACCCTGATGTATGAGGTGCTGCTTCTTAAAGTTACATTAAATTGCCTTGGTTAAAAGACATAAAGACATAGATAGTAATAATAATAAGCAAGTTAAAAATATTAACAGAGGTTCCCAAACTTTCTCGGTTCACAGCGCCTTTAGTGTCCAGTAATTTTTTCACGGCACTCAGCCACGGAGTGAAAAATGCTCATTAAATTTCCTCGTGTCATCGATGGGACTCGAACCCGGGCAGTTTCCACCTGGTGTGGAGGAGGAGGGTGACGATACCACTGTGCTACAATCGTAGACTGCCTGTTTTACTATGTCTATGTGTATACGAATGACGAGGGTGTCACCCAGCCTTGCAGCTATCTCCACCTATATAATCTGCAGGCACAGAATTCCATATTACGGCCTGAAATGTAAGTGTGTGTGTGTGTGTGTGTGTGTGTGTGTGTGTGTGTGTGTGTGTGTGTGTGTGTGTGTGTGTGTGTGTGTGTGTGTGTGTGTCTGCGATGTGTAATGTGTGTAAAGTCAGGCCTCTCTGCCACCAGGAGCAGTTACCACCTGGGCAAATGCACCCTGGTGCCCTTCCCTGGGAGGAACCGGGCCTGTATCTACTAACATTGTCTGTATAAAAATATACTAAAAATCCCGCACCCATCAGTAGTGGTGCAAGACCGGTGGGTGCCAGCAAAATCCCGCACATAGGTTGCTCAAACATACGAGCACTCATTAAAAAAAATAATAATAATAAAACAATTGGCCTGTTGTACTGGATGAAACGGAGGGGAACCTTGCTTTCCACACCTGAGACCGTCTAACTCAGCTATGGAATGAAAAAGCTTTAATCTTAATCAGTCTATTCAACTCCTTGTAACTTAGTGCATTGCAGTTCTTAAATGCTCTGCGCTTCTCCGTGAGTGTCAAAATTTCATGTTATCCAGTCCTTCTTCAGTCATTTTCCATAACCTAAAACTTCTCAGCTCGTTTCGGTCAGAACAGATTTAAAACTCATCCAAAGATCTTCGACTCCCCTCTGCTCCGCCTATGGATGTGTTGCATTCTTTCGTTAAGGCAAGTCTTCATTAGCTGATACATTTCGGGATTTTTTAACTCTCTAAATCAACTTTCTTCATCGGTTGCTTTCTCCTAGTAGCCTTTAATCTTAGCTTGATTTCAGTTATAACTAGATTGTGGTCTGAATCAATATCTGCAATGGGGTCTTGGTGCTTTTAATACTGCTCCGGAAACGCTGATTGATCATTATGAAGTCAATTTCGTTTCTGACCACGTTTTGTGTGCTGTCTAGGGGGCGGCTTCCATGTTCTCCTCTTGGCAAAATTGTATCGGCCGATCCCCTCTTTCATTCCTTGCTCCAAGACCAAATTCTCCTACAAGTTTCACCAGATCTTCCTTTTCCAACCGTAGCATTCAGATCTCCCATAACAATATTTATGTATTGTTTTTTTGTTAGTTTGACTATTTCTTTCAGCTTTTTTTGTTTTTTTGTTAGTTTGACTATTTCTTTCAGCTCTGTATAAAAACGTTCAATTTTCACATCTTACCAGCCGTCAGAGCATATACAATTATGTTGAAACTTAAAGGTTGTCCCTTCAGCTGGAGTAACATTATTCGCTCAGAGTGTGGCACAAAGTTGAGGACGCTTTTGGAGATACTCCATGCAGGTGTATGTTGTTGTCGTTTCCAGAGTAGTACAAGGTCATGTCTTCGGAAACACATATGCCTCAGCTAGGCCACCTAGCTTCACATAGCCCCATCACCTGTACATTAAGTCTTTTCATGTCCTGGATCGCATTCTTAAGTTTAACCGCAGTAAAGAGCGTTCTGACGTCCCATGTTCCAAATCGCAAAGACTTCATCGTTTCGAGTCCTTGGCACCCCTGTCCCGTTAAAGGGATGCCGGGAACTCGGGGCAGGTTGTTGTAGTTTTTTTGCTATGGTGATTGTTCTAGGGATATAGTAATGAAGTAGTTTCCCTGCTGGCTTTCTGCATCGCAGTGCTGTAATGAAATAATATATCACTAAGCTGTCAGAACAGTGACTGTTCAGATAGCTTCTATCCCCACTCGTTGCCTGTACTGGAAGAGCTACTGCCCTCATCCAGAGGTGTTATTTAGAGCACCTTCTCCTAGGTACGTTGCCTTATTGGGCTAAAGAGTCACTAGAAAAAATGTTCACAGGAGTGATAAACGCCCCGAACATCTGGGATTTCTGTCAGTGGTACAACCCTCCGCCATCCTTGAGGTCTGACCCCACACTAATTCTCAAATACAACCGTCTGAAACTTTGTAATCGTTTCCTGCCTGCCCAGACACTCCTCAAAATTCAGGCACTGCTCCGTCTTGGAATTAACTTGCAGAAAATGGCTACAGACTACAAATACCGTCGCATTTTCCTTGAGTGGATCGCATCTGTTGAACTGGAATAAATTCTTACAAATTGTGTTACGATGTTCATTTATGTTTCTCTTTATATTTTCCTATTTATTATAATTTCATTTTTATATGTTTTAATTTTTGTGTAACTTATAATTTCCCATGTAACTACAGGCAGTTCTCGCTTTACGAGTTCCCGGGTTTACGAGTTTTTTTTTCCCCAATTATCAACAAAATCGAAAATATGAACATTAATTGCAAAAAATGAATGTTAAACATTCATAAATACAGCATTCCAAACCACTTGCATAGTTATACAATACAGTGTGCTCCGCTTTAGATATTAATCAGTTCCAGAGACACCATCGTATCGTTAAAATATCGTAATGTGAACCCAAACCACATTGTTTTTTGATAATTCGTTTCAAGATCTCGGAAGTTGAAAATTTCGCTGTATAATTAATAGTTTATAACTAAACTATTTATCTCTCTAAAATGTAATTTTTAAGGTCGCGAGCGTGACCTTAAGTCCATATAAAAGGTCGTGAGCGTGGTTTGTAAATTGTATTAGTTACCAATTCAAATCACTTTCATGCGCTACACTTTCATCGTTATCATATGTTCCGTTATAAGAATCAATTTTGAACGCCTTTGTGATATTTTTCTAAAGCACCTTTCTGGAGGTCACGACCACAAAACAATTTGCACTTTCCGGTTTATTGGGCTTTTCTGTTACTGCAAACAATTATAAACGGGTAGTAAACTCGATCTTCTTGCATTTGCGAAAATACCGATACAGTAGCTGGAAGTGTGTGGTTTTTTACGTTATTATAGTGAAATGTGTTTTCCCTTTACGGAAATCCTCAATCGTATAAAAAACATAAATAAATTTTCAGAATCTTCTCTTCATTCCTTTTTTTCAGTTACGAAAACTTTTTACTCCACGCGAATCGTGTTAGTTGCAATTTGTGTGTGCCGTAAAAAATGCTTATGCATGCAATTATGAAATTTATAATTAAAAGAGAAGATTATCTTGGAAACAAACGCCTCTTGAAACATTTCTGAAGAAGACGACTCCTTGTGCAACAAACCAACGAGTGCCGAGACAATAATGAGTGATCAACGAGTGTGCATTTAGTCGATGATGATGGTGAAGAATAAACATTCTTTAACATTTGTCCTAAATAGTTTCTCTATTATTATAATTTGCTTGATTTTACAGGATACGTTTTCATTTCTTTCGATAAATCAATCATTGTTTAAACATAAACTAATTAGCTAACTAATTTCATTGTTGAAACATAACACTTATTTTTAACCTTATTCCTATGGGAAATAAATTCCCGCTTTACGAGTTTTCGCTTTACGAGCGTGCGCGCTAGGAACGAATTAACTCGTAAAGTCGATAACTACCTGTATTCGTTTTCCCAATTTTATGACATGTATGATTTTTTTTCTTAATATAAAAAAAATGATAAGAATTATTGTTTCTAGTACAGTACTTGTACCGCACTTAGCAGCAATAAAGAAATTAAATTTAATTGCTTTATAACAGAAAACGAAGAGCAACAACTCTAATGCATTAGAGGATTTTTATTGTATGAACTTTAATCCTTAATTTTTTTATTGAAACAGAAAAAAAATTGACGTAGCCGAGTGGTCAGGAGCTTGAGTGCAGTAGCACGCACTCTGTGAGGAGACCGGGGTTCAAGCCCTTGACTGTTAAATATGATTCAAATGTATATTCATGATTTACGGTAAACTCCACTGACCTGGTGGTCGTGCCGGAGTATAAACAAGAACATTCTAAAAACATAAAGGAATTATAGAATGAGCTTTTCCAGAATAAAATTAAAGAGAGATTAGTAGTGCATGGTTGAGGGGGGGGGGGGAATTCCGGAAAAAAGTAGGCTGTATAAACGCAAGAACACTGAATTAGAGACATCTCTTACCAAAAAGCAAATTTGTACCTTTTCTTTCATTCTTTTTTTTTTTTTTTTTTTTTTTTTAGTAATCCCTTTTTCCTGATTGTGCATGTGAACAAGAACCTGGTAAAGGGTTTTTAACCTGATGAGAATTTATTAAGATTATTTATCGTGATGTATGAAGTGTTAGAAAAGTTTATTTCTTGACTTCTTCGCGCAGTATAACTGTTTTGTAGTGCTGCTCATTAACTGTTTAACCATATGAGATAATTTCATAATAAATAAAATCCTGTCAGTCAAAAAATACGATAAAATTAAGCATAATCTTCTCATTTGATCGAGATCGTTTTGGTTTCTTTTTTTTTTTTTTTTATTATTTATCTTGGAGAAGACAGGGTGTTCCATTGAGATGATTGGGCTTTTTCGCGCCAGTAATAATGGAAAAAAACAAAATACCGGCCAGCAGCGACACGCTCTTGAGGGTGCGAACCACCCTCACTGATGAACACAGAAAAACTTGGCCGAAACACGTCTCATTCCTAAACTTTGTGTTAAAATTGATTGATATTTCTTTAGAGGAAACTGATATTTCTTATGTCCCATAAGAAATAACAGTTTCTCTAGCTATTTTGCTGATAGCTGAACGTCGCTCGCGTTCGTGATCTGATCAGAATGATCAGATCACAAACACGAGCAATTGAATCGTTGGTTTCCGAAGTTGTAGAGCAACCAGAGCGAGGATCAACTTCGACGCACAAGCAGTTCTCTTTAAAGTTTGCGAAATATCGTAAAGCCTTCCAGAATCACCTGCGAAAGCTGTTTTTAATATTTTGGAGTTTCTGTTGCAATTTTCTGTACTTTGAAAAATTTTATGCAAATTTGCAGCTGAATAAAATTTCTGATTTTTGATAAGCGACGAAACACATAAAATTCCTTCTATTCAATACTCACTAATTCAGTATTGACTGTAGATAAGCGGGTGATTCGTTACTGTGTCTAATGACCCAGCAATTTAAAGGTATAAAATCAGTCACCTAAGCCTTCACGCGCAGCACAGTTTGTATAATCACAGTACTCCCTATATCTGGTGGAAGAGACCTGAGTTCGTATCCTCAATGGCGCGAAGACGTTTTATACCTTTTTCACAATATGGCTGAGTTAGTCGGTCTCAGGTGAGATTATCATGGTTTTTTTTCCTGTAAATTCGGAAAGTCGCAATTTGTAGACATATTACGAGTATACAGGGCAATATGGCCTAAGTTGCTGATGCACCTATGACAACCTACTATTCACCAAACTTTTGATCGTATTTCGTATAAAGTGTAACTCTATTCATATTGATTCGTTACTCATCAGAAGCTTTGAAAAGATTGATATCCGGTCAGAATGAATACTACATTACTTGACAAAATTAACAGAACGTGTAGAAAACGTGGTGTAGTTAGTTCGTGCAGCTTGAGATGAAGTGGGTAAAAATTTGGTATGGTGGTGGTGGTGTACCATAGAATATCGACGAAATGAGGATACAGCAAGAAACTTCGGACACTTAAGGGACATTTATGGGTTGTATAAGAATTACCAAAAAGGTCACATTACAAAAGGTCCATACAAGATGCCTGAAAATATGGTCATGTGACATCAATATGGCATATGATTCCCGCCAATTTTGCTACTAATGCTAATGCTAATGCTAATGTTAGCATTAGCATTAGTAGAGGCATTTGATGCAAGAAAGCAAGCTTATGCAGCATCAGCCAAAAAAAAAAAAAATGGCTAAACAAGCCTGATAGCGCTTAATCATGCTCGATATAAGGATGTCTATAACAGTCTGTGGCAACAAATCTCCATGTGTTCGAGGAGTTGGCTGTCGGCGCGCAATGCGGCACCTAAGGGCATCCTACACATGTTCGATGGGATTTAAGTCTGTGACCGTGCTGGCCACGGCAGTCGTTGGACATGGGGCCTGTCCAAGCGGTCGCTTCAGCTGTACTATAAAGCTGTCTTCCTTCCGATCGTGACGTATGCTGCAGGTGCTTGGTTCCACCGAGCTAGATTGTTAAATATGATAGGCAAATTAGGCTCTATACAACGGCCAATGCTTCTGGCTACCCATAGGATATGCAAGACAGTATCCACTGCTGCTATCCAGGTCTTAGCTGGGACAATTCCACTGGACCTGTATGTAACCTTCCGTGGCCTGACCTTTAGAATCAACAAGAAAATTCTAACTAAGATCTTGGACATTGAGTTAAACCTGAACACTGACCCTAAGGCAGAGAAAACACGCTGTTATAATGAGATGATAAACATCTGGCAGACAAGATGGGACACTTCCACCAAGGGAGCAGTTACAAGGAGATTCCTGCCGGATGTGACTTTCCCCTCCTCTAAGTCAGCACAGACGTGGCTCTCTCTAACTCTTGAGACATCGTTCCTAGTCACTGGGCATGGCTCATTGAACGAGAAGCTCTTCCAACTAAGCGTAATACCTATAGACGTTTGCTACTGCGGGGCCAAGGAGAATTGGTTCCACCTTCTCTTCGAGGGCTCTCTCTACGAGGATCTGAGCAAGACCTAGCAAATACCATCCCTCTCACTGAAAACCAACTGGACATTCTGTTACAGACACCACAGAACCTTGCTGCCTTCCAGAACTTCTCGACGCAAGTATTCACGCGCAGGAAAGCCTCCTACAGAATAACGCAGGCTACGAATGGGGATCCCCGGACAGCAGCTTAAAAAGTTTATTTTACTAATCTAAAATTTTAATTATCTATATTTGTTTTTAATTTATTAATTATTTTATTTATTTAATTTTAATTTAATTTTTTTAAATTTATTATTATTATATTTTTCTCATTTTCTCTTCGCGCTCTGCACTAGCCTACTTTTTTTCCCTCATTCGTCCCCCAACTCTCCACTAGTGTAGCTGAACCTGGCCCACCTTTTGACAACATCAGGTGAGTCAGAATCTCTTTTGAGACGGTACGTGTTTTGCTGGCACTGGCCCACCTTCCCGTGGTGTGGACGAGTACCCAGCATCATCTGTCCAGGTGACTGATGCTTCTGGGTAGCCAAGAGGCCAGAACAGAACAACAGAACATACACATAATATACACAAACTTATGTCACACCTATCTGGTCCATTTGTTGTGATACTGTTCTTCACAGAGATAAGAGGCTGAGTTGAACAGACGTTCTAGGAGCCGCCCTTTACAAAAACACATGTCCACATGTTAGCATTAGCATTAGCATTAGCATTAGTAGAGGCATTTGATGCAAGAAAGCAAGCTTATGCAGCATCAGCCAAAAAAAAAAAAAAAAAAAAACCCACTTCCACTTCACCCCTCTGTTCGTTCAAAATACCTGTCCAGCTGAGCCTTAAACTTATTTAGGCTATCAACCTCCACCACAAGGGATGGAAGTCTGTTCCACCAACCAACCACCCGCTGGCTAAAGGCAAATTTCCGCACGTCTATCCTACATCTGTCTTTCCTCAATTTGAATTTATGCCCTCTCATGTGATTTTTCTGAGCTAGAGGAAGAATCCCATCAGCATTGAGCATGCTTAAACCATTCAAGGCTTTATACACCTCTATCAGATCACCTCGCTGGTGCCTAGTCTCCAGACACTGTAATTTGCAAAACTTAAGCCTTTCTTCGTAAGAGCACCCCTTTGTTCCATTCACCAATCTTGTTGCCCTTCTCTGTACTCGTTCCAGCAGCTCTACATCCTTCTTGAAATGAGGCCTCCAGACCTGTATACAGTACTCTAGGTGTGGCCTGACCATCGCCTTATACAATGGAATAATCACCTCCTTATCCCTGCTGGAAAAATTCCTGTATATCATTGACAATACTCCATGAGCTACTCTTGCAGCCCGTCTGCACTGCTCAGAGAACTTCATATCTGCCTGCACAACCACCCCCAGGTCCCTTTCATTCTCTACCACTGTCAGTGTAGTACCACTGCGTTGATACGTTGCTCTGGGGTTGCTGTTTCCCATGTGTAGTACTTTACATTTGTCAATGTTAAACTTCATTTGCCACCTCTCAGCCCATCTGCTCAACCTTTCCAGATCCTGTTGCAGCAGCATAGTGTCAGTAGTGTCCTTGACAACCCTGCCAACCTTTGTATCGTCTGCAAACTTGGACATTAAGCCCGATATACCATCATCAATATCATTTATAAATAAAGAAAACAATAATGGACCCAACACTGATCCCTGAGGGAC
This sequence comes from Mastigoproctus giganteus, assembly GCF_048544385.1. Taxonomy (NCBI): domain Eukaryota; kingdom Metazoa; phylum Arthropoda; class Arachnida; order Uropygi; family Thelyphonidae; genus Mastigoproctus; species Mastigoproctus giganteus. The sequence goes on from NC_143577.1 coordinate 172,735,112, forward strand.
TCCACTAATAACATCAGTCCACGATGAGCAGTGTCCATTGATTACCACTCTCTGTCTTCGCCCCCTCAACCACCCCTTTATCCATAGCAGCAATTTGCCTCCAATGTCACACTGCTCCAATTTGTGTAGCAGTCTTCCATGTGCAACAGTATCAAAAGCCTTTCTAAGATCCAAGTATATAATATCAAAGTTATTCCCTGCATCCAGTTCTTTTGTGACTGCATCATAGTATCCAATCAAGTTGGTCAGGCAAGACCTCCCCTTAACAAAACCATGCTGTGTCTGAGCTATAACTGAAGTCTTGTCTAAATGATCCTGCAGTGCTTCTTTAACCAGTGCCTCCATTAATTTTCCGGGAACAGAAGTTAAGCTCACAGGTCTATAATTACTTGTGTCAGCCTTTGATCCTCCTTTGTGAATTGGGGTCACATTTGCACATTTCCAGTCTATGGGTACCTCCCCTGAGTCCAAGGAAGCTCTCATAATTATGGCTAAGGGTTTGCTTACTTCCTTTGCTGCCTCCTTTAATATAACTGGATAGATCCCATCCACCCCGGGTGCCTTTCTTGTGTTTATCTTCAACAGTTTCTCCTCCACTTTACTCCCAGTTATTTCAAGATTCTGTAGCTTACTGCTAGAGTTAAATACACCTCTGGCATTCCCCTCGCTGAATAACTCCTCATGTGTGAATGTCGATGCAAAATATTCATTTAGTTTGTTAGCTACCTGAGCAGGATCATCAACAGTTGACCCATCAATATCAAGTGGACCAATCTGATTCATCCCCTTCCTTCTAGAGTTTACATAAGTAAAGAACTCTTTGCTGTTTTTCTTTGCATCCCTTGCCAAGGATTTCTCGTAATCTGCCTTCGCCTGCCTAACCTCCTTTGTAACTTGGTTGCATATCAACTTGTATCTATCATAGGCTTCTGTGTCATGTGTTAATTTGTATGTATCCCATGCATTTTTCTTCTCTGCCATATGCCTCATTAGTTCATCTGACATCCATTTTGACCTAAACCTTGAACAATATTTCTTAGTTGGTATGTAAAGCCTAGTGGCTTCCAAGATAAGTTCTTTGAATGCATCCCATTTTGAATTTGCTGTTGGTAACATCATCAGTTGGTCCCACTGTATAGAATTTAAATACTGTCTCAGTCCATCGTAGTCGCCTTTACGGAAGCAATAACCCTTCCCTTTACCCCTAATGGTAGTTACCTCTTTGAGTAAATCGCACTTCAGCACACTGTGATCACTGCCACCTAGTGGTTCATTTATCTGCAGATTCTTAATGCATGAAGAATCACTGCTGATAATCAAATCAAGAGTATTACTCCCTCTAGTTGCCTCCCGAACATGCTGATTTAGAAAAAAATCATCCAATAAATCCACAAAAGCCCTGCTAGTGTGTGAGTAACCAGCCCCCAAATTCCAGTCAATATCTGGGAAATTAAAATCTCCCATTATAAGACACTCTGATTTACTGGCCCACATCTTCATTGTCAAACTTCAGACTTTCTAATACAGTCTCCTGTCGATGTGGGCTACCGGAAGACCCTCCTCACGTACTTTTTGAATGCTCCATTTACGAGGACCAAGATTGGCTCTTAAGGCAACAGCACTAAACTTGTACCAAACAACAGTACCAAAAAAGTGGAAGGAACCCTAGGCATGATGGAAGAAAGAGAAGAAAGATAAAAAGAAATGATAGAGAGGGATACAAGAGGTTAAACTCCACTATAATAAAAAGATGTAGGCAGGAAAAGCATGAAGAAAAGTGTAAAGAAATTGAGGGCCTGGATAAATAACATGACACCAACAGAATGCACAGGATCATAAAAGAAATTCACCAGAAAGAAAGAAGAGTCCCAGGAGAAGTTAAAAATAAGAATGGTAAAATATTATATGAAGAAAAAGACATCTTATAAAGATGGAAGGAATGTGGGGAAAAGTTGTATGAAGGCACAAACACAAGAAATGGAAATCCAGGAGGAGGAAATTGAGTTACCAATTGTGAGAGAAGAAATAGAAGAAATAATAAAGAGAATAAAGAATGGAAAGACTTGCGCAATGGATAATATTCCTATAGAATTCTTCAAGAATGCGAATGAAGAAGCTTTGGAAACATTCACAGAACATGTGAATGATGTTTACATGACAGGAGAGCTACCTGAAGATTATAAACAATTATGATCCCCTCATAATAATTATAATGGAATATGCCAGGAGTGGCCTACTTAATTTGTGATGTGATTTACTTTTTTCCTTCAAAATGTGCCGCGATCTACCATCTCAAAAATTATTGTCATGTAATCGGGGGATGACTGTATATTTAATATTCGTCGTGTGCGACCGAAATTAAATCCGCGATCGACTCGTTGGTCACCCCTGAAATACACCAACCGTGTATGACTCAAACTTCATTAACATAAATAAAAATAAAATAATAAAATGAGACAGGATAAAATTCTGATGTAAAAATAAAATACACTGACAAATGTAGAGTTAAAAGTGATAAAACGACAGATAGAATTAAAATATATAAAATTAAATATACAAAAATTACAAATTGAAAGCGGTAAAACAACACCATAGCTTTCAAGGGCGACCGCCTCCTTTATCAACAGTGAAACTTGACTGTCACGACACATCCGCAGGATCACGGCCCATGGCACGTGTTATTGTAGAAGCATGTGCATTATTCTCCACATGTATATGAAGGCCGGAAATGGCTCGGGAGCGTGCCAGGCAGAACCGTTCATCCCGTCCAAGAATTACAATTTCAAAGAGGAGATGAATACGGACTCCCCTATCTCTATTGATGGTATTATGTTCCGAAGAACAAATCCGCAAGCGCTGGAACCATTTCCGAGTCCATTACCTATGCGAACGACCAATAATGACAGTATCACCTGGAGAAATTTGGTGGTTCTCCTCCCTAAAGTGTTCAACCACAGCATATTTAGCTAAAACATAAGAAACATACGACACATTTTAGTGGAATAAAGACCGCAGACTATGGGAAATCTGCTGTGGCTGAACACTTCTGGGAGAGGAGAACCACCAAATTTCTCCAGGCGATGCCATCGTTGATTGTTCGCATAGGTATTGGAACCGGAAATGGTTCCAGCGCTTGCGGATTTGTTCTTCGTAACATAATACCGTCAAGAGAGATAGGGGAGTCCATATTCATTCCCTCTTTGAAATCATTATTTTTGGAAATTAATAGTTCCGCCTGGCACTCTCCCTTACTTCTACAGTTACACGTGCCATGAGCCGTGATATTTCAAATAATTTGTAATATTTTGTACAGTTTTTAACTTTATATATTTTAATTTTCTCTATCACTTTATCGCCAAAAACAAGCGATAAAATGATAGAGAGAATTAAAATTTTTGATGAAAAAATAAAATGCACTGACAACTCTATAGTTGCAGTGTATTTTATTTTTACATCCAATTTTTATCCTGTCTTATTTTATTTTAATTTATGTTAAATAAACTTTGAGTCATATACGGTTGGTGTATTCCATTGCAGTTATTTTGAGTCAGAACTCTCTCAATCCCAGAACTCCCAGAAGAATAATGATCCCTATAACCAAGATGAAGAATAGTCTAGACTGCAGTAACTACAGAACAATGAACATCATAACACATGACTCTTAAATTCTTTTAGGGGTGATATTGAGGAGGATAAAGAGAACTGAAGAATATGTAGGGGATGATCAATATAGATTCAGAGCGCAAAGAGGAACAAGAGATGCAATAATGAAACTAATTACCATTTCTCAGGGAATAAAAGATCACAAAACATTGTATATAGGAGTTGTAGATTTTGAAAAAGCTTTTGACAGAGTCAACCCTGGGAGAATTCTCGATACGCCTAAGAAGATAGGAGTTGAGGGAAAAGATTTAAGAATTATAAGAAACTTATACCAAGAGCAAAAGAGTGATGTGAGGTCAAATGCGGTGTAAGACAAAATTGTTTGTGATCACCCTCCTTCTTCGACTTATAATATAGTGAGGAATTAATTTCGGAATCTTTAGAAGACATTAAAGGTATAAGAATAGGTGGAACTAATTTCAACAGTAATATATACGCGAATGACATCGTTATAATTACTGGAAGTAATTCAGAACTAAAGAGAGCACTTAACAAAATCCACACAATGGGAGAAGAGTATGCCGTGAAATTAAACGTGACAAAACAAAAATAATGGTATTCAGTGAAAACAAAAATTTAGAATGTAAAATTAGAATAAATGGAAGGTTAGTAGAACTAGTGAGAGAATTCAGATACCCTGGAAGTTTGAATACAGTAGATGGAAGGAGAACCAAAGAGAGTCGTTCAAGAATTCGGATGGTAAAGGCAGCTTTCTGGAAACACAAAGAACTGATGAGAAGAAATGTGAATAGGGAAATAAACTTAAAGATGTTGAGATGCTATGCATGTAGCAGCAGCGCAGACGAATCTCGCCGCGAGACTCGTCTGCGCTGCTGGTACATTGGTGCGCAATTTGGACTCTGACAAAAGAGAGCAAAGATAAGATCAATGCTTCTGATGTGTGGTGTGCTCGAAGAATGCTGAAAATTAAATGGACTGATAACATTAGGAATGAAGAAGTTTGGAGAAGAATGGGAAGTGACTACAGCTTATTAAAAGAAGCAATGAAAAGGAAGTGGATGTATGCTGGACATATCATGAGAGGGTCTTCTGGAAACAGACTAGTTACAGCACTAGAAGGGATGGACGGAGAGAGAGAGAGAAAAAACGAAAAGGGAGGCCAAGAAGAGAATGGCTAGATGACTTTCCAACATGAAGAAATAGTAAATTTCCAACAGTAATAGTTCAACAGGAAGAAATACTTTGATCTGAGGAGAGTTGCCCAAGATAGCTTTGGCGAATCATGACTGCGAACCTTCCACACGAAGACGGCACCTGATGATGATGAAGTCCGTCTTTAGATTGTGCTTCCTTTAACAGGATAATCAAACAATAAATATCACACATGAAATGTATTTAAGAAAAAACGAATGCGTTTGAGTACCCTTTTCTTTAAATACAGTCGATGTACGATATTTATTATCATCTGTATTTTTAGTTTTATGATATTGAAGCTCACTTGCTCATAATTGAAAATTAACACTTGCAATTAACTTCTTTTTTTTAAATTAAATTAATTTTCTGTTTATAAGCTCGGATAGACATCTAGGACCAGAGGAATTTACAAGATAGAGAAACTACACCGTATTTCTTTGGTATCACGGGCATTCGAAAACGCAAAGTGGGTATCTTTGTACTTTTACTTGACCACTTGGCTACAGTCGTTATTTGCACACGTTCGTCGTTTTTTATTTTTATTGTTCTCATAAATATTCTCATTTTTTTATATTTTAATGTTAACCTTAGGCTCCCAGATTCAAAAATCTGAGGCGTGTTTCAAATTAAATCACAATCCAGAATGCACGGAACGGAGTCTTCTTTGTGTTTCTGACACCAGCGTGTTTCACCAGAGTCTAGAAATATCCCCGATAAAAAGAAATCTAGAGGATTCAGATCACGAAAGAACTATTCCAAATTCATTTCTCATAGTACATCGCAGCCAGATGGTCACGTGTGATTAGATTGAAATGTGTAGAGTACCCTCATATTGGAAACACATGCTGTAATGGGTAATAAACATCTGCCGGTAATTCAGGCAGTGTTCGATAGCCATTTTTAGAATTCTTAAGCATTCGTCCATTGATTTTCAAATACATAAAACAGGATTGTAATCCGGAAAGTAAATTATCCTGGTACATATGTTTCTAGAATTTTTATTATTATTATTATTATTATTATTTTATTTATTTATGTATATATTTTTTGTTTTGTTTTGGTACATAGCACTTCACTCGTAATTTTGTTCGCGTAATTTAGAAACACCCAATATATACGTTATATTTCTCACATGATAAAAAACGGACTTTGTGATATAAATTAACCAAATTTTGTCGGAATAGGGGGAAACGTGGGAAATCTTTGCATCTTCTGTATGATTGTATTTTTGTCGCAATCATTACATACGTCTGCAAAGTTTGGTTCGAGCAAATAGTCCAGTACAGAGGGCGATGCTGCTAATAATTACTACGGTTTGTGGGGCAGTGGCAACACAGACACTTCATATAATAGGTGGAAAAATGACATTACATATTCATATAATCTTTAGATGTCTATTTACGTCGGGATGTTGAACGTTAAGTGGCGCTCAAAAATATTGGACTGGTCGCAGAAAGGAGTCGATGTGAATGGAGGGTACCCATTCACATTGACTGTCGGCCCAGGCAAAATATTCATCTGGGGGCCACCTCACAAAAATTAAAGATGTAATTCTTAAAATTGAAAAAAAAAAAAAAAAAAAGAAAAGAAAAGAAACACCCAAAATTATTCAAATCATAATTATTTATTTAAACCTGAACGACTAGTACATTATTTATATAAACTTAAGAGTGTTCACCTTACGATATTTACTTGATATATCAGAGGCTTACATCTGGTGAGTATGGGCTTGGCACACCTAGGGTCCTGAGCTGTATATCATCATTCTTCTCTTTCTTGGTGATTCCTTTCTACTTCGGGCTCCCCCCCCCCTCTCTCTCTCTCTCTCTCTCTCTCAGGGTAACTTGTGAACTCCGGCTTCCTTGCACCATATGGCTAATAATAATAATAATAATAATAATAATAATAATAATAATAATAACGTCTGATGTTTTTTATATCTTTTAGTACATCTTGTTCTATTGACATAATGGTTTGATTAGTAGCAGTAAAATAATACGGAATTTTTTAATGCATGTTTCCTAGAAACTAGACGTTATAGGCCCCATCTTTTGAGTATATTGGCAATTAAATTTTGGACTAATATGTGAAATACAGGTTTTAGATCAGGGGTGTACAATCTTTTCCTACTCGCAACCCCTAAATCAGATGACAATGACGATCTATTTGCCTAGGGAACAATATGAAAAATATGTCATTTATAGGTATTGAATAGTATTTATTATATTTATGCAATGAAGATAGTACAAAGAATAATAAAGATGGTACAAATATAATAATTAAAGATAACATAAAGAATAGAAAAACACAAAACCGAAGAATAGAAAACTCTCTCTGACATTATAGGCGGAGGATAAGATCAGGAGGCTTATCCCGATTTTCAACTACATTTTATTTATGGTATCATATCGCGTGGCATTGTAGGAACTACAATGGAGTCGCAAGGGAGTATAGCCAATCAAGGAATTTTGGAAAGAAATAGGACCCAAACATAACACTTTTATCATTTAGCGTGATAGCGTAGCTCCTACGATACATAGTACTTTTATCATATCGCATGACATTTAGTTACTATAACGTCATGCAATATGATAAAAGTATTACGTTTGGGTATGATTTCTTTTTCAATGTTCCTAATCGGCGAATCTTCCTCACGACCCCGAACTTCTTCTGCGACCCACAAGGGGTTCGGAAAACCCCATTGCACATCCCTAGATTTTAGATGATGGTGGGATTTTGGGATTTCTACAGTGTTGACAAAGAATTTTTTATATCATTCTAATTACTTATAGTCTTATATCATTTGTATACTACATTCTACTCATTCTACATTACATCATTCTACTCATTAGATAATCTTTCATCTAATGAGTAGAATGATCTTTTAAGAAATGAGTATTCTACTCATTTCTTAAATTAACTTCAAAGTAGTCCGTGATAAATGGACTAGGTGATTTCCTAAGATGGCATCGAGAGAACGTGAGTAATCGACATTATAATGACATTGTAATCATTGCAAATAGTAAAACATATAATGCTTTGTTAACTTAGGAGGTGTATTCTAAAAGTTCCGGAATTTTACATTAAAAGTTTATTGAGCGAACAGTTCAGCTTACTGACCTAATCAACCCGAATGAACAGATTTTAATCATTTCATGCGGATGGATAAAGACAATTATATATTATTGCTATTTGCCGTTAATTGCTTGACAATCTCGTAATCATGAGACGAGGCCGAAAACCTAGGGGAAAAAAGGTTCTCGCACTTCAGGACTAACGAAGAATTGTGGATTTGGATAGCTTTTCAGCAGATGAAACGAAACAAAAACTTCATATTAGGAGCTGCTGAGAATTATCTGATCTACGAGCGTGTCTAATGCCTGTAAATTGCTTATATTCTCTGATCGGTTTACCTGTTTCCCTGGACGAAAAGTTCGAGTTTCCAACACAAAATCACGTTGTTATCATCGCCAGAAACCAACAAACTCAGCCACAGAATGAATAAAAGCCTATAAAAGTTCCTAACTTTATTGACAGGATTTGAAATCGGCCTTTTTCCATCCAGTGTGTAGAAGGATGGTTATTATTAGCGCAGTGTTACCTGCGAAGACCAGCAGATCCAGTCCAGTGTCCACAGAAACGCATCAAAATGACTTTAGGGATCATTCATTCGCTGATCATTGGAAAGGGACAAAAACAGAAGCAGTTAGTCAGATCCTTCCTACTTTTCGATATTTCATTCGTTCACCAACCACTACTTAGTAAACTATCTCTCTCTCTCTCTCTCTCTCTCTCTCTCTCTCCATCCAAAGACCTGGAAAAAGCTGCTGATTCGCCAAAAATAGTAAACAGGCTTAAATGCGGAGATCTCTTGGTCGAAACACACAAATATGTCAAAAAAAAAAAAAAAATAAATAAATAAATAATAAATAAATAAATAAAAATAAATAAATAAAAATAAATAAATAATAATAATAATAAATAAATAAATAATAATAATAATAAATAAATAAATAAAATAAAATAAAATAAATAAATAAATATATCAATAAATAAAATAAATAAATAAATAAATAAAATAATAAATAAATAAATAAAATAAAATAATAAATAAATAAATACAAAAGAATACTTTCTCTCGGCCAATGTATTCAGTTTCCTCCACTTGGTCCCACGTACCAAGGGGATGAATCTCAATACGATGGTAAAAAGAGGAAAAACCATGGAAATTAGCTGCTTGAAAAAGTCAAAACAGTGCAAGTTTATTCCTGGATAAGAAATATCTAAAGAAATCCAGTTTGTAGCCATGTATACTTTGACAAGAGAATGCAGCCTTTGGTATTTAGTTTATACACATATTTATCGTTATTTTTATAAAAAATTTACTTATTTTTAAAATTTGTAAAAATAGAAAATAACACATGATCCTCCACCAATATATATATTTTTTTTTTGTAGGAAATCCCGATATAATAGAACAAATTTCAATGAACGTTTTAAAATTTCCACTAAAAGTGTAGTTCTTATATCCATAAAGCGTCACTGCCCTCGTGAGTAGCACGATTAGTTGGATCTCCGTCCCCCCCCCCCCCACCAGGTAGTAAAGACCTGACTTTGAGTCCCGTCGATTGCGGAAGGAATTTTGTAAGGGCCTATTTTCAAAACGTCGCTGAGTCAGTCGGTGTCAGGCGAGGGTAAAATGGTGAATTATTAAGTTGTAGGTAAAAGACCAACTGGATGGTGGTGATCACTCTTTACCAATATGGGATTATACTTAAAGAAATAACTGCTCAAGGGTATAGGTAAGGAACTTTGCTTACTAAGGATGACTAAGGTGGTCTCAGATAGTTTTTAAATTTTATGTAGCCGGACCAACTGATGATGTTACCGACAGAAATGTTTAAATGGAAATCATTCAGGGAAGTAATAGTAGCAGCAGCTATGAAAGGACAGAATTCATGGGATACCTGATTCCTGGGCAACCACTGTTCGCTGTCACCCCTCTCGCTGGTGGACGAACCCACCCCTTGGCAGGTATATAGGTACACTGCATCACTGCATTCATGTAGATGGTAATTCTATGTCAGTATTGATAAACGTCGTGAGTTAACCGACTTTGAAAGAGGGATGATAGCTGCTGCCCGACGCATGGGTCACTCTATCGCGGAGGTGGTATAGAAATTGTACTATACTCGTTTGACAGTATCAAGAGCGTATCGGGAATACACCATTTCCGGAATAACATCTGATTGTGGAGAGCCCTGTGGGTGGTGGTGGTGGATGAACGTTGCCTCGAAGTTTGTCTCACAATTTATCAGTAGTGATTCTTCATGCATTAGGAATCTGCAGATAAATGAACCACTGGGTGGCAGTGATCACAGTGTGCTGAAGTGGGATTTACTCAAGGAGGTAACTACCATCAGAGGTAAAGGGAAGGGTTTTTGCTTTCGTAAAGGAGACTATGCTGGTCTGAGACAGTATTTAAATTCTATACAGTGGGACCAACTGATGATGTTAGCAACAGCAAATTCAAAATGGGAAGCATTCAAGGAACTAATCTTGGAAGCTACCAGGCTTTACATACCAACCAAGAAATATTGTTCAAGGTTCAGGCCTAAATGGTTGTCAGATGAACTAATGAGACATATGGCAGAGAAGAAAAATGCATGGGATACATACAAATTAATGGGTGACGTGGAAGCCTATGATAGATATAAGTTGGTCTGTAACCAAGTCACAAAGGAGATTAGGCAGGCAAAGGCAGATTATGAGAAATCCTTGGCAAAGGATGCAAAGAAAAACAGAAAAGAGTTCTTTACCTATTTAAACTCAAGAAGGAAAGGGATGAATCAGATTGGTCCACTGGATGTTGATGGTTCAACAGTTGAGGATCCAGCTCAGGTGGCTAACAATCTAAACGAGTATTTTGCATCTACATTCACACATGAGGAGTTATTCAGGAAGGGGAATGTCGTAGGTGAAGTAAACATTGGCAGTGAGCTAGATGATTTTCTAATAACTGAGAGGAAAGTGGAGGAGAAATTGTTGAGGATAAACATAAAAAAGGCACCCGGGGTGGATGGGATCTATCCAGTTATATTAAAGGAGGCAGCAAAGGAAGTAAGCAAACCCCTAGCCATAATTATGAGAGCGTCTTTGGACTCAGGGGAGGTACCCATGGACTGGAGATGTGCAAATGTAACCCCAATTCACAAAGGAGGATCAAAGGCTGACACAAGTAATTATAGACCTGTTAGTTTAACTTCGGTTCCAGGAAAATTAATGGAGGCACTGGTTAAAGAAGCACTGCAGGATCATCTGGACAAGAATTCAGTTACAGCTCAGACACAGCATGGGTTTGTTAAGGGCAGGTCTTGTCTGACCAATTTGATTGGATACTATGATGTAGTCACAAAAGAACTGGATGCAGGGAATAACTTTGATATTATATATTTGGATCTTAGAAAGGCTTTTGATACTGTTGCGCATGGAAGACTGCTGCACAAATTGGAGAAATGTGGCATTCGAGGCAAATTGCTGCTATGGATAAAGGGATGGTTGAGTGGCGGAAGACAGAGAGTGGTAATCAATGGACACTGCTCAACGTGGACTAATGTTATTAGTGGAGTTCCTCAGGGTTCAGTGTTGGGTCCATTGTTGTTTTCTGTATTTATAAATGATATTGATGATGGTGTATCAGGCTTAATGTCCAAGTTTGCAGACGATACAAAGGTTGGCAGGGTTGTTAAGGACACTACTGATACTATGCTGCTGCAACAGGATCTGGAAAGGTTGAGCAGATGGGCTGAGAGGTGGCAAATGAAGTTTAACATTGACAAATGTAAAGTACTACATATGGGAAACAGTAACCCCAGATCAACGTATCAACTCTGTGGTACTACGCTGACAGTGGTAGAGAATGAAAAGGACCTGGGGGTAATTGTGCAGGCAGATATGAAGTTCTCTGAGCAGTGCAGACGAGCTGCAAGAGTAGCTCATGGTGTCTTGTCAATGATATACAGGAATTTTTCTAGCAGGGACAGGGATGTGATTATTCCCTTGTATAAGGCATTGGTCAGGCCACACCTTGAGTACTGTATACAGGTCTGGAGGCCTCATTTCAAGAAGGATGTAGAGCTGCTGGAACGAGTACAGAGAAGGGCAACAAGATTAGTGAATGGAACAAAGGGTTGCTCTTACGAAGAAAGGCTTAAGTTTTGCAAATTACAGAGCCTGGAGACTAGGCATCGCCGAGGTGATCTGATAGAGGTGTACAAGGCTTTGAATGGCTTGAGCATGCTCAATGCCGATGGAATTCTTCCTCTTGCTCAGAATAATCACCTGAGAGGGCATAAATTCAAATTGAGGAAGGACGGATGTCGGATAGATGTGCGGAAATTCGCCTTTAGCCAGCGGGCAGTTGGTTTGTGGAATAGACTTCCATCGCTTGTTGTTGAAGTTGATAGCCTAAACAAATATAAGGCTCAGCTGGACAGGTATTTCGAACGAATTGAGGGGTGAAATGGGAGTAGTGGTTTTTTTTTTTTTTTTTTTCTTTTTTTTTGGCTGATGCTGAATAAGCTTGCTTTCTTGCATCATATGCCTCTACTAATGCTAATGCTAATTGTTTCAGCCAACCAGAGAAAGTGTAAAGTGTGTTAGCTGTCTGATGGCACCAGGGGTTCCCCCCATCTCCACGTTGTATACTCTGTTTTTGCATCACAGTACTCTGTGGAGGTCAGAGATTTAAAAGTGTGTGGGAGTGAAATGTCATGTAGTGTTATGTTCTGTTCTTCCTCTGGCCATTTAGCCATTAGGCCCCTAATGGGACCCACCGTTGCCCACACTTTGCCACGAGGAGACAGGTCAGGCACCCAGTAGGTTTTTAAGTACTCTGGCAGGCCCTGCCACCTAGTTTCCAAAGATTTCAGTGGCAAAGACCTATAGAAAAAAAAACAAAAAAAGGAGCGTTGCGGTGAATTTTAGTGGAATTGAGGTACAGGTTTAAGTGAGAGGGTTAAATTTTGCGCTACTTAGATTAAGGTACTTTATGGGCATACTCGGTAAGTTAAGTTTGAGTAGGGGGGGGGAGCCTGAAGGCTGGGGGAACAGATAGAGATAAGGGGACAACAGGGAAGGTGTCCCCATGAAGATCAGTGGGGAGAGGCCCCACCAGGAGAAGAGGGGGAGGAAGGGGGAGTAGATGGGAGCCGCCATTTCCCCCTGTCAGGATATGGGGATTTAAAGAGACCAGGTTGGGGCACCTGGTTTAGATTGACAGAAGGTTAGATTCAGGATTGATTCTTCCTAACACCCCGACTGGGGGGGGGACTAGAAGGTCATTCCATTAGTTGGTATTTGTCATGGTGTTCAGTTGCACTTCCAGTTCTTCCATTTGCTAGTTTCGGTTTCGATGGAGAATCTTGTACTACTACTTGGTGCATTGTGGGTAGTCAGTTCTGGTTCATCCGACATGAGGCTGATTTGGGAAATATATCGTTCATCAGTATCGTGTCGCCATAGACATCCCCACCCCACTCCCTCTTTGTTCATTGGCTTCTCTATTTAGTAGCGTCAAGTTTAGGTGTCATTTCTGGGTGTTCAATCAGTAAGGATTTCTTGATAGGGGCACCATTCCCTTACTTATTTTCTTGCTCATTTGGTGCAGGTCTATGGTCTGCTTTGTTAATCTATTGCATTGTTATACAGGGCAATCAATGTCCTCCTCCTTACGAAATGATTCTGCACGAATTTACTGAACTCTTTGTATTCTTCTTCCATGTCAGTAAAAGGTGCTCCCAGTTAAAAGGAAGGTATGTAATCTTGGTTATCAGGATGCTTCAGAGATCATCATTATATTCACATTCATACAAAATGTGTTGCCAAGTCTAATTCTCAGCATCTACAATTTGGGTCGTCTACAATTCTCATATTATTTAGCTTGGCATTTATGGCACCATGGCCCCTCAGTAGGTAGGTAGTGTGTAATCCTGGGAAGAACCAATGTGGGGTTCTGGGGTAGACTCTGCTGATTTGATGTAGCCCAGTGGTCAGGAGCGAGAATGCATAGCATGCGTTCCTTGAGCTGACCGGGTTCAATCCCTTGACTACTAAATATGATAAATATTTCTATTGACGATTTATTGTAAACTCTACTAACTTGGTTGTTGTTCCAGAGTATAAACAGAAAATTTATTTATTTATTTTATTTATTTATCAATTTTCTTGTGATTTCTCCTTTACAGGAGTTGGACCATCCCTATAGCCATGCCTGCTGCAGGTACAGCACCAGCTGCGTTTTTTCCTATTTCCGCTTATTCGCCGGGTCTTTATTGTACTAGCATTAGCATTAGCATTAGTAGAGGCATTTGATGCAAGAAAGCAAGCTTATGCAGCATCAGCCAAAAAATAAAAAAAATAAATAAATAAAAAATAACCACTTCCACTTAACCCCTCTGTTCGTTCGAAATACCTGTCCACTGAGCCTTAAACTTATTTAGGCTATCAACTTCCAAGACAAGGGATGGAAGTCTGTTCCACCAACGAACCAACCCGCTGGCTAAAGGCAAATTTCCTCACGTCTATCCTACATCTGTCTTTTCTCAATTTGAATTTATGCCCACTCAGGTGATTATTCTGAGCAAGAGGAAGAATCCCATCAGCATTGAGCATGTTCAAACCATCCAAGGCTTTATACACCTTATCTGTTCACCTCGCTAGTGCCTAGTCCCCAGACACTGTAATTTGCAAAACTTAAGCCTTTCTTCGTAAGAGCAACCCTTTGTTCCATTCACTAATCTTGTTGCCCTTCTCTGTACTCGTTCCAGCAGCTCTACATCCTTCTTGAAATGAGGCCTCCAGACCTGTATACAGTATTCTAGGTGTGGCCTGACCATTGCCTTATACAAGGGAATAATCACCTCCTTATCATTGCTAGAAAAATTCCTGTATATCATTGACAAGACACCATGAGCTACTCTTGCAACCCGTCTGCACTGCTCAGAGAACTTCATATCTACCTGCACAATTACCCCCAGGTACTTTTCATTCTCTACCATTGTCAGTGTAGTACCACAGAGTTGATACGTTGCTCTGGGGTTGCTGTTTCCCATATGTAGTACTTTACATTTGTCAATGTTAAACTTCATTTGCCACCTCTCAGTCTATCTGCTCAACCTTTCCAGATCCCGTTGCAGTAGCATAGTGTCAGTAGTGTCCTTGACAACCCTGCCAACCTTCGTATCGTCTGCAAACTTGGATATTAAGCTTGATATACCACATTCAATATTATTTATAAATACAGAAACAATAATGGACCCAATACTGAACCCTGAGTGACTCCACTAATAACATTAGTCCACGATGAGCAGTGTCCATTGATTACCACTCTCTGTCTTCTCCCCCTCAACCACCCCTTTATCCATAGCAGCAATTTGCCTCCAATTCCGCACTGCTCCAATTTGTGCAGCAGTCTTCCATGTGCAACAGTATCAAAAGCCTTTCTAAGATCCAAGTATATAATATCAAAGTTATTCCCTGCATCCAGTTCTTTTGTGACTGCATCATAGTCTCCAATCAAATTGGTCAGGCAAGACTTACCCTTAACAAAACCATGCTGTGTCCGAGCTATAACTGAAGTCTTGTCTAGATGATCCTGCAGTGCTTCTTTAACCAGTCCCTCCATTAATTTTCCTGGAACAGAAGTTAAGCTCACAGGTCTATAATTACTTGTGTCGCCCTTTGATCCTCCTTTGTGAATTGGGGTCACATTTGCACATCTCCAGTCCATTGGTACTTCCCCTGAGTCCAAGGAAGCTCTCATAATTATGGCTAAGGGTTTGCTTACTTCCTTTGCTGCCTCCTTTAATATAACTGGATAGATCCCATCCACCCCAGGTGCCTTTCTTGTATTTATCATCAACAATTTCTCCTTAACTTTACTCTCAGTTATTACAAGATTCTCTAGCATACTGCCAGAGTTGGATATGCCTCTGGCATTCCCCTCGCTGAATAAGTCCTCATGTGTGAATGTCGATGCAAAATATTCATTTAGTTTGTTAGCTACCTGAGAAGGATCATCAACAGTTTACCCATCGATATCAAGTGGACCAATCTGATTCATCCCCTTCCTTCTAGAGTTTACATAAGTAAAGAACTCTTTGCTGTTTTTCTTTGCATCCCTTGCCAAAGATTTCTCGTAATCTGCCTTCGCCTGCCTAATCTCCTTTGTAACTTAGTTACAGATCAACTTGTATCTATCATAGGCTTCTGTGTCACGTGTTCATTTGTATGTATCCCATGCATTTTTCTTCTCTGCCATATGTCTCATTAGTTCATCTGACATCCACTTAGGCCTAAACCTTGAACAATATTTTTTTCTTGGTATGTAAAGCCCAGTAGCTTCCAAGATAAGTTCTTTGAATGCTTCCATTTTGAATTTACTGTTGGTAACATCATCAGTTGGTCCCACTGTATAGAATTTAAATACTGTCTCAGTCCATCGAAGCCGCCTTTACGAAAGCAATAACCCTTCCCTTTACCCCTAATGGTAGTTACCTCTTTGAGTAAATCCCACTTCAGCAAACTATGATCACTGCCACCTAGTGGTTCATTTACCTGCAGATTCTTAATGCATGAAGAATCACTACTGATAATCAAATCAAGAGTATTACTCCCTGTAGTTGCCTCCCGAACATGTAGAAAACAATCATCCAATAAATCCACAAAAGCCTTGTTAGTGTGTGAGTGACCAGCCCCCAAATTACAGTCAATATCTGAGAAATTAAAATCCCCCATTATAAGACTCTCTGATTTACTGGCCCACTCTATTTCCCTGTACAGTTTCTTATTATACTCATCAGAGTCATTAGGCCTATAGCACACTCCTACTCTCATTTTTGATCTCCCAATGCTTATGTCAAACTGACTCGACACTGCACTGTCCAGCAATGTCGACTGGCTTCACTTCCTTGGATTTTATGTATTTCTTAACTAATAGCATAACCCCTCCTCCCTTCCTATCCTGTCTATCCTTTCTGTAGACATTGCACTTCCCAAACTCCAGCTCCTCACTCCTCACATCTGCGCGACACCACGTCTCCGAAATCCCCACAACATCCGCCCCTGATGCCACGAGCAATACCTCAAATTCACCAAATCCACCCACCAAACTCCTAGCATTGGTGCACATGCAAGTACACATGCACCTGTTCCCCCCCCCAGCCATCCCAACACAACCCATGTGCCCACCCCCCAGGCCGCGGCCCACTCCAACAGAAGCAGTGCAAGAATCAGCTTCACCTCCGCCAGTGGCCACTGTCAATCCATCAGTCCCTGCATCCCCCCAAACCAGCAGGCCTCCGACCCACCCAACACTGCCTTGACAGCACCAGCAAATACTCCCGCACCCCTTCCACCCAAGTGCATCCCATCCCTGCAGAAGCAGCCTCTCCTGCCAAAAAGCACAGACCAGGCCGAAAAAAACTCCACCCCTCGATCCCCGCACAATCCCTCCAGGGGCGAACCGATCAACAGTGCTCTCATCATTCTATACTGTATGAACGTCGATTGGATTCCGCTAGAAAGCATGTACATTAGCCCACAACACCCCACCTCTAGATCAGGGGAAGCATGCCCGCCAGGGTGTGTAAGGCATGGGTGCTCCCTGTATAGCAGGCACGACTTATAGTTAGTAGAATATTTCTCTTCATGGTGTCAAGAATTCTTTTGTTAACGGCTGTAACTGCCTTGGTAAACCAGGCCGGCGAGCCATAGGTTATTGCCGGGATAAAAATCGCTTTGTAGTAGAGTGCCAGAGTTCTTCGTTTTAGTCTTCAATCTTTTCTAGTGATTCTTGAAATTATGGCCATGTATTTTCCGCGCTTCTTCTTCTGGTAGAGAAGGTGTTGCTTTCAGGATAAGTTCGTCTAAAATGATTTCAAGATATTTTAGTTATGTCCTGAGCTTGATGGTTGCGCCCTCAATTTTAATCTGTTGTGGGGGCGCACGAGAGACTAGTGTCCCTTTTGATAGGTTTGAGCCCGTCTTTGTCGGCGAAATTGTCAATGAGTGCAGCTTCGTCCGTTCCAGTAGCTTTTCCAGCACCCTGTTTGCCTGGATTTCCAAGAGGCCCTTGAGTTCGCCGCCACAGTGAGGATGCGGTAATCTGCAAGTGCTTCACTGTTTACTTCTCCCAGGTCCATAGAAATAAAATTATCTAGAACTACATTCCGCAGGAGCGGACCCAGCACTGAACCCTGTGGGCAGCCTCGGTGTACGGGTCTTGTTATTTTCTGATACGATGTTATAATTTCCACTTTTCTGTCATGTAGGTATGATCATATGGTGTTGTTTAGATTCATCAGTAGGCCTGCCTCCCGGAGTCTGCTGAGGACGCTCGGCCACCAAAGGGAGTCGAAAGCCCCGGCAAAGTCCATTGAAAGCACCAGGAAGTATTTATTGGAACACTGTTTTGCTGCTTGGAAAAGGTTTTGGAGTGCATGAGCCTGGTTTGATAAGGTTTTGGAGTGCACGAGCCTGGTTTGATAAGGTTTTGACGAGCCTGGTTTGAACCATATTTTCTGCTAGAGCCGAGATTTGCTGAGTTATACTGGCGAGTAATTCTCATGTGTAGGAGGCTCTCGAACAGTCTTGAGAGCGACAGTGGCACAAATCACAGCCGACTTCAACGAGAGAGGTGTCAAAAACGTCTCCACCAAGACCATCAGGCGATCATTAGCTGCAATAGGTTATTGGAGCCGCCGACCCACCAGTGTCCCATTGCTAACACCACGATACAGGACTCTACGCCTCAACGGTGAAAGAACATCGGCACTGGACTTTGAAAGATTAGAGATGATTCCTATTTCCAGTTCATTCGAGCCGACAAGAGGGTGTATGAACAAATATTCGGACTCCCTATGGGTCTCGGAATTCAGCTCCCTATCTGAAATATATCTTGCCACTGTAGAACATCAAACTCTCCAACCATTTCCAGCAGATATTAAACTCTACATCCGTTATGCTGATGACGTTCTATTAGTTCTATTACCATCAACAATCTCTTTATTAAGTTTAATTCAATACATCTCAGATTAAAATATACCCTGGAACTAGAAACGAATAACACAATTAATTTCCTCAACTTAACTATATATACATTTGTAAAATGGGCAATAGACTAGGTAAAAAAAATCTACAGAGAGAAAAACAAACAAAGGCAAATACCTATACTTTCATTCGCTTTACCCCCTTTATATAAAAAAAAAAATCGTTCTTGATAATCAAGTCTTTAATGCCTTAAAATATTGCCATTCGCAAGATGATTTGGCTTTTGAGTTAAAATACCTCACGGAAAAGTTTACAGCTAGGAAATACCAGTCAAATTAATTCAACAAACTATTCTACAGTTTACGATAAAATTCATAACCCTAACAATCCTGTTATAAAAAAAAAAAGCCTAACATTTCAAATACTCGTTTTGTCCTCTCTTACCATTGTCAAATCGCCAGACGTTTACGTCAAGTCTTCGCTAATACAGATATTTGCCTTGTACAAGCCCATTGCCTTGAACAAGGGGATAGTTGCCTCCTTTTCCCTGCTAGCAAAGTTCCTATATATTATTGACAAAGCCCCATGACCTGCTCTTGCAGTCTGTCTTGCATTGCTCAGAGGGCTTCGTGTCTGACTGCACAATTGCTCCCGGGTCTTTTTCATTTTCTACCGCCCTGGGTGTGTGGTACCGCGCGGTTGGTGCGTTCCTCTGGGGTTGCTTCTGCCCATGTGCAGCGCTTTGTATTTGTTGGTGTTGAACTTCAATTGCCATTTCTTGGCCCACCCGACCAAAATTTCTAGATCCTGTTTCGGTAGCCCGCTGCCATTGCTGTCGTTGACGGCCCTGCCAGCTTTTGTATCGTCTGCAAACTTCGACACTGGGCCTGATATACCTTCATCAATATCATAATCAGATTACAAACCTGAGGGGGAAATAGAGTCAAACTGAGGAAAGTCAGTTGTAGAAAAGAGGTGCGGATGTTTGCCTTTAGCCAGTGGGTGTTGATTGCTGGACCAAACTTCGATCTGTTGTTGTGGAAGTTGATAGCTTAATTAAATTCAAGGCAGGACTAGACAAATTAAAATATTTGGAATGAACGGATCAGTAAAATGGGAAGTTTTTTTTTTTTTTTTTTGGCTGATGCTGCATAATTTGCTTTCTTGAATCGTATGCCTCTACTAATGCTAATACTGATATCTTCTTAATTTTCTCCTCTTATAACAAATTGGGAACTCCCTTTACCAAATACAAATAAAAGAAACCCACATATACGACACGGGAGATATTAATAATATAGTTTTATCTAGTCAATTTCCAGTCAGATTGCAACGCGTGTTACATCGGGACCACTATCAACAAATTTGGATCATCCACTACCGCAAATACACGCGCATACTACCACGTTAATAGTTTCCGAACATGTCAAGGAAACACTGAGCTCGCTCAACAAATGCATACTCACAACCATAGCCCCTCAATCGATGCTGCAATTACCATTATTAAATTAAATTCAAGGTAAAAGCTCCTTCAATACGAAACTCCCATAATAGAATGGTGCCGGCATAAAACCAACCTTGACGTCCTAACACCAAACTCCCGGCTTCCCTTTTCCCAATTTGGAATCTCGCGCACATTAAAATATCACGTGTTCAGCAAACATTTCGAGTACTTAAAGTTCACGACGATTTTCTATACTTCATTCCTTAATGCCAACTGACGATGTTTTTAACGAAAGTCCATCGTTCACAACTATTGGCTGTATTCTCATTTAAACATAACTTTACAGTTTTACGTTTTAAAACTGACAACTAGACGATGACGTGGTGCACCTCTTCCTTCTCTGAGCTTAATTTTAATTTTTAACCAAAGATTTTTTATTTATAATTTTAGTTTTTAATCTGAGACCTTCTCATATCCCCCTCCCTTTTTTATCAATTCGTGCAAATTAACTTTCGGCATTTTAAGCTCTTGTTATTTTTAATTATAGTAGTAAGTTATTGCAATAGGATCTAAAAGAATATTAGGCAGATTGGCTGAGAAATGGAAGTTGAAGTTTATCATCGACAAATGCAAAGTGCCGCCTATGCGTAGCAGTATACCTAGATTAATCTACCAACTGTGTGGTACTACACGCAGGTTATGAAAAAACACTTGGGTCAATGATGTACAGAAACTTTGCTAGCAGGTGGTGATTATCTCATTGTACAAAGTAGCAGGTCAGGCAGCATCTTGAGTATTTCATACAAATCTGGGAGTGCCTCCTTTTAGGAAGGATGTAGATCAGCTGGAACTGATGCAGAGAAGTGCAAAGAGTTGTTGAGTGAACAAAAGCGTAGTCTTTCCAAGAAAGGCTTCAGTTTTGTAAACTGCAGCGTCTGGAGTCTAGGGACCTGCAAGGAGATCTAGTTGAGGCTTTGAATGTTTTGAGCAAGCTCAATGCTAATGGGATCCTTCCTCTTGCTCAGATTATGTGCTTGAGAGGGAATTATTTCAAATTGAGGAAATACAGTTGCAGAATAGATGTGCGGAAGTTGGCCTTTAGCCAGCCGAGTGGTTGATTGTTGGATCAAACGTCCATCTCTTGTTGTGGAAGTGGGTAGTTAGAAAAAATTTAAGGAGGAATGTACAGTTTATTGTATTGAATGAACGATAAGCGGGAAGGTTGTTTTGATTGATGCTTTATAGCATCCTTTTCCCCTACTAATACTAAATACTAAAATGTAGACTGGTGCACTATTTAGCTTGAGAGCAACAGAAAAACAACTGAATGCGGAAGAAACCCTTCGCAGGTTTATATGGATAACCGACTTGACGATCTCGACATGTGTGAACACTTCTGGAAGGCCTTGAATGGGTTAAGCACGCTGAATTCTGATGGGATCCTTCCACTTGTTCAGATTACAGACCTAAGGGGGCATAAATTCAAATTAAGAAAGACAGATGTAGAACAGATGTGCGGAAATTTGCCTTTAGCCAGCGGGTGGTTAATTGCTGGACCAAATTTCCATCTGTCGTTGTGGAAGTTGATAGATTGAATAAATTTAAGGAGAAACTGGACAGGCATTTGAAGGGAATGGTGTGATTTTTTTTTTTTAGGCTGATGCTGCATAAGCTCATACACATGCTTTCTTGCATCACAGCCACTAGTATTACTACTACTACGTCTATTAAAATTAAGTGAATCTTAAAGGAAATAGTTCGCCGTTTGCGCATAAAATTTCGATTTTTAGAACTTGCACAAAAGTACTCCGAAATACAACGAATTTTGGAAAAAACAAAATGTACGGAGACCAGTGTTATTTTTATTTTTACTGATGTTCTATAGCATTTAGGGAAAGGCTCCTTTACTGGGGAAATCTGCTTTCAAGAGTAATATTCTGCAGGGAGCTAACATTGGAAGTCTTCGCGCATGACAGTAGTTTGCGTTTAAGTAAATTTCGACCAAATTTGCGTTTGGTCTTAAAGTACTCGGTGGTGTACAGCTGTATAAAGAAATTACTTCGTTTAGTATTTTTTCGTAATTTGTATCAATCGATTGTGTTCTTTTTATGCTGCCGGAGTTGGTGAATTATGACAACGGCAAAGGCAAGCTATTATTTTTAAGTTGTTGGTCTGAAATAAATTTGGAATGTGTAACAACTTATATACGTATGTATACATGCATAATCATACCTTAATTCTCGACAGTGTTTTAATACATATTTTGCTTAATTGATATGAACTGTGAGATCATATGAACACCCAGTAAAATTACCTTCTAGGATAGAACTTGTTCTCTTAGCAGTACTCGTGGTCTTGCGGTAACGTTCAGGTCGGTGTGAAGTTTCTGAATTCTCGCCGTGGCAGCTGGTCTTGAGGAATCAGAATGTGGTGTGTTAAATTGCAGGTATTTGTTTAAATGGCAATCCTCCTTATCCCCTGCTTTGCCAGCAGGATAAAGATGTGATTATCCCTTTGTATCAGGCAATGGTCAGGCGACAACTTGAGCACTGCACACATGTCTGGAGGTCTCATTTTAGGAAGGGTGTAGCCGATCGGGCAAGCCGGGTGGGTAAAGTGCCTGCCTGGCAACCCAAAGGTCGCGGGTTCGATTCCCGCCTCGGGCTTGGATCAAAGTACTGCAAAAACCTTGGGAGGTGCATTATGGCCACAGAAGCTTATGCGCCAACAACTACCAAAAAAAAAAAGGATGCAGAGCTGCTGTAACGAGTCCATAGAAGGGAAATAAGATTGGTGAGGGGAACAAAGGGTTGCTCTTACCAAGAAAGGCTGGAGACTAGGCACATGCGGGGTAGTAGTAGTGGCATGTGATGCAAGAAAGCAAATGAGCTTATGCAGCATCAGCCAAAAAAAAAAAAAAAAAATCACACCATTCCCTCCAAATGCCTGTCCAGTTCCTCCTTAAATTTATTCAACCTATCAACTCCGTTGTGGAACAACAACGGATGGAAGTTTGTTCCAGCAATTAACCACCCGCTGGCTAAAGGCAAATTTCCGCACATCTATTCTACATCTGTCTTTTCTTAATTTGAATGTATGCCCCCTTAGGTTCGTAATCTGAACAAGTGGAAGGATCCCATCAGAATTCAGCATGCTCAACCCATTCAAGGCCTTATATACCTCAATCAGATCACCGTGCAGGTGCCAAGTCTCCAGCCACTGCAATTTGCAGAACTTAAGCCTCTCTTGGTAAGAGGATCCCTTCATTCCCCTCACCAATCTTGTTGCCCTTCTCTGTACACGCTCAAGTAAATCTACATCAGGTGATCTGATTGAGGTGTATAAGGCCTTGAATGGTTTGAGAAAGCTCAATACTGATGGGATTCTTCCTGTTGCTCTGATTACGCACCCGAGGGGTACAAATTCAAATTGAGGAAAGACACTTGTAAAATAGATGTGTGGAAATTTACTTTTAGCCAGCAGGTAGTTTGGTTGATTGCTGCAAAAAACTTCCATCTGTTGTTGTGGAAGTTGATGGCTAAAATAAATTCAAGGAAGAAGTGAACTAACTTTCGAAGTGAATGGATGGGTGAAATGTGAATTTTTTTTTTTTTTTTTTTTTTTTTTGATGCTGTACAAGCTTGTTTACTTGCATTATATGCCTCTGCTAATGCTGTTGCTAATTTCCAAATCCTATGTTGAAATGGATTTATATATCCCATGAGAAATACCAAGGTTAATCTTTGCAATCTGGTACCCCTTCCAATTGATTGAGTAGGAGTGATTGACATGTCTAGCCCGGTATGGTTAGACTTAGTATCCCCCTCCCTGCTGCTGAAAATGAGTTTCCGATTTTAAAACAGCAGCAGGAGGGGATGAACACCCTACCTAAGACTAACAATACTTAGTTAGGTATGTCAATCACTCCTACTCCACCATGGCTGAAGTAGTCGGTCGCAGTGGGCGGTAGTATGGTTTTCTCCCGGAAACTCGGGGGTTTTCGTCAGCAAAACAGAAAATCGACTTCAGAACACGCAATTTACAAACAGTATACACAGCAATATAGCCTTGGTTGCTGATGCTCCTAAAGCCCTATTACAAAACCACAACGATGCTCCTACTTGCAACGATCAACAAGAAGGAGTACAATATTGTAAAGACTAACCAATACCAATTTCATAAGGACATTACAGGTAGTTAAATGTCAATCGCTTGCTTTTTGAAGTTGTAGTATGGACATAGCAAAGTTAATTTTCGATTGACAATTGGCTGTCTTTTTAAATTTTGCAAATCACCGAAAAGTTTTTGAATGGAGTGTTGCATCTTCTCAAAAGGTGCAAGAGAAATCTAACTGCTCCCCATGCAGTTCTCATAAGTGACACCACCAAATACGGAGGATGCGGAAAGGTCAGGGAATGACCACTGTATATCCCGGAGTAATATGGCTTTAGTTGCTAATTCTCCTAAAAACCAAACAACAACAACTCATAAGTGAACTAAATTAATTCAGGAGGTGCAATATAGGCTACTTTCTGGCAATTGTGCCAGAAAAATACCACAATAACAACAGCAAGAGAAACCCATTTCATGGAGTTCTGTTTCACTTTTTTGTAATTTGAAACAAAATTTGATTCAAATTTGTGGGACAGTAAAATTATTCATTTTAAAATGCAATGATACATATGAAATGCCTTCTGTTCAATTTGCCCATATTTAGACTGACTGCTGGTAAATGGTTGATTTGATCAGTCCTCAACTGATACAAATCAGTTGAGGACTGATTTGTATCTTGTTTTAAGGTACAAATCAGTCCTCAACCTTTTTGACCATACCTCATAATTAATGCTATAAATGTTGTCATTCAAGGCATACAAAATAACTGAAGTAGTCATATGCATACCAGCTGACAAGACCACTAATGTTTATATAAAATCCTAAATGACAGTTTTTGGTTATGTTCAGGACGGATGATGTGGTTAAAAGATATGTATAGGTGATTTTGATATCAGCAAAGACATATTTTCAAAAACTATAGCATCAGAAATAATTGTAATTCTTTGATATTAAGTTGTGGCAAACAAATTAGGCATTTATGACACTTATTTGGTTATGAGTGGGTTACTGTCTTATGTACAGTACAGGTTTGTGGACATATTCCTCTTGCTAAATTTCTTAATTTTTAAACCTACAAGTTGCGTTTAGCAGGCAATGCATGTTGTCAATTTCAAAAGTGAAAATTTTTTGAAGACATGACAATTAGTAAATAGCAAAAAAGAAAAACCTTTGTTAGAGAACATTTAGGTCCAGTTTCCTTTAACATTAGTCACTAGATAGCAGAATCATTGTTCCACGTTCAATAATTACATTTTTGCCATTGATGCTCTTGAACAATTGATTTGATGAAATTGACAACTGGGATGCTATAAGGTGAAGGCCTTCCAAACTATGTTCCAAGAAATTATGTTCCAAGTTATAGCTTGGACACAGCATGGTTCTGTTAAGGGAAAGTCTTGCCTGACCAATTTGATTGGATACTATGATGCAGTCACAAAAGAACTGGATGCAGAGAATAACTTTGATATTATATATTTGGATCTTAGAAAGGCTTTTGATACTGTTGCACATGGAAGACTGCTGCACAAATTGGAGCAGTGTGGCATTGGAGGCAAATGGCTGCTATGGACACTGCTCAGTCAAATTATGTTATTAGTGGCCTTATGTTATTAGTGGCCTTATGTTATTAGTGGAGTCCCTCAGGGTTCAGTGTTGGGTCCATTATTGTTTTCTGTATTTATAAATGATATTGATGATGTTATATCAAGCTTAATGTCCAAGTTTGCAGGCGATACAAAGGTTGGCAGGGTTATTAAGGACACTACTGATGCTATGCTGCTGCAACAGGATCTGGAAAGGTTGAGCAGATGGGCTGAGAGTTGGCAAATGAAGTTTAACATTGACAAATGTAAAGTACTACATATGAAAAACAGCAACGTATCAACTCTGTGGTACTACACTGACAATGGTAGAGAATGAAAAGTACCTGGGGATAATTGTGCAGGCAGATATGAAGTTCTCTGAGCAGTGCAGACGGGCTGCAAGAGTAGCTCATGGTGTCTTGTCAATGATATACAGGAATTTTTCTAGCAATGATAAGGAGGTGATTATTCCCTTGTATAAGGCAATGGTCAGGCCACACCTATAGGTCTGGAGGCCTCATTTCAAGAAGGATGTAGAGCTGCTGGAACGAGTACAGAGAAGGGCAACAAGATTAGTGAATGGAACAAAGGTTTGCTCTTACGAAGAAAGGCTTAAGTTTTGCAAATTACAGTGTCTGGAGACTAGGCACCGGCGAGGTGATCTGATAGATGTGTATAAAGCCTTGAATAGTTTGAGCATGCTCAATGTTGATGGGATTCTTCCTCTTGCTCAGAATAATCACCTGAGAGGGCTTAATTCAGATTGAGGAAAGACACATGTAGGATAGATGTGTAGAAATTTTGCCTTTAGCCAGCGGGTAGTTGGTTGGTGGAACAGACTTCCATCCCTTGTTGTGAAAGTTGATAGCCTAAATAAATTTAAGGCTCAGCTGGACAGGTATTTGGAATTGAATGGTGGGGTGAAATCGGAGCATTTTTTTTTTTTTCCTGGCTGATGCTGCATAAGCTTGCTTTCTTGCATCATATGCCTCTACTAATGCTAATGTCACAAATTGTAAATTTGTTAGGTTGTTCATATATTCAAAAAATATATCTGAACACACTTCTTGATGTCAAAGGGCATCCACTGCAAGGTTCATCTTCCGGTGTATCCTGTCCAGTGAAACTTACAGATGTGAATTTTGCTATGGAAATATTAAATTTTTTCCATACATTTCTTAGGAATGTGTGACTATTTGAAGAGTTTATCAAACTAAAGGAAGAACTGATAGACAAAAATAAGGCAATAAGATCCCCATTGTCAAGTCCTCATAAAAAAGTTTAGAAGTGCACGCACTATGTGACAACACAGCTTTGATATATGAAATGATTGACATATTCCAGTCAAATGAATGAAACATTTTGCTTTACAGCTGTAAAGTTTCATGGGGCATCGACTTTGATCTTGATGCACATGCATGCCAACTGGTAACTGACTCCACACACTTAACTCCTGTTACAGTTGATTGTTGCAGTTTGAACAGCATGCTAACATAAAGTTTTTCTTTAATCTGGGGAAAAGTGCTACAGAGATGTGGCAAGCATTACAGAAAGCTTATGGAGATGATTCTTTGAAGAAAACAGCAGTTTGAGTAGTTTAACCAGTTTAAAAAAAGGACAGGATACACTGGAAGATGAACCTTAGCATTAGTAGAGGCATTTGATGCAAGAAAGCAAGCTTATGCAGCATCAGCCAAAAAAAAAAAAAAAAAAACCCACTTCACCCCTCTGTTCGTTCAAAATACCTGTCGAGCTGAGCCTTAAACTTATTTAGGCTATCAACCTCCACTACAAGGGATGGAAGTCTGTTCCACCAACCAACCACCCGCTGGCTAAAGGCAAATTTCCGCACGTCTTTCCTCAATTTGAATTTATGCCCTCTCAGGTGATTATTCTGAGCTAGAGGAAGAATCCCATCAGCATTGAGCATGCTCAAACCATTCAAGGCTTTATACACCTCTATCAGATCAACTCGCTGGTGCCTAGTCTCCAGACACTGTAATTTGCAACACTTAAGCCTTTCTTCGTAAGAGCACCCCTTTGTTCCATTCACTAATCTTGTTGCCCTTCTCTGTACTCGTTCCAGCAGCTCTACATCCTTCTTGAAATGATACCTCCAGACCTGTATACAGTACTCTAGGTGTGGCCTGACCATTGCCTTATACAATGGAATAATCACCTCCTTATCCCTGCTGGAAAAATTCCTGTATATCATTGACAATACTCCATGAGCTACTCTTGCAGCCCGTCTGCACTGCTCAGAGAACTTCATATCTGCCTGCACAACCACCCCCAAGTCCCTTTCATTCTCTACCACTCTCAGTGTAGTACCACAGAGTTGATACGTTGCTCTGGGGTTGCTGTTTCCCATGTGTAGTACTTTACATTTGTCAATGTTAAATTTCATTTGCAACCTCTCAGCCCATCTGCTCAACCTTTCCAGATCCTGTTGCAGCAGCATAGTGTCAGTAGTGTCCTTGACAACCCTGCCAACATTTGTATATCGTCTGCAAACTTGGACATTAAGCTTGATATACCATCATCAATATCATTTATAAATACAGAAAACAATAATGGACCCAACACTTGAGCCCTGAGGGACTCCACTAATAACATTAGTCCACGATGAGCAGTGCCCATTGATTACCACTCTCTGTCTTCTTCCCCTCAAACACCCCTTTATCCATAGCAGCAATTTGCCTCCAATGTCACACTGCTCCAATTTGTGTAGCAGTCTTCCATGTGCAACAGTATCAAAAGCCTTTCTAAGATCCAAGTATATAATATCAAAGCTATTCCCTGCATCCAGTTCTTTTGTGACTGCATCATAGTATCCAATCAAATTGGTCAGGCAAGACTTCCCCTTAACAAAGCCATGCTGTATCCGAGCTATAACTGAAGTCTTGTCTAAATGATCCTGCAGTGCTTCTTTAACCAGTGCCTCCATTAATTTTCCTGGAACAGAAGTTAAGCTCACAGGTCTATAATTATTGTGTCAGCCTTTGATCCTCCTTTGTGAATTGGGGTCACATTTGCAATTTTTCCAGTCTATGGGTACCTCCCCTGAGTCCAAGGAAGCTCTCATAATTATGGCTAAGGGTTTGCTTACTTCCTTTGCTGCCTCCTTTAATATAACTGGATAGATCCCATCCACCCCGGGTGCCTTTCTTGTGTTTATCTTCAACAGTTTCTCCTCCACTTTACTCTCAGTTATTTCAAGATTCTGTAGCTTACTGCTAGAGTTGAATACACCTCTGGCATTCCCCTCGCTGCATAACTCCTCATGTATGAATGTCGATGCAAAATATTCATTTAGTTTGTTAGCTACCTGAGCAGGATCATCAACAGTTGACCCATCAATATTAAGTGGGCCAATCTGATTCATCCCCTTCCTTCTAGAGTTTACATAAGTAAAGAACTCTTTGCTGTTTTTCTTTGCATCCCTTGCCAAGGATTTCTCGTAATCTGCCTTCGCCTGCCTAACCTCCTTTGTAACTTGGTTGCATATCAACTTGTATCTATCATAGGCTTCTGTGTCATGTGTTAATTTGTATGTATCCCATGCATTTTTCTTCTCTGCCATATGCCTCATTAGTTCATCTGACATCCATTTTGGCCTAAACCTTGAACAATATTTCTTAGTTGGTATGTAAAGCCTAGTAGCTTCCAAGATAAGTTCTTTGAATGCTTCCCATTTTGAATTTGCTGTTGGTAACATCATCAGTTGGTCCCACTGTATAGAATTTAAATACTGTCTCAGTCCATCGCAGTCGCCTTTACGGAAGCAATAACCCTTCCCTTTACCCCTAATGGTAGTTACCTCTTTGAGTAAATCCCACTTCAGCACACTGTGATCACTGCCACCTAGTGGTTCATTTATCTGCAGATTCTTAATGCATGAAGAATCACTGCTGATAATCAAATCAAGAGTATTACTCCCTCTAGTTGCCTCCCGAACATGCTGATGCAGAAAACAATCATCCAATAAATCCACAAAAGCCCTGCTAGTGACCAGCCCCCAAATTCCAGTTAATATCTGGGAATTTAAAATCTCCCATTATAAGACTCTCTGATTTACTGGCCCACTCTATTTCCCTGTACAGTTTCTTATCATACTCATCAGAGTCATTAGGCCTATAGCACACTCCTACTCTCAATTTTGATCTCCCAATGCTTATGTCACACCAAACTGACTCAACACTGCACTGTCCAGCGATGTCGACTGGCTTCACTTCCTTGGTTTTTATGTGTTTCTTAACTAATAGCATAACTCCTTCTCCCTTCCTATCCTGTCTATCCTTTCTGTAGACGTTGTACTCCCCAAATTCCAGTTCTGCATCCCTTATATCTATGTGACACCACGTCTCTGATATCCCAACAATATCTGCCTTTGATGTTTTGAGCAATACCTCAAATTCATCAAATTTGTTTACTAAACTCCTAGCATTGGTGTACACGCAAGTATACCTGCACCTGTTTCTATTCTTAGCTACCCTAACACAACCCATGTGTTCACTTGTACCGCAATGGCTCCCAGCAGTCTCTGAAATATCAAGCATCTTATTTTTCAGGCTTCTGCTCATTCTAATAGAAGCAGTGCAAGAATCTCTTTCACCTCTGCCAGTGGCTACTGTCAATCTATTGGTCTTTGTCTCCCCCCAAGCTAGCAGTTTTCCGACCCACTTAACACTGCCTCGATAGCATCAGCAAATATTCTTGCACCCTTTCTATTTAAGTGTATCCCATCCCTGTAGAAGCAATCTCTCCTGTTAACAAGTACAGTCCAGGCTGAAAAAAATTCTACCCCTTGAGCCTTGCACAGTCTTTCCAGGGCCGAATTGATCGACAAGGCTCTCATCATATACTCCCTCCTATCGTGTCTGGGCAGAATTGCAGACACTTTTAAATTCAACCCTAATTCTCGGCTTTTGTTCAACAGTGACCTGTACTTGTTAAGTAATTCTGCCGGTCTCCTACTCTTAATATCATTAGTGCCAACGTGTACAACTATATCACCTTTTGTGCCCTTAAAAGATGATATTCGCTCTACAACGTCATCAACCTTTGCCCCTGGCAGACATACCCTGGTCCTGTTGCACCTATCCTTTTTACAAAGCATGTTCCCCGTTTCCCTGACAATAGAGTCACCAACAACTACTAGTTCCTTCTGTACCAGTGCATTCTGTCTTGGGGGTTGCCTCTGTGTCACGTGATGCCCAATTGCAAGCTCTGGCATTGATGTGGGCAGCTGAGAGCCTGATGGGCCCCTCAATTTAGTTTCTTCGAGGGCATCCACTCTGTCCTTCAAGCTCTCATATAGGCCCACAAGAACACTGAGTTGTTGCCTGATATCGATACACTCCTTGCATCGCGCACACACAAAGACATCCCCCATGGCAGTATCATGTCCCGTACCCGATTGCTCTGCAAACATCAAGCAAACAGTGCATTTTATAAGGCTGTGAGTCAGAGGACAACTGCCGCCCTCAGTTCTGCTGTGAGCCACAGCACTTCCATTAGCTTGAGCCTTTTGCTTTGCTGCTCTGGTCTGAGTCATGATTCTATTAATTTATTAATTAATTATAATTAATTATGTTATGTTATTAATTATGTTAAAAATAATTAATTATATTACGTTTGTAATCTAAGTCGTTATATGTATTTATTTAAAAGTACAATTTAACTGCTAACGAAGTTCAACTAACGCTATCTAGTACAGTATATAACTATCGTATCACAAAGGCGGGAAAGTTACGAACGGTAAATCTACGTACACTTAAGTATTAATTAACTTTCAAATCTCGCTGTCTCAATTCAGAATAAACCTTGCAGCAGATGCCCTTTGACATCAAGAAATAACAAAAATATCACGGAAGAGAAGGAATTTGTGTGAAATGATAGGTGAATGACTTGGGATTGCTCATGAAGTTAGACAGTCTGTAGGCTCAGTATGCATAATCCAGATTTTGGGAT
This sequence comes from Mastigoproctus giganteus, assembly GCF_048544385.1. Taxonomy (NCBI): domain Eukaryota; kingdom Metazoa; phylum Arthropoda; class Arachnida; order Uropygi; family Thelyphonidae; genus Mastigoproctus; species Mastigoproctus giganteus. The sequence continues at coordinate 172,767,092 of NC_143577.1, forward strand.
GTGTTGCAATTGCGTATGTGCAAAGTTCGTTGTTCCCTACTTGTTGAATGATCAGATGGACTGCAGGAAAGCCATCACAAGTGATTTGTTTGAAAAATCTACACAGGATCCGAGCTTCCTAAGAAAAGTGGTCTCTGGGGAGGGGATGAGAGTTGGGTGTTTGCCTACAATCCTAAGACCAAGTTGGAATTGTCTGAATGGCACACAAATGTTCCCACCACCCAAAGAAGTCTCACAACAAAATCCAACATCAGTAATGCTTTGTGTGTGTGAAGCAGGCATGGTGCACCAGAAATTTATGACTGGGAGGTGAAGCATTTCTGCTGCTTACTACTTTGAGGTTTTTCATTTATGTGAGCATGTGGAGCAAAGACTACCTCAAAAATGGAAGGATCCTGCACCGCAACAATGTGCCCAGTCACACAGTGATGGTAGTTCAGCAGTTCTTGGGTGTGTGGGGGGGGGGGAAATCAATCGTGCAGTAGCCTTCCTACTCTGACCTTGTGCTCTCTGACTTCTGTCTGTTCCCTAAACTGAAAATAGGGCTTTTGGGTCATTTTTGCTACCGTGAATTTTCTGGATCCCAGAGAAGCTCCAGAAATGTAACCTAACAATAAGTAGGTGTTTACAGTGATATCCTTCATAATGTTTAGGAGATTTGCCACTGTTACTCAGTTAGGGGACATCCTGTTGGAGACGAGGGAAAATTTTGAAAGCCTCTTCAATCTTGGAGCTATAGTTATCCAATCTCAGGCATAGGGATATATGTTTTCATCCTGCTCAACTTGTATAGACATAATACACTTTCAGAAACTATATAAAGTGTCTATCATAAGAACTGGTTCCTTAACAGTTGATGTGCTACAAATTCCCATTGAGTAAGGTCTCTCCTAGTGAGCCATTCTTAGACTTGTTAATTCGCACAATGAAAATCAGCTCATGAACAATTTATACAAACTTTTCAATGCAGAACTCAACTACTTCATGTTCCAGGGTTATTTGCACTTAGTTTAGGCTTGAAATTAACAAAAAAAAAATAATAATAATAATACATTAGTTTTCAGGGATGAAGAAAATCAGCACTATCTCTATCTCAAACAGTATTTTGATTAAAAGTGCCTCATCTGAAACCAAAGGCTTGCCTTTCATTCTCATTTCTAAAGCTCTGAATGAAGATACTACACTGCCTAAATAGTTCTACTGGTGCCCTGATACATTGCATTCCCAAACAGATGCCTGGTTCATCAAGCCTTAATGCTAGCCCTGCTCTGAGTTTATGGCATAGTAGATAATAAGATTAAGTAATAATATATATATTAATAATATTAATATATATTAATAATATTAATATATATTATTTCTTGATCTCATTATCTGTTATTGTTTTCTTGTTTGTTCTGCAATGCTAACCTCTCAAGAGACACTAAAGACCCTTTTCCTTTTTAGACGTAAATTCCTTTTTGCTAAATGTATCTGCCTATTAGAAAGGAATTAAAGTTAATTTTTGTGGTTCCTAAACCGTCCCCCCACTTTGGGGCTTCTAATGTGTACCACACTGGTTATGTAACTACTCTACTTTTATACATTTTCTCTGCTGATATGTATTTTTTCTCATTTGTTTTAACATAAATGTTATTTAGTATTGTAGCCTTTCTAATATATATATATATATATATATATATATATATATATATATATTTTTTTTTTTTTTTTTTCCCTCCCTTCTAATGTATGAGTGAGCCACATGTAAATTGTTCTTATGTTTCATTTTTATAGTGGAAGCCCTGTCTGGCCTTGTGCCAACCAGGGCATGTGGGATCAGAAGTACATTTTGTACCGTTTATAATAAACTGATATTTATTTATAAATCAGTGGATCCATCATGCAAAGTGTAGACACTGCGGGCTAGTGGTGCAAATATGATGGTGCTTGGAGTCTTTTTGTGGCACATTAGGCCCCCCTGCTACTGTTGGATTAATTTAATGCCACAGTTTGAATGTTGTAGCTGACTAGCTGTGCCATTTAACAAAGCACAAAATAGTTCGAGAATGCACAGATTAAGAATAGTTCCAGTAGCATGAGGGTGGCTTAACTATGCTTCATTGGCATGTCAGTCATTGGATCTGAGCCTGATTGAGCATCTGCAAATGAGAGTAACAATCGGCAGAAACTGCAATGGCACATCTACATGGACTAGCATCCTCATTGAATGCTTTCAGCACCCTGAGAAGTCTGTACGCTGACAACTTTGAATCTGCTCTGTGGGCTAGAGGTGCTACTTACTATTACATCGTATATTAAAAACTTCAAATATTTTGTAGGTTCAAAAATATATCTCTATAGTAATATAAATGATTTTAAAACTTGTGGGGTAATGAAATTTGCAAATGTTTCAAATATCATGAACGTCTCAGAAGGATATTTAAAATTTGAATAATAATTGTCTAATTTTGTTAATAATTGTCTGTCTTATCAGGCATTAACTATAAGTTAAGATATTCTTATTACATTTTGAATTGATTGTGTCTTTTGCAGAGGTTGATAGATTTGTATCTTTCATAACAGCTTGAATTTGATGTTCAGATGACGTGTAAAGAATGTGCCCATTCAATTCAGAATGCACTGGCAAAAATGGATGGCATAAAACATATTGATATTGATGTGGAGAAGCAGCAGGTTGTAATAGAAACAACTTTGCCACATGCACCGATATTGCAAGCAATAGAAGAAACTGGACGACGAGCTGTTCTTAAGGGCTATGGATCAGTAGGTAAGAGGTGTGTAAAATTTTTATTGGTGAATTTGTATACTACTCATTTGATATGGTAAATTTTATTTTGTATTCTGCTTTTATGTTGTCCATTGCTGTATGTTCAAATGCAATTAATTTTGTTACAAAACTTTCCTGATAATGATACCATCCTCATGTATGATGATATACTGCCGATATTTTTGCCATTAATCAGCAATGATTAAAACAATTCAAATGAAACTTTGCACAAACTTTAGCATATCACAAACATGCATACCAATCAGAAATAAGCGTAACAGCATTTTACTTTTTAATGATTACAGCCTTCAGAGATGTCCTCAGAACTTGTCAATACCTTGACAAATAATTTCATTGTTTGGAGTCACAGGCAGCCATGATAGGTTCAAAGCTACCAATTTTCCTGAGGGGTAGTGTTAGCTTTACTCTTCAGTATGCTTCGCATAAAACGTTTGAGTGCATTCAGATTTGTCGAGCATGGAAACTATTTTTCAGCTTTAATAAAAGCTGACAAATTCTCTTGGTACCACTGCTGTATTTGTCTTGAAAGGTATGATGTTCATATCTGATTGTTGTGAACAGGTAAGAAGTATTGTTTTGAGGATTTGCTCACGGTGCATTTTTTAGGGTATTTCACTACAGTATACCTATGCATGGTGCATAGGTAAACTGTGCTTGAAGATAATAAAGCACTCAAAGCTATGTTGGTATAATTATGTTTATTTATGAATTGTAAATATGTACATAATGGAGAATTATTGGGAATTTGTATGTATGTACAAATGTTTTGTGGTGTTTTCTTACCATTTCTTCAGTGAATGCAAAGACAGTAACTAAGGATTATTATTATGGAGTTAATTTTTAGTAGAATTAAAAATTTTTATAGTAGAATTAAAAGTTGTAGTAAATCAGACAGATCCAATTCAAAATATTTTTTATTTGTTTGATCAAAGCTATGTTTGATTTACTAAATCTGGGGGTTTCATGGCCACCCCCATATTACATATTTCATGCATAAGAAATTCTACAACTGGGTACTTTGTATATAATATAAACTTATGAAGTATTTATTAAAGCAGAATGCCACAAGTGAATTTATAACCAAAGGAATGTCTGTAAATTAGACTTATTTTAAATTTTATTATTAAATTTGGGCCTGTTATTAAACCAAATTCAAGATTACAGTACATTGATAATAAACCCTTGCAGCAAAATGTAAGGTCGTACACGTGGAGAATAGCAATTCCAGAATAACTTCTATGCTTGGTGGGGTTGAACTAAAAACAATAGAGGAAGAAAGGTATTTGGGAGTTTCAGTATGGTTGGATATGAAGTTCTAAGAGTGCAGTGCAGATAGGTGGCAAGGAAGGCTTGTGGTAGCCTATCAATGATTTATCACATCTGCTTACAGAAGTAGGGAGGTCATAATCCAAGGGGGCAGTAAGCCACTTGGAATACTGTGTTGAGGTATGTAGACTTCATCTAGAAAAAGATATCCTGCTTCTTGAAAGAGTCCAAAGATCAGCTAAATCCAGATGAGGAAAGACTTTGAATATATGGGAATGGGATACAGAGAATATACACTGGTGTTCAAAGAAAGTGCATCACCTAGGAGTTTCACATTTCTAACCCTTTTTTGCGATGGTATGTTACATTAATGATTAGCATCACAAATAGAAATATAAACAAAAGATATTTATTAATAGTTCAGGCAAAGCTAAGTAATATTTGACAGGTGCTCTCAAAATATTCCAAAATGAGCATTTGCAACCTTTATACAACAGTTTTGGTAAACACGACAATTATGGCTGAAATGTTATCAGAAGCCCTCAACTTGCTTCATTTTATCATTTTAAATGGAAAACAAATTGAAAAGTTCACCAGGTGCAAACTAATATTTAGTTGAACATCCTTTGGCTCTAATGACAACAGCACACTGTCGAGGCATTGACAAGATCAATTTCTGAAGATAATCAACTGATTGATAGTTTGTGGTTCCAAACAAATTATGGCTTCCTGAAGTTCAAGAAGTGTCTTTGGTTTCTTTTTGGAAACTGCAGATTCCACACAATGCCAACAGTTCTCTATAGGATTCAGGTCCGGGCTGTTTCCTGGCCAGCTAAGAGAGTTGTAATAGACTGTTCTTCCAACCATATTTTCACCTGTAACAAATGTAAACACATTACTGCCGAAACTCTAATGCAGAAATGAAGTTAAAGTAACTACAGAAGTGCCTATTTACACTTTTCACCCGATGACAAGGAGCAGAGTTGTCCTGAAAGATGCAGTTACTTGGCAGGTTGAAATGGTCTCTAATGGTTGGCAGCAAGACGGAACCTTTTATAAACTGCAGGTGACTTACTCCATGATAGGAAATGCACCCCATATCATTTGGCTGGTAGGGAATTTCACTGTAGACACCATACAGTCTGGATGGTATTCTTCACCATGTCTATGGCGAATGGGAAGAACATACAGGAGTGGTGGCAAGAACATACAGGAGTGGTAACAATCGTTTGTCTTCCATCAGAGCCATCCAAGTTGAATTTCTTCTCATCCGAGAAAATAACTGACTTCCACTGCTCGGGGTCAATTTGACATGCTCCTTACACCAAATTAATCGGGCCTTTTTCATTTTTTGTGTGAGGATGGGTTTCTTCTTAGGATGATGGGCTACAAGTCCATTTTGAAGAGGCATCTTCTGACTGTTACTGCACTTGCTACCACTCCTGTATGTTCTTCCTTAACGCTTAACAGTTTTTAAGGCATAAGCACTTCAAAATGCAGTCCTGTTTTGGCATAGAGACTTGTTTGCATACAGTTCCTTAATAGACATTAAGCTTGATATACCTTCAATAAGATATAAATCTTCATTGATAAATATACAAAACAGCAATGGGCCCAAGACCAAACCCTGAGGGACACCACTAATAACATTAGTCCACATAGAGCAGTACCCATTGATCATCACTCTCTGTCTTTTCTCACTCAACCATCCTTTTATCCATTGTAGCAACTTGCCCTTAACGCCATATGGCTCCAATTTGTACAGTAGTCTTCCATATGCAACAGTATCAAAGGCTTTCCTGAAATCCAAGTATAGGAACTCCCTGACTTACGCAAATTCGACTTGACGTAAGTTTTTACCGGCTGATGAAAACTGAAAAAAAATATGGAAACGTATTTAAAAATATGGAAATGCATCTGTACGTATAAATGAAGGTATTGTGAAAATATTGTAATGTGAACCCTATAACATATTTTTTTTTTTTGTAATTCGTTCCCAAGTTCTTGGAAGATGAAAAATTCGTTATATTACTAAGCTATTTATCTCTCTAAAAGGTCATATTTATAATGGAAATTGTACTACCCTTTCATTGTTATCATATGTTCCTGTTATAAGAATCAATTTTTGAACACCTTTGATATTTTTCTCAAGCACATTTCTGAAGGTCACGACCAAAAAACAATAAAAGCAATTTGCACTTTCCAGTTTATTGGGCTTTTAGTGCAATCTATTATAATGCGTAGTAAACTTGATCTTATTGCATTTGCGATAATACTGATAACTGGAATTCTGTGGGGGAATTCCATAACGGGAATTCCATAACTGATAACGGGAATTACATTACGGTATTATGGTGAAATGTGTTCCCCTTCACTGAAATCTTCAATCATAAAAAAAAAAACAAATTTTCAGAATATTCTCTTCATTCCTATTTACAAAGTACTTATTACAACGGTGAAGGGAAAGTGCAAGTGCTGGCTCTTCATTCCTATTTACTTATTACAATGGTGAAGGGAAAGTGCAAGTGCTGGCAGTGTTAGGAAACAAAACAAAATTGATTTAGAAATGAAGATGATTAATTAAGAAGTAGTACAAAGTAGGACCAAGTTTGTCATCTATTGTTGCATGGAATAAGGTCGCTGCTTCAGCAGTGAATACTATTTTAAGGGATAGTGCGAATATAAAAGAACATGTTAAAGGATCAACAGTCAATACAAAACAGCATTCAGGTGCTATATCGAAGATGGAAAAGCTATTAATAATACGGATGGAAAATCAGATTCAGGAGCAAGTGCCCCCGAGTCCAATGGCCATTCAAGCAGAAGCAAGAAGTATTTATGAAGATAAGTACAGCAAACCCCGAGCCAAGTTCATGGCAAGCAACAGGTGGTTTAATAGGTTCAAGCATTGTGCTGGTTTCCAAAACATTAAAGTATGCGTTGAAGTCGCCAGTGCCGATTGTGCAGCTGCAGAGAAATTTTGTCATGTGTTGGAAAAAATTATTTATGAAGGCGATTATTCAATGTAGAAAATTTTTAACGTTGACGAGACTGCTCTGTATTGGAAAAAAATGCCGGATCGAACATACATTGTCAAAGGGGAAAAGACAATGCCAGGTTTCAAGGCTTCAAAAGATACGACCACGCTCTTTCTTGGGGCTGATGCAGCGGGAGATTACAGATTAAAACCACTGCTTGTATACCATTTTGGAAATCCTTGTGCATTTAAGGGCATCAATCAAGCCACCCTACTCGTGCATTTCCGATCGAACCAGAGACAGTAAATAATAATATCTCTTTGAGGATTGGTTTAAATGCTACTTCATTCCCGAGGTTGAAAACTATTGTAAAGACAGTGACATTCCTTTCAAGATTTTGCTTCTATTAGATAATGCTCCTGGACATCCTATGCATCTAGATTATTTCAATTCAAATGTGAGAGTCATATTTCTACTGCCAAACAAGATTTCACTCATCAAACCTATGGATCAGGGTGTTATTTCGAATTTAAAAGCATTATTTATGCTCAACATTTGCTCAGGCATTGTCTGCAGCAGACGGTGAGAAAAATTTTATGTTGAGACTTTTGGAAATCTTACAGTATTTACCATTAAACATTAATAAGGCCTGGGCGGAAATTATTAAAGTTGTTTAAATGGCTCAGGGAAGAAAATATGCCTATGGCACTTAAAAGGGAAGATTTCGAAAGATTTGAAAAGGAAGAATCATGTGAAGAGGTTACGGATAAGATTGTGAAGGTTGCAGAGCTACTTCAGTTGTAGGTTGGTGCCAAAGGTGTGGAGTTAATAGAGGAAGAAGAGAAGGACTTATCTAACGAAGAACTTATTGACCTGCAGGCACCGATAGGGAAAGAAGGAAATGCCGACGAAACTCAAGATGAACCAAATGAGGAGCCAAGGTGCTTTGTCAGAGAGATGGAATGGCATTTTGTGAAATTGCATCGGCAATGGCTAGGTTTGAGAAGATAATGAATCCTGACAGTGAACGATTCTTAAAAGTTAACAGAGGGGGTGAATGATATGTTTGCTTGCTATAAAGAAATCTATGATGAAAAGAAAAAAAAAAAAGCCACCCCCAGTCATCCATTAATGTTCTTTCGTAAGGTTGAGGGGCCAACCCCTTCTAAACCTCCACAGCCCTCAACCTCCGTAGCGGTGTACTTATCAGCTAAAGATGTCGATTCTGTCAGTGATGCTCAAGAGGTAAAACTTATTGACATTATGCCCGTCTCCCCTCTTTTTTTGTAATTTTATAATTTTTAAATTTTTTAAATTGCAGGCTTTTGTAATTTTTCCTGTGCATAGGATAAAAATTGAATAACAATAAATAATTCTATTCACATGTATGTTCATCGAACATCTCTTTTTTATGTAATTTGGAATTCCAACTTACATAAAATCCGACTTACGTAGAGTTCCACAGAACGCAACCCTTACGTTAATCAGCGAGTGGGTGGCTGTATAAGATATCAAAATTAATGTTTTGCGTCCAGTTCATTTGTGACCACATCATAGTATCCAATCAAATTGGTCAGACAAGACTTCCCCTTGACAAATCCATGCTATGTCTGAATTATTACTGTTGTCTTGTCTAGATGATCCTGCAATGCTTCTTTAACTAGTGACTCCATTATTTTCCTTGAAACATATCAGATCCCCCTTTGTGAATTGGAGATACATTTGCACATCTCCAGTCAGTGGGATCTTCCTCCCCAAGTCAAAGGATGCTCTCATAATTATGGCTAAGGATTTGCTTACTTCCTTTGCCGTATCGACCTGCAGGCAGCGATAGTGAAAGAAGGAAATGCCGACAAAGCTCAAGATGAACCAAATGATATAACTGGATAGATCCCATCCACTCCAGGTGCTTTTCTTATGTTCAACTTCAACAATTTTCCTCCATTTTGCTCTCACTTATTACAAAATCGTTTAACTCCCTGTTACAGTTTGATAAACATCTGGCCATTTCTTCCTTCGATAACTCCTTGTGCGAATGTAGGTGCAAAATACTCGTTTAGTTTGGCAGCTATCTGAGAATGATCATCTACAGTCAAACAATTGATATCAAGTGGACCAATTTGATTCATCCCCTTCCTTTTAGAGTTTATATAAGTAAAGTAAAAAAGTCTTTGCTATTTTTCTTTGCATCCTTTGCGGCGCCTCCGTAGCCAGGTGGGCAGGAGCAGCAGTGCGTATCACACACTTCTTGATTAGACCGGGGTTCGAGCCCATCACCACCAGATACGGAGGATGCAGAAAGGTCAAGGAATGACCACCGCATATCCCGGAGCAATATGGCCTTAGATGCTAATGCTCCTAAAAGCCAAATAACAAACAAACAGGCATCCTTTGCCAAGGATTTTTTCATAATTTGTCTTTGCTTGCCTAACCTCCTTTGTGACTCGATTACAGACTAGCTTGTATCTGCCATAGGCTTCTGTGTCATCTAAAAATTTATGTGCATTCCATGCATTTTTCTGCTCTGCCACAAGTCCCCTTAGTTCATCTGATATCCATTTGTGACTGAACCTAAAGAAGTATTTCTTATACAGATATATACAGTTATACCCAGATATTTAATATCTGGGTATAACTGTATATATCTGTATTTGAAACTATGGACCCCAGTACTCCAGGCCCATTTGTCACTAAGTATTTCTTAGTTGGATCAAAAAGCCTAGTTGCTTCCTTGAATGCTTCCCATTTAGAATTTGCTGTTGGTAACATCATCAGGTGGTCCCACTGTACAGAAACTAAAAAAATTTCCAAGTCCACTGTAGTTGCCTTTACAAAAGCAAAAACCCTTCTCTTTTTTACTCCTGATGGTAGTTACATCATTAAGTAAATCCCACATCAGTACACTGTGACCACTGACACCTAGTGGTTTCTTTATCTGTAAATTCTTAATGCATGAATAATCACTGCTGATAATCAGATCAAGAGTGTTACTCCCTTTTGTTGCCTCTCTAACATGCTGCTGCAGAAAACAAATCATTCAATAAATCCACAAAAGCTTTGCTAATGTGCAAGTGACCAACTCACAAGTTCCGGTCTATATCTGTGAAGTTAAAATCCCCCATTATAAGACACTGATTTACTGGCCCACTCTGTTTCTCTGTATAATTGCGTGTACACCAATGCTAGGAGTTTGGTAAATAAATTTGATGAATTTGAGGTGTTGGTCAAAACATCAAAGGCATATATTGTCAGGATATCAGAGAGGTTGTGTCACACAGATATATGGAATGCAGAACTGGAATTTGGGGAGTGCAATGTGGACAGGAAGGATAGACAGGATAGGAAGGTAGGAGGGGTTATGCTATTAGTTAAGAAACACATAAAATCCAAGGGGGTACAGCCAGTCAACATCGCTGGACAGTGCAGTGTCGAGTCAGTTTGGCGTGACATAAGCACTGGGAAATCAAAATTGAGAGTAGAGTGTGGTATAGGCCTAATGACTCTGATGAGTATAATAAAAAATTGTACAGGGATATAGAGTGGGCCAGTAAATCAGACAGTCTTATAATAGGAGATTTTAATTTCCCGGATATTGACTGGAATTTGTGGGTTGGTCACTCACCCACTAGCAAGGCTTTTGTGGATTTATCAGATGATTGTTTTCTTCATCAGCAGCTAGAGGGAGTAATACTCTTGATCTGATTATCAATAGTGATTCTTCATGCATTAAGAATCTGCAGATAAAGGAACTACTAGGTGGCAGTGATCACAGTGTGCTGAAGTGGGATTTACTCAAAGAGGTAACTACCATCAAGGGTGAATTGAAGGCTCTTTCTTTCGTAAAGGCGACTACGGAAGTCTGAGACAGTATTTAAATTCTATACTTTGGGACCAACTGATGATGTTACCAACAGCAAATTCAAAGTGGGAAGCATTTAAAGAATTAATCTTGGGGGATATCAGAGAGGTGCTGCTACTAGGCTTTACATACCAACTAAGAAATATTGTTCAAGGTTTAGGCCTAAATGGATGTCAGATGAACTAATGAGACATATGACAGAGAAGAAAAATGCATGGGATACATATAAATTAATGGGTGAGATGGAAGCCTGTGATAGATATAAGCTGGTCTGTAACCAAGTCACGGGTTCACATCTGGTGAGTATGGGCTTGGCAAACCCAGGGTCCTGAGCTGGATATCATTATTCTTCCCTTTCTTGGTGATTCCTTTCTACTTTCCTTTCTCTCTTTCAGGGTAATAGCGAATTTTTTTTTTTTTTTTTTTGGCTGGTGCAGCATAAGCGTCAGGCTTTCTTGCACCATATGACTAATAATAATAATTATTAGTCATATATTACAAAGGAGTTTAGGCAGGCAAAAGCAGATTATGAGAAATCTTTGACAAAGGATGCAAAGAAAAACACCAAACAGTTCTTTACCTATGTAAACCCTAGAAGGAAGGGGATTAATTAGATTGGTCCACTGGATATTGATGGTTCAACTGTTAATGTTCCTGCTCAGGTGGCTAACAAACTAAATGAGTATTTTGCTTCTACATTCACACATGAGGAGTTATTCAGCGAGGGCAATGCCAGAGGTGTATTCAACTCTGGCAGTAAGCTAGAAAATTTTGTAATAACTGAGAGTAAAGTGGAGGAGAAATTGTTGAAGATAAAAACAAGAAAGGCACCTGGGGTGGATGGGATCTATCCAGTTATATTAAAGGAAGCAGCAAAGGAAGTAAGCAAACCCTTAGCCATAATTATGGGAGTTTCCTTGGACTCAGGGGAGGTACCCATAGACTGGATGTGCAAATGTGACCCCAATTCACAAAGGAGGATCAAAGGGCGACACAAGTAATTATAGACCTGTTAATTTAACTTCTGTTCCAGGGAAATTAATGGAGGCACTGCAAGATTATCTAGACAAGACTTCAGTTATAGCTTGGACACGGCATGGTTTTGTTAAGGGGAAGTCTTGTCTGACCAATTTGATTGGATACTATGATGTGGTCACAAAGCAACTGGATGCAGGAAATAACTTTGATATCATATATTTGAATCTTAGAAATAGTTTTGATACTGTTGCACATGGAAGACTGCTGCACAAATTGGAGCAGTGTAGCATTGTAGGCAAATTGCTGGTATGGATAAAGGGATGATTGAGTGGGAGAAAACAGAGTGGTAATCAATGGACCCTGCTCTTCATGGACTAATGTTATTATTGGAGTCCCCCAGGATTCAGTGTTGGGTCCATTGTTGTTTTCTGTATTTATGAATGTTATTGATGATGGTATATCAGGCTTATTGTCCAAGTTTGCAAACGATATGAAGGTTGGCAGGGTTGTTAATGACAGTACGCTGCAGCAACACTATCTAGAAAAGTTGAGGAGATTGGTTGAGAGTTGGCAAATGAAGTTTAACCTTGACAAATGTAAAGTACTACATATGGGAAGCAGTAACCCCAGAGTAATGTATCAACTCTGTGGTACTACATTGACAGTGATAGAGAATGGAAAGGATCTGGTTCTGAAAAGGTAATTGTGCAGGCAGATATGAAGTTCTCTAAGTAGTGCAGACGGGCTGCAAGAGTAGCTCATGGTGTCTTGTCAATGAATTACAGGAATTTTTCTAGCCGGGATAAGGAGGTGATTATCCCCTTGTATAAGGCAATGGTCAGGCCATTCCTTGAATACTGTATAAAGGTATGGAGGCCTTATTTTAAGAAGGATGTAGCACTATTGGAACAAGTACACAGAAATGGAACAAAGGGTTGCTCTTACAAAGAAAGGCTTAAGTTTTGCAGATTACAGTGTTTGGAGACTAGGTGCCTGCAAGGTGATCTGACTGAAGTGTATAAAGCTTTGAATGGTTTGAGCATGCTGATGGGATTCTTCCTCTTCCTCAGAATAATCATCTGAGAGGGCATAAATTCAAATTGGGGAAAGACGGTTGTAGAATAGATGTGCGGAAGTTTGCCTTTAGCCAGTTGGTAGTTGATTGGTGGAACAGACTTCCATCTTTTGTTGTGGAAGTTGATAGCCTAAATAAATTTAAGGTTGAGCTGGATAGGTATTTGGAATGAACGGAGGGGTGAAATCGGAGCGTTTTTTTTTTTTTCTTGGCTGATGCTGCATAAGCTTGCTTTCTTTCATTGTATGCTTCTATTAATGCTAATATTAATAATAGTTCATCGTACTCATAGTCATTAGGCCTATAACAAACTCCTACCCTCATTTTTGTTTTCCCAGTGCTTATGTAACACCAAACTGACTCCACATTGCACTGTCCATCTATATCAACTGGATGCACTTCCTTAGATTTTGTGTCTCTTAACTAATAGCATAACCTTTCCTCCTTTGCTATCCTTTCTGTACACATTGTACTCCTCAAATTCCAATTCTGCATCCCTTATATCTGAGTGGCACCACTTCTCTGAGAGGGCACAATATCTGCCTTGTGTGTCTTAACCAGCACCTCAGAAATCATCAAAATTATTTACTATACTCCTAGCATTGATATACATTCAAGTATACATGCACATGTTCGTACTCTTAGTTACTCTAACACAGCCCATATATTTACTTGTTTCACAACCACCAGCAGTTCCTGAAATCCCCAGCAACTGGATTTCCAGGCTGCTGCTCATTCCAATAGAAGCAGTGCAATAATCATTTCCACCTCTGCCTGCGGCTACTGTTATCTATTAGTCTGTGAATTCCCCCAAGCTAACAGTTTTTCGACCCACCTTATAATGCCTTGATAGCATCAGCAAATATTCTTGCACCCCTTCTATTTAAGTGTATCCCATCCCTGTAGAAGCAATCTCTCCTGTTAACAAGCACAGACCATGCTGAGAAAAATTCTATCCCATGAGCCCTGCACAATCTCTCCATGGCCAAAATGATTGACAAGGCTCTCATCATATACTCCCTCCTGTCATTTTTTCTGCATTGACCTGTACTTGCTTAGTAGGTGCCTCTGTAGCCAGGTGGGAAGGAGCAGCAGTGCGTAGCACATGCTTCTTGATTAGACTGGGGTTCGAGCCCGTCACCACCAAATACGGAGGATGCGGAAAGGTCAGGGAATGACCACCGCATATTCCCGGAGCAATATGGCCTTAGTTGCTAATGCTCCTAAAAACCAAATAACAACAACTTGCTTAGTAAATACACAGATCTCCTACACTTAATGTCATTAGTGCCAACGTGTACAACAATATCACCTTTTGTACCCCTAAAAGATGATATCTGCTCTACAATATCATCAACTTTTGTCCCTTTCAGACATACCCTAGTCCTATGCCACCTATCAAATTCAAAATCATCCAATTCCACCTATCTGGAAATATGGTAGAGTTTTTAAATGCCTCTAACTCAATATAGTCATTCTAGAATGTAAACAAAAAATTATTCATTATATATAGGCCAGGCATGTAAAATTGGTTCCCCCCACAAAGTGTTGTCAATTTTTAATAGGTTAAAATGATTAAAAAATATGAATGGTGATATTTAAAGGAGATATACTACTATAAAAATAGAAAAGCTTATACAAACCTTCATAAATGTCACGAGATTGTGAATTTTTGCACAAGATTAAATATGTGAAAATATTTAGTATATTTCTCAGTAATTACACAACAACTTTTTAGATTTGACAGCTGTTTTAGACCAGTGACTTCATTATTAAATTTGGACCTTTGAATTATTGAGCAGATTACAAAAATTCAATGGAAAGTAATAATCATTATATTGCATATTTCCTAGATGACAATTCCATGTGGTCAGTTCTGTTCTTGAAATTTGTTTGGTTCATACTTTGGCATTGAAGTGTAATGTAGTGGTGTCACATTGAAATTTGATCAGGAAAAGTGTGTAAAGTTTGTGTACTGTCTGTCAGTTCAATAACAAGGAGTTTAGTCCCGAATGGATGGTCAAATGGCACATGTTATTTTTACTATAATTCGAAAATAATTCATCACATAGGTGATTTTAGGATTTGCGACCAAACACATTTTTGAATGCATAAAACCGCCAGCCTTGGCTTGGATTAGATTTTGTATTTCAGCATCATTTTGATCCAGTGGCCGAAGGCTGAAAATAAAACTCACTATAGCATTTAGATGACTTGGGAATTATTTTTGAAATTACAGGTTAAACAGTCCTTTTCTTTTAAATGACATTGACAGTATGCACCAGTTTTAAGTTTTAATCAATTTAAAGGTATAGGTGGCACATTGATTAAAAGATTTGGTAATTAATATTAGTAATGGTATTAGTATTAGTAATCCAAATTCATTATTAGTGTATATTTGTAATATTGAATTTTGCTGAATATGCTAACATTCTTTGTGGATTCTAATTTAAATTATAGTAACCTCAAATTTAATAAACAGGTTTAATGTATAGACTTCACTTTGACATTCTGCTTAAATTAATACTCTGTTAATTTATGTTGTGCACAGTGTCTCACAATTGATTACATCAGTCAGCTAAAGCCCTTAACAGAAACCTAAATTGTGTGCATGTCAAAATCCAAAGATGCACACCACTGTCTTTGCCCTCTGAGCAAAAACAAGTGTCCCCAGCAACTCTATGGAAGTAAATATTCCTGTCCTTGAGGCATTGTTGGCTGTGTGTTAATGATGCACCCCGCTCATTTCATCAAGAACCAATCATGAATGGCTCCATCTGTACATGTATAAACAATATATTCACTTCTGTCCAGAACAGTATTCAAGGTGTAAATGCACCTTTACAAGTAACTAGAGGTTAATTACAAGCTTATTCAATAAGTGGTTGCTGTTATATGAAGTCTTTGAATAATAATAAGAAGAGCAGGTAAAAAAAAAAATTTCACAAGTTTTAGAGAATAAATTCATTGAAGAGTTCTCCGCTTAATAAAGTTTATCGTTATTAAGCATAAAAGATACTCGTACCTTTTCTTTTTAGTGTTTAAAAAAATTCCTCTCTTGCTTTATATTTGTTTTTAGGTGGAAAGCACTTAGGAGCTGCAGTTGTAGAAATGTCAGGCATTTCAGGTATTATTGGTGTTGTTAGATTTTTGCAAGTTGATCAGAATTGCTGCATCATTGACGGAACCATTGATGGGTTGTCCAAAGGAGAGCATGGACTACATATCCATGAATTAGGAGATATTTCAAAAGGATGTGAACAGTAAGTAAGTAAATAATATAAAACTGGATTTGTTAGAGTTTATTTGGAGGGGGAAGAAACAGATAAAATTGTATAATTAGATAGTATGAATCAGAACTCCTCTTATTATTTTACTAAAATTGTATAATGTAGCAGTCAGGAACCATTTTGTAATCATGGGCTGCCAGATTTAGATAGTCTTGATCCCTGGTACACATATTTTAGAAATCCTAATTGCATTGCATTGTCTGGGACTCCCTCTTGACCTTGGGGCTCTGCAGCTCCTGTGTCACTGTGCCTCATTAAATCCAGCCTTGGCCATCTAGGTTTTACAGTTAACTGAAAGCAACAAAAAAAATTGATCAAACATATTATGATTCCTTTGTTTGTTTTTTATTAAACATTAATTAAGAATTTTACAAGAACTTTTTAAAAAAATAAACTACTAGCTGCTATAAACAACCAAAACAGTAACTTCATAATGTAAGATGAAGTTGTTAAATACAGGGTTTTATCTAACTGCACAACAATAAAAATAGCATAAATACATATAACCAGTGGTGTGCTGGTATATTTTTAACAACTGGCTCACTAAAAAAAAAAACCAAGACCAAGAATATGTGTGTATATATTTATTGTAAGTTTTACTGATTTACAACAATTAGGAATACAAAAATTTCAAACAATAATAAAATATTCATTTTTTTATTGTAATTTCCATATAGACAATTGATTCTCACAAAATTTTTTTGTTGACTTTTGTATCCATAGCCAATCTATGATCTCAATTCAATGATGATTTGACAAATTGAGTTTCAACCCAATCTGCTAACTCTTTTCCCAAATTATCTTTATTATAAATATTTATTAATATTTAATATATTTATATGCATTAAATTCAATGTGATCTATTGTTAAACTATTTCTCAATCTCTTACAAATTATGTTAACTGAAACCTCTTTCAGCTTCAGCACTACTGATTACAATAGTGCTATCTTTTTAGTTTTTTTGAATTCTTGCATGGATTGGAACATTTTTTGATTCTACACCATTATCTACAAAATCCTGAAAATCATTCAAATCAGTTTCATATTTTAAAATTTCACTTTAATGGTACAATTTTTTTTTTTTTTTTCATTGGCTATCCATGGCGAAGTTAGTTCTTCATAAGCCAAGTAGATAGTTCTAATAAATTAAAATAATTTAAAATGTATTCATCATTATTTCTGTCTGATAAAAGACGTAAATTCATGTGTTGAATTATATTGTCTAATAATATATTCCTAGAAAGAGAATTGAATTTATTATTTTTATTAAATGGAATATCTTTAAATTTATCTGATTTAATCAATTCTTCAACATGAGATTCATGTTTTCCAGTACCAATCTTTAAATTTTCCAGTCTTATTGTGCGTTTGTTTAATTTTTGCACTTTGTGAATGTTAGTTGATCTTGACTGAAGTGCGGTTGAAAGTAATGAAAATTCAAGAATGTCTATCATTAAAGCAAGGTCTTGCAAAAAGTAGTATTAGCTAATTTCTTTGCTAGACTAGAATAAGAAGAACTTAAAAAATGCATATATAATGCAGGATGTGTGCTCCATACAGCAGTAGCAGCTTGTAAACTACATGCACCCATTGTGGTCCCAGTACTCGACCAATTTTAATAATTTCAAGTTCTTTAGCTACAGTTTCTAGATCGGTTTGATTTTTATTACATTGGCGATGAATTGGGAATAATTTTATTTAAAAATATTTTTAAATTATTAACTTGTTTTATTTCAAATAGTGCATTGTCGAGTGATTGATAATTGCAATCGATGAGTTTAACAGTGCCAAATGACGATTTTAGAAAAATTTTCTAACAACTTAGTAGTTACTCCAGCCTTTCTTCCCAACATTGTATGAGCACCATTGTGGATTGAAGTGTGTGCTGCTCTACAGTTTATAGCCATTGTCAGTTTAACAACTGGCTTGCAAAATTCTTGAAAATTTGACAATCGGCTCATGCGAGTTGGCTCCAGCACACCACTGCTATGGGTTTTTGTGTTACAGTTTAACAATGCTAAAATAATACAGCTTATAAGCTAAATTCATAACAGCATACACTTGAACAAATTAAACCCTGACATTCCATTTTAATTTTAATGGGAGAATGTGATTAATTTCAACTGCAAGAAAGTAGATATCTGTTGGAAAGTTGGTGACTGGTAAAGAGCGATGCAAATTATTATTTTGATTTTACATACTTTATTCTTGGAAATTTGCTCAAGTATATAAGTACTTATAAAAACAACCTTGTTTCATGTCTTTTGATATTAGGAAATTTTGAATCTGAGAAATATTTGTAAAATTGCTCCGGAGTGCTTGAATGGAAGACATCTTTCATTTCATCATTAGTCTGCATATCAATGAGTTCAAGCTGATAAATTTCAGATATACAGTGGAGTCCGGTTATTTGGGCCACCGGTTAATTGGGGCAGCCGTTTATTTGGGTCAAATCTTAAAAAACAGAAACCAATTGAGAAAATAGCCAGGGTTTACTTCACTTAATTGGGACAGCATGCCGTTTATTCGGGACAGGAGACCGCAGCACTGGAGATTATCCTACGATTGTCTCTGATGGTACCACGTGGTTCAGTCAAAATTCTGCAGGGCACAACCATAAAACGATAAAAACAATTAGCAGTCACCTGTTTATTGGGCTTTTCTGTTAGTGAAATCTATCATAAACGGACAGTAAACTCGATCTTACTGAATTTGTGATAATACCGACAGCTGAAATTCTGTGGGTTATTATGATGAAATGTGTTTACACTTCCACGAAATCTTCAATCATATAAAAAAATTAATTTTCAGATCTTCTCTTCATTCCTATTTTTTAAAGCTTTGTAACTCGTTACTCCGTTCTCACTTGCATGTATCGTGTTACTTTCAATTTGCGTATGCCGTGTTCTTTGTTATTGATTGCTTATCTTTTTACTGTTTTAAATTTTACTCCCCCGCACACAAATGTCAGTGAACAGAAATGTCAACTAGTTCATATGTACATGTTACAGTATGTATTAATTATTCCGATTATCATGTATATTCTTTCGATTTTCACGTATCATTTAATTTTTGTGCTTTTATAGCCTGTGGATAATATTCCTCCTATTTTTGCTAATTAGAATCGCTGTTTAATAGAATTAAAATTCAATTCACAAACGTGATCGCAATGATCGGCGTTTACTGCACATCGTATAGTGAACGGTACTTTACTATGGTGAGTTTGTCGTAACGTGATTTGATTGTACAGTGAACCAATTGTAAAGAGGGGTACATCGTATTTTTAATTATTTACGTGAAACTTTGGATAATCGGGGCAGCCGCTTAATCTGGCCAAAATGCACTAGCCCCGATGTGTCCCAAATAACCGGAATGGACTGTATCTATTTCAAGGATGAAAGGATTCTGAAACAAGCAAAGATCATTGGAATGTTCAGAATCCTGAAATTCCTTCTCCAAGAATCCTAACATTCTACAATGTTACATAACTATGCTAGGGGGAACTAGGGAACATGGAACAGGTTTCCTTCACCCAAAAGGTTTAGCAGTGAGTTTCATTTGGAACGATTTTACATCTGAAAACATGCTATAAACAGTGTGATAATTTGATCATATAGGTCGGGTGGCCAACGAGTCGATCGCGGATTTAATTTCAGTCGATCACAACGAATTTCAAATATACAGTCATCCCTCGATTTGTGCACCTTGTTTTTTTTTTTTTTTTTTGTAGTTGTTCGCGCATAGGCTTCTGTGGCCATAATGCACCTCCCAAGGTTTTTGCAGTACTTTGAACCAAGCCTGAGGCAGGAATCGAACTCGCGACCTTTGGGTAGCCAGGCAGGCACTTTACCCACCCGGCTAGCCCGGTCGGCTGTGCACCTTGTGCAATGAAATTTTTGAGATGGCAGATCGTGGCACATTTTGAAGGAAAAAAGTAGATCGCATCACAAATTAAGTTGGCCACTCCTGATATAGGTGTTGGGTAATATTGGCTAAAAAGGCTAAATCCCATGTCTAGATCTTATAACCTGTAGTTAAACTTTCCTTTTTCTATGAAGAAAATCCTGAATTTTGAACTTGGAATGAAGAATTGAAACAAATAATTAATGAGAAAAAAAATACCTATAAACTGTTCCTACAAACTAAAAACCTACATGTACACATAAAATATAAAAAGCTTAGAGCAGAAGTCAGAAAACTAACCAGAAGAATCCGACGAGTTGACTGGGATAAATTTGTTAAATCTTTAGAACGTGATATCACGGGCTCACAGAGAAGAGGTTTTAAAATTTTAAGAAATTACAACTAGACACAAATGATCAAATAAAAACCAACTCCATCTCCCAAGCAGAATGGAAGCAACACTATTCCAAACTGTGGTTTAACCCAGGCACTAGGGAATTGGAAGATGAATCTGTGGTAACCAAAGATGAAGAAAATATAACAATGGAAGAACTAGAGTTAATATTACAAAAATCAAATAACCGAAACAGCCCAGGCATAGACAATTTGAATGTAGAACTATTTAAATATGGGGGCACCTTACTAAAAAATGCACTACTAAAATTATTTAACATCATATGGCATAAGCAACAGATATCCAAAGATTGGGAAACAGGAATAGTAATCAATTTACACAAAAAAGGCTCCAGAAATAACCCTAACAACTACAGAGGGATAACACTGTGTCAACTGCTGCAAAGCTATACTCTAATATACCAAAGAATAAACTTAATAAATACAGTGAACTAAGAAACTAAGAAATACTTAGAAGAAGAACAATGTAGATTCAGAAAAGGGAGAAGCACAATAGATGCCATTTTCTCACTACAATAAATTTTGCAGAAAAGAGAATTCAGTCTACCAACATTTCTGCTGTTTATTGATTATGAAAAAGCATATGACAATGTAAACCGAGAAAAACTTTGGCAGATTCTATGTGAAGAAAATATCCCAACCCAACTCCAGAAAGCGATCCAAAACCTATATAAAAACTCAAGTCTGTATAAAATATTCTAATGGCCAACTATCAGACCCAATTAACGCCAATAAAGGAGTCAAACAAGGAGGTGGACTATCACCAAATTTATTTAATATCTACATCAATAAAATTCTTAAGAATGGAAACATACAATTAACAAAGGAATACAGTTGAACAACAGGAATAAAATCCAAACTATATTATATGTTGATGATCAAGTAATAATTGAAAAATCCAAAGATGAACTACAGATAGCAGCAAATTAACTTAATAAAATAGGTAAAATGTACGAGATGAAAATATCCACCTAAAAAACAAAATCAATGGGATTATGTGGAAAAAACATACAAAGAGTCAAAATTGTTATTGATGATAAAATAATAAAACAAATATCTGACTTCACCTATTTGGGAAATTTAATATCAAATGAAGGGAAAGACATCTGCACTAAACTATGAAAATATAATAAAATGAATGGAACGATTAAACGCCACTTTGGAAAACAAATGACAACTGGAACAAAATTACTACTGCACAACATCACTTCAAAACCAGCTCTTTTCTACAGCTGTGAGACTTGGGTCATAAATAAGAAAGATGCACACAAACTAGAAGCAGCACAAATGAGATTTTTAAGACCATTATTAGGCTTTACAAGACTAGATCACCAAAGAAATTTAGATATCTGTGAATAATTAAAAGTAGATAACGTAGTAAATGACATAAAACGGTATCAGGAAAAATGGATCAGCCACATAGAAAGAATGAACCCAGACCAGATCCCAAAATTAGCCTTTAATTATAAACCTACAGGTAAGAGAGATGTTGGTTGACTAAGACAACGATGGCGAGATCAAGACTACCTCCAAGAGCTACAGCAGAACAGGTCTTAAAAGACCTAAGCCGGACCAAGTTCATAATGATGATGAAATCCTGAATTTTGTGGATTTCAAAGAAGCTTTGGAGTTTCTTTGAAACTCCAAAGCTTCTCTTCACAATCACTTGACTTCACTGTAGTACAGCACATTTTTGTACTCTCTGCTTTAATTCCAATAAAAATCATGGAATTGATAAGTTTGGTACAGATTTTCTTACTAAATTTACGGTTGGCATAAAAATATCTCTTACTGATTCTTAATTCATAACTAGATAGTATGAATCAGAGCTGTAATACTCAATATGTTCTACGTTGATAATAATATTAGTAAATTAATAAGAGGAGTTTACCTCAATATAGTACGTGGAACACTTCCGTATGATACCCTCCAGAAATTAAAACGGAAAAAACGAAAAAATCGACAACTTACCGGTACATTAAAGTAAAATATAAATAATTAAAGTAAAATATAAATAATTAAATAATCAATTTAACACAATTCAAAATCAATTCAAAACAATTAAAATTCAAATTAACGCAATTAAAAGAATCTAACGAAAATATTCAAAACGATTTTCCTTCCTGAAGCTGACAATGCTTTTCGACCGACTGTCGTGATCACAGGAATGAAAATTCACACAAATGTCGTTTTTTCGTTTTTTCCGTTTTAATTTCTGGAGAGTATCATACGGAAGTGTTCCACGTACTATATTGAGGTAAACTCCTCTTATTAATTTATTAATTCATAACTATGCTGCATAATGTTTGTTGTATGATTTCTTGGGGAAAGATTTGAATTGGAGCACTCTTCAACACAACATCTAAATTTCCTCAACTATGTTTTAAGGACACTGTGGCAGTTGATGGTGTGAAACACTAAACACTGCAAACTTCTATTCAATTTAAGTGAAAACTGGTGAGGAATGGTGCACCTAGTTGAATCTACTATAGGAAGAGGAGGGAGGTTATCTTCAAGTCAATTATAGTATTTAATGGCAACCAAAGTTGTTAAAATCCTGTTTAGTGTGATATTTGTGAATAAGATGTCAAACTGCATTTGAATATAATATACTAGCTTGAAAGGTTCCAGTACTTTGTAAGGCTGTAAGAAAAAAATTGAATTTTTTTTTTTTAAGGATAAGCCAGATGAAACCACACCACATTGTGAGCCATGTGCTTAGCATTAGCATTAGTAGAGGCATTTGATGCAAGAAAGCAAGCTTATGCAGCATCAGCCAAAAAAAAAAAAAAAAAAACCCACTTCCACTTCACCCCTCTGTTCGTTCAAAATACCTGTCCAGCTGAGCCTTAAACTTATTTAGGCTATCAACCTCCACCACAAGGGATGGCAGTCTGTTCCACCAACCAACCACCCGCTGGCTAAAGGCAAATTTCCGCACGTCTATCCTACATCTGTCTTTCCTCAATTTGAATTTATGCCCTCTCAGGTGATTTTTCTGAGCTAGAGGAAGAATCCCATCAGCATTGAGCATGCTTAACCCATTCAAGGCTTTATACACCTCTATCAGATCACCTCGCTGGTGCCTAGTCTCCAGACACTGTAATTTGCAAAACTTAAACCTTTCTTCGTAAGAGCACCCCTTTGTTCCATTCACTAATCTTGTTGCCCTTCTCTGTACTCTTTCCAGCAGCTCTACATCCTTCTTGAAATGAGGTCTCCAGGCCTGTATACAGTACTCTAGGTTGGCCTGACCATTGCCTTATACAATGGAATAATCACCTCCTTATCCCTGCTGGAAAACTTCCTGTACATCATTGACAATACTCCATGAGCTACTCTTGCAGCCCGTCTGCACTGCTCAGAGAACTTCATATCTGCCTGCACAATCACCCCCAAGTCCCTTTCATTCTCTACCACTGTCAGTGTAGTACCACAGAGTTGATACATTGCTCTGGGGTTGCTGTTTCCCATGTGTAGTACTTTACATTTGTCAATGTTAAACTGCATTTGCCACCTCTCAGCCCATCTGCTCAACCTTTCCAGATCCTGTTGCAGCAGCATAGTGTCAGTAGTGTCCTTGACAACCCTGCCAACCTTTGTATCATCTGCAAACTTGGACATTAAGCTTGATATACCATCATCAATATCATTTATAAATACAGAAAACAATAATGGACCCAACACTGAGCCCTGAGGGACTCCACTAATAACATTAGTCCACGATGAGCAGTGTCCATTGATTACCACTCTCTGTCTTCTCCCCCTCAACCACCCCTTTATCCATAGCAGCAATTTGCCTCCAATGTCACACTGCTCCAATTTGTGTAGCAGTCTTCCATGTGCAACAGTATCAAAAGCCTTTCTAAGATCCAAGTATATAATATCAAAGTTATTCCCTGCATCCAGTTCTTTTGTGACTGCATCATAGTATCCAATCAAGTTGGTCAGGCAAGACTTCCCCTTAACAAAACCATGCTGTGTCTGAGCTATAACTGAAGTCTTCTCTAAATGATCCTGCAGTGCTTCTTTAACCAGTGCCTCCATTAATTTTCCTGGAACAGAAGTTAAGCTCACAGGTCTATAATTACTTGTGTCAGCCTTTGATCCTCCTTTGTGAATTGGGGTCACATTTGCAATTTTTCCAGTCTATGGGTACCTCCCCTGAGTCCAAGGAAGCTCTAATAATTATTATTCCATTGCTGCCTCCTTTAATATAACTGGATAGATTCCATCCACCCCAGGTGCCTTTCTTGTGTTTATCTTCAACAATTTCTCCTCCACTTTACTCTCAGTTATTACAAGATTCTCTAGCTTACTGCCAGGGTTGAATACACCTCTGGCATTCCCCTCGCTGAATAACTCCTCATGTGTGAATGTCGATGCAAAATATTCATTTAGTTTGTTAGCTACCTGAGCAGGATCATCAACAGTTGACCCATCGATATCAAGTGGACCAATCTGATTCATCCCCTTCCTTCTAGAGTTTACATAAGTAAAGAACTCTTTGCTGTTTTTCTTCGCATCCTTTGCCAAGGATTTCTCGTAATCTGCCTTCGCCTGCCTAACCTCCTTTGTAACTTGGTTACAGATCAACTTGTATCTATCATAGGCTTCTGTGTCACATGTTAATTTGTATGTATCCCATGCATTTTTCTTCTCTGCCATATGCCTCATTAGTTCATCTGACATCCATTTAGGCCTAAACCTTGAACAGTATTTCTTAGTTGGTATGTAAAGCCTAGTAGCTTCCAAGATAAGTTCTTTGAATGCTTCCCATTTTGAATTTGCTGTTGGTAACATCATCAGTTGATCCCACTGTATAGAATTTAAATACTGTCTCAGTCCACCGTAGTTGCCTTTACGAAAGCAATACCCCTTCCCTTTACCCCTAATGGTAGTTACCTCTTTGAGTAAATCCCACTTCAGAACACTGTGATCGCTGCCACCTAGTGGTTCATTTATCTGCAGATTCTTAATGCATGAAGAATCACTACTGATGATCAAATCAAGAGTATTACTCCCTCTAGTTGCCTCCCGAACATGCTGATTTAGAAAAAAATCATCCAATAAATCCACAAAAGCCTTGCTAGTGTGTGAGTGACCAGCCCCCAAATTCCAGTCAATATCTGGGAAATTAAAATCCCACATAATAAGACTCTCTGATTTACTGCCCCACTCTATTTCTCTGTACAGTTTCTTATTATACTCATCAGAGTCATTAGGCCTATAGCACACTCCTACTCAATTTTGATCTCCCAATGCTTACGTCACACCAAACTGACTCGACACTGCACTGTCCAGCGATGTCGACTGGCTTCACTTCCTTGGATTTTATGTGTTTCTTAACTAATAGCATAACCCCTCCTCCCTTCCTATCCTGTCTGTCCTTTCTGTAGACATTGTACTCCCCAAATTCCAGTTCTGCATTCCTTATATCTGTGTGACACCATGTCTCTGAAATCCCAACAATATCTGCCTTTGATGTTTTGAGCAATACCTCAAATTCATCAAATTTATTTACTAGACTCCTAGCATTGGTGTACACGCAAGTATACATGCACCTGCTCTTCCTCTTAGCCACCCTAACACAACCCATGTGTTTACTTGTACCCCAATGATTCCCAGCAGTCTCTGAAATTTCCTGCATCTTATTTTCCAGGCTGCTGCTCATTCCAATAGAAGCAGTGCAAGAATCACTTTCTCCTCTGCCAGTGGCTACTGTTAATCTATTAGTCCTTGTATCCCCCCCAATCTAGCAGTTTTCTGACCCTCCTAACACTGCCTTGATAGCATCAGCAAACATTCTTGCACCCTTTCTATTTAAGTGTATCCCATCCCTGTAGAAGCAGTCTCTCCTGTTAACAAGTACAGACCAGGCTGAAAAAAATTCTACCCCTTGAGCCCTGCACAATCTATCCAGGGCCGAATTGATCGACAGGGCTCTCATCATATACTCCCTCCTATCGTGTCTGGGCAGAATTGCAGACACTTTCAAATTCAACCCTAATTCACGGCTTTTTTTCATCAGTGACCTGTACTTGTTAAGTAATTCCGCTTCCTTATGTTGTGATAGTTGCATAATTTCTTTAATAAACTGATGACATGTAAATAATTTTACCTTCTGCTTCATTTGTTCTAAGAGACTTCTTTTTTTCAGTAAAGAAGTCACTGAGGAAGAATGAAATGTATTTTGTAGTTTTAAACATGTAGTTTTGTTATAGTTTATTTTAATCATATGCATTTATCTATTTGAATTGAATATTCTAAAAAATTCACTTATTTTAAAATGAAATTATTACTTTTGATGTGTAATCAATTTTGCATTACAGAGTTGGAGATCATTATAACCCAACATTTAGCAAGCATGGTGGACCGCATGATACTGATAGGGTAGGTTTGCTTCCTTAAATAAGTATCACATTTTTTATACACAGGAGCTTCAGATTTAATCACTGGAATTGAAAATTTGTTCAAATAGCATAAAAAAAAAATTAACAGAATGTGAACCACTGTTTGCATTAATTCAAAATTGTTAAGTTATGAGGCATTATTTCTTCTTTTAATCATTAGTTTTCATTAGAATTCTTTGTGTACAGTGCAGTATTTGAAGTGTTATTTCTCCAGATGTTAATTTAATATTTTTGTCTTTAAATTGTTGTGATTATTTGGCTGTTGAACATAAATGACTTGGTCCCTCAGGCTTGTCACATTTGATCCCTCATGCAGGCTTTGTCACAGACATTGTTTTAGGTATTGACGGTTACTGCTTGTTACCTTGGAGACTGAATTTCTTTACACGAGGGGCAATTGAAAAGTTCATTACCTGATTGTGAAAGGATGGTGGTAGTGTTAAAAAAATTTCTGTACTTAATGTATAACACTTAAAGTTTCATGCAGCTTCAATAAAACTTTTTTTAATTACAAGTCCTGAAGTCAACAAAGTTGTTTGAATGAGGAAAGATGGACAAAATCATTCACTGTGCATTCAAACAATGCGGGGGGGGGGGGATAAAGTCAAAGACAATACTTGAGGATATGGTTTCGACATTGGGGAGATACCTCTTCCTATTCAGTGGTTAGAAGTGGGCAGCAGAATTTAAACAAGGAAGGGAGAGCCTGGAAGATGACCTATGCTGTGGAAAACCTGCAATGTCCATCATTCCAGAAGTTGATCACACGATCTGATGATGAGTGATCAACAAGTGACAGTTCAGTACATTGCCAGCATCTTGGGAATATCATCAGAATCTGCATACCATATAATAATAGAGGGTCTTGTTATGAAAAAGGTGTCACCACGATGGGTTCAAAAGTTTTTGACAGCAGATCAAAAATGCGCAACAGTTGTCGTGAACATTTACATCATTTTCAAGCAGATCCAGCAAATTTCCTTGCAAAGTTTTACATCATTTTCAAGCAGATCCTTGAAATTTCCTTCCACACCTAGAGTACTGTATACAGGTCTGGAGGCCTCATTTCAAGAAGGATGTAGAGCTGCTGGAACGAGTACAGAGAAGGGCAACAAGATTAGTGAATGGAACAAAGGGGTGCTCTTACGAAGAAAGGCTTAAGTTTTGCAAATTACAGTGTCTGGAGACTAGGCACCAGCGAGGTGATCTGATAGAGGTGTATAAAGCCTTGAATGGTTTGAGCATGCTCAATGCTGATGGGATTCTTCCTCTAGCTCAGAAGAATCACCTGAGAGGGCATAAATTCAAATTGAGGAAAGACAGATGTAGGATAGACGTGCGGAAATTTTCCTTTAGCCAGCGGGTGGTTGGTTGGTGGAACAGACTTCCATCCCTTGTAGTGGAGGTTGATAGCCTAAATAAGTTTAAGGCTCAGCTGGACAGGTATTTTGAACGAACAGAGGGGTGAAGTGGAAGTGGTTTTTTTTTTTTTTTTTGGCTGATGCTGCATAAGCTTGCTTTCTTGCATCAAATGCCTCTACTAATGCTAATGCTAAAGTTTGTGAGACATGGGTCCATCACCTTCAGCCAGAAACAAAGAAGCAGGCCAAGCAGTGGAAACACAGCTCTTCTTCCCCTCCAAAGAAAACAATTTCTTTCTGTGGGCAAGGTGATGACATCGGTTTTTTGGGATGCTGATGGAGTGTTGCTAGTGGATTGCCTTCAAACGGCTGGACAGTCAGAAACGTCAAAGAACAAACACTGAGAAAAAACTTGGCAAAGGAGTCTTGTTCCACTACAACAGTGTGCTAGGTCACTGTCATAGCTGCACTGAATGAGTGCAGCTATGAAATCTCAGGCCACATCCCCTCTATTCACCAAATCTAGCACCGTCAGACTTTTGCCTGTTTCCTAATTTGGAACAATTCCTAGGTGGCATCAATTTTCCCCACCAACAGTAATATTATTGCTGCAGTAGGTGCATTCTTGGAATCAATGCATTTCTGCATCACTGGTAAAAGTGTATTGACTCTGAAGGGGACAATGTCATGTCAAAAAGTAACATATTATCAGACTCTTCAAATAAACCCTTCATACTCAGGCCACGAACTTTTCAAATGTCTCTCATAGTCCAGCTGTTCTGCACTTTCACACTTCAGTTTGCACCTTCACAATGCTGATGAAACTGGGACTTAGTAAACCTAGGTATATCACTCATGTGCAAGGTTTGGAATGCTGCATCAGATATACTGGAGATGGTTGTCCAGGTGTGAACCAACGTAAGCAAGAGATGAGGAGTGAACATCACACAGAGAAATGACTGACCCTCTGTGTCCCCAGAGGCAATACTAGGTATTAGATGACTTATTTGTTGCAACACCACTTTCATTGTATTATTGGTGGCTTGAAGTGATAAAACCTGTGTAGTCATCAGAGCAAAGCTCTGTCAACTTCCATTTCTTCTCATGCAGTAATGAGTGACGTCTTTTGAGGTTGCGATGGACATCACAGCAAGATACAATATTTCTTACACTTCAAGCATATAGCTCTAAAAGTTTTCAGACCAGTCACTAGACAGTCCACTGGACCAAATGTGCTGTAACTCTAGGAAGCATCCATTCAGCTAGTGTATAATCTTGCTGCTTCTATTCTGCCATCTAGTGACAGTAAAGAGTAAGTAGTGTGTATGTGGGAGGCACTGTTGAGGCTGTGTTATATCAAGGAGCCAGGTGTGTTCTTGTCACATGTACGCCATATCCAAAAAATTTAATAAATTTATAAAATATGCCCACCCCCCACTTTATCTACTGAATGCATTATGAATAGTCAACCTAATAGAACAAACACATCAGTGATATTGATGAAGGCATATTGGGCTCACTGTCTAAGTTTGAAGATGATACAAAGATTGGCCGGGTAGTTAATGAAAGTAATCAAGGTATGTTATTGCAACAAGATATAGAAAAACTAAGCAGATGGGCTGAGAAATGGCAGTTGAAGTTTAACATTGATGAATGCAGGGTACTGCATATGGTAGCAATAGTCCCAGTAATCGTAGATTGCTGTCTGCTACTACATCAGATTAGTGGGAAAAGAAAAAGGCTAGGATAGCTCGTGGAGTTTTGTCAACGATATAAGGAATTTTGCTAGCAGGAATAAGGAGGTTAATTGTCCCTTTGTGTCTCCATAGCTGAGTGGTCAGGAGTGGGAGTGCAGTAGCAAGTGCTCTGAGTAGACCGGGGTTCAAGCCCCTGACTGCTAAATACGGTCGATCTGCCAACATGCAGTGGACCAGTGTGGCAGATTATGGTCCATTTCCCGCGGCATGAATTGTTGAGGAGGCTTCCATCCTGTAGTGGGTTGATAATGGCTGCAGTTTACCTTTTTTTTCATAAGGAAATAATCAGGCCACATCTTAAATACTGCATACAGGTCTTGGAGGCTTCATTTTAGGAATTATATAGGTCTGCTTGGAACGGGTGCAGAGAGAGGGACAATGAGATTGGCAAGACAAACAGGATGCTTTTACTATGAAAGGTTTCTGTTCTGCAAATTGCAGCCTGGAGACTAGACATCTGCAAGGAGATTTGAATAGGGTGTTTTGAGGTTCTGAATGGATTGAGTAAGTATCAGTGCTAATGCCATCTTTCCTCTTGCTCAGACTACATGTGGGGGAGCATAAATTCAAATTGAGGAATGATGGTTGGAAGATAGATATGCAGAAATTTGCATTCAACCAGCAGGTTGTCGGAACAAATTTTTGTCTGTTATTGTAGAAGTGGGTAGTTTGAAAAAACTCAAGGCAGTTCTGCCTTGAGTTTATTCAAATATGGGAGGGTTTTTTTTTTTTTTTTGGTTTATGCTGTCTAAGCTTGTTTTTTACATTATTTGCCACTACTAATAATTATACTCTACTAATACTGAATATGTGACTTCAGCGATGTCCCATTTCCTCCTGCAAACCTGCCTGGTCTCACTCATTTTTTTCTGAATCTCAATTATACTAATACTAAATATGTGACTTCAGCGATGTCCCATTTCCTCCTACAAACCTGCCAGGTCTCACTCATTTTTTTCTGAATCTCAATTAACAGTTGTCTCAACCATTACTCATTAGCCCTATTTATTCATTCTGTTGATCCCTTCTCTTCAAAAGATAGTACTTCTGCATGTATACACTCCCTACAGCATTTTGTCAAATTCATTTGTGGCCTCTGGCATTTGCCCAACCTGACTAATTACTCAGTAATTACTCAGAACTCTTGGCTTCTCTTTGAAGCTTGACTTTCTCCAGTCTAACTCTCCCAACAACATGGTAATATTCCTAGGAGTCAAATGTTCACATCTCTAGCTGGCTTCCATTTTCATTTTCCTTGATTGGAGTTTTACATTTTTTGATCCCAACATTTGCTTAAATCATATCATTGATATGATTTAAGCAAATCATATCATATTATTCTTGTAAGATAATGTTATTCTGCATTGCATCCAAAATTCTCTCTTTCTTTTTTATAAAAACTCCAAGCACAAAAAGTATTAGAACCTATGGTGCTTGTACCGTATGTTTTATGAAAACCCCAAACACGAAAGGTATCAAAACCTATAGTACTTAATACCGTGCATGGGTTGAAGTGGGTTGAAGGTTGAAAAGATGACAGTAGATACTTGTTGACATTACACTTAAATTTCTGTGGATTGTAATTTTCAGAAAATATGTGAGGGGATGTTGTTACAGAAATTATAATTTGAAGGAATAAATGGGGAAGAAGAAAAGTTAGTTCTGCGAGTATGACGTTGGAAAGTAAAAGGATGCTGACTGGTTGCGGCACATGTTCGGATTCACTTGGAAGAGAGAGCAGGAATTATAGAAGCCAATCCAGAAGAACAGTGCCACGGAAGTATCTATAGAAAAGGTGTGCAGCAGAAACAACATCTGTGAGATAGAGGGTGGCGAGACTTTTTTTACAGGTGGTCATTAATTAACCTAATTGTCCTCTTTTGAAGGGAGTTGAGAAACTTGAATGAGGTTTTGGAGGCACTACACCAGATGTGGGAGTAATATTCAATGCTGGGGCAGATTTGAGATTTCTATAGAGTGAGTGGCTATTTGGCAGAAAAGTAATGTCAAGAACAAAAGAGAAAACAGTTTTTTAGATGCAGAGGAATCAAGATGCAGAGGAATTGTAGAAATCAGACCATTGTCAAAGATGAGCACAGGAGCAGAAGAATCTTTTATTTATTTATTTATTTTTTTTTTTTCATGATATAAGGCAGGATTGAGTTTTAAGAGGATTGAAATTAACTAAGAATTCCTTGGAGATCAAGGAATTGGTAAGGAATTGGTAGAGAAAAACAGCCTCTGTGGCCGAGTGGTCAGGAGCGGGAGTGTAGTAGCACACGCCATTTGAGTAGACTGGGAGTCAAGCCCCTGATTGCTAAATACAGTTGATCTGCCAACCTGCAGTGGATCAACGTGGCAGATTATGGTCCATTTCTCTCGGCATGAATTGTTGAGGAAGCTTCCATCCTGCAGTGGGTTGATAATGGCTGAAGTTTAACCTTTTTTTTTTTTTTTTAATTCGAGAAGTTGAAGCTGATTCAGCAAGGCACAAAGTTTCTCAAACTGGAAAGTGGAATGCAATCTGCTATCATCAGCAAAACTATGATAGGATTTCTGGTCAGTGGAAGGTCATTACTGTACATTAGGAAAAGAGTATGAGAAAGAACGGAACCTAGGGGAACACTGGCATTAGTGAAGTTAGAAGACAGCCATTTGCCATCACATGCAGTGATCAGTCAGAGAGAAAACTGGATACCCAATTACAGAAAACAGTTGGCAAACCATAAGATGGAAGCTTATTTAGAAGACATTTATGCCAAACACAATAAAAGCCTTTAAAATGTCAAGAGCAACTGCTTGAGTTTCACTATACTTTCCCACTGAATTTTTCATAGATTGGTAACATAAGCCAGTATATCACCAGTGGATCAACACTGATGGAATCCATACGGGCAATCATTCATTGTATGAAAATTTCTAGTTAGTTCAGGAGTTTTCAGTTAATCAATTTTTCCATCACTTTAGAAAGAGTGGAAGTAAGTGCAGTGGGATGATAATTAGTAGGAAGTATTTGTCACCCTTTTTAGGAACTGGCTGGAAATGAGCAAATTTCCAAGCAGAAGGAAAAACACCAGTGGGATGAGAAATTGTAAAAAGGCAACACAGAACAGCAGTATGCTCAGGAAAAGCTTTTGAGAAGAAGGGAAAAAATATAATCAGGACTTGGTGTTTTCTTCGCAACAAGACCATTCAAAATTCTTTTTATGGAAGACCGCAGGAGGCACTGAATGGAGTATACTGGGAATTGTAGCAGGTGGTTTACCAAGATCATCAATACAAGGGTTAGAAGAAAAGTCAGATGTTAACAGGTTGGCTTTAGCTTTAGCCAAAGTAGCAGTAAAACCATCAGGTTTTAACAGAGGTGGTAGAAGAGATAGGCAAAATTGCAGCCAGTAGCTTTGGAAAGAGCCCAGAATGCTCCTGCCATTTGGACAAGAAGCAAGTTTTTTACTCTTAACAAGCAAGTTTTTTACTCTTAACCTTGTTCGAAATATAGTTTGGATTGATTAATAATTGCTTTACAATTGTTGCAAGCTTTAGTGTAGACAGAAAATGAACCTGGAGATATGGGTACAAGGCAAGTACAATGCTATCGTTCTTTTCTTTCACAGCCTTAGTGAAGCCGATGCGCCAACAACTACCAAATCATAAATCACAAATCATAATCACAGCCTTAGCATATTTATTAGAAACATGAGGTTTAGATGAAGAATGGGATTTTAAGGTGGATTGTGGAATAAAGGGTTTCATCCCTACAAGAATGATTTCACTGACACAATCTGAGCAAACATTGGTATCAGAAGATTTAAAACATTAATCCAGCTAAGGAAAAGAAATCTCTCAGATCATCCCATTTTTCATTCTTGTAATTCCAGACAACACTAGGTTGAGACTGGCCCTTGAGAGAAAGGCTCCATTAGAGAAGAGACCATCACCAAGTTGTGATCTGAGGTGCCTAGTGGAACTTGCCTCGACCATGTACTTCGAAGGGTTGTTTGTGAGAAAATGATCATGTGTGTTGACTTGTGATTTCAATTGTCTGGTTGGGTTTTTTTTTTTTTTTTTTGTTAGTTGTTGGCGCATTGGCTTCTGTGGCCATAATGCACCTCCCAAAGTTTTTGCATTTTACTCTGATCCAAGCCCGAGGGGGGGGGGTTCGAACCCGCAACCTTTGGGTAGCCAGGCAGGCACTTTACTCACCTGGCTAGCCCGGTTGGCAATTGTCTGGTATTCTGGTAGGTAAATGAACAAGGCAAGTACATTTATTAGAATAAAGGGGATTTCAAAAAGAGGATGTCAAAGAGTTCCAAGTTATTAGTGGAGTTTGGAGAACAATAGGGGCAACAGATAAATTTAACAGATGGGGTGGAAATTTTAAGCCTGAGAAGATCGAAAAGAGGAGATTATAAATTACTGTGTCTGACAGTGAATATCAGAGCAGATATATGCAAAAGTACCACCTTTTAAATTGAAAGGAACCTCACATCAAATAATTAGATCACCTGAGATGTGCAATGGTTGAATCAACCGATAATTGTGTTTTGTCAGAAAAAGTCCATGGTGGTTGGAAGACTGAAAGTGGAAATGGACATCATTGAGATTTGAACCAATACCACATATATTTGTTAAATGAACAAGGAAATGTTTGGGAGTTTAGATCTTTTTGCAGATGAAATAATAAAATTTTTGGATATGGCATACACACGACAAGAATATACACAGCTCCTTTGCATAACATGATCTCGACAATACCTCCCCTCCTTCCATACACACTACTTTAACCCTTTCTGGCCACTATCTGGCAGAGTAGAAGCAGCAAGATTACACACAAGCTGATCTGGAAACCTCTTAGAGAGTTATCACTAGGTTTGGTTCGGTGGACTGTCTAGTGGCTGGCTTGTGGACACCGTTTTAGAGGTGTACACCTGGAATTTAAGGATCTCTCCATGATACTCATCATAACCTCAAAAGCCATCAATCATACTGCTTGATGGAAGGGATGGTTGTATTGCACCTATCCTGTTGATGAGTCAACTACACCTAGTATTGCCTGATAACATAGGGGTGGCTTTCTTCATGGTGTGGATGCGACACATTGACCTCCCCCCTGCTTATGTTGTTTCACACCTGTGTGATCATCTCCATGTACTAGGTCCCATATTCCAGGACTTGCATGTGGGGTTTATACCCAGAGTTACTAACATAATTGGCCCACCATTGCGGAGGTGCAAGCAGAGGATGTAATTGTTGCTGAATGAATGGACTTTGCCAAATTTGTGCCCACCTCGACACATGTCACTTGAATATCAGTTCCATCAGCGTTTTAGACTCTCAGGTAGCAAGTTCAGCTTGTCATACCTTATATTATCTGATCTAATCCTTGATTTTCCAATAAATGAACCTAGACTGTTCAAGATAAGTATGTAGCATGTTCTCCAAACAGGCCTCTGCGGTTGGGTATATCCATACTGTTTTTTTGAGTCTTTTTTCACCAACCTTGCGTAGAATTAAAACACCAGGGAAACTAAACTTTTGATAACTGATTTATAATAAGTCAAAATACCCGCATCTACAACAAATTTAACTTTATAATAAACTCTACATATAAATTATTAAAATCTGCTACATTACAATCAATAAAATGCATAAAATATACTGATTAAAACGATAGCAAGGTTTACCGCTGAAGAAGAAGGCTGAGCCTTTGAAAGCTACGGTTTTTATCGTTTTAATCAGTATATTTTATGCATTTTATTGATTGTAATGTAGCAGATTTTAATAATTTATATGTAGAGTTTATTATAAAGTTAAATTTGTTGTAGATGCGGGTATTTTGACTTATTATAAATCAGTTATCAAAAGTTTAGTTTCCCTGGTGTTTTAATTCTACGCAAGGTTGGTGAAAAAAGACTCAAAAAAAGCAGTATGTAGCATGTTGCTTAATTTTCTGCCTATGCTAAAAGCTTGCAACAATTATAAAACAGTTATTAATCAGTCAAAAATTACTTTGAAGAGGTGTAAGGATAGAAAATATGCTTCTTGTCCAAGTGGTAGTTGAGCATTCTGGTTTCTTCTGGTAGTTGAGCATACAGGTTTCTGTTTCTTCAATGGAAGGTGGAATTGATGTTTAGGTGTAGCACTACCTTAGACTCATACAAATAAAAAAAATAGCACCCTACTTTTCTTCTAACTTTTGCATTGATGGTCTTGTTCACCTCCTACCATGCCTAATAAACCTAGAGGATTTTGATCATGTTTGGCATGAAGGTCTTCTAAACAAGCCTCCATCTTATAGATTGTGGACTGCTTTTTTTTGCAATTAGATATCTAGTTTTTTTTTCTGATTTCTTGATGCAGGTGATAGTCAGTGGTTTACTGTCTTCTAATTTCTCTACTAATGCTGGTGTTCCCAAAGGTTTAGTATTTTCTTCCATTTTTGTCTGATATATTAATTACCTTCTTCTGCTGGCTGTAAATACTATTCATAATTTTTGCAGATTCCATTCCACCTTCTATTTTGGGAAACCTTTCCCTTGAATGAATAGCATCAGTTTTTCAGATAAAAAAAAGAAAAAAAAGGTAAAACTGCAGCCATGATCAATCTCCTGCAGGATGAAAGCCTCCTCAATGGTTCATGTTGAGGTTAATGGACCATAATCTGCCACGCTGGTCCTGTGTGGGTTGGCAGATCGACCATATTTAGCAGTCAGGGACTTGAACCCCGGTCTACTCAAAGAGCATGTGCTATTGCAATCTTGCTCCTGAATTCCAATTCCTTAAAGTCCAATTTTCAGTTAATTGTCCAATGGGGAACAGAATATTTGGTTAATTTAAAATTACAAAAAAAAAAAAAAAAAAAGCCTGCTCCTATGCTCATCTTTGACTATCAGATTTCTAGATGAGACCCAATCTCTTAGTATGAGCAATACAGCAGATGTTGCTTCTTTTGCATAAAAAAAAAGTGGGTTTTCTCTTTTAGTCCTTGGTATTTCATCTGAACAACTACTTATTCTGTACAAATCTAAAATCTGCCCTGCCATGAAATATTTTTTCTATGTTTGTGGGTGGTGTCAGGCCCCAAAACTTTTCAAACTTTTAGGATCTATTCAAAACAGGGCGGCCATCTTAATTAATGACCTGTCCTTTACGAAGTCTCTCCACTCAATCTCTTAGACATTCACTTGCTGCTGCTTATATTTTTTGCAGATACTTCCATGGGTAATATTCCCCTGAATTATAATTCTTCCACTCTCTTCCAAATCAGTCTGAACGTATGCCACAACCAGTTAACATCCATTCACTGCACTTCATACTCACAGATCACAGTTTTGCTCCTCTTCATTTCTTTTCTATTCTTGTCCTCTGTTCCTTCTTATACGCTTTCTGATAATTACAATTTACAGATGTTTAAGTCTGATTTCAACAAGTACTTTCTATGCTTCAAATTTCAGCCTGCATACAGGCTGAAACATTATACTAAGGCTGTAGGTTCTAATATGCTTATGTTTGGAGCTTAAAAAGAAAAAAAAAAAACATCCTATAATGTATCTCCATGGATACTTCTGTTGAGATTGAGGTGAATGACAGTGAAACAACTGATTCATGAAAATTGTCATTGAACTGGTCACAGAGGTATCATTGGTTGTACAGTAAATAATAGGATGATGATTGCTTTCAAGGTGCATTATCAGAAATTTTTATAGTATATTCAAGTTTTAGATTCTAGGGAACAGATGGTATACATCTGTTCCCTAGAGAAGTAGCTTTGTATTTTCAATATCATATGATGTGCAGACTTCAGGTTCTCACATCCCTGAATGATTGTGTTGCACAGGTTTGCATCCACTAACCCGAAATATGATTATGTCTGTGAATAAATATATATGGTGGAAATTTACAAATATATTTTCACTTTGATTACAGGACGAATGTAAGAATCTTGAATTTTATCACTATTGATCATGATATGAGTTTAACTGCAACCAACAGTTCAGCATCCTTTGGTGTGATGGAGCTCTGCTATTTCATCTTTTGAGAATTTTTTTGCTAATGTTGTATAAGCTTGCTTCCTCGCATTATTTTGCCAATACTAATGAGTACTACATGTGCATCTTTATATCCATTGCCTCATGTACTTGCAATGCAAAACATGTAGTTTGTAGTAGAATCTTCCAGAATTCTTTGGCATGCAATTCTCCAAACGTAGTTTCAGCAATGTTAGTAATGGCAGATACGCTCCATTTTCTCCCATTGAATGAGAATTTTTACATTTGGTTATTCTATAAGCAACTGGCAAAAGCTGCTCAAATCTTAACAAAAGGATGACACATGGGGTATGTCATCCCTTTGCACGATTCTTGTTAAAGGCGACCTTTTTACAATGAAAAGTTTATGTTGAAGTTCACAATTTGTCCCTAGGCGCCTCTGTAGCCAGGTGGACAGTAGCGGCAGTGTGTAGCACATGCTTCTTGATTAGACCGGGGTTCGAGCCCGTGACAACCAAATACGGAGGATGCGGAAAGGTCAGGGAACGACCACCGCATATCCCCGGAGCAATATGGCCTTAGTTGCTAATGCTCCTAAAAACCAAATAACAACAACAACAATTTGTCCCAATACTTTTGGTAACATAGTGCACAAACGTATTTAGTGTTTTCAGAATTGCCTCTATGAAACAAATTAATATTTGGTTCTTTATCCGTTAACTTGGCTTCACCGATGTCCTTTTTGACCCTGGATTGAAAATTATGGAATGAGTCAATCTGGATTAGGGAGGGCAGAGACATTTTTGGACTTTCTTCTCACTGTGGCTGAATTAGTCAGCTGCTGGAAAAGGTTGCTTGACAGACATATCCAGTGTTTCTTCTGTCATATCAGAAGAAAACTTAAAATAATGTGGTTTTCCTTCCAAGTGGATTAAAAACCCATGCTGCATATTTGCATCATGATACAGTGAATGTGTTAATGGGTTGTTATAAATTTAAACAATGGTCATTTACTGTATATAATGTATTATTACTTGCAATTGTGTTACTGCATGATAATTCTTTTCTTTTTAAAGCACTATGGTGATTTAGGTAACATAACAGCAGATGAAAATGGAAGGTCCATCTTCAGAAAAGAAGATTCTATTGTGAAGGTGTGGGATGTAATTGGCCGCTCTCTTGTAGTTACAGCAGAAAAAGATGATTTAGGTAAAGGAAATAGCATCTCATCTACTATCAATGGGAATTCTGGAGCCAAGTAAGTTCTGTAGAGGGCGTGTAATCTTAATCCTATTAAAACAAATTATGTTGACTGTCTTTGTGTTTAGGTACGTTTAAGGTTTAAATGTACTTGGGCACTCATTCATAAGCACATTATACTCCGAATATAAAGAGGTATTGTGAAATCCAAAAATGGAGATAATATACAACTGAACTAAAACTGTAAACACAACAGAACTGTGTTATTTATCCCTTTAACACTTAACTGTTGGCTTCACCGATGACCTTTTTGACCCTGGATTGAAAATCATGGGATTGAGTCAATATGCAGATGTAGTTTTCTGCATCTGCATATTAGATGGGCAATGAGAGAAAGCAATACTCCTGATCGATTATTAGCAGCAACTCTTCACAAATTAAAGAACTGCAGACGACAGAACTATGTATGGTAGTGGTTGCAGTATACTGAAGTGGTATTTACTTAAAGATGTAAATTACTGTTGAGGGCAAAAGGAAGGGATTTTGCTTTTGTGAAAGTGACTACAGTGGTTTTAGAAAGTTTAAATTCTTTTCAGTTGGGTCAATTATAATGTTACCAAATGTAAATTCTAAATGGGAAGCATTCAGGGAAGTAATTGTAGATGCCAAGCTTTTGATATGAACTAAGAGATGCCGTTCAAGATTTGGACCTAAATGGATGACAGACAAATTGATTCATGGAATGATTATAAATTATTGATTGCAAACATAACTTCAGGATAAATGATGTAACATTTATACAGTATAATGCACAGTAGGAAGCAAAGGCCTTCTTGCTGAGCTCAAATTAAATAGTGTGTGAACCAGCCCATGGGTCTCAAAGGCATGTTGAACTGCAGAGGGTGAGATAACTTCCAGGTCTCACTGCAGTTAGCATGCAAAAACACAAACATGACAAAGATAAAATCATTCATTCTGCCTCTCTTTTTTTAAAGTTTACTGAATAAGCTATAGCACAAAGAATTTTTTCCCCCCCAACATGCTCTTATGAAACCATAAGGTTTTGTGGAAACCAGTTTGAAAACCTGTGGTATATGCTACATATTTTTAATTATAATTTGCAACAATGGTTTAAGCACTAATTGAAGCATGAGACTTTGGAGGGTTTTTTTTTTTTTTTTTTTTAAGTAAATATTGTAAATGTACTAGTTGGGTACTTATTATTTCATATTTATGGTATTTTGTCATTATAATTTATTAAAAAATAATTAGTTAAATTCCTTTGATTAAAGATAGGAAATCTTGCTTAGAAATTATCTTTTGTGTGTGTTTAATTAAAGTTGAAAACTGAGTGTTTTGCTTATAACAGATTATAGAAGGATGGTTTTTAATGGTAACTCCTGATTCGAATCACTATGCATTGAAAGTGGTAGTGTAGTAAAAATCATTCATGTTTATAATGTCGCTGTCATTTTATAACCGTTCTGTACTTATAAATAAAATATGCTTTCAAGCAATAGTCTCTGTAAAAATATATGTATTTTCTTTC
Organism: Mastigoproctus giganteus; assembly: GCF_048544385.1. Taxonomy (NCBI): domain Eukaryota; kingdom Metazoa; phylum Arthropoda; class Arachnida; order Uropygi; family Thelyphonidae; genus Mastigoproctus; species Mastigoproctus giganteus. The sequence goes on from NC_143577.1 coordinate 172,807,914, forward strand.
TAATTAGTAATTTGAACTCTATAGACAATTGTTAAAGATAAAAATTTATCATAAAATATGTTACTATTGTGTGTTACAAGTATCTTATGCTTACTTTGTTTGTGCTTTATAGATTAGGATGTGGAATCATTGCTCGCTCAGCAGGATTGTTCCAGAATCCCAAACGAGTCTGTCAGTGTGATGGAATTAATGTGTGGGATGAAAGAGATCATCCTATTGCTGGAGAAACCCGAAGTCCCAAGTTGTAATTTTTTTTTTTTTTTTTTTTTTTTTTTAATATTGGACTCTCAAACTTGCTTATGCATATCTCCTTTGATATACAGTGCATCATATATTAGAAAAAAAAAGAAGAAGAAGAAAAAAGGAAAAAATTGGTAATTTTTATGCAGTGATGTATATTATGTAGATGAGTATTAGGTTTGTATAAAAAAAAAAAATGCCCCCCTGAAACTTCAGTGCTTAAGTATTTCTTGAACTTTTATGATTGTTAGTAAAAATAGTTCATGTACAGTTAGTCACAAAATAGGTAACATAATTAGTACTTCGTATTTTTGTGTAATTGAAACAAATTTTGAACAAACAATTCAAGAAATAGAGCAAAGGCATATAAATGAAGAATGATAATATGTAAAGTAAATTTAAACTTAACTCTATATATTTATATAAGAATAGCAGACAATCAGAAGAATCAAAAAAATAAGCAATTTCTGCCTGCTTATTGACCTAGTATGTCAAAAAGCGGATTTTTTCCCTCTATGCACATAGTACTGATTAGCTGAAAAGGTGGAATTTTACTTTGTCAGAAACGTTGTCCAACACGTGACAGTAAAAGAATGTTTATTAGCACTCATTGCATGATTGTGCACATACAATTGTCTTTGAGTAATGTAAAATGGGGATGTGTAGGACCTGTGAGCAAGACTCCATCAACATTTCTTGCTTCGTGCAACCTTTTCTTCTAACAGACAAAATAGTTCTTTTAAATTATATAATTATTGATATAGAAATGTTTGGGGGATTAAGGTTTGATTACATGTTGGTTCTCATTGCCATCAGTATAAACAGCTACTAAAGCCTTTTGCCCTCAGTACACAATGCTTAGAGTAATCGCCCAATTTATGAACAAATTCTTAACACTTCAAGTGAAAACATTTAAGAATCAGTCCTGTTTAACTTCAGAAACTCAACAGAATGTAGGCTTTTTGAAAGTAACATAAATTATATTGACATACTTTCAATATATTAATTTACTTTAAGTTATACTCATATACAATATCATGCAAATATACAAAAATATCCACTCAAAGGTATGTGAAGTAAGCAATGATATTTTGTTTGTGCATGGTATGGATGTGTAGAATGGATCCCCATTTGAAGATGAAATAGTAGTTCATGTACAGTGCTAGAATGTAGCAAAGCTTTTGATACTGTCCCTTGCAGAAGGCTAATATATAAACCGAAAGTTGAAGTTATTGGTGAGAACCCACTGAGGATTGCAAGCTGGCTAAAAGATAGGGACACAGATGATTGAATATGAATTGTTGTACGAGGCTGAGTACAAGGTTATTATCCTGTTGACCAAGATTTTGCAACTCCGCCGAATGCTAAGTTTTTATATATATATATTTAGTCGTTTTATTGACAAAATTATTTTCTATAAGTAGCTTTATAGTCCTAGTCACACTCCTCGGTTTATTTGAATTTATATAACGATTTTGAAAGTTAATACTTAGTGTCTGTAGATCTTACCATTTGTAACTTGCCGCCATTGTTATTATTATTATTATTATTATTATTATTATTAGCCATATGGTGCAAGGAAGCCTGAGGCTTATGCTGCACCAGCCAAAAAAAAAAAAAAAAGAAGATTTACCCTAGGACCCAGAGAGAGAGAGAGAGAGAGAGAGAGAGAGAGAGAGAGAGAGAGAGAGAGAGAGAGAGAGAGAGAGAGAGAGAGAGAGAGAAAGTAGAAGGAAATCACCAAGAAAGAAAAGAATGATGATATCCAGCTCGGGGCCCATACTCACCAGATGTGATCCCGAACTTCATAGCATAAGGTTTAACGTAAAACTAAATAGCGAAATATGTAGCACTGTATTAGAAATCCGTTAGATTAGTATAGTATTATCAATTAATCAGTAAAATTTATTTTTCTAATTAAATTATACTTAAACGGTATCATGACCCAGTCTAGAGCAGCAAAGCAGCAAGCACAAAATAGCGGTAGTACCGTGCCTCACGAGAGAACCGAAGGGGGCGCTTCTCCAACGCATCAGTCTAAAAAAATATGCGAAATGTGAAATGTTTGCAGACTTGCTAGAACAGGACATGATCTAGCCAAGAAGGATGTCTTTGTGTGTGCTAGGTGCAGAAACTGTAAAGAAATTAGGCGCCAACTCAGCATTCTGATGGGCATCTACGAGAGTTTGAGATGTAGGGTATACACCTCGAAGAAATTAATATGAGCGGCTCATCAAGCTCTCATCTGCCCAACTCAATGCCAGAGCTCACTCCTGTGGATCAGGTAACACAGCAGCAATCTCCAAGGCAGAATGTGCCAGTTCCACAGGAAGTAGTTATTGTTGGCGACTCTATTGTCAGGGAGACAAGGAATATATTGTTCTAAAAGGATAGGTGGAACAGGACCAGGGTATGTCTGTTAGGGGCAAAAGTTGATGACGTTGTAGGGAAGATATCTTTTAAGGGCACAAAAGGTGATATTGTTGTACATGTGGGCACAATCACCTTAAGAATAAGAGATCTGCAGATTTACTTAAGTACAGGTTAATGCTGAAAAAAAAGTCGTGAGTTAGGGTTAAATTTGAAAGTGTCTACACTTCTGCCCAGACATGATAGGAGGGAGTATATGATGAGAGCCTTGTCAATCAATTTGGCCCTGGAGAGATTGTGTGAGCCTCATGGGGTAGAATTTTTTAGCGTGGTCTGTGCTTGCTAACAGGAGAGACTGCTTCTACAGGGATGGGATACACTTAAATAGAAAGGGTACAGAAATATTTGATGATGTTATCGAGGCAGTGTTAGGTGCGTCGGAAAACCTAAAATCTAAGGAAGTGCATCCAGTTGACATTGGTGGACAGTGCAATGTTGAATCTGTTTGGTGTGACATAAACACTGGGAAAAGGAAAATAAGTAGGAGTGTGTTATTGGCCTAATGACTCTGATGAGTACAACGAACAGTTGTGCAGAGAAATAGTGGCCCAGTAAATCAGAATGTCTTGTAATGGGGGATTTTAACCTTCTAGATATTGACTGGAACTTGTGGGTTGGTCACTCGCACACTAGCAAGACTTGTGGATTTGTTGAAGGGTTGTTTTCTACAGCGACATGTTTGAGGGCCAACTAGTGGGAGTGACCTGTCTCTTACAAAGTCTGAACTCTTGTCTCAGACATTCCATTCCTTCTGCAGGCCTTTTCTATAGATACTTCTGTGGGCACTTCTGATTGGTAACTGTTAATTCACTCACTCTTCTGAATCTAACTGCAACTAGTCAGCATCCATTCTGTGATTCCAATTCAACGCCAAACTCAAAGAGAATCAACTCTTTCTTTATTGCTTTAATTCTATTTTCTGGAACTACTGTCATTCACAGGTATTTTCTGAAAATTGCAACCTATAGAAATTTAAGTCTGATGTCAACAGTTATCATCAGTCATCACAACCTAAAACCCAAACACAATATTAAGTGCTATAGGTTCTAATACTTTTCTTGTTCGAGATTTTCATTACAATCCCAAACAAGTGTGTTTACACTTCCGTGGAATCTTCAGTCATATAAAAAAGTTAATTTTCAGAATCTTCTCTTCATTCCTATTTTTAAAGCTTCGTAACTTGTTACTCCATTCTCACTTGTGCGTATCCTGTTACTTGCAATTTGTGTGTGCCGTGTTTTTTGTTATTGATTGCTTATCTTTTTACTGTTTTAAATTTTAACCTCCATCCAAAAATGTCAGTGAACAGAAATGTCAACTAGTTAGTATGTACATATTACAGTACATATTAATTATTCCAATTATCATGTGTATTCTTCCAATTTTCACGTATCATTTAATTTTTTTAATTGGTAAAGTAATAAAGGGTAAATTTGTGCTTAATATATCTTTACTTTTATAGCCTGTGAATAATATTCCTCCTATTTTCGTTAATTAGAATCGCTGCTTAATAGAATTAAAATTCAATTCACAAATGTGATCATAATGACCAGTGCTTACTACACATTGTATAGTGAACGGAACTATGGGGAGTCCATTGTATTTTTAACTTTTTTTACTTGAAACTTTGGATAATTGGGGCAGCTGCTTAATCAGGCCAAAATGCACTAGTCCCAATGTTCCCCATTAACCAGATCGACTGTAATTTAAAGGAGGGAGCTGCCGACACGCCATTTGGCGATCTCAACTGGGTACTCTAACCCGGTTCCCTTTAAAACCCCATCCCCAGGCAGGAAGGGGAAGAGACAGACCTGTCTCCATACTTCGCCTGGTGGAGCTCGTCTCCACTGACCTCTTTGGGGATGCCTACTCTTTCATTCCTATTCTGTTTTCCCCACAGTCTTCAGTCTCCCCCTCTCACCAAACTGACTGAGTACACCCCTTAACAATGCTGCCAAATCTAATGGTCTAAATTCTACCGCTTTGATGTAAATCTCTTTCGGCCAAATTCTAGTGTACCCCCCCCCCTTATCTGTTACCCCAACTGGACGTATTATCTAGATGTTCTAGGGGCAGAAACGTTTCACGTGAGCGGGTAGCTAATATCAGGGAAGAGAGCCTAAAAAACTTCAAGGGTTGTGTTAGGGTTGTTAAATATACAAGAACAGTAAATCTTAATTGTTTATACAGTAACGTTAGAAGTGTCGTCAATAAAATGAGCGAATTCGAACTGCTGGTTAAAACAAGTAACGCGGACATAATAGGGCTTACAGAGACGTGGTGCCACCCGGAAATTGGGGATGATGAGTTTAAGTACGGCTTGTATAATGTATTTAGGAAGGATAGGGTAGATAGAAGGGGTGGTGGGGTAATGCTTCTTATCAGAAGCAGCCTGAGTGCGATAGCTTTCCAGGATTCAGACATTTCACATGCTAGTATAGAATCTGTACAGCGTGAGATAGTTGGAAACAAAAGTATAATGCGAGTAGGAGTAATCTACAGACCAGGTGATTGTGAAGATTATGACAAAAGCCTCTACATGCAAATGGAATGGGCAAGTAAGCGGTGCAAGGAAGCCTGAGGCTTATGCTGCACCAGCCAAAAAAAAAAAAAAAAAAATCTGAGTTACCCTGAGAGAGAGAATCACCAAGAAAGAGAAGAATGATGATATCCAGCTCAGAACCCTGGGGTACTAAGACTTTTGCACAGGGCCGTGCAAAAGTGGTTCATTGGGGAAGTTTTTCCCTGGTTCCTCACAAGTAAAATTTCAAAATAAAGGATTTTTAGTGGTTTACCAATAATAAAAGTATTGGAGGGACTCTGTATCAAGATTTATTCCCTAGGGCCTGCATGTGTGATCTATTAGGTGAAAAAGTTGGCTCTAGGTGGCATAGGAAGTGTTTCTAATACAAAGCCAACTGGGTGTATAATATTGTAGGGGATATTCTCGGTGGTTCAAATTGAAGAAAATTCGTGTTAATGAGATCAAATGATGCAAGGAAGCAGACTTTTTCTGCATCAGCCAAAAAAAAAACGCACAGTGTTCGATTTCGATCATGTATGTCTTTTCCACTGAAGATTCGATTTAACGAAAAGACTTGATAGACAAATTAGAGGCACCTTAGAGTTAAATACTGTTATCAACAATGTCTTCTAGCCATCTAGCAGATATCACCTATTGAAGAGGAACTCTGTAGAAACTTGGGAGATCAATTAAAATGGTTTAATGAATAAACCATAGTATGGAGAAAGCAATCAGTGTGCATTAAAAATTGTGCCAAAAGCTGTTAAACGTTTCTTGGATATTTGGCAAAAGGCTATTTTTTTTTTTTTTTTTTATATGTAAACCCCAAACACGAGAGGTATTAGAACCTATAGTACTTAGTACCATGCTTGGGTTGGAGGTTGAGAAGACGAAAGAAGATATTGGTTGACATTGGAATTGAACTTCTGTAGACTAATTTTCAGGAAATATGTATGAAGGAAAGTTGTTCCAGAAAATGGCAGTTGAATGAATAAACGATGAACATGAGAAGTTGGTTCTGTGAGTTTGAAGTTGGACGGTCAATGGATGTTGGCTGGTGGCGGCACGTGTTCAGACTGTTTTGAAAGAGAGTGGGAATTATAGAAGCCAATTCAGAACAGTTCCCATGGATAACCAATCACTATAAACAGTTGGCAAACCATAAGATGGAAGCTCGTTTAGAAGACCTTTAAGCCAAACACGATCAAAAGCATTAGTATTAGTAGAGGCATTTGATGCAAGAAAGCAAGCTTATGCAGCATCAGCCAAAAAAAAAAAAAAAAAAACCCACTTCCACTTCACCCCTCTGTTCGTTCAAAATACCTGTCCAACTGAGCCTTAAACTTGTTTAGGCTATCAACCTCCACGACAAGGGATGGAAGTCTGTTCCACCAACCAACCACCCGCTGGCTAAAGGCAAATTTCCGCACGTCTATCCTACATCTGTCTTTCCTCAATTTGAATTTATGCCCTCTCAGGTGATTATTCTGAGCTAGAGGAAGAATCCCATCAGCATTGAGCACGCTCAAACCATTCAAGGCTTTATACACCTCTATCAGATCACCTCGCTGGTGCCTAGTCTCCAGACACTGTAATTTGCAAAACTTAAGCCTTTCTTCGTAAGAGCACCCCTTTGTTCCATTCACTAATCTTGTTGCCCTTCTCTGTACTCGTTCCAGCAGCTCTACATCCTTCTTGAAATGAGGCCTCCAGACCTGTATACAGTACTCTAGGTGTGGCCTGACCATTGACTTATACAAGGGAATAATCACCTTATCCCTGCTGGAAAAATTCCTGTATATCATTGACAATACTCCATGAGCTACTCTTGCAGCCCGTCTGCACTGCTCAGAGAACTTCATATCTGCCTTTGAGATGTCAAGAGCAACTACTTGTGTTTCACCGAACCTTTCCATTGAACTAGTCTATAAATGGGTAACATAAGCAGAATATCACCAGTGGGTCGACACTGACGGAATCCATACTGGCTATCGTTGATCAGATGGACGGTTTCTAGGTTGTTTAAGAGTTGGGGGTTAATTGATTTCTCCATTACTTTAGAAAGAGTAGATGTAATTGCAATGGGATGATAATTGGATGGGAGGGATTTGTCACCCTTTTTAGGAACTGGCTGGATATGAGCAAATTTTTCCAAGCAGAAGGAAAAACACCTTTGGAATAAGAAAGTGAAAAACGGAGGCAAAGAATAGGAGTAAGGTCAGGAGCACAGGTTTCAGAACAAGTGGAGAAATATCATCGGAACCTGGAGCTTTCTTAGCATCAAGATTCCTCAAAATCCTTTTGACGAAAGACCACAGGAGGCATTGAAGGGAGCGTGTTGAGAATGGTGGGAGGTGTTTTACCAACATCATTAAGACACGAGTTGGAAGAAAAATGGGATGCTAGCAGGTCAGCTTTATCCTTGGCTGAAGTGACAACAGAACCATCTGGTTTGGACAGAGATGGGAGCAAAGATGGGCAAAAGTTGTAGCCAATAGCTTTGGCAAGAGACCAGAATGCTCGGCTACCATGAGGGCAAAGAGCAAGTTTCCTACTCTTAGCATGTTCAAACTTTAGTTTGGACTGGTTAATAACTGCTTAACAATTGTTGCGAGCTTTGGTGTAGGCAGAAAATGAAACTAGACACTTAGAAACAAGCCAATTACGATATGCAACATTCTTCTCTTGAACAGCCTTAGCACATTTATTGGAAAACCAAGGTTTAGACAAAGGACGAGATTTTAAAGTGGAGTGTGGGATAAAGGATTCCATTCCTGCAAGAATAATTTCATTGATACGATCTGAGCAAACATTGACATCAGAAGTTTTGAAACAGTAATCCGACCAAGGAAAAGAAGAAAAGAAGTCTTGCAGGTCATCCCATTTTGCATTCTTGTAATGCCAAACAACACGAGGTTGGGAATAGCCATGAGATAAAGGTTCCATTGGAGAAGAGACAGTCTCCAAGTTGTGATCTGAAGTGCCTAAAGGACTTCTCACTTCGACCTTGTACTTAGAAGAAGGGTTGTTTGTGAGAAAAAGATCAAGCGTATTGGCTGTATGATTAGGATTATCCGGTATTATTGTAGGTAAATGAACAATCTGTGCAAGGTCATTAGTAATTGCAAAAGCCTCAGCATCTCGACCAGCTGGGTCAGTATGACTAGAAAACAGAAGCCAGCTGGAGTTCTGAACATGAAAATCACCAAGCAAAATTACCTCACTGTTGGGAAAGTTGGACTGGAGAAAATCAAGTTGCAAAGAGAGGAATTCAAAGAGCTCCAAGTGATGAGTTGGGAGAACGGTAGAGACAAAAGATAAATTTGACACGAGTTAGAGAGATTTTAAGCCAGAGAAGATCAAAGAGAGGAGATTCCAAATTTCCAAGTCTCTGACAGCGAATATCAGAACGGACATATGCACAAGTACCACGTTCGAGGCAAAAGGAATCATAAAGCGAATAATTTGGGCATCTGAGATGAGCAGTAGTCAGATCAACAGATAACTGAGATTCTGTCAGAAAAAGTACATGGGGTTTGACAGACTGCAAGTGGACATCGTTGAGAATAGAATTGAGACCACGTATATTTGTGAAATGAATTAGGAAGTGTTTGGGAGGTTTAGATCTTTTCGCAGATAAGCTTGCTCTATTAGTTTGACAATTCCTGTTGTATTCAATAGTAAGAAAAAGTGAGTGGGACATGCTGTATGAAGTAATGAAATCTTTGGATAGGGGGTACATATGGTAAGCATATATCCAGATCCTTGACATAACGTGGCCTCGACAATGCTCCCTGCATACACACTACTTGGACTCCCTCCAGTCACTATCTGGCAGAGTAGAGGTAGCAAGATTATACACTAGCTGATCCGGAAGCCTCCTAGAGAGTTACCAACAGGTTCGGTCCGGTGTACTAACTAGCGGCCGGCCTGCGAACACCGTTTTAGAGCTGTACCCTCGAAATGTAAGGAATATTGGATCTCGCCACGATGTTCATGATAACCTCAAAAGTCATCAATCATACTGCATGATGGAGGAGATAGGTAAGGGTTGACTGGAACTTAGCTCTAGAGACTAAACATGGGTTCCACCACTTCAAGCCTCCAATAAGCAAAGTGGTGGTATTGCACCGGTTGATGAGAGTCATCTACCACCTAGTACTGCCTGGTAACATAGAGGGGTAGCATTTCTCCATGTGGTGTGGGCGCCACACCTCGACCCCTGCTTACGCTGGTTCACACCTGGGTGGTCACCCACCATGTACTTGTGCATGGAGATTATACCCAGGATTACTAACAGTCCCACCATCATGAAGGTGCAAGCAGAGGATTTGGCTGTCACAGACCGCCCGGACTTCGCCGAAATTGGGTCCACTTGACTTGAGTGTCACCCGAATATCAGTTCCATCAGCATTTTAGACTCTCAGGTATCAATTACAGCTTGTCTGGCATATCTGAAAGAACGTCTGTGACAACCTCAAGGACCTATGGTTTTAGTTGAGTAATAAAACTTTTTTTTTTCCCAAACCTGCAATTCGTTGGTACGTAGAAATGTCAGTAAAGTTAGAAATGTGTATATATAAAAAAACATCGGATATCTAAAATAAAATGAAATTTGTAATGGGTTGTGTACGATAGAGTGGTAACTAAATGTAAGAGAACCTTCATGAGGGCAGGTTTATCTGTTGAGTACAATAGGTAATCAGTGTCCAGGCGAAAAGGTCTGGGCCCAAAAACAGAAGAATCAAAAATGAGAAGCGAAAAAAAAAAAAAAAAAACCTTCCAATTTCACCCATCTGGTAACTACAAATGTTTGTCTAGTTCAGCTTTAAATTTAGTTAAGCTATCAACTTCCACAACAATGATGGAAGTCTTCCAGCAATCAACTACCTGCTGGCTAAAGCCAAACTTCTGCATATTTATTATTATTAGCCATATGGTGCAAGGAAGCCTGAGGCTTGTGAGGTATCAGCCAAAAAAAAAAAAAAAAAATATTCCCGAGTTACCCTCAGACAGAAAGATAGAGAGAGAGAGAGAGAGAGAGAGAGAGAGTCAGAAGTAGAAAGGAATCACCAAGAAAGATAAGAATGATGATATCCAGCTCAGGACCCTGGGTGTGCCAAGCCCATGCTGACCAGATGTGAGCCCCTGGGATCTACAACTGTTTTTCCTCAATTTGAATTTATGTCCCTTCTGGTTCTTAATCTGAGCAAGCGGAAGTATCCAGTTAGCATTGAGCCTGCTCAAAACATTAAAAATCTTATACACTGCAAAATTGCTTTAATTGAATTACTTTACAAAACTTAGTTATAATAATACATCTATAGATGTTGAAATTTATAAACACATGCAAGATTATTTGATTAATCTTTAGGGAAGACAGTAAGTTAGTAACTTATACTGTGGATTCTAACCCCAGGGGCTCAAATTTGGTGAGTATGGGCTTGGCACACCAAGGGTCCTGAGCTGGATATCATCTTTCTTGGTGATTCCCTTCTACGTCTCTCTCTCTCTCTCTCGGTGTAATTCAGAACTGTTTTTTTTTGTCTGGAGCACCATATGGCAAGTTATAATAATAATACTAAAGAAGTCATATACTGCGCTGGATTAATGGAAAAGAAACGAGAGACCAGCAGCAGAATAACCGAAAACAGAAGGAACCGCCAGCTTGGGAAAGAAGACTTCAGCAGAAGATAAAAGAATTAAGGGATAAGATAGATCAGTTGACCCAGTACTAACAGGGTAATAGAAGTAAGAAATTGATTGGAAAGGAGAAGAGCATCCTCGAGAGAGAGAGAGAGAGAGAGACAGACAGCGTCCCTAGCAAACACGAGACCAGAAATCAGAGAATAGGAGAATACGAGAATACTTGGATACACTGAAGCAGAAACTCCTCGTACTCAGCAAGAGACTACACCGATACAAAGAGAGCTCCCAGAAGAAAATAAACAACCAAATCTTCGATGAGGATCGAAGAGCCTTCTACAGGAAACTGGGTGATGAGAAAGCAGGAAACGGACCACCCAAGAAGAAGACGATCAAGGAGTTCTGGGGAAATATCTGGAGCAGTAAAGTAAGCAGAGCACCCTGGATAGAAGTATAACGGAAGAAACCCAAGGGAATACAAGAGGTGGGAGATTCGAGAAGTAATACAGTCGATCAGGAACACCGACAACTGGCGAACCCCAGGAATTGATAAAATCCACAACTACCGGTACAAAAGCTCACCTGCACACAAGCACCTAGCAGAGCAGTTCACTGGAATGATAAGGCACCCGGAGAAAATTCCCGAAGTTTCTCACGGATGTAGTCACATATCTGAAGCCTAAAGACGAAGATACAAGAAACCCAGTGAAATACAGGCTAATCACTTGCCTCCCTGGACCACCTTCATCACCTGGAAGAGGATGAATCTGGTTGATCTACTTAATATCGATGGTTCGAATGTTGATGATCCTCCTCAGATAGCAAACAAACTGAATGAGTATTTTGCATCTACATTCACACGAGGAGTTATTAAGGTTTGAAAATGCCAGAAGGTTATCAAATTGTAGGTTATCAGGGTGCTTAATGACTGTAATAACTGGGAGAAAAGTGGAGGAGAAATTATTAAAGTTAAACCTAAGAAAGGCGCACCTGGGGTGGGTGGGATCTATTCAGTTATATTAAAGGAAATTCATAAAGGGGGATCAAAGATTGACACGAGTAATTACAGACCAGTTAGCTTAACTTTTCTGTTCCGGGTAAAATAATGGAGTCACTGGTTAAAGATGCATTGCAGGATCATCGAGATAAGACTGCGGAAATAATTCAGATGGGTTTGTTAAGGGAAAGTCTTGTCTGGCAAATATGATAGGATATTATGATATGGTTACAAAGGAACTGGATGCAAAAAATAATTTTGATATCATATACTTGGATTTCAGGAAAGATTTTGACACTGTTGCGCATGAAGACTATTGTACAAATTGGAGCAGAATGGTATTAACAGTAAATTGCTACAATGGATAAAATGATGGTTGAGTGCGAGAAGAGAGAGGGTGGTAATCAATGGGTGCTGCTCTTCGTGGACTAATGTTATTAGTGGATTCCCACAGGGTTCGGTGTTGGGTCCACTGTTGTTTTGTATATTTATCAATGATATTGATGAACGTATATCGGTCTTAGTGTCGAAGTTTGCAGATGATACAAAGGTTGGCAGGGTTGTTAATGACAGTAATGGCAGTGCGCTACTGCAACAGAATCTACAAGATTTGGGCAGATGGGCTGAGAAGTGGCAACTGAAGTTTCAACTTGACAAATGCAAAGTACTGCATGTGGGTAGAAGTAACCCCAGAGAAACGTACCAAATGTATTTAAGGTGGTAGAAAATGAAAAAGACTTGGGAGTAATTGTGCAGTCAGATATGAAGTTTTCTGAGCAGTGCAGACAGGCGGCCAGGGCAGGTCATGGGTTTTTGTCACTGATATATGGGAATTTTGCTAGCAGGGAAAAGGAGGTGATTGTCCCTCTGTATAAGGCAATGGTCAGGCCGCGCCTTGAGTACTCCGAACAGGTCTGGAGGCCTAATTTTAGAAAGAATGTAGATTTGCTTGAGCGTGTACAGAGAAGGGCAACAAGATTGGTGAGGGGAATGTAGGGATCCTCTTACCAAGAGAGCCTTAAGTTCTGCAAATTGCAATGGCTGGAGACTATGCACCTGCGCGGTGATCTGATTGAGGTATACATATTAGGCCTTGAATGGGTCGAGCACACTGAATTCTGATGGGATTCTTCCACTTGTTCAGATTACGACACTAATGGGGCATAAATTCAAATTAAGAAAAGACAGATGTAGAATAGACGTGCAGAAATTTGCCTTTAGCCAGCGGGTGGTTAACTGCTGGAACGAACTTCCATCTGTCCTTGTGGAAGTTGAGAGGATAAATAAATTTGAGGAACTGGACAAACATTTAGAGGGAATGGTTGTGTTAATTTTTTTTTTTTTTTTGTTTTGGCTGATGCTACATAAGCTCATACACTGCTTTCTTGCATGACGGCGCCTCCGTAGCCAGGTGGGAAGGAGCAGCAGTGCATAGCACACGCTTCTTGATTAGACCGGGGTTCGAGCCCGTCACCACCAAATATGGAGGATGCGGAAAGGTCAGGGAATGACCACCGCATATCCCGGAGCAGTATGGCCTTAGTTGCTAATGCTCCTAAAAAACCAAACAACAACAAACATCTTGCATGACATGCTAGTGCTACTACTCCCAACGATGTTCAAAATCCTGACCAGCTGCATAACCAAAAAGATATGAGAACACTCACAGAGTCAGAAAGATGTCACAGAGTCAGAAAGAATGGCCGAACAGCAGAAAGGATGCAAGGAACAATTAACCATATATGCCACAGTTATGGAGCAAGCCTACAAAAAGCGCCGCAATCTATACACGGCCTACATCGATTACCGCAAGGCCTTTGACTTTGGACCTCATAGCTGGGTAATAGAGACCCTGACGATCTACAAGGTCAATCTGATAGTGACAAACTTCCTAGGAGCAACAATGGCGAAATGGAGTATCACCATTAAGGTAGAGAACATCACAACCAGGCCAAACCCCATCAGAAGAGGAATCTTTCAGGGAGATGCTCTGTGCCCACTGTGATTCTGTCTAACACTCAACCCGCTATCAAACATGATTAACGGCAGAAAGTATGGATATAACCTCTAAGACGGAAGAAAGAACCTGTACATCCTCACCCACCTGATGTACATGGATGACATCAAGCTCTACGTGGCAACCGAGAAGTAACTCCAGCAACTACCCTGGTTCACAAAGGATATCAGGCCGGAATTTGGTCTATACAAATGCAAGACCCACACACTGCAGCAGGGAAATTTAGTTGGCCGAAACTACCAGCTGCTTACTGGTAAAGAGATCGAAGCTATGAGAGAAGGAGAGACATACAAATACCTAGGGATGATGCAGGCTCAGCAGTTAGAGCACAAAGAAATCAAGAAGTGCCTGACCGAAAAATATTATCAGACACTCAGAAGCCTGCTGAAAGCAAAACTGAATGGAGGGAACACAGTTAAACCCATAAACACCGATGCAGTTCCATTAGTAACATACACTTTCGGCGCCATAGATTGGACTAAGACCGAGATAGAGGATATCATGCGAAAAACAAGGACAATGATGACCAAGAGCCGCCAACACCACCCGAAGTCAGCAGTGGAGAGACTAAAATAATAGCTCGGAAAGAGGAAGGAAGCGTCCTGGGAGACCTGATAGAGCAACAGAAAACAGCGATAGTTAAACTGAAAGATTACATCGAGAACAACACAGCACCACTACCTTCCATAAGGAAGATAGATAAGTGGTATATCCCACTCAACCTAAGCGAGGAACCCCCTCCCGCCCAGACGGCACAAGAAACGAAGTTAGAAAGATGGGCAAAGAAGACACTCCATGGCAGACACTACAATTCCCTCCATCAAGATCACATCGATAATATTGTCTCTAATGCATGGCTCACAAGCGGGACGCTCTTCCCGAGAACGAAGGATTCATTCTGGCCATCCTACACCAGGTAATTAACACCAGAATCTATAGAAAATACAACGGAAAGGAGCCCGGAATGTCAGATGACACATGTCGACGATGCCACCTGGCCTCAGAAACGATCCAACACATCACCCAGACTGAGTACACTCATAGTTACGACCACGCAGTCAGGATAAAACATCAGAATCTAGCGAGGAAATACCAATTGACCAAAGAAAGTGTACCGTACTACAAGTAGGAACCCCACGCAGTACTAGAGACCCGAACCTACAAACTGTACTGGAACCGCGCCATAATAACGTATAAGACCATCCCACACAACAAACTGGACAAAACCCTTGTGGACAAGATAGAAAAGACTACCTGCCTGATTGACTACCTACTAGCAATGTCCAGAAAAAACCCATGAGGAAAAAATTAGGAAGTACACAAACCTGCGACATGAGGTCAAGGAGATGTGGCATATGCAAGAAGTATATACCATCCCGATCATTGTGTCAACCAGTGGTATGGTGCCAAAGACTCTACATAGCATTCTAGCAGCAATAGGTCTCCCAACGAACACCTACAAGGAACTCCAGAAAGTCGCACTCCTGAACATCTGTAGAATTGTCAGAGAGGTCTTCGACCAACATTAACATCAGACATAACAACAACAACCACCCTGTGTATTTGGTAGCAATTCCCGTCACGAGGTGGAACCCCCAATCAGGGAGAAATAATATAAGAGCAGCAACAACAATAATAATTAGACAGTACACGAACTTGAGACATGAGATCAAGGAGACGTGGCATATGCAAGAAGTATCAATCATCGTGTCAACAACCGGTATGGTACCAAAGACATTGCAGCCTAGCAGAAATAGGTCCCCAGAGAACACCTACAAGGAACTCCAGAAAGTCGCAATCCGGAACACCTGTAGGATAGCCAGAGATTTCCTCGACCGACAGTAACAGCAGACATTACAACCACCCTGTGTACTTGATAGCAGTACCCGTTACGGAGGGGAATCCCCCAATCAGGGAGAAATAATATAAAAGCAATAATAATAATAATAATAATAATAATAATAATGCCAATCCCCATCAGGAGAGGAAACTTTCAGGGAAATGCTCTGAGCGCATTGTGGTTCTGTCTAGCCGTTATCCCGCTATCTACCATGCTCAACAGTAACAAGTATGGATATAATCTCAAAGAAGGAAGGAAGAACCTGTACACTCTCACCCACCTAATGTATATGTATGACCTCAAGCTCTACGCGGGAACCGAGAAGCACCTTCAGCAACTACTCCAGATCACCGAAGAATTCAGCAAGGATATTAGGATGGAATTTGGTCTAGACAAATGCAAGAGGCCCCGGGTGCCAAGCGATTGTGATCGAGCGTTTTCTCTGTGCTTAAAGTGTAATTATCAAAAAGCGATTTAGAATTCTATTAAGTTCCTGCCGTTAAGAAATTTATTTATTTAATATCAGCTACTGTTACAAAAGTACTTGTACAGAGCAAGAAAGAAAAGCTACCTTTCTTTATTTCTCATATTTCTTTTACTAACACTTACTACTTTACGCTTGGTCACACCGGGCACTGCTCCTGCCTCCCCGTGGCGGGGCCGGAAATCTTGGCAGAAAAGCTAATCTGCCAAGGGCCAAAAGGAGCAAGCATGGACCAAAATACATTTCCGCCTCTAGAGCCGACAAGCTCTCGGCCAGAGTTAGACCCTGATCATAACACGTCGCAACCCAAGAGGTTGAAAACCACTTCCTCAGCGACAAATTGTCCTGCATTTCTTATAATGCACTCTCTCGCAGATCAGCCTCTCAGTAAGCTCTCTCCGTTCCTTATCCAGAAACACCTGGAAAGTCTGGCAGGATCTCCTAAGACAGTAAAGAGATTACAATCAGGCGACTTGCTATTGGAAACAGTGAACAGTAGACATTCAGAGAAACTGCTAAAACTTACAAGCTTTGCTGGAATTCCAGTAAAGGTTTCTCCCCATGCTACCCTAAATACATCTAAGGGTGTTATATCCAGCTGGGATCTATTGAATGTCACGGAGGAGGAAATAACACAAGAGCTTCAAGATCAAAATGTCACTGCTGCGAAAAGAATTATGGTGAAAAGAGAAAATATACTCACACCTACAAGGAATATTATTCTAACTTTTAACACGCCAAATCTACCACCATCGATAAAAGCAGGCTACCTACTCTGCCGCATTAGACCATATATTCCTAACCCATTGAGATGTTTTAAGTGCCAGAAGTATGGCCACTCTCAAACGGCGTGCAGAGGAAACCAGATTTGTCCTAATTGCGGGTCCGCTGACCACACCCAAAGTGACTGCTTGGCAAAAGAAATGACTTGCCCCAATTGTAAAGGAAACCATCCAGCCTACTCAAGGACATGTGACAGATGGAAAACTGAAAAGAAAATCGTTAAATATAAGATTGAAAATAAAGTAAGTTTCCAAGAAGCGAGGAAAGTAATTGCTCCCAGTATGACTAAGCGTACATACGCCAGTATTGCGCAAAATTATCAATCAGTGGGCACCCAAACCGATGTTACAATACCTTCAAACACTTCGATCTCTGACTGGGCTCGGGCTGTTCTCTCCCAACAACAGTCCAATATCCCTAAGCAGTTGAACCAGGCAAATAATACTGCACTTACAGTACCAGCAACATCTCCTTCTCCTCCCACAGTGATCGCTTCCACATCGAATAATCGGAGCTCACATTTAAAAAAGAATATCCAAGAAACATCTATGGATACACTCGACTCATGTAGACAAGAAGAACCTATCTTAGAAATTCATGCGGAAGAAGAAATGGACACCGGTCGACCATTCTTCTCCAAAAAAGACAAACCAAAGCCTGAACGTCACAAGCCAGCCACATTAAAAAAACAGTCAGATACAGCTTCTTCTACTAAACACCAGTAATGCCTTATATTCTACAATGGAACTGCAGAGGATTTCGTAGCAACCTTAATGATATTCAAGTCTTAATTAACCGCTATTCTCCAGTTGGTTTCTGTCTACAGGAAACCTATCTAACTCCACAAATTTCCATCAACATAAAGAACTATGTCATCTATCGGCAAGATCGTAATACTTCAAATGCTGCCCGTGGAGGCGTGGCCATCTTCGTTAGCTCAAAGATCCCGACCAAACAAATTGTTTTGCAAACTGATATTGAAGTTGTTGCCGTACGGTTGATTACTCAGATTGCGTTAACACTAGCATCAGTCTATCTCCCACCAAGTCATACCTTCTCTTACCAAGATCTGGAAAACCTGCTAATACAATTACCACCCCCTGTCTGTCTGTTGGGTGATTTCAATAGCCACCATCCCTTATGGGGATCAACAAAATTAGATACACATGGCCGCCTAATTGAAACTTTTCTAGACAAGCAAAACCTTACTGTTCTTAATACTGGCGCACCCACTCACATACAATTACCAACTGGACAAACCTCTGCAATTGATCTATCAATATGTTCCCCGATTCTGTTTCCAATCATAGAATGGTCTGTTTTAGATGACCCCTTAAACAGTGATCATTTTCCGATTATTTGTGATCTGCTCACTGCACAGGCACCATCAGTCAAACCCTGCAGGAAATGGAAGTTCTCTCAAGCCAACTGGGTCAAATTTCAATCAGTTGTCACCCTGGATGAGCAATATATACGAACACAGTCAATAGATGAAGCCACAGATTATATCACTTCACACCTACTATCTGCAGCTAAATGTTCAATTCCATTGTCGAATCCCCAATCCCGACAGCACCTTAACTATTGGTGGAATCAAGAATGCACAATAGCCAAGAAGTCAAAAAATAAAGCGTGGAATTTATTTCGTAGATCCCCAAACACAGCTAATCTTATCAATTACAAGAAACTAAGAGCAAAAGCACGTCGCATTCAAAGAGAAGCCAAGAAAAATTCTTGGATTCGGTTTGCTTCTACCATAAACAGAAACACTAACTCCAGGTTAATATGGAAGAAAATCAGGCAGATTTCCGGAAAATTTCCAACCACCCCTTCACCAATTCTTTCATGGAATGGGCAAGAACTATCTGCTCCTGAAGACATTGCAAATGCCTTGGCCAAAACCTTTGCCGAAGTTTCTGCGACATCAAATTATTCTCAGGTTTTTCAGAAAATAAAGACCAAGACTGAACAACGACCCATTAACTTTCGAACCTCAGTTTTCTTTCCATATAACCAGCCTCTTCAATATCATGAACTTCTAGATGTCATTAAAACAACACGCAACAGTGCCGCTGGACCAGATGGAATATCTTACATTATGTTACAAAACCTTGGTGACAGAAATTTACAAATACTGCTGGTCTATTATAACCGGATATTTATGGAAAACATTTATCCCAGCTCTTGGCATCATGCCACAGTTCTTGCCTTCTTGAAACCCGGTAAAGATCCTACCAGTCCTAACAGTTATAGACCTATTTCTCTATCCAGTTGCCTTGGTAAATTACTTGAAAAAATGATCCATAATCGCCTTGTTTGGATCATCGAAACACAACAACTAATTAGCAATAATCAGCATGGCTTTCGAAAGAACAGGTCCTCCTTAGATCTCATGATCAAAGCATAGTTTGCAATTCGTAATGCCTTTGTAAAAAATGAACATCTTGTTATGGTTTCCATAGACATAGAGAAGGCATTTGATACTACCTGGCGTCGTGGCATCCTCAGTGACCTCCATGCTCTAGGTCTACGAGGCAACCTGCCTATATTCATCAGGAACTTTCTCAGGACTCGTTCGTTCCAAGTTCGATACCGCAACTCGCTTTCTATGTCATTCTTACAGGAAGAAGGAGTGCCACAAGGGTCTGTACTGAGTGCAACCCTTTTTGCCCTAAGAATCGATTCCATCACAAAAGAACTTCCAAATACTGTTGAGACCTACCTTTATGCCGATGATCTCTCTATTTCTTGCCATTCTCTGAATATGAGATCCATTGAACGTCAGCTGCAGATATCTTTGAATAAAGTTCAAAGGTGGGCAGAGTTAAATGGCTATCGTCTATCACAGCAGAAAACTGTTGCAATACACTTTTGCAATCAACGGAAAATGCATACAGATCCAGAACTTCAGATGCAAAACTTTACTGTTCCAGTTACTAACAACATCAGATTCTTAGGATTAATCCTTGACAGGAAACTAAATTTCCTAGAGCACATTAAATCTGTCCGTATATCCTGCCTCAAAAAGCTGAACATACTAAGAGCTTTATCTGCCTTGTCTTGGGGAGCAGACCGTACATCTCTTTTGCTTTTATATAGAGCATTGATCAGATCACGATTGGATTATGGTGCTCCACTTTATGATTCCGCCCGTAAGAGTACACTACGATGGCTGGATACTATACCGCATAGCGCATTGCGGATTGCACTTGGTGCTTTCAGGACATCTCCTACTCATAGTTTGTATATTGAAGCACATGAGCCGCCCCTTCACCTCCGCAGAAAAACGCTGCTTCTTAAGTATGCAGCCCGAATACAAAATTGCTGTCATCATCCTATTCAGCCATACCTCTTTAATCCACCACTTCAAAACCTCTATAGAAATAAACCCAGTAAAATAAGACCGGCAGGCTTACGCCTCATTGAGTTAATGCAGAGTTGGAATGTTCAAATTTTCAACAGGCAACATTTAATGAATTACTCCCAACCGCCATGGATTCCGCCTCCTCACTTATATTTCGATACTTATCTTAACAAATGGGGAAAGAATCGTCTACCAACACTCAATATGAAACAACTCCATGCAAGCCATATTCAGAAATACGTTGATTTTTTGCCCATATATACTGATGGATCCAAATCACATTCAGCCGTTGGAGCAGCGGCAGTATTTCCCTCTACTATCATCTCAGCTGCCCTTCCACCTGAGTACAGCAGCTTCTCCGCAGAACTTCATGCAATAAAATTAGCATTAGAAAACCTGAATCTCAATCCATCTGTAAAATATGTTGTATACAACAGACTCTCTCAGCTCAATAACTGCAATGCAAAACTCCTCCTACAAGGCTCATCCTGTGTTAAATCAAATCGGAAGACTCCTATTACAAATTGAAGAATGCCATCAATCAGTGACCTTTTGCTGGATCCCAGCACATTCGGGGATAAAGGGTAATGAACTTGCTGATGAAAATGCTAAAAATCCGTCAACCTTTGATTTAACCTCCATTCCGGTTCCAGCCTCTGACTACTGTCACATCATACAAACAGCAGGTTTCGCAAAGTGGAAAGAGCTATGGCACACCCAAAAGAATAATAAACTCTACCAGTTGAAACACGATCCAAAGCATTGGCACTCTAGTACCAAAACAGTGCGAAGAGAAGAAGTGGTTCTTGCACGGGCACGTATCGGACACACATATCTGACCCACCTCCATCTGCTCCGAGGCGAAGATCCTCCTCAATGTCCATACTGTTCAGAAAATTTAACAGTGAAACATATTCTGATTGACTGCCCTCACTATCAACAGAACAGAACATCAGTCCTGTGTTCCCTGAGAAATCTACAAGAACCAATGACATTACAACATATTATTGGAGATGATGCAAACATCAACGAGTTTTTCTCTTATCTGAAAATAATTGGACTCTATGATAAATTCTAAAATATCTCTGTAAACGCAACCAAGCTGTATATGCCTAAATTATGTTTTTAGCTATGCTAAAATTTTGTTTAGCATTTTCATGTGAATAGGCGCATTATAGCCACAGCAGCTTATGCGCCGATAAACCCCCATAACACACACACACACACACACACAAATGCAAGACCCCTGCATTGCGTCAGGGAAAATTAATCAACCGAAACTACCAGCTGCAGAGTGGTAAAGAGATCGAAGCCATGGTAGAGGGAGAAGCCTACAAATACTTGAGGATGATGCAGGCTCAGCAGTTACAGCACAAAGAAATTAAGGCCTGCCTAACCAAAAAATACTATCAGAGACTCAGAAGCCTGCTGAAAGCAAAGCTGAACAGAGGGAACACAGTTAAAGCCATAAAACACCTATGCAGTCCCAGTGCTAACATACTCCTTCGGGGTCATAGATTGGACTAAGACCGAGCTGGAGGATATCACGAGAAAGAAAAGGGCAATGATGACCAAGAGCCGGCAAAACCACCCGAGAGCTGCCATGGAGAGACTGACAATTGTTGGAGAAGAAGGAGCTAGAGGCCTGATAGGCCTCATTGAGCAACAGAAGACAACGATAGTTAACCTGAAGGGTTACTTCCAGAAACACACAGCAGCACTCCACCAGGCCATAAGGAAGATAGACAAGCGGTATACCCCACTCAACCTAAGCGAGGAGTCCCCCCCCCCCCCAATCTGGAGGTACAAACGAAGCTAGAAAGATTGGCAGAGAAGACACTGCATGGCAGACACTACAATGATCTCCATCAGGGTCACATAGATAAATTGCTTCCAATGCATGACTCACGAGCGGGACGCTCTTCCCCGAGACTGAAGGATTCATGCTCGCCATCCAAGGCCAGGTAATCAACACCAGGAACTATAGAAAATACATCGCCAAGGAGCCCGGAGTGTTAGATGACACATGTCGACGATGCTACCTGACTTCAGAAACTATCCAACACATCACCGAGGGTACAAGATGATCACCCAGACTGACTACACTCATAGACAAGACCAGGTAGCCAGGATAGTACATCAGAAGCTAGCAAGGAAATACCAGTTGATCGAAGAAAGTGTACCGTACTACAAGTACGAACCCCAGGCAGTAGTAGAGATCCCAACCCACAAGCTGTACTGGGACCGTGCCATAATAACGGATAGGACAATCCCGCACAACAGGCCGGACATAACCTTTGTGGACAAGAAGGAAAAGGCTACCTATCTGATTGACATAGCGGTACCCAACACTGGCAACCTGCAGAAAACCAATGGGGTAAAAATCAGGAAGTACACGAACCTAAGACAGGAGATCAAAGAGATGCGGCATATGCAACAAGTAACGACCATCCCGATCATCGTTTCAACCACAGGTATCGTGCCAAACACCCTATATAACAGCCTAGCAGCAATAGGTCTTCCAGCGAACACCTACAAGGAACTCCAGAGAGTCGCAATCCTGAACACCTGTAGAATTGTCAGAGCGTTCCTTGACCAACAGTAACATCAGACATAACAACCACCACCCTGTGTACTTGGTAGCAATACCCGTCACGAGGTGGAACCCCCCAATCAGGGAGAAATAATATAAGAGCAGCAATAATAATAATAAGGTAATAAGTTATACTCTGACTCTGTTGTCTCTAATTTGTCTCTTAAGACTCCATATATATTATTATTATTATTATTAGCTATATGGTGCAAGGAAGCCTGAGGCTTATGCTGCACCAGCCAAAAAAAAATTTTTTGGATTACCCCGAGAGACAGAGAGAGAGGTAAAAGGAAATCACCAAGAAAAATGAGAATGATTATATCCAGCTAAGTACCCTGGGTGTGCCAAGCCCATACTCACCAGATGTGAGCCCATGGGGTTATACAGTATATATAAAGAGTAAAGACATTACAAAATATCATACGTATTCATAATATCTTATTCAAAAGATCGTAGTATAAAAGTACCAAGCATCGAAGTATGTATCATGGATAAAATATTGTTTGTTGTTTGGAGCATTAGCAACTAAAGCCGTATTGCTCCGGTGGTCATTCCCTGACCTTTCCGCATCCACCGTATTTGGTGGGCACGGGCTCGAATCCCGGTCTAATCAAGAAGCGTGTGCTAAGCACTGCTGCTCCTGCCCACCTGGCTACGGAGGCGCCATAAAATAGTGTAGTTAGTATCAAAGCATGAGTCATTTACCATCTGGATTTATGATTACATTATATAACCTACGCATTTTATGCAATAAAATATTTATCGCTACTACCGTACTGTCCTACGGTTATGATAATACTATGACCTGCAAACGTTTAATGCGGCCCTGACCTTCATTTTTATGGTACATGGAAATGTAGTCTGAATAAGTTAAGAGTAGTGTGTAGATTAAAAATGAAATTAAGAAGAATAAAATAAACCAAGTATAAAATAAATGAAATAAAAGGGCATGAAATGAGAAAAAAAATCTAGAATGATGAAATTATATTAATATAAAAACAATGCATTGGTGTTCTATGTCGTTACCAAGGGGGTCCGGTTTTGACACTGGATTATAGTTTCTGATGATGCTGAATATATATACAGGATGTCAGAGTCATGAAAATGTGAGAATGCATTTGATGTGCCGCTCCAGGGGTTCCCCGATTTTGGGCCCAATCGAGGGAGCCATCAAAGTCTCAAGGTAAATAAACGAGGCCCCTTAATCTCTTTTGCATCCGGGCACCCTTCCAAAGTACCTTTGCACGGGCCTGCAGGGTGTTTCATAACACATAGGCTGCACTTTCAGTATCGATTCGGGAGTGAAAATAATGAAAAAAATGTTCATATAAGCATATGTCCGATTCTGAACTGTTGAACAAGGCTATGGTTGTTTCAATTATTTTTAAAAATGTCTATAGAATTTTCAATGTTAAAACAATAAGCATAGGCACCCTATGTGAATAATCATTTATGTGTGTTTTTCTGGTTGTTATTTTATTAATTTTTTTAATTGAAAATTTGATAGCCATTTTTTAAGCAGTCAAAACTCCTTAACAAGTACGGTCTATATGTTATATAATACCCTGTATATATATATATATTAACATACAGACCGAATATCAATAATTAGCTACATAATCATTATTTTATTTGATATAGTATTGCTAATTATCTATTTATTTCTAGGGTATAGCAATGTAGACCAGCACAGGGCTATCTTAGTTTTTATAGGTTCTTTTGGTCTTTATGTTTTAATACACTTTGAGTACCTATATAGTGCCATTTAAACTCTTACTATAGTAATTATAAATATATATATAATTATACATATATTTGAATAACGTTTAAATATAGTTGGAAACAGAATCTTTCATAATAAAAAATAATAAAAAGGGTACAGCATACATCAGAGGCAGCAAAAAGCATATTCCTCCACATGATGCTTGAAATATAACCATACAAATAAATTAGAATAAGGATTAAAATAAAATAATGCCAGCAGTATGGCAAGACAAGAGCTAAAAAAGTCGAAATTAAACCTAAATTAAATCAAACCAAGCTGGGAGGGAAGAGAGGGGTAACAAGAGTAAAAATATTGCAGCAGAAACTCTCTAAAATAATTTAGAAGATCTAAATGTACGAATAATAATTCATTGAGTTTTAAAAGCCAATTAAATAGAACTTTAACGGTGCCCCCTCCGACGGGCAGCACTACAATAAAACAAAACAAAAATAAACCAAAAAAATAGACTGACCATTACGCCCCATCTCGACAGAGGACCACAAAGCCAATAATGGTCAGGGAATCGCTGCATTTCGAACGCTATACAAATCGCCGCAAAGGAGAATGGATCGAAAGATCAGTCCGCCACCCGATCCCCAGATCGAACCGCCAATGCAGGGGAATTGAACAGCGGTGGTCCTGATGCAGCGAAAATTAAAAATAGAACAGATACTAGCACTCCAGTGCAAAGCCACGCTACTGACGAAAGTAATCTTGACCAGTTTATATAGACGAATAATGAACTATGGATGGTAGCACAGGCGCAGCGTTAGCAATTCGCCCAATACTATCATGCGATATAATTATACATATATTTGAATAACGTTTAAATATAGTTGGAAACGGAATCGAAACGGGAAACGTTTAAATATAGTTGGAAACTTTTTAAAAAATAATAAAAAGGGTACAGAAATAAAAATTGCAAAATATTGCAAAAATTGTGTGCGTGTGTAATTTAGTAGTTTTGCAATCTAAAGTTGGATGATTTCATACGTTTACCAATAAATTCCCTTCTGATAGATCTCTATATATATTTTAATGATAAACTACCCCAATCCCCTTGGTCATCGCCGAAGTTTGCGTTTATGAAAGAAACTTCTGGTGAAATTTTATAGTTAGCTGTTACTAGCATCGGCAATATGGTCACAGTCTCAAGTTTCTTAGACTCGTTTAAGCCACGTAGCCCAACAGTATACAAACACCTGTAAACGGGCTGTTACCCAATACGAGGACAAAGGGCGACCAGATGCAGTTCATTTCATCTATTTGCCCATAACAGCAGCAAACTAGTCCTAGAAATAATACTAACGCAAAAGTTGTGGAATGCAGAAGGAAAAGGAAAAATGAGCCACACGGTAATCCAATAGTTGGGAAGTTTGGTTAGATGTAGGTGAAAATGCACATTGGTTGGAAATGAATTTCCAGGTTTAGTGCTTACACCAGCGATGTGACTATGCTGATGATCTGATGTGAATTGCATGAATAATAATTTATTACTTTGCATAGATGCTACTTGAAGATATCTGATTAATAGGTAAGGACGAGAATTCTTGTGACTACAAAATGGTCATGTATGATAATTGTAAATGGATGAATACACTTATTTAATGAAATGTGTATAACTAACATCATTTATGTTAAAGGTAGGAGCACATTGAAATGCTTTTTTCTAATTTTTTACTTTAAAAGTTTTTAAAAAATCGATCTGTCAGTGTTTGAAAGCCAACAATAAACTAGCATTCATGAATTTTCATATTGTTTTACTAATTTAATAATTTATATAATAATATTTAGCATTTAACAACCATTCGCAATTAATTAAACCAACTTAACAATTAATTCATTAACCACATACTCTGTGTTTTTTCATCTCCAAATTTTGAAAATAAGTTCATGTAAATATGCTTGTAAATACTGATATAATGTAACCACACCCTCTAGTTACGTGCTGTCTATGGGTGTCTCAAAAGAGAAAATAAACAGATAATAATTATTATTATGGCAGGCACGCGCGCGCGCTCACACAGTTACTGTGTGTGTGTGTGTAGTCTTCCGGTAGCAATAGTAATTGCCCTTTATATGAATTCTTTGTGAATGCTATCCTTATCAGAACTGTATTAATAAAGGACTTTATAGATTAATGATGTTTCTACCTCTTTAATTCATCATTTTCGTTCCCTGGAACAACCTTTAAATCTATTACCGGAAAATTACAATTCATTTTCTTCTCCCAACCTATTCAAAATACTAGGAGTCTCTAATTACCGCACTTTCTTATTTAGAATCACCATTAAATGACAGACTTCCGACAGGAAGGAATGCTTAATTCACTAAATAAAATTGCGTTGATGTGAACATTTGGGATTCACTTTGGACTTCCGTTATCAAGACTTGCCATTAGAAAGTGGAATAAATAAATTAAATTAAATAACTATAACCGTATGTTCACCGTATACACTGTGAACATACGGTTATAGTTATACAGTGTTTAACTAAAGACATACTTCTTTGTGATCTAGGAACATAATTTAATTTGGATTCACATTTACTGTCAAATCTAAAAAAATAATAATAATAAACTTGAGGGAATATGGAAGGCATAAAAAGTAAATTGGGAATAAAGAAAAATACGGTGCAACCTAATTAGTTAAAACAATATAGTGCAACCAAACGTGTTAACGAGGAAGTATTTATGCTAAAGGTTACTTACTTTCTAAGTTCTGTAGAAGCGACTGGATTTTGAAAAGTCCAATCGCTTCTACAACGTGGCAAGTAAGTAAGTAACCTTTATTTATTTTTTTTAATATTTCTAATAGTTTCTCTTCATAATGAGATCCCAGAGCAAACCTAAGCGTTGGCATAGATGCTATTTTATTTTGTGAACAGAATGTGTTTTCGTGCAGAATATTTTTTTCACCTTAGTTTTAATAAGCCATTTAATTTTGCTGATTTACATGAGATCTTTTTGGAAATTTAATTATTATTATTATTAGCCATATGGTGCAAGGAAGCCTGAGGCTTATGCTGCACCAGCCAAAAAAAATTCCCGAGTTATTCTGATTATACCTTATTTATATAATAAATACGTATAAGCACATTTTAAACGCGTTCCAAACCTATATTTCGATTATCCCACATGGTCGATATGGAACTAAAATTTAAGTTACCTAACCCGATTTCAATTTTTAACAATGAGATGTAAGTGATCGGTTTTTAGATGCGTTGGTATATTTGCATAATGTGCCTATTCTCTTCTTTATGTCCATCCACATGTAACAACCCAATAGATTTTCATGAAATTTTAAATTTGGGCCTTATAGAAAGTGAAGCCATACCAAATTTCACTAAAATCGGATTAATAGAAATCCGACAATTATTGTTTCTTTGTCCGTCCGTCCGTCCGCATGTAATAGCTGGACTTCCAGCGGGATGGATTTTCATGAAATTTTCTCTCTCTCTCTCTCTCTCTCTCTCTCTCTCTCTCTCTCTCTCTAGAATGCCTGGTTGACCCTTCCCAAAAATTTATTAGAAAACCAACAAAATCGGGAAGTTATTATTTTTTCACAGATGTCATACATATGTATGGGCTATGCATATACTATATATTATAGCTGAAGCACTGAATATTATGTTTATTGCTATGCACTGGGGAATGTGCAGAAACGAAATTTTCTCGGGTCGCGCATAAAAGTCATTGTTTTTGTCCTTTTTTTGTTATAAATCATTAATAATATTTGCTAATAAGCCTTAAATGCAACCTATTGCGTACATTATGTAACTTGTTTTCGTATTATTCACATCGCTGCATTTTTAGATGTCAAATAATAACTAATATTTACTATCGGATATTAAGTGATAATAAAAAGAGATATCTGTCTCATAAATAAATTCATATTTATTTCTGAGACAGATATTGCGCTATTAAAACATTCGTAAAGTAGTTTTTGTAAGGAAGTAATAAAAATGTTCACTATTAGCTGGAAATAAAAGTATTAAGGGGTTTAGTTCAAATTGCTGACAATAAACTAAACACCAAAATCAAAATACCAACAGTTCAAAATGCCGCCAATTCCAATTGCCAACAATTACCGTAGGTGTCACGCACTGCGTATATTATATGTGAGCCCCAGCAGATGTGAGCCCCTGGGGTTTATACAACCCCAGGGACTCATATGTGGTGACTATAGGCTTGGCACACCCAGGGTACTGGGCTGGATATCATCATTCTTCTCTTTCTTGGTGATTTCCTTCTACTTCTGACTCTCTCTCTCTCAGGGTAATTCAGAATTTTTTTTTTTTTTTTTTTTTTTTGGCTGGTGCAGCATAAGCCTAAGACTTCCTTGCACCTTGCACCATATAGCTAATAATAATAATAATAATCACAAATTATTATTTGCTAACCCGCCTGAAATGTAATGCACTGCTTTTCTTAATCAACTTATTTTATTTATTGGTGGTTGGGTATAAGGATTTTAAAATCCTTACAATTGATTCATCTTGAAATTACTAAACAGTTATGTAATAATTTATAAATGCTCCTACCCTTGAAAAACACAGAGGAAAAAATCATACCTAGAAATCAGCAGCAGAATTGTGGTCAAAGTCTGTGCTAAGTGATTGTGATCGGCGACGAATATCGCATCTGGTAAACGAAAAACGATTTTAAACAAGTCAAGAACTTCTGCAAATAGCCAAGGACCTCATAAGCCGATTTCTGAGAGAACACTCTAAAGAGAATCACATAACGTGAATACCGTATCTGAAAAGGATCAATGCGTTAACAGCTGCACGTAAAACACTCTGTGTTCAATGGGCTAAAGGGCATAAAATCTGGACTGCAGTGACAGGGTCTTGACGAATCGAAAGTTTGCCTACGCTCTAATGATGAGTTCACCGAGTTCATAGGAGAAATACTGAGGGGTTTCAACCGGTCTGTACAAGATGCCGTACAAGCTGGTGGTGCTTTAGGGATGTTTTAACTATTATAAAGTGGGTCCCCCCCCTCCTTGAAATACCAATTGAGTAATTCATTCAGGTTTTGTGGAATTACTTAAGCTCAGTTATTTCAGAATGGCCTAATAATAGTTAAAAACTAACTAGGCCCTCTAACTAACTAGTTAAATCGAGAATTAATGAAATAATTCGCTTTGACGGAGGATTTACATTTTATTAATTGAAAAATTGTACAGGTGACTAATGTTTTGTCTGGTGTCTGTACAAAAACTATTATTTTAGACCACCCATATAACTAAAATCATCTGCCGTGCTGTATGCCTTATGTCTTAATTGCGTGTGTTCTATGGACGATTTGTCTGTTTTGCTGGACGAAAAACCCCAGTTTCTGGGAAGAAAACCTTGCTAGCTACGCCTGAGACCGAATAACTCAGCCACGGAGTGAAAAAAGCCCATTAAATTTCCTTGCGTCAACGATGGGATTCGAACCCAGGCCTTTTCCACCCGGTGTGGGGAGGACGGTGATGATACTGCTGTGCTACTCGCGCAGACTCTGGTGTCTGTACAAAATTATGATATTAGGGTCCCCCGTAAATGATTACATCTACCCATATATTTATTTTGTCTGTAAATTGCGTGTGTTCCTTGGTCGATTTGCCTGTGTGCTGGACGAAAAAACTCAGTTTCTGGAGGGGGGGGGGAGGAAACCTTGCTATCTACGCCTGAGAGCGACTAACTCGGCCACGAAGTGAAAAAAGCCCACTACAGTTCCTCGCGTCATCGACGGGATTCGAACCCGGACCTTTTTCCACCCGGTGTGGGGAGGACGGTGACGATACCACTGCTACCGCGCCCTGGCGTCTGTACAAGATGCATGCAAGCTGGTAGTGTTTTGGGGATGTTTTAACTATTATAAAGTGGGTCCCCTCCTTGAAGCGTTATTCCAGCTCCCCCCCCCCCGCCACGAAACTGTCATTGTAAGATTCCTCGGCCTGAGAGAGATCCCTTTTAAGTGGGAAATAATCATTAAATCCATTTCAAAAACAGGTTCATAACAATATAATATAATTGATTATAGTGGAGACAAATGTTCCAGCTATCCAACGACTGGCTGGCTAAAAGAAAACTTTGAACACTGTTGTTTAAAGAAAGTGCAGCACCGCTTAAAATTGTCATTGTCGTCCGAATAACGTAAGTATATGGCAATATCTCTTACAGATTGCATCAGATAAGATTGACACGCGTAGGTGATGACGTAATATTGCATTAGCTGTTACTTTCAGCTATATAAACACGCTGTGCAAGAGTTGCAGTCATTCCTTGCTTGTGTCAGGATGGCGAGTTACGTGCAGTTGACGCCAGGAACAAAGAGTGTTACTGTTGCTTTACGTGAGGAAGGATGTTCTTCCTGTCATATTGCTTATAGAGTGTCTTGTAATCAGTCGACAGTGAGTAGATTTCTTTCCAAACTCAAAAATATTGGTACAAACGTTTAGGGAGGTAGGTAACATCTTTTTTTTTTTTTTTTATGAAAACCCCAAACACGAAAGGTATCAAAACCTATAGTACTTAGTACCGTGCATGGGTTGGAGGAGAAGTATGGGGGGATGGGGGTTGCCGAAAACTTTGCTCCAGAGACTAAACACGGGTTTCACCACTTCAAGCCTCCAATAAGCAAAGTGGTGGTATTTCACCGGTTGATGAAAGTCATCTACCACCTACCAAAGGAATGTGAATCGCATAGGAACCCATAACCAGAAACGTCACGGGAAAGTAGTAGTGGCAGAGGCACAAGAGGCAGAAATGACACAAGACAGTAATTAGTGGCAAACATTTATTTGACATAATATTAACAATGGAGTACGAGATGGATGCATTTCATGATGTTACAACAGAGCTCGAAGGTTCCACCATGAGACGCCATGCATGCGTGACACCGACGCAGCATGGATTGGCAGACACGGTCGAACACACCTGGAGTTTCTTTGACAGTAGCAGCAGCGCAGAGGGGTCTCGCCACGAGATACATTTCCGTCTCCACAGGTGATTCATATACGATAGATTCGAGGGCTCCCCACAGAAAGAAATCAAGGATCGATAAATCAGGTGAGCGTGGGGGCCAGGCAACGGGGTCCACCACGGCCAATCCATCGATGCCCAAAACGCCTGTTCAAATGGTCACGAACACACCTTCCATAATGGGCAGGCGCCCCGTCATGTTGAAACCAAATGTTGCGTCTCCCATTTGCTGGAACATCGTCCAGTAACCCTGGCAGAACTTGTTCAAGAAAAATCCGGTATTTAACGGAGTTCATGCGGGATGGTAACAGGTATGGGCCGACTAAGTAGTCACCGACCATACCTGCCCACACATTTATTGCCAAGCGATGTTGTGCCGCATGGGGGTGCACACCGTGTGGGTTGTCGTGAGCCCACACATGAGCATTGTGCTGATTGAATAAGCCTTCCCGAGTGAAATAGGCCTCATCCGTGAACAAAACATAGGCTGGAAAATTCAAGTCTTGAACACTTTCTTAGAGAAACCACTGCGCAAAAGCCACACGTGCATGATGATCTTGAGGAAACAGTAACTGAACCCTTTGGAGATGAAAGGGGTGTAAGGAATCGTCGTGCCAGACACGCTGTACACTGCAACGAGACACTCCTAAGGCAGAGGCAACGGCACGTGTGCTGGTAGTAGGATTATTCTGGACGGCGTTCAACATACTTTCTTCCATGGCGGGAGTTCACGTCGAACGTGGTCTGCCTGCACTACTCCTGTTACCTCTAAGTGACCCATAATCGCACAAATTTTGATGCACACGCACAAACAAACGGTGGTCTGGTACATGTCTGTCTGTCTAGGAAGCGTTCTCCATAAATTCGTTGATCGGCTCGTCCATTGCCCTCTGCTAATCCATACACCAGGTGCATGTCTGCCAGCTCACAGTTCGTATATCGACGCATGCTCTTCGTGCGGCGAGTACTGCTTCAATGAGTAAACCAGAAATATTTCCTCTCGCGAACTGAATAACAGCGCCATCTACCGACTTACGGTGACGTTTCCGGTTATGGGTTCCTATGCGATTCACATTCCTTTAGATGTTATCTACCTACCCTAAACGTTTGTACCAATATTTTTGAGACACCCTGTATATGCAGGTTTTCCTATATATCATTTCTTTTGTAATTGTCATTACAATTTGCTTTTCTTTTACAATATATTTTTACATTAAATTATTTACATACTATACATTTCTGATATAAATAAAGCTCAGATTTTATAGTAGTTCTGGTGATTTGGTCCAGATTTCGTCCATAATTTGGCTTCTGTATGTTCTACTTTCTCCAAACTTAATTGGATCTATGGAGAAGGTGGTGAAGTGTTGGATCATGTTACACGGGAACATTCCTTTTAAAGAGTCCAGGTTAGTGAACTTCATCCTAAGTGGAGGATGCCGGCTCTGGCGGCTT
Source organism: Mastigoproctus giganteus (assembly GCF_048544385.1). Taxonomy (NCBI): domain Eukaryota; kingdom Metazoa; phylum Arthropoda; class Arachnida; order Uropygi; family Thelyphonidae; genus Mastigoproctus; species Mastigoproctus giganteus. The sequence goes on from NC_143577.1 coordinate 172,841,024, forward strand.
TTATTCCTTGCTAATATCTTTCATCGATGGGGCATCTGACGGGTTAGCAGCTTAGAGAACGTAGACAGATTTTTTTTGAGAACAGTGAGCTTCCAGGGGGTCATTCCTAGATTGACTAGAAGAATAGATTTCGATAGGGTGAATGGGTTCCCTCCCAGACGGTTCAGCCACCGTAGAATCCAGCATTCCATCGTCAGGAATCTGTTACGCAGAGAGGTAGGTGCTGAGGGCCAGATTTCAGATGCATATAAAGGAGTAAGACAACTATCAATGTATTGACAAATCAAATTGATGTTGTGGCAGCCTACGATGTTGTGGCAGCCTACGAGCTCCTGGCGGATAGCCCAGAATGCAGCATAGGTCTTCTTCTTTGTCTTGAAGAAGTGATCTTTGAAATTTAAGTCTTCATCCCACGTTAGCCCTAGGTCATTATTATTTATTATTATTTATTAATAATAATAAATAATAATAGGTCAGTTTGCGATGAAACTTTTGGAATTGTTTCGCCATTAACTATAACTCGGATATCATTCCTGAACTTCCTCTTCGTAATTGTCATGTCGGCTGACTTCGCATTGTTTAGTTGGAGTCCAGCTCGTTGTAATTAATCTATTAATTGTTGAATTTGATTGGAGGTTTAATTATGAATTCCTTGAACCTGTTTGGGGTCTTTTGAAATAATAAAAAAATTTAAATCATCAGCGAACGAGCAGAAATTTGGATATGCTGCAAGGAATGGTTCAAGTAGAATTGAAAAGAGGGTGGTCGACATCACCCCACTCTGAGGCATCTCCCCTCGTTGCATAGATAGTTTTTTGGTGAGATCCATTTTCTATAATTAACTCACTTCGCTGTAGTAAAGACTCTAGAATGCTTAATGTTTGGTTTGATGCCTTGAAATATTCTTTTAGGATGTATAAGAGTAGGAATTGACACAGTATCATAAGCAGATTTAATATCGAAAAAGATAATGTCCAGTTGAGCTCTGTCATTCAGGGATTTTTGTGCTCTGAAGAGCACAAAAATCCCTGAATTTTTACATCCGGTATTGGATAATTACCGGATGTATAAGTTTTTCAAAACTTTTTAAAAAAGTACATCAAGGTGTTCACTGTTGCTTCAGCTGTTTCAGACTCGTACATTGTCTAGTCCAGTTTCACTCAGTCCAAAAGACTGTTGATCCAGTAGTAAAACTATTATACCAGCAGCGACCAGGTCTGCAAATACATGGGGGGGTGCAAAGAATCGAGGAGTGGGGTTCAACGGCTGGTTCGTTATGGTCATTGTTTGACCTTTACATTTTGGCAGTAATATATAATAAAGAGGTCAACACAGAGGCTAAAAGAAAACCAATGAAGATGGCCTCTTTTCAAATAAGTCCATTAATCATTCTTGGCAACCAGCATGAAACTCGTTTACCATATCATTAAGACCTCAGTGAAGGCTTTTTTTGATAAACATTCATCCCCATATTGACTTCGAATCTAGGAAAAAATTTGCCCATTTCCATGTTTTCTTTCTATAAAAACTTTAAAAATTGTATAACTATACACTGAAAGGACAGAATTCATGGGGTTCCTGGGGAATGCGACGGTGTCACCCCTCTCGCTAGTGATCGAACCCACCGCTTGGCAGGTATATAGGTACACTGCATCACTGCATTCACATAGACGGTAATTCGATGTCGGTATGAAAAAACGTCGTGAGTTAACAGACTTTGAAAGAGGGATGATAGTGGGTGCCCGACGCATGAGTCACTCTATCGCGGAGGTGGTACAGAAATTGGACTATCCCCGTTCGACAGTATCAAGAGTGTATCGGGAATACGCCATTTCAGGAATGACATCTCATCGTGGACACTGTGGCGCTGTGGGCGGAGAAAGGTGGTGGATGAACATGGCCATCGACGTCTGTCTGTCTCGCATTGGGTCAGCCAACCGGACAGCGACAGTGGCACAAGTCACCGCCGACTTTAACGAGGGAGGTGCCATAAATGTCTCCACCAAGACCATCAGGCGATCATTAGCCTCAATACCATCAGGTATTGAGGCTATTGATCGCCGACCCACTAGAGTCCCATTGCTAACACCACGACACAGCACTCTACGCCTCAACTGGCCGAAAGAACATCGGCACTGGACCTTGGATGATTGGAGACGGGTCTCCTGGTCCGATGATTCCCGTTTCCAGTTATTTCCGGCGGACGAGAGGGTGCATATCTGGCGGAAACCGCACGAAGCTTTGCACCGTCATGTCAACAAGGAACTGCTCAGGCAGGTGGATGGTCGATAATGGTCTGAGGCGTGTTCAACTGGCACACGTTGGGACTTCTAGTACGTCTAGACGCATCTCTGAACGGTCCGTGTCCATCCTTGCAGACCATCTGCATTCCTCCATGGTCATCGTGCACCAACAGGGCAATGGACTCTTCCAGCAGGACAATGCGCCTCCCCACAGAGCCGTGGTGACTAGAACATGGTTCGAAGAGCATTGAATTACCACCATGGACTGGCCTCCCCCCTTCACCGGACATGACCCCTGTAGAGCATCTTTGGGATGCTGTGGGAAGGTCCGTTCGAGCTTTGGATCCTCCACCCAGGAATGCGACGAAATTATGGACAGCGGTGCAGCAAGCATGGATGGAAATACCCGTGGAACGCTTTCGTGAACTAGTGGACTCAATGCCTCGCCGTATAGTAATAGTAATGGAGGCATGTGATGCAAGAAAGCAAGCGTACGATCTTAGGTAGCATCAGCCAAAAAAAAACAATTTCACACATCCATTCCCTCTAAACGTTTGTCCAATTCCATCTTGAATATATTTAAGCTATGAACTTTCACAAAGACAGATGGAAGTTTGTTCCAGCAATTAACGATCCCCTGGCTAAAGGCAAATTTCTGCACATCTATTCTACAACTGTGACTGCCCTTATCCGGGCGGAAGGTGGACCTACACCTTACTAGGTAGGCATCCCATGATTTCTGTCCACTCAGTGTATAACTGTATTGTTATATAGTTTAATATATTCGCATATTTTTATGATATACTTAAACATATACAGTATTGGCTTCTGGAACCATTTAATAATTATTAATAGCCTCAAAAGACGATATGTATTTTGCTAGTTACTGAACATTATTCTTGAACGAGAAAATAAGTCTCAAAAGGCATTTGATTTTTGGAAACATTTTTGGACTGCGAGATTATAAACACTGATATCAACTTGCAGTTTGCTTAATTTTTTGATTATTATGGTTTTTATTCCTTATCAATATTAGTATTTGATTTCGGGTAACTGCTGAAGGGTCTCTGTTCCATTTTTGGATTCAAGAGTCTCAGGTTTTTTTGCAGTTTATTTTTTTATGAATACCCGAAACACGAAAGATATTAAAACCCAAGCACGGTACTAAGTACCGTGCTTGGGTTTTCAGGATTTTTTTTTTTTTTATCCTTTCCTCCCTCTGCAGATATCTCTAGTTGACTATATCTTCACTTTTGTATATTTTTTGAAACCATTTTGAGCAGTACAGTCTTCTTCGTTAGTGTGCCTAACGAGATTATAACCGAGGCGCAGCTAGTATCCCAAAGGGACACTACACGCTGTTGTTGAAGTTGTATTTGTAGTCCATTTTCGTCCGTAATGCTCACCTCTCTTTTCAGCCATTCACATTTATTATTGCAGCGTTTTGCTTAAAGAAGTTATGACTCCAACCTTCCCTTCAGATCGATTTTTACATAAATTGAATTCGCTATTAATGACGCTATTTGCAGCGTTAATATATTTATCTCTTGACTTCTATTATCAACGCCACCCTGCTAAACATGCACCGAACGTGACAGTATGCAGTAATTTAACCCTTTACTTAATAACAATAGTTTATCATTAGATAAGCTGTGTGAAGACAGATTTACAACAAATCCACGTGACAGGTGACAGATGTAGATAAGTGGCATCTCAAATTAGATTATTAATTTTCTGCTGTGAACTTCTCTGATAAAACTTATAACGTGATGTATTTTTGATAAAGAATAATTGGACAATACAGCACTGTTTACCAGTGGGTGCTGGCTATCAAGTGCCGTTGAGCCACAGCACTGTCACAGCAAATCTGAAAAAATTGAAAGTAAACACTTTTTATTTTTGCATTTGTTACTGATTTCTATTCATTTTTTATTTATAACCGATATTATAAATGATTAAATGTTATACTGTATAACATTTAATACTAGCATTTATAAGTCAACAGAACGAAGCGATGTGCCACTTTGAAACAGGCTCTCATTGTTAAACAGGGTGATTCGCGAAGATATGGCATTAACTACAGGAGCAAATATCTGCGGAAATTTTGAGTTAAAACGTGCATATAAATACGGGTCCCATTCTGAACGGTGCAGAGCTGTGGCTGTTTAAATCTTACAAAAAGCGAAGAACGAAAGATATAAAATAAAAATAACAACAATAGTTACATAAACATAATTGATAAAGTGTTGATTTATATATTTACTTTTATTAAGGAAGATTAAAGGCTTATGTTTACGGATACGTACGTGGTGTGATTAGAATAGATTCCCAAAAATACCGCCTTCGATTTCAATATACACTGGTGTTCAAAGAAAGTGCATCACTTAGGAATTTCACATTTCTAACCCTTTTTCTCGATGGTATGTTACATTAACGACTAGCATCACAAATAGAAATATAAACAAAAGATATTTATTAATGGGTAAGGCAAAGCTAAGTAATATTTGACAGGTGCTCTCAAAATAAGCATTTGCAACCTTTATACAACAGTTTTGGTTGTTATTTTGAGCATTAGCAATTAAGGCCATATTGCTCCGGGGATATGCGGTAGTCATTCTCTGACCTTTCCGCATCCTCCATATTGGTGGGCACGGGCTCGAACCCCCGTCTAACCAAGAAGCGTGTGTTATGCACTGCTGCTCCTGCCCACCTGGCTACGGAGGCACCAACAGTTTTGGTAAACACGACAATTATGGCTGAAATGTTATCAGAAGCCCTCAGTTTGCTTTAGTTTATCATTTTAAATGGAAAACAAAATGAAAAGTTCACTAGGGGCAAACTAATATTTAGTTGAACCGCCTCCGGCCCTGATGACAGCAGCACACCACCTTCGAAGCATTGACAAGATCAATTTCTGAAGATAATAAACTGATGTTTGTGGTTCCAAACAAGAATTATGAAGTTCATGAAGGGTCTTTAGTTTCTTTCTGGCAGCTGCAGATTCCATACGATGCCAACAGTTGTCTATAGGATTTTTTCGGGCTGTTTCTCGGCCAGCTAAGAGTTGTAATGGACCATTCTTCCAACCAGTTTTTCACCTATAACAAATGTAAACACATTACTGTCGAACCTCTAATGCAGAAATGAAGCTAAAGTAACTACAGAAGTGCCTACTTACAGTTTTCGCCTGATGACAAGGAGCAGAGTAGTGCTGAAAGATGCAGTTACTTAGCAGGTTGAAATGGTTTCTAATGGTTGGCAGCAATCTGCCTTCCAATATAGCCAGGTATCCATTGGAAACCAGTTGAAATCTTTTATAAACTGCAGGGGACCTACTCCGCGATACGAAGTGCACCCCCATATTTGGCTGGTAGGGAATTTCACTGTAGACACCATACAGTCTGGATGGTATTCTTCACCACGTCTACGGCGAATCGTTTGTCTCCCATCAGAGCCATGTAGGGTGAATTTCTTCTCATCCATCCGAGAAAATAACTGATTTCCACTGCTTGGGGGGGGGGGTCCATTTGACAGGCTCCTTACACCAAATTAATCGAGCCTTTTTCATTTTTTGTGTGAGGAGGAGCTTCTTCTTAGTAAGACGGGCTACAAGTCCATTTTGAAGAGGCGTCTTCTGACTGTTACTGCACTTGCTACCACCCCTGTATGTTCTTCCCATTCTCTTTTCAGCTCAGACGAAGAAGCGTTACAGTTTTTAAGGTATAAGCGCTTCAAAACGCGCTCCTGTTTTGGCGTAGAAACTCGTTTGCGTCCGGTTCCTTTTTTTCCTATCAGCAGAAGCAGTATTCTTTAGTTTGAAAAGAAATCTACTCACTGTCGACTGATTACAAGAGACTCTATAAGCAATATGACAGGAAGAACATCTTTCCTCACGTAAAGCAACAATAGCACTCTTTCTTCGTGTCAACTGCACGTAACTCGCCATCCTGACACAGGCAAGGAATGACTGCAACTCTTGCAGAACGTGCTTACATAGCTGAAAGTAACAGCTGATGCAATATTAAGTCATCACCGACGCGTGTCAATCTTATCTGATGCAATATGTAAGAAATATTGCCATCTACTTCCGTTATTCGGACGACTATTACTGTACAATTTTAAGGGGTGATGCGCTTTCTTTGAACACCAGCGTATTTCTCTGCTCGTATGTGAATCGCGTGCGATGCTCGCCTAAACTCATCATGGCTGTCTTTTATGCAGGCCACAGCGTTCAATATGAAATAAAGTAATGCATCTCGTGTTTGCACTTTTGTGTGGTATATGATTTTCATCCGCTCCCACAGGCAAAAATCTAAATAATTTGGATCCGATGACCTAGGTAGCCAATTTTGTGAACTACTGTGACCGATCCATCACCCACTGAACCAGTCGAGGTGAGTAGCCATTGCAAAGGAACAACGATGAGGAGCTCTGTCGTGTTGGAAGTACATTCGGCGTCGTGTGACCAAAGGTACATCTAATAGTTGCAAAAATTGTAGATAGAACTGCCAGTACGACTTTCAAAAATAAATGGACTTATCAATCAGCGCAGCTATAGTAGAAGTAGGAGTCGCTCTAAGGGAAGGGAAAGACGACGAATCAGATTCTCTGCAACGCACAATTGCGTTGCAGAGAATCTGGTTGATTTGTTCATTTATTGAAAATAACCCACTCTTACTAGATTGTGCCAAAGAAAGATTGCATCCAGTTTCTAGTTTTGTTTGCTTTTGTTATTATTTTTTCATAATGAATAACGTAATTTATTTAAAAACAATTCTTTGTCATCGGAGTCAAACGATAATAGACTTGACATTAAAGGATTAAGCAGAGCTCCAGATAATTTAAATATTGTGGAAAAGAAATATCCTAATGGAAAAAAAAAAAAAGAAAAAATTTATTTTTGCTTAGTTTGGCGCTATCAGTTGAAATCACCAGCGGCCTCTATTTCTGCTTACTCAGGTCGGGTCTGTAAGTGAGTCCCCGAGAAAAGGGACTTGCGGAAGGTTTCCAGCGTAAAATGTAAACTGCTGGACGGAAGAGGTGTATACTACCTCATTCCGCAATTTTCAGTTAAAATAACCTGAATGCCATAAGAAAATGCCTGTATCTCCACTATTTCACGAATTGTCAAGTTCCTGTCATTTTGTCCTTTCGCACTAAATTACGTATTTCAGCTGTCGATTAATCGTTTCTACTGGTTGAAGGCGTCCACAAGTCACCCTTCTTTAAAACGATAAAAACCACTTAAAACGGTGCACGGCTCTTCGGGAGGGTCTTTTTCTTATTTATTTCCCCTGTCTTATTTATTTCACCTTAGTATTGCCGTCAGTGGCAATTGTTATTATATTAGTACAATAGCTCACCTGAAGCACTAAGGTCCACAAGCTACCTGACGTCATTAAAATATCAAAGAATTTCCATGAGCTGAGTGATTTTCTCCTATAATATACAGGGTGTTTCAAACGTGATGGTCAATAATTTAAAGGTGAATTGTACAGACTACAATATGCAAAAAAAGCGTAGTAAACATGGATCCTTAAGTGAATCATTTTCGAGATATTGCACATTTCTCGTTGGTATCCACCACTGACAAGGTGAACTGTACAGAATTGGGATCCACCACTGACTTGTTTGTTTAGGTTAGGTTGTGCTGATTCTCTCCCTTTCCCCTCTCTCAGTGCTCCGAGACGTAGCAGGCATACTAGTACTTCTCAAAGGATAGTCAATGTCCGAAGTGCATGTCCGTAAAGCAACGAAGAGTATACGGACATGCACTTCATGTATGGTAAAGCCAACGGCAGTGCACCCGAGGCTGCACGTTTGTACCAAGAAGCATTTCTCCGCCGAAGGCACCCCAACAGGCGCACATTCATCAGGGTACATCAACGCCTTAGAGAACATGGGCGCTTCGCACATGGAGTACGAGTAAGTAGGCCCAGAAGCATAACACCTGATGTTGAGGAAAGGGTGTTAGAAAGAATATTCAAACTTCAAATTATTATATTAGGGTCTCCCGTAAATGATTACATATACCCGTTTATGTATTATGTCTGTAAATTGCGTGTTCTCTGGTCGATTTGCCTGTTTGCTGGACGAAAAACTCTAGTTGCTGGGAAACAAATTCTTGCTATCTACACCTGAGACCGACTAACTCAGTCACGGAGTAAAAAAAAAGCCCACTAAAGATCTTCGCGTCATCGACGGGATTCGAACCCGGGCCTTTTCCACCCGGTGTGTGGGAGGACGTTGACGATACACGCGCAGACTGTTAGAAAGAATATAATAAAATCCAGGAATTTCGACAAGGAGGGTTGCTCTGCAAGAGCATGTACTGAGTCATAGCAGTGTGTGACGAATTTTACATCGTCAATTACTGTACCCCTGCCATATCCAGCGTGTACAAGGTCTCAGCAATACAGACTAACCTCCCAGAGTGCTCCCATAGTCAGTGGCGGATCTTAACAGAAAATGTGCATTATCTCGAAAATGGTTCATTTGCAGCCTGATTTTCACTAGGACTTTTTTGCTTATTTTAGTTTGTACTTTTCACCTTTAAATTATTGACTATCATTTTTGAAACACCCTGTATATACGTATATTATATACGTGAGCTGTGCTGTCAGTTTCTCATGAGCAATGGCACAAAATTATAAAGCTAAGTCATTTATTAAACAAAACTATTTACAAGTATATACAAGTAGTATTCATTTACACTTAATCTATTCATTTTCCTCATTTAATCTGATAATACATAATGCATGCTATCATTTCCATAAATTTTCTCTCAATTAACAATATTAGTTCTCTCTACAACTGCGATTACTCAACTGATTGAGTAATCAGTTGAGTAATCGCAGTTGTAGAGAGAACTAATATTGTTAATTGATTGAGTAACCAATAAACCAACTCAATACTAAACATTTCCTTACATGTCTCGTAATTCCTTCAAATTAAACCTTACTCGAAAATAATCTACAATTTTATCTATGTATCCTTTTCAACACAATGCAGTAAGCAACAGTTCAGAGGACTTGCGTTCCTTCTCTTTGACGGCAGGGTTTCTTTCTGCCGATTCCTTCCACGGAGTGTGGTTAAGGCTCTTTTCTTAGTTAAGTCTGCCATATAGCTCTTTCAGTACTGTCTTATTTCGGCACTGAGCGGTTGCACAGTGGTATCGTCCCCGTCCTCCTCATACCGGGTGGAAAAGGCCCGGATTCGAATCCCGTCGATGACGCGAGGAACTTTAGTGGGCTCTTTTCACTGCGTGGCTAAGTTAGTTAATTTCTTTTTTTTTTCTTTATCTTATTTCGGGGGATGACCTTAATATAGTTTGGTTTTTGGTTTTGTCTTATTTCGGGAACAGTTCTCTGTTAATACTGAAGGAAATTACCACAGCAATAATTGAAACTAGGAGCGCTATCTGATGAACCGTTACTCAGCCTCCGACTTTAACTTATCCGACGACAGATAAGTTAAACTTTCCCAAATAACGTCACTGCTTAAGAAGTAACTGGGCAAGATAGGTACCAGTTACTCCTTTTACTTTACTCTTTTCGATACTTTCTTTCTTGTAACACTCAGATTCCCCCCCCCCCCCCCAACGCTACTAAACAGCCTCCGTAGTGCACAACGGGACTCTCCCAGAACTGAACCACGAATTGAACCCAGAACTACAACAGCAACAACCCACTTTTGGCGCAAAAACCTTATTTATTTTCTCCTCATTCCTTATCCCCGCCCATCTAAGTTAAACCTGACCCAATAGCGGTGTTATTTTCTAAACTCATTCTTCCCATGTGCAGCATTCTGTTTTTCCCACACAACGGAACTTTTTTACCTTTAACTCTAGATTATCTGCTGACCATACCTTTGAAGCTGCACACCGACGCCCTTTCCCAAAATACCTCAAGTGTCGCGTCCTCAAGTAGCGGTGTCACATACAGATAAAACTATTGTGGTGATTATTTCCCTGAGCACCTTTTAAATTTACACTTTCTTTGCTGTGGCACAACCCTTTGTTTTTCCTATTTAAACACTTAAAGGACTCCTCTTCTTTGTCTATCCGAAGCTTTTAATTTTAACCTACTTCCACACCTGACCATACCGTTGTTTACCATATTCCTTAAATGCCCTATCGCCAGGCCTACTCCCACTAATGGATATATTTCCGTAATAATGTTTTCTTTACTTCTCAAGTGCCTTACTTCCACACTCTATTCTTACTAAGAGAAATATATTTGTAAGACTTTTATGTCTTACAGCATGTTGTTGTTGTATCTGCAACAACTAGTTGCGTTTTCCGATAAATTTCTGTCTTCTTTCGATCTATAGCAAACAGCTCATCTTCATGAAGTAAAATTTCAAATTTTTTACCTAACTTTATTTTAATTCCGGGATTTGTTTACTTGAGTGATATTCTTTTAAATAATATATATTCTAAAACTTGTTGACAAGAGGCTAGGTCCCTTAATGAGTTTGTACTGTATATCTTTTATGGCTACTAATAAAACTGCATTGTACGGTATTGTGTTATTATTATTATTATTGAAAAATATTTGAAATACATGGTGACAAACATGAATATTTTGATGAGTATTCCTATTTCAGTGCGATAATTCTCATAGTATGTTAATATGCAAATTATAACTTTGAAATTTGCTAAGAAATTGTCAGAGTACTTGATGTCACCACTTTGAAGTGAGAAAAATTACCTTAATATTCCTAGCAACGCTTGTATTTCTCAAGCTTATGTTTGCTAATGTGCACCTAAATTTTAATTATAACCATACCTCCCACTTTTATATGAATCAAAACAAAATACCCTTTCTGAATGTGCTCATTATGAGTTTCGAAACAACGAAAAGCGGTTCTTAAGTTGACTATCTCCTTTATATTACCGTCATCTTTATTTAAGGATAGTATATTGTCCTTGAGTAGAGTAGTTCTAAGGGAAGAATAAAAAAAATATTTATTTGTTGTATTTATCTGTTTTATTCATTATTACACAATATGAAATCAAATGCACTTAGCAGCAAACCTTCTTTGCGCAATGGTACGTACAAGAGTACTAGGCTATGCTTAGACATTACATATTTGTTTATATAATACCCAAAATTTATGTTTATATATACCATTAAATTAAATGTTTATATACACCATTTTAAGAAATAAAATTGAATAATAACAGAAAAGAAAAATAGTCCGTGTAAGTTTCTCTAGCAGCATATGGAAGTGCCTTACACAAATTTGTAGCTGAGGAGGTGGACTAAACTAGACTTTAGAATTCAAAAAGAGTTAGGGTTGTTTTCAGCACTTTCTATGAAGTAGCGTTCAAGCATGCTACTTCGTTATCCCATACTAGCCATTCGGAATAAAACGCACCAACTTCTATGGTTACACACTCAATTACCTGTCCTGCACTTTGATAAGAAGCTTCCCTAGAAGCAAGGTAGACGATGTTATGGTATCACGTTTCAAGGACAGATTTACCGACTCTGAACAATGATGATTACAATCTTGCCATCAGGTATTTCGTTAGTAATAAAAAGTAAAGGATATGCGCAACAAATAAGTTCTGAATCCTTATACACTTTGTTAAAATACCTTATACAAGTTGGAATCCTTTACAAGTTGTCTGAATCCTTATACAAGTTGGTTAAAATATTAGAAACCTTGTCTCAATATGAAATTCGGTATCCCCATTCGCTTAAGAGTCTGCACATGTCATGACATGGATTACACCAAATGATTACAAAATAACATGGATTACAAATCTTCTTTGGAAGGTATCAAGATGGATGTCATGCAATTCTTGTTGCAAGGATTCCATATCGGTACCGAGTTCCAAGATTTCTTGTGTTTTTTTTTAAAACCCTCAAAGTGCCCACCATTTTCTGGAACAGGCTGTAATATAGAAGTGCGCCATGCTCTTCTTAACACATGCACAGGCAGCACATCGTGACTCCAGATTCCCAGAATGAACTGTTGAGGTTATGTGTGGTAGTAGCAGTAGTGGCAAATGATGCAAGAAAGCAAGCTTATACAGCATCAGCAAAAAAAAAAAAAAAAAACCTACACGCTTCTCCCATCCATACCATCAAAGAATTTATGTAGTTCTTACTTGAATTTATTCAAACCATCCACTTCCACAACAACAGATTGCAAGCCTGTTCCAACAATAAAACCAACAGCTGGATGAAGGAAAACTTCAGCACATCTGTCTTGCAACCATCCTTCCTCAACTTAAATTTATGCACGATCATGTGTGTAGTTTCAGAAAGAAGAAAAATGCCATTCACATTCAGCTTCCTTAATCCATTCAATCCCCTCCCCTAAAGCATTCCTCATTTGTGAATGAATATTTTGACAAGCTCAGCAGGATCATCTACAGTTAACAGGTGGTGCATGTTGCGCGAAACACTACTTATAACGATAAGCAGAGTGGTTTTTTTTTGCTCTCAGATTTGGGCGGCCGGAGAGCGAGATTGCAGGCACCCACTGGTATTGCACTATTTCCTGTGGGTGCGATATTCGTGCAATATGCGCATACGGTGATAGTAAACCAGGGCCTAGCTTACACTTTTATTCTAAATAATCCTCAGGCTGGTTATGTAGTTTCTACAATAACAATAACACAATTTACCAAGGCGAAGATGGGCTTATGCCTGGGAGCCACCCCGATACAAGAAAATACTCACTTACGCATTCTTGAACTAAGATTGTACAGAGAGCATATTAATATATGTAAATAAATCTTGTATATAAATTGATGTATATAATCTTGAAATTGTAAATTGTGTGTAATAAATAAATGAATGAATGAAATGCTTATAACGATGCTTTAATGTAGTAAATAAAGCATCGCATTACAAAGAAAGAATCTATTCGGCACAAAAGTAGAACAAGAAAACCAAATGTTTCAAATTTGGATTTACCGATTCTATCTTTTCCTTTAAAATGTTAAAAATGAGGAAGACCTTGCGGAACGGATTAGTAATGTTTGATTACTTTTTTGTATCGTCTTTCTAAAAAAAATAAATTGATTCTCATAGTACTAAATTTTAGCAAAATAGCTGGATTCTCCATATGATGTCTTTCAAAGCAAGTAACAAAAAAGGTTATCGTCAGTGACGGGATCCGAACCGATAACATATATATTAGAAACAGGAATTGTGTGTAAGTCCATTTACTATCCAAAGCTTCATTACTTCATTACGTTACGTTACCTTTAAACCTAGTCATTCCGTTCATAAATCAGGTAACAAATCAGTTTGCTCACTCATATCCCTTAACAAATAGCGGTAATCCAATACGCTGTCCTCAAAGAATGCACGGACACTGAACACTGATAATTCAGAAAATCACTAAACTTTTCATAAAATATTTAAAATTATTTTTGGTGTCAATTTGCGCCTTACTCATCTTAAGAGATATTCTCCTAGGCAAAGTACATTCCAATAATAATTAAAAATATAATAATTTGGGAGCGGTAGTGGTCCAGTAGACAATTTTGTATGTATGTTGAGCCTGCATGTCCTACAAGTACATTGTCCATTGCAATAGTATACGCAGTTGTAAAACCATTGAAGCTGCAAACTTTCCATTATGGCCATACCAGAATATAAAATGAAAGTGTATTTATTTATACAACTGCAATATACCATTGCAGTTGTAATGGTCTTACAACTGCATATACCATTGCAATGGACAATGTACTTGTAGGACATGCAGGCTCAACATACATACAAAATTGTCTACTGGATCACTACCGCGCCCAAATTATTATATTTTTAATTATTATTGGAATGTACTTTACCTAGGAGAATATCTCTTAAGATGAGTAAGGCGCAAATTGACACCAAAAATAATTTTAAATATTTTATGAAAAGTTTAGTGATTTTCTGAATTATCAGTGTCCGTGCATTCTTTGAGGGCAGCGTATTGGATTACCGCTATTTGTTAAGGGATATGAGTGAGCAAACTGATTTGTTACCTGATTTATGAACGGAATGACCAGGTTTAAAGGTAACGTAACGTAATGAAGCTTTGGATAGCAAATGGACTTACGCCCATTTGCCATATTCAGGAAGCTTAATATAACAAAAGAGTTTTCTGAAAGGGAGAATTAATCGTTCTTCGCAAAGGCATGGGATTCTCAAATTGCAATGCTATCGCTCACGTTCTGTTTCCTTAGGCGTGAGCAAATTAGCGAAAGTCCTGACAGTCACATGATCCATTAGCCCAATCAGGAATTAATGCTGTGCGAGCGAATTTCTTTTTCCTCACCATCTTTTAATGAAGTTTTGAAATCATAATCAAAGACAATTTCATTTTTTAAAATTTTTTCTTTCTTCTATTAAATTTGCTGATACAAATTTTTGAGGTGGGGAAGAGGAGTACCGATCCTCAATGACTGGATTTGGAGGACATCGAGATGATCCCTTAGGCCAATTCACACTGTCATCCACGTATTAAGACAAGCATATCATTATTTCACAAAGAGCAAGGTGCCTTTGTAAAATTATTTCAAGTGCTAATGGCAGACAGCTTATCACATTTAAAACATCTGACTAGAATTGGAATCCCCCTTGAGCTCCTTTCTTTAGATGTCCGAAGATATAGAAATCGGAAGGGTGGGGGAGAAGACGAGTTGTAACCTATTAGGTCCAGGATCTCCATTACTACAGCGTGTACCCACTGGCCATTGTGTGTTTACTCAGTGAAGAGCAAAAGCTGACTGTCGACTCTCGTAGGACTTCGTGCAAGTCCACATGATCATTTTGAAAATAAAAGAATTTTCATACGCACCATACGATGAGGCTTTTCTGGCTGACAGTGTTTTGTATCCAAAACTATATAACGGTTTTCTGGTACTGTTTGGGCAGTAGTGGAATCCAAAATGTATTGTTTTATGACTTTTCACAGGTCACACATTATTTGCTCTCAAATCAGACACGCGACTGACACCGCCTCCTGCGAACAGGTTTCTGTTGCATCTACCTTATCTATAATCAACACATATTTAGCTCAGTTGCCGCTCGTTTAGTATCATCGGCAATCTAAACTGCATCGAAAGCGGAGATATTTATGAAACATTCTCTCATTGTCTCGTAGGACATGTGTGTATATGTATGTGTTCCCTGTCTACGGTGGCTCCTAGGCATAGCCTATCTCCATCTAATGTCTCTGTAAAGAAATACAGAATCTCTGTAAAACGGGCCTGACATAGTGTTAATGCATGTACTGTAGTGTGTGTTATTTATGTAAGTCCACTTTGCCACCAGGGAGCAGCAAGCACCTGGATAGCTGATTCCTTGTGCCCGTCCATCGGCACCTGTACCTATAATCTGTGTTATGTGTATAGCGCGCAAAATATCGCATCCACCGGTGAGTGTGCTATACCAGTGGATGCCAACAATCCCGTACCCAGGGTGCCAGATCCTCAGTACCAGCAAAAAAAAAAAAAAAAAAAAAAAAAAACAAACCCAAACTATGGGTTAAAAAAAAAAAAAAAGAATCCCAAATTATGGGTTTAAAAAAAATGTATTTTCTCGTAGAACATAGTATATAGTGTTTCTTGTCTAGCGGCACCAGGGGTTTCCTTTACACACCACGAAGTATGCTTTTTGACGCAGTATAAACTGTGTAAATGCCAAAGATAGTGTATTTGTATCAGTTTGCGTAGTGTAGTGTAGAGTTATCTTGGTTCGTTTACCATAATATTACTTGTATACCATTGACAACACACTATGACCTGCTCTGGCAGCCTGTCTGCACTGCTCAGAAAACTTCACATCTAACTGCACAATTACCCCAGGTATTTTTCATTTTCTACCACCCTAAGTGTAGTACCACACAGTTGGTACTTTTCTCTGGGGTTACTTCGACCCATATGCAGTACTTTGCATTTGTCAATGTTATACTTCAGTTGCCACTTCTCAGTAGTACACTGCCATTACTGTCATTAACAACCCTACCAACTTTCGTATCATCTGCAAATTTGGACATGAAGCCTGATATAACTTCATCAATATCATTGATAAATATACAAAACAACAATGGGTCCAACATCGAACCCTGGGGAACTCCACTAATAACATAAGTCCACGAAGTGCAGGGCCCATTGATTACCATTCTCTGTCTTCTCCTACTCAACCACCCTTTTATCCATTGTAGCAACTTACCTTTAATACCATACTACTCCAATTTGTACAGCAGTCTTCCATGCGCAACAGTGTCAAAAGCTTTCCTAAAAGTGATTCGAGGAACACAGTGAACATCATCCATCTTTATTGGCCTCCAAATTCGCCTGATCTTAATCTAATTGAACACCTGTCGTATGTTTTGAAACGGGAAGTGAGACCTATGGACAACAACTGCCATCTATTCCGACACTATGGAAAGGCTTGCAGGCAGCATGGCTGCAAATCCGTACGGACGTCTTCAGGTATTTAGTGCAGTCAATGTCTAGGCCAACAGAGGCTGTTATCCGTGCGAACGGTGGCCCAACACGGTATTAGATAGATGGTCACTGATTCAATGATCACTGAATGTATAATACACTGGTGTGCAAAACTTAAGGACCAACACTATTTCTAAAGGTTACAGCCAAAAATCTTTACTGATGAGAGTAGATTCAGTTTCAGCAGCGATTCTGGACGTCAGCTAATCTGGCAAACATCACTGAAAGGGATGTCGGTCGAGGTGTTCTCGTCTGGGGAGGCGCTATCTTGGATGGACGTACACAACTATAGATACTGGAAGGCGGTACTGTAACCGGTGCACGCTGCTGTACTGAGGTAATCCTTCCCTATGTGCGTCTGTTCCGAGGTGCCATTGGCCCCAAGTTCGTGTTTATGGATGATAACGCCACACCCCATCGCACTGCAGTTGTTGGTCTGCTTTTGGAAAGTGAGGATATTGTTCGTATGGATTGGCTTGCCTGTTCCCTGCCGATCTAAATCCCATCGAACACATATGGGACGCTCTGGGGAGACACCTACCGGCATCGACATTAGGGGTGGCCATATCTCCCTTTGTTCCATCTTTGGCATTGATGCATCCGCAGTGCTATGTTGCCATTTTTGAATAAAGTCCCTCTGTACCGTTTCGTCCACACCCACCAGAAAATATTCACCAGCTGAAGATGGCCTTGACAGAGGAATGGATGATGTTACCGCAAGAACTTATCAACACCATTGTTCTAAGTATGGACAGGCATCGACATTAGGGGTGGCCATATCTCCTACTGAAGACCACCTCTTCCCTTTGTTCCATCTTTGGCATTCATGCATCCGCAGTGCTATGTTGCCATTTTTGAATAAAGTCCCTCTGTACCGTTTCGTTTCCGTTGTTGCGTCAGCGTTGTTTCCTTCATCATTTCTGTACCTCACGAGGTTCCTTTGGTATGCTTTTCCCATATCCAGGCCACTCCTATGAGAAGCTACAGGTGAAAACCTGACTGGTCCTTAAGTTTTTCACACCAGTATATTAATATCGTCTACGTAAATACAGTACAATATATTAATGTACATACAAGAAAACATAATAAGCATGTTTTATTGTAGGGCTTAAATTTACATAGCTGCAAATGTCATCCTTCTGAATAAATAACAGCTCCGATTCGAGTATTTAATTTACAAACAGTGGAAGAAAACAACTAGGGGTAGCTTTGGTTACTGTCTCTAGAAGCAGCCTTTTAGATAACTCCACACCAGTAATTAACAGGGTTGTGGAGACTGAACTGCGAGGTGGCTACTTTGTTTCAAACCGCCGATGTTTCTTCCAACAAAATATTCTTTGAATAATGCAGTTGCTCTCCGGTGAATATGTGTGGACACCCCTTTCCGCTGAAAGATCATCTGCTCCAACTCACTCTCTTTCTCAAGTCCGCAATTAAAATGTTTTCCAACATATCCGCATATCTTTGCCAATTCATAACTGAGTAACGAAGTGTCCATTAATAATTTCTTAAATAAAGTACCGTCCAATTATGTAAGTCAGGGCCAGGTCCTGGATTTTAGGGGACCACAACGCATCAATTAATGTTGGGAATACTCGAGGGGCCCTTAATTTGGATTTGAGCCTTTTTTCCAATTGGAAGTCCAACTGCGTTGCACTCGCTGTTCCCCCTATTACATCCAATCTCACGAATCGGCTCTGATAAAGGTGAATGTGAAACTGCATCATATTGTTAAATTCTTATCATTGGTCCGTTACAATGAGTGTGCTTCTTCCACCACATACAACCGAGTTAGGCTGGTGTTTTGTGGTATTAACAGCACCATGACCCTCGTGGGTAGCCCAGTTGGTAGGATCGCCGTCCTCCCCACATCGGGTGAGAAAGACCTAAGTTCGAGTCCCGTCGATGACGTGAGGAATTGTAATGGGCTTTTTTCACAACATGGCTGAGTTAGTCGGTCTCAGGTGAGGGTAGCATGGTTTTTCCTTCTGGAAACTCTGGTTTTTCGTTCAGCAAAAAGCAAATCGACCAAGAACGCACGCAATTTACAGACAGTATACACGGAGCAATATAGCCTTAGTCGCTGATGCTCCTGAAATCACGTAAACAACAACAACGACAGCAGCATGACGATAAAAGTGGGCTTCTTCGGAACATAAAATGCAATCTAGCTATCGATGATGATATTCAGGTTGAGCCAGCGGACTGACTTTAGGGTCTGAAGACAACAACTAATGCTGGATTTAGTTAGTCCGAGGTCCTGATGCATAATTTTTATATGCCCTGCAAATAACGTAGTAGGGCCAGATACTAACAGTGATTGTATGGATCTCAGAGCGCCTGGAGAAACTGCGCCAATGCGCCAATGTAAATCCGGCTTTGGCAACAATAATAAACCCTACTGAACTTTTAAGGGTGAAGTTTGAGAATCTTAGTCATAGTTTAGAGTACAGATGACTTGAGTATTTGTAAATACTTTGACATGTCTAATGGACTGCATTTTTCTGGGGCGGAAATTGAGGATAATTCGTTTACAGTTCAGCTAATTTGGATAACAGTTTACATTGAGGGATATAAACTGTTAACCTTTTCGTTTATTGTCAGTAACGGATTCACTGTGTTCAAAATTTCATATCGATGTCTTCAAGAATTGAACTGAGAAACAACTGTATTTATAAAGTTTGATATATTTTTAAAATAACTGAAGGCTGCATAAAAATATCCATTTTAGATATACATGTACATGTAATCTCTAATGGAGTATTTTAGGCAGAAAAATAGTTACAGATTTCGCCACCTGAGGGTTGAATATACACTGAGTGGACAGAAATCATGGGATATCTACCTAGTAACGAGTAGGCCCACCTTTCGCCCGGATAAGGGCAGTCACACGGCAAGTCATTGAGTACACTAGTTCACGAAAGCGTTCCATAGGTATGTCCATCCATGCTTGCTGCACCGCTGTCCAAAATTCCGTCGGATTCCTGGATGGAGAATCCAAAGCTCTAACGGACCTTTCCGTACACGTTGGCACTAATGACATTAAGAGTAGGAGACCGGCGGAATTACTTGACAAGTACAGGTCACTGATGAAAAAAAGCCGTGAATTAGGGTTGAAATTGAAAGTGTCTGCAATTCTGCCCAGACACGATAGGAGGGAGTATATGATGAGAGCCCTGTCAATCAATTCGGCCCTGGAAAGATTGTGCAGGGCTCAAGGGGTAGAATTTTTTTCAGCCTGGTCTGTACTTGTTAACAGGAGAGACTGCTTCTACAGGGATGGGATACACTTAAATAGAAAGGGTGCAAGAATGTTTGCTGATGCTATCGAGGCAATGTTAGGTGGGTCGGAAAACTGCTAGATTGGGGGGATACAAGGACTAATAGATTAACAGTAGCCACTGGCAGAGGTGAAAGTGATTCTTGCACTGCTTCTATTGGAATGAGCCGCAGCCTGGAAAATAAGATGCAGGATATTTCAGAGACTGCTGGGAATCATTGGGGTACAAGTAAACACATGGGTTGTGTTAGGGTAGCTAAGAAAAAGAACAGGTGCATGTATACTTGTGTGTACACCAATGCTAGGAGTTTAGTAAATAAATTTGATGAATTTGAGGTATTGCTCAAAACATCAAAGGCAGATATTGTGGGGATTTCAGAGACGTGGTGTCACACAGATATAAGAAATGCAGAACTGGAATTTGGGGAGTACAATGTCTACAGAAAGGATAGACAGGATAGGAAGGGAGGAGGGGTTATGCTATTAGTTAAAAAACACATAAAATCCAAGGAAGTGAAGCCAGTCGACATCGCTGGACAGTGCAGTGTCGAGTCAGTTTGGTGTGACATAAGCATTGGGAGATCAAAATTGAGAGTAGGAGAGTGCTATAGGCCTAATGACTCTGATGAGTATAATAAGAAACTGTTCGGAGAAATAGAGTGGGCCAGTAAATCAGAGAGTCTTATAATGGGGGATTTTAATTTCCCAGATATTGACTGGAATTTGGGGGCTGGTCACTCACACAGTAGCAAGGCTTTTGTGGATTTATTGGATGATTGTTTCCTACATCAGCATGTTCGGGAGGCAACTAGAGGGAGTAATACTCTTGATTTGATTATCAGTAGTGATTCTTCATGCATTAAGAATCTGCAGATAAATGAACCACTTGGTGGCAGTGATCACAGTGTGCTGAAGTGGGAGTTACTCAAAGAGGTAACTACCATTAGGGGTAAAGGGAAGGGGTATTGCTTTCGTAAAGGCGACTACAATGGACTGAGACAGTATTTAAATTCTATACAGTGGGATCAACTGATGATATTGCCAACAGCAAATTCAAAATGGGAAGCATTCAAAGAACTTATCGTGGAAGCTACTAGGCTTTACATACCAACTAAGAAATATTGTTCAAGGTTTAGGCCTAAATGGTTGTCAGATGAACTAATGAGGCATATGGCAGAGAAGAAAAATGCATGGGATACATACAAATTAACACGTGACACGGACGCCTATGATAGATACAAGTTGATCTGTAACCAAGTTACAAAGGAGGTTAGGCAGGCGAAGGCAGATTACGAGAGATCCTTGGCAAGGGATGCGAAGAAAAACAGCAAAGAGTTCTTTACTTATGTAAACTCTAGAAGGAAGGGGATGAATCAGATTGGTCCACTTGAGATCGATGGGTCAACTGTTGATGACCCTGCTCGGGTAGCTAACAAACTAAATGAATATTTTGCATCGACATTCACACATGAGGAGTTATTCAGCGAGGGGAATGCCAGAGGTGTATTCAACTCTAGCAGTAAGCTAGAGAATCTTGTAATAACTGAGAGCAAAGTGGAGGAGAAATTGTTGAAGATAAACACAAGAAAGGCACCTGGGGTGGATGGGATCTATCCAGTTATATTAAAGGAGGCAGCAAAGGAGGTAAGCAAACCCTTAGCCATAATTATGAGAGCTTCCTTGGACTCAGGGGAGGTACCCATTGACTGGAGATGTGCAAATGTGACCCCAATTCACAAAGGGGGATCAAAGGCTGACACAAGTAATTATAGACCTGTGAGTTTAACTTCTGTTCCCGGAAAATTAATGGAGGCACTGGTGAAAGAAGCACTGCAGGATCATCTAGACAAGACTTCAGTTATAGCTAGGACACAGCATGGTTTTGTTAAGGGGAAGTCTTGCCTGACCAATTTGATTGGATACTATGATGCAGTCACAAAAGAACTGGATGCAGGGAATAACTTTGATATTATATACTTGGATCTTAGAAAGGCTTTTGATACTGTTGCACATGGAAGACTGCTGCACAAATTGGAGCAGCGTGGCATTGGAGGCAAGTTGCTGCTATGGATAAAGGGGTGGTTGAGGGGGAGAAGACAGAGAGTGGTAATCAATGGACACTGCTCATCGTGGACTAATGTTATTAGTGGAGTCCCTCAGGGTTCAGTATTGGGGCCTTTATTGTTTTCTGTATTTATAAATGATATTGATGATGGTATATCAGGCTTAATGTCCAAGTTTGCAGACGATACGAAGGTTGGCAGGGTTGTCAAGGACACTACTGACACTATGCTGCTGCAACAGGATTTGGAAAGGTTGAGCAGATGGGCTTCGAGGTGGCAAATGAAGTTTAACATTGACAAATGTAAAGTACTACATATGAGAAACAGCAACCCCAGAGCAACGTATCAACTCTGTGGTACTACACTGACAGTGGTAGAGAATGAAAGGGACCTGGGGGTGGTGGTGCAGGCAGATATGAAATTCTCTGAGCAGTGCAGACGAGCTGCAAGAGTAGCTCATGGTGTATTGTCAATGATATATAGGAATTTTTCTAGCAGGGATAAGGAGGTGATTATTCCCTTGTATAAGGCAATGGTCAGGCCACACCTAGAGTACTGTATACAGGCCTGGAGGCCTCATTTCAGGAAGGATGTAGAGCTGCTGGAACGAGTACAGAGAAGGGCAACTAGATTGGTGAATGGGACAAAGGGGTTCTCTTACGAAGAAAGGCTTAAGTTTTGCAAATTACAGTGTCTGGAAACTAGGCACCAGCGGGGTGATCTGATAGAGGTGTACAAAGCCTTGAATGGTTTGAGCATGCTCAATGCTGATGGGATTCTTCCTCTAGCTCAGAAAAATCACCTGAGAGGGCATAAATTCAAATTGAGGAAAGACAGATGTAGGATAGATGTGCGGAAATTTGCCTTTAGCCAGCGGGTGGTTGGTGGGTGGAACAGACTTCCATCCCTTGTCGTGGAAGTTGATAGCCTAAATAAGTTTAAGGCTCAGCTGGACAGGTATTTCGAACGAACAGAGGGGTGAAGTGGAAGTGGTTATTTTTATTTATTTATGTTACTTTTTTTTTTTTTTTTTTTTTTTTTGGCTGATGCTGCATAAGCTTGCTTTCTTGCATCAAATGCCTCTACTAATGCTAATGCTAATGCTAATGCTAATAGCATCCCAATGGATACGCCGTTCTTCGGAAGATGCTCCAAAGGGTTCATATTCGGTGAACGGGAAGGCCATTCCATGCTGGTAAAATCTGCAGAATGCTCTTCGAACCATGTTCTAAACACCACAGCTCTGTGGGGAGGCGCATTGTCCTGTTGGACGAGTCCATTACTCTGTGGGTGCACGATGGCCATGAAGGGATGCAGATCGTCTTCAAGGATGGACACGTAACCTGGGCCGTTCAGAGATGCATCTAGACGTACCAGAGGTCCCAATGTGTGCCAGTTGAACACGCTCCAGACCATTACCGACCATTCACCTTCCACCAGAAGAGTTCCTTGTTGACATGACGGGTACATAGCTTCGTGTGGTTTCCGCCAGATACGCACCCTCCCACCGTTCGAAATAACTGGAAACGGAACTCATCGTACCCGGAGACCCGTCTCCAATCATTCAAGGTCCAGTGCCGATGTTCTTTCGCCCAGTTGAGGCGTAGAGTCTTGTGTCGTGGTGTTAGCAATGGGACTCTGGTGAGTCAGCGGTTCCCATAACCTATTGCGGCTAATGATTGCCTGATGGTCTTGGTGGAGACGATTCTGGCACCTCCCTCGTTGAAGTCGGCGGTGATTTGTGCCGCTGCCGCTCTCCGGTTGGGTGAAATAATGCGAGACAGATGTGGAAAGCCACGTTCATTCACCACCTTTCTCCGCTGTCCACGATGAGATGTTATTCCGGAAATGGCGTATTCCGGATAGACTCTTGGCACTGTCGAACGGGGATAGCGCAATTTCTGTACCACCTCCGCGATAGAGTGACCCATGCGTCGGGCACCCACTATCATCCCTCTTTCAAAGTCTTTACTCACGACGTTTATCCATACTGATATCGAATTACCGTCTACGTGAATATACCTGCTAAGCGGTGGGTTCGTCCACTAGCGAGAGGGGTGACAGCGTCGCGTTGCCCAGGAACCAGGTATATTTACTTTTTGTGTTTGGAATCTTTTTACAATAGGAGCCATTGTTAGTTTACCTGTACTATGAAAGGAAAAAACATCATCCCTCTCCGATCTAGTACTTGCTCTGTTCAGGAGGAGATAATTGCATGGAGCTTTCCCAATTTCTGGCCTCCTCCATCAGACCCAACCTCTCTCCCAGGCTGTAGGTTTTTTTTTGCATTCTTGAATTTTCACTTTTAACACGATGTTCCGCCGTTCTGTTATAGTTATGGATCAACATGGCCGAAAGCTGAACACGTATCTAAAGTAGCCTAGTGATCAGCGCGAGGGTACAGTAGTGAACGTAATACATGGTCAACACGTGTTTGTCTTGACCGTGGTTCGAACTCATATAATTAGTGAATACTAAATTAATTTTTATGAAATACTAGTTGAAACTCCTTTGTGTTTGTGCTGGAGTACAATAGAATATTCCCTTATTTTTTTTTTTTTTTTTTATTTAAGGTGCACCGGATTTGGTAAAAAATATACAGTATGTGTAATGGATTGATGAATAAATAACTATACCATCCCTCTGGTAGTGAACGTTGCAACTACATTTTTCGTTTCAATGATAAAACTCTCTTACAGAAACATGTATGTGAAAACCATACTCTTCTAGGGAGCTTCACTTTTTAGTTATTAATTTTTAAAAATTACCTCCCTCTATTTTCTTTTCCTTTCAAGCACTGCTATAAAACTTGGTTGTTATTATTATATTTTTCTTGTATATTAATTTATATGTTATATCAAAACATTTACATATTTTTATTTTGTTACTTTATAACGACTCTGTACTTTTACTTTTTAAATCCACATTGATTCTTTAAAATTAAAAAAAAAAGAATCTTTATTTATTTATTTATCATTTCATATCATCGCTTTCTTCCAAACGGTTAAAGATTAAAGAAAGCCAAACACTTTTGTATCAGATTTTTATCTCGCTATCTTATTTACAATCTTATGATAATAGTCCGTAAATAAATAAGCTACTTAATAAATGGCGCATAAGCTACTATAATTGCGTCTTAAATTTAATGTGCTTTCCGCTCTGGATACAAACATACCAAATGTCCTCTCCCCTTTAAAAAAAATCTATTATTTCTTATCATCTAATAGCAGAATAATGAAATAACGCAAATGGTCATTTGTAATACAGTATTTCCAAATTACAAAATTACAACATTAAAAATAAAAATAAAAAACACATATTACAGTAAATGAAATTAATTATGTATAACTACACCCTATACAACCTTAATGGCAAAATTTCAATAAAGCTAAAAATTTAATCAAAAAAGCATTATCTGATGAAAGCACTTACTGCAAATCGAAATTCATCCCCACAAATTACTAATGAACGTGACAGGAATTACAGAAAGAACAGACTACCAAAAGATACTTCTGATTAACGCCAGCTGATCATCTTTTGATTACAATTTTTTTTTTTAAACTGAATAAAGTTCGCTTTCTTATTACAAAATTAAAACCATGCTTAAAAAGAATTCAGTTAGAAATATAAATGCGAAATAAATATTTCTGTATGATATTAATTAATAAATTAAATTAAAATTAAAAATTCATTTCTATTAAATTAAATTATTATTAACATTAATTAATTGGTTAATCTTAATAATAACATTTAATAATAATAAGACAGAGTAAAAATTATCCGAATCGTTAACGAGCATCTCTTAACAATATTTCTTGTTTTTTTTAGTTTGCATGTTTAGCCTAAACTTCTAGGCTCGTATTAATTTCTAAATTGGAGCATATACAATATTATTAGGAAAGTGTGGCTTATTGCAAAGCCTATTTCCGATTAAAAAAAAAAAATATATATATATATATATATATATATATATATATATATCAGATTTAAAAATATATATATATATTTCCGATTAAAAAAAAATATATATATATATTATTTTAACGGCACCGGAGATCGTCGTTCATGTCCGTCTTGCTTTACGTATTTCTTTTTCTTTATAGAAGTGCATGCCGACAGGCCGAATTGCATATTGTGTAAATTGAAAAACCCGGAATATTCACGAAGAAATACCCTACGCCCTTTACCTGCAAACAGTTAACTACAAGCTTGATTGAATAGGACTTGAGAATTTCTCCAGTCATCGATGGGAATCGAAACCAGATCAGTGGTCGAAATATACTGGATTAATGATCACATTACGGATGTGTATGATGAACCGGCGACGTTCCGGTCCATTTCAAACCCTGATCCATCTCTTTCCAAACGAGGTAATCTATCGTGCCGACAAAGCTGCTAACCAGATCGCTTCGCTCACCAGTTAAAAGTTTTAAGATACACGTTACAGAGCAGTAAAAGTTTTGCAAAAAGGTTTTGTGGAAAACCACTGGGGTCGTCTAACACTAGGTCTACTCTAGTTGGACTACTGAATTGCAGTTACTCATTGGAAAGCCGTGTAAGTTAATCCATTAATAAGTAGGCAAGCCATGAACACAACATGAACTTAGGTTCATAGCCTGCCTACTTATTAATGTCAAATATCAACGTTGGCAAAAGTTAGGTGCCAACCTAAATTTTTCCAACGTTGATATTGTTAAGACCAAGATCTTGAGCGCCAACAGACATAAATGTATCAATAACCCATTTGCAACAAGGTTAGTTTTTGGCCAGATTATTGTTCCCTTATCCTTGTTGGTGCTGTAGATAAATACAGTAATACCTATCCTGTATTCAGGTTTACAGATAGTAGTAGTAGTGGCATGTGATGCAAGAAAGCAAGTGTATAAGCTTATGCAGCATCAGCCAGAAAAAAAAAAAAAAAAAAAATCACACCATTCACTCCAAATGCCTGGCCAGTTCCTCCTTAAATTTTTTTAACCTATCAACTTCCACAACGACAGATGATAGTTTGTTCCATTAATTAACCACCAGCTGGCTAAAGGCAAATTTATGCACATCTACATCTATTCTACATCTGTCTTTTCTTAATTTGAATTTATGCCCCCTTAGGCTCGTAATCTGAACAAGTGGAAGGATCCCATCAGAATTCAGCGTGCTCAACCCATTCAAGGCCTTATACACCTCAAGCAGATCACCGCGCAGGTGCCTAGTCTCCAGCCACCGCATTTGCGGAACTTAAGCCTCTCTTGGTAAGAGGATCCCTTCATTCCCCTCACCAATCTTGTTTCCCTTCTCTGTACACACTCAAGCAAATCTACATCCTTCTTAAAATGAGGCCTCCAGACCTGTACGCAGTACTCAAGGCGTGGCTTGACCATTGTCTTATACAGAGGGACAATCACCTCCTTTTCCCTTCTATATATAGGAATATATAGCAAAATTCCTATATATCATTGCACAACCCCATGACCTGCCCTGGCAGCCTGTCTGCATTGCTCAGAAAACTTCCTATCTGACTGCAGATTTACTCCCAGGTCTTTATCATTTTCTATCACCTTAAGTGTAGTACCACACAGTTGGTACGTTTCTCTGGGGTTACTTCTACCCATATGCAGTACTTTGCATTTGTCAAGGTTAAACTTCGGTTGCCACTTCTTAGCCCATCTGCCCAAATTTTCTAGATCCTGTTGCAGTAGCACACTGGCATTACTGTCATTAACAACCCTGCCAACCTTTGTATCATCTGCAAACTTAGACACTAAGCCTGATATACCTTCATCAATATCATTGATAAATATACAAAACAACAATGGACCCAACACCGAACCCTGTGGGACTCTACTAATAAGATTAGTCCACGAAGAGCAGCACCCATTGATTACCACCCTCTGTCTTCTCCCACTCAACCATCCTTTTATCCATTGTAGCAACTTACCATTAATACCATTCTGCTCCAATTTGTACAATAGTCTTCCATGCGCAACAGTGTCAAAAGCTTTCCTGAAATCCAAATATATGATATCAAAATTATTTTTTGCATCCACTTCCTTTGTAACCACATCATAATATCCTATCAAATTTGTCAAACTAGACTTTCCCTTAACAAACCCATGCTGTGTCTGAATTATTGCTGCAGTCTTGTCTAGATGATCCTGCAATGCATCTTTAACCAGTGACTCCATTATTTTACTCGAAACAGAAGTTTAACTGTTCTGTAATTACTCCTGTCACCCTTCGATCCCCCTTCATGAATTGGGGATACATTTGCACATCTCCAGTCCGTAGGGACCTCTCCTGAGTCCAAGGATGCTCTCATAATTATGGCTAAGGGTTTGCTTAGTTGCTTTTCCGCCTCCTTTAATATAACTGGATAGATCCCATCCACACCAGGTGCCTTTCTTATGTTTAACCAACAATTTCTCCTCCACTTTGCTCTCAGTAATTACAAAATCATTAAACACCCTGCTACAATTTGATAACCTTCCGCCATTTTCAAACCTTAATAACTCCTCATGTGTGAATGTAGATGCAAAATACTCATTCAGTTTGTTTGCTATCTGAGTAGGATCATCAACAGTCGAACCATCGATATCAAGTGGACCAATCAGATTCATCCCCTTACTTTTAGAGTTTATATAAGTAAAGAAATCCTTGCTATTTTTCTTAGCATCGTTTGCCAGAAATTTCTCGTAATCTGCCTTTGCCTGCCTAACCTCCTTTGTGACCCGATTACAGACTAACTTATATCTGCCATAGGCTTCTGAGTTGCTTGATGATTTATTTGCATCCCATGCATTTTTCTTCCCACTTAGAATTTGCTGTTGGTAACATTGTCAGTTGATCCCATTGAACAAAATTTAAAAACTGTCTGAGACCACTGTACTCACCTTTACGGAAGCAAAAACCCTTTCCTTTACCCCTGATGGTAATTAAATCTTTAAGAAAATCCCACATCAGTACACTGTGACCACTGACACCTAGTGGTTCCTTTATCTGCAAATTCTTAATACACGAATGATCACTGCTGATAACCAGATCAAGAGTATTACTCTCTCTGGTTGCCTGTCGAACATGCTGCTGCAGAAAACAATCATCCAATAAATTCACAAAAGTCTTGCTAGTGTGTGTGTGTGTGTGACCAACCCACAAGTTCCAGTCAATATCTGGGAAGTTAAAATCTCCCATTATAAGACATTCTGGTTTACTAGCCCACTCTATTTCTCTGTACAATTGTTCATTGTACTCATTCCAGTCATTAGGCCTATAACATACTCCTACTCTTATTTTTGCTTTCGCAGTGCTTATGTCACACCAAACTGACTCAACAGTGCACTGTTCATCTATATCAACTGGATGCACTTGTTTTGATTTTATGTTTTTCTTAATTAACAGCATGACACCTCCTCCCTTCCTATCCTGTCTATCCTTTCTGTACACATTGTACTCCCCAAATTCCAATTCTGCAGTCCTAATATCTGTTTGACACCACGTCTATGATATCCCAACAATATCCGCCTTTGATGTCTTGACTAACACTTCAAATTCATCAAATTTATTTACTATACTTCTAGCATACATACAAGCATACGAGTTTATAATGTCCTAAAAAATGGCATCATTGCATTTTTATCACATTATTTTTAAATCCTGAATAAGAACTAAAAAACAACCTTCGTGCTCGTGACATCGTAAATAAATTCATGTAAAGAGAGTGTTTCAAAGGTTACCCAGTCATATTATCTTAGCCCTTAATGTTCTCTTCTAACTATAGGGGATTTCTAAGGTGTGTTCAAAGTTCATCATCGTGCACTTCGTTCTCCGCAGCAGTTCGCTAACAATTCACTAACAATTCCCTGCACTTTTACAGTAACATCGTACCGTTGGTTATGATTGTCACACTCGATCTCCTGTTCGGTCTTTCCTGTAGGCTCGTATAATCAACCGTCTGGAAATTCGGGGTTAAGACGTGGCTCTTGTGGTTATTTCAGGCCTAAGTTCCTTTGAAACTAGCCAAATATCATTAACCGTTTCTTCTTCTTCTTCTAGGCGTAGCGCATCCTCTTTTCAAATGGCTGCTAACGCATTTGTTTTAGTAGGTTTTCCTTTTCACTTTACTATCTCAAATCGTTGTGTTTAATTATATTTTTAAATTGTTTGACTTTCTAGTGAGCTTATTTCTTCTACTGCCAGTCGTTTCATGATATGACTTGATGCTGAAATCCGGCCTTCTGCTTCTTCGGCAAGAAAACATATTTTCTTATCGAAGTACTGACACGTCTTAGGTAGGAATTATACAGGTACCATCTCCCCTTCCCTTTCCTTCTGCAACAAACAGTGGACAGTTGAGATCAAAAATGCAATTCAGATATCTAGGTTTTTCCAGAATGATTTAAAGCAAGTGATCATCGTCCTGAATTTTTGTTTTGGACCTGGTTCAATGGTACAGGGGTCTACTCCCACACTCCTTCCTACGTTCTAGAATAAAGTTGCCATTTCATGGCTATTTAATTCTAGGAGGTTTTTTCTAGATTAAAAAAAATAATAATACAATTTAACAATACTGAAACTTGTTTTATTGTCAATATCTAAAAGTAATAATAATGATCCCCTGTTACATAGTTATACCGGAAGTCGGGAGGGCATATTTACAGTTGATTAAATTCCGGGAGAGGTTATATAACCCGACAGAAATTGCATTTTTATGGCAAAATATTTAACCACCAAAAGTGTCTAGGCAAAAGGATTTAGTTTCTTGATTTAATAATTTGGCATTGACTAATATTCGAAATACTTTTTACTGTACTCTTCATATTGGAAACTTTTATAATCTAAATCAGGGGCCGGAAACTTTTTCTATCACAACATAAAGGCCGCCGTAGCCTAGTGGTCAGGCGCGTGGGTGCATAAGTACACGTGCCTTGAGTGACCGGGGTTCAAATCCGTGACTGTTGAATAGGGTGCTGTTTCTTGTATTCTGTCTATCTTGTTAACTCCTCTGATTGTTTGATCGTCCTGGAGTATAAACAGAAAATTTATTTATAAACTTTAAAAATAATATAAAAAACAAGTTTTTCAAAACTATACCTTAATTCCGATAAAATACAAGGTGTGGCCTTTACCGTTTTTTAAAATGAGGCATTTTATGTTGCAGGAGTATGGCCACACCTTATATTTTATCGGAATTAAAGTACATTTTTGAAAAACTTGCTTTTTATATTTGATATTTGATACGAGTAATTAATTTATCCCTATTTTGTGTTACACTTGTTGGGAGATAACACAAGAAGGGAATGAGAACACATAAGCCAGAGACTTTTCAGGGATGTTCCCTTTGAAAAACATATGAATAAAAATACAAACAGATCTGAAATTGTGCAGGTGTTATTCAGTAGATAATCATAAATAAGTCGGTCATATTTCTACATTTCATTACAGAGATCTTCGAAAACCAACCACGTGTGTCACATGGTTTACAACAGTATTTATAATTACATTGTGAACAACACTTCTACAATAACAGGTATGAAAGAAAATATGATTAAATAATTGCTTAGAGTGTTACAAGCTTTATTGACAACTATTCCTTCAACTTGTTTATATAATTTCCAAATTGGTATGCATTTCCTCTATGTTATTAAACCTAGAGGAAGTGCATTGGGGAATGCAAAGTTCAGGAGTTGAGCGGAAGGTGATTTAGATCAGACATGTCTAGTTAGGAGCTTCTTGAACCGATTTAGTGAAATGGCACTTTTGTTATTTTCGGGAAGATTATTCCAGGTTTTTGCGGCTCTGTATTTTATATTTTTCTGACCTATGGCTTTTCTAAAAAGCGAAACCTTCAGGTTCGCTTCATTTCTTAAATTATATGATATTTCTTCTTCTATTGTTATAAAAAAGGATCTGAAGAGAGGAGGAAAGTTTGGTATTTTCAGAGCATTGTAGACAAAGACCGCCTCAGCTTTCTGTAGCAGTTGTTAGATGCTTAAGAGTCTTGCTTCCTTATATCTCGAAGTTACCGATGCATTCCAGGGAAGGCCTAATATTGAACGAACACATCGATTGACAATGGAATTGATTCTCGCAAGGTTTTCTTGACGGGTAGTATCCCATGAGATGATTCCATGTGTGAGGTGAGGCTGTATTAAGGAAAGGAATACGAGTCTGAGAAGGGAAGGAGACACCCAGGCAGAAGCTCGGGCGAGTATTCCTGCTAGTGACGAAGTCTTCTTTCGTAAGGTGATCATTTGTTTATCCCAACTCAGCTTATCATCTAGCCAGATTTCTAGAAACTTGGTATCATTCACCCTTTCGAGTTGTTTTCCTTTGTATGTTATTTCGAAATCTATATTTAATGGTTTATTTTTCGTCCTAAACACCATGTATTTGAATTTTTCTGGATTTAGTATAAGCTGATTCTTTTGAAGCCAACTATGCATCACAGAGAGCACGGCAGAGATTTTGAGTTGGAGCTGGTTAAGGTCTTTATCAGTGATCAGAATAGAAAAATCATCGGCATACGCTATTAGGTGGGAAGATGGAAGAAGAGAGAGAAATTCATTAATGTAAAGAACAAATAGGACAGGTCCGAGAAGTGAGCCTTGAGGTACTCCCCTGGAGAAATAACAAATGTCTGAAAAAGACTGGTTTGTTTTGACGACAAATGGTCGATCAGTAAGGTAGTCTTCAAGGAAAAGGTTAATTTTTCTTCTAAGCCAAGATTGTTGAGTAGGATTTTATGGTTTATGCAGTCAAAAGCTTTAGATAGATCTAGAAACAGTGCTATTGAGTAGTGACTCTTTTCAAGACAATTCATGATCCCAGAGCAGAAGTCAACAATTGCCAGGTCAGCGGATCTTTTTGAACGATAAGCGTACTGTTGTTGATGGATAAGCTGATTGACTTCCAGGAAACCCATGAGTCTGCCGTGAAGAATTTTTTCTTCAGTATTATTTTTTATTTTCTTTATTATTATTTTTTTTTATGAATATAAATGTTCATACAATTTTTATAAATAAAGTATGATTACGTCAAAAGAGATTGTTTACAAAATTACACCCTTCTAATCATATAAGAAGTGGGGAAAAGGTCCGAAATCCCGGTCAGGTATAAATCCAGGTAGCCAATATATGACATGCAATCGCTGTACGGTGCACCGCTTCATAGATTTAGCTCAAATTTTGATAGAATTCATTGTCACACGAATTAGGAATATGTACAAAATTTCAGCCATCTATCTCTATTAGAAGTGACTGAAAAAGCGATCGACAGATTTGATGACAGAGCCAGTGACTTAATATAAGGTATATAAAAATAAACAAGGTTTCGGAATTGACGTACCACAATTTTTTTGAGTATTTGCTTTTTGCAAACTTTACTACTTTTTGTTAAAAGCAGCAAAAAAATTTAATATTTTATATACAACCGAATGTCATAATACCTACAAAACATGTTAATACACAACTATTTTTATAATACCTACAAAAGCCTTTAGAACTTTTAACAGAATGTTTGTGTTGCATTTTATGCGTAGGTATGTTTTCATTCATATGCACAGGGATCTACAAATTGCAGGTCCCTAATGTAGAGTGCTTTCCCTATAGAGTCATTTGTGTCTCTTCAAAAAAAAAAAAAGAAGAAGAAAAAGTATTTCCTTTGAATTATTGTTCTCATATTTCCAATAATTAATAGTACTTCTTAAGCTTAAAGATTATTGGTTGCCTCTCAACTATAAACTATTTTATACAAAGAGAAAAGTGAAATTCTAGCAATGCTGATAAATTCATTGGTTATAATGTAAATAGATCGATGTCATTATCTATTTATTGAAACAATGTTAAAGTCAAGTATCGTCAAAAAACGTTTATTATTATAGTGACAAATGGGCCTGGAGTACTGGGGTCCATAGTTTAACAGATATTTATTTAAAGTATACCCAGTAAAATAAAATAAAATAAAATATTTCCAGAAGCTTTCGGAACTCGTGTCCCTTTCTCAACTGACAGAATTTTTAAATACATTACAAGCAAACTGTGGCACGTTACTCATTCGTCATTGTTGTAGCACGGACGTGTGCTGCCTTGCGCCAGTGATCATCCATCAATAAAACGGTTGTCTCCAGGATTGGATGTATACGCATGCCTTTCTGGCGATTTAATGCCTTAGGGTTGTTCATTATGTTTAGTGACTCTAGCCATAGGCGGTGGCGAAAGTGTCGCGCGTGGTCCACTATCTCAAAGTCGCGCTTGGGGTCAAGATCGTGGTTGGTAGCCCAAAAATGTTCTGCAAGCGCGGACTGGTCAGTTTCGGCTTGCCGAAACTGACCAGTCCGCGCTTGCAGAACATTTTTGGGCTACCAACCACGATCTTGACCCCAAGCGCGACTTTGAGATAGTGGACCACGCGCGACACTTTCGCCACCGCCTATGGCTAGAGTCACTAAACATAATGAACAACCCTAAGGCATTAAATCGCCAGAAAGGCATGCGTATACATCCAATCCTGGAGACAACCGTTTTATTGATGGATGATCACTGGCGCAAGGCAGCACACGTCCGTGCTACAACAATGACGAATGAGTAACGTGCCACAGTTTGCTTGTAATGTATTTAAAAATTCTGTCAGTTGAGAAAGGGACACGAGTTCCGAAAGCTTCTGGAAATATTTTATTTTATTTTATTTTACTGGGTATACTTTAAATAAATATCTGTTTATTATTATAAACGCGAAAGTATGAGAGTTCACGAATGGGTTGCCAGGTCTCATTATCAAGGATGCTTTTGCGGATCTCGTCTCTTTGGAGAGTCGTACAAGGTCAAGATCCAGTTGACTGAGCAGACAGTTTGTGAATCGGGATAAACTTATCTGTGAGATGTAGTCTATATTTGTTAAGGTGAAGGAGGAGGGGTTACTCTCAGGCCAGAAGAAGCGGATCCTCCAATGGAAGAAGTCTGTGGGAAACATCAATATGCCAGCGTCTTGGTGGCATTTACCCTAACGGTGGCATTTACCCTAACATCCCTTATTTTGTTGGTAGTCCATGGACATTATGAGTGGTTGAAAGATCAGTAATGTAGTGACAGTGTCTGTTGCACGTGGATGTCACATTGTTTTGCATTCCATTTCAGCTTTTACACTCGTTCTATGGTAGGACCAAAGTGATTATTATATATGGGCTTTGGTCAAAAACAGCTCCAAGGGCAGTGTGCTGTTCCAAGTGGATAGAAGGGCATGTCATCTAACGATGGATTAATCTCTGCTTAGTTCTATCATAGTAAGAAGACCACTGTAGTAGATTCAGTTGGGTTTATTAGCATTCCATAGGTGGCAATGGTTTTTCTACTGACTCAGTTTCTGTTTAATTAACTTGGTTGTACTTTGGGAATCATCATATGTCTGAATAGTCAATAGCTTAATATTTACTGCTGATGATATGAAACTATTCACAGCCTAGACGTATGAATGACTCCATGATCCAGTTGAAGTTGAAGAATGCAGTTGGCCCATCCGTAGAGATATGGCAGCAGAATAGCACTAAATAATAATTTTAGAACCCCCTTCCTCGCTGTTGCAGTTTTGGATAATCTGTTTTAGTCAAATTGCAGATGTAATCCATGGTTTTTTTAATGGGAAGCAATGAATTTGATTATGTCATCTTTGATATTGAAGTGATGGTTAAGGAGGTGAGTAGCCTTGATATGTTGTGGGAATGAAATGCTAAACTGATATCAAGATAGATAATGGCTAGTTCGGAATTTGCCTCAATTTCAGAAAGGATGAAAAAAAAGATTTTTATATTATAAAAATCACCGCCACAGATCGAAACAATAACATAAAAAATATAGCTTTTAACACAAACACAGCTCTTCTTATCAAACACAAAAAGTAGCATTTATTAGAATAGTTTGTAGTAATAAGAAAAGTGTTCGTAGTAATAAGAGAAAATTGTGGAGCGCTGAACAGAAGTGGGATTCAACGAATCTTTATCAAATGCATTAACTCCTGTACATGTTTCCTTATACGAAGGAACAGGAACATGAATAGGAGCATAAGTTAATGCACACTTGTATAATGACCATTTAGAGAATTAACGCCCTGTGTCATCTTGGTTTGTACTGTTTCGCATACAGTTGTATTAATAAGAAAATTGTTTTTCATTTTTCATTTAATTAATTAATTAATATTTAAAAATATTTCTTCAATATTAAAAACAAAGAGTGTAATAATTTTGTATTAGAAGTTCAAGCAAACTATATAAATAGACAATTACCAATGCAATAACGTTTAAAGCCGAAATGAAAATAGAGATCAATCCAAATGAAAATCGCAAGTTATCCTATTTGCAATACACTTTTACGAGAACTTACATTGGGGAAAATTTTCTAAAAGTTATCTATGTCATCTTTACTTCTAAGAGGAAGTTTTGCATCTTCATGCTTTCTGAGTGTAATGTGGGGGCGTAGAAGCCAGAGAGGCCAAAGGAACATCTAGTCATTTTTGCAATCAGTTCGGCGCGTGTCAGAAGATTTTTGGTTTTATGGTTGTTTCCAAGGCGGAATTTCTAAATTGGGTACAAGATAGTCATTGAGATAGTCAAGGGCGTGTTCTATTTATCCATCTCAAAAGTCAATGTTCAAGGCTAAGAAAAGCTTTTAAAAGCCAACTTGTAGCCAGAACTAGATTTTTAATGCATATAGCGAGATTGAAATTTCACGTTTCTGAAAATATTGGATCATTAATCTTCGGTTCCTAATATTAATAAGCTTGCTTGTGGTGTCCCAGCGTGTTGAGTATTCCACATTTTGGATACATCGGTTTTCTTTCTGATATATTCAAAATGTGGAACAAAGGCCAGTCATGAGATGTAAATCCAAGATCGATGTGAAGGTGAAATTTCTGAATCTTCATTCCATTAATATGAACCGTGATGCTATTTTTGCGTTAATATTCACGAAAACTATGTGAGATGATTTATTTGCATTTTATAAGATGCTGAGCTATTATTAGAACATTGGATAGGCAGAATTAATAATCCAATTACGCTTCCAGGTCTGCAGTCCAATTTTCCAGGACTCCGTCATTTATATAATATATAAATGACGATAAAATATATTCATAAATGTCAGAATGAGCTGCAACGAATTTCTATACAGGAATGTGTACAATTTTGAATATTTTATACGAAGTCATTTATCCCACCAAAAATTTCAATTGGAGTAACGTAATTAAAAGTTTTGGTTTTATTGAATTATTTATTAATTTAATTGATGTATCTGATAAAAATATGTAATAATTTGTTGTATCTGAATGGTTTTGCTGTCATAATGCAGAGTTCGTGACCAGGATTACAACAAATTAAAATCACCTGTTTCTATCAAATAATTTTTTTCCAGTTATTCTTGAAATGTGCTCACTGACTGAAAGTACAGAGAGCATACTTGTGTAGCCTCAAACAGGAGAGTGAGAAACTCCATAATAATTGATCTCTATGTAAAAATGCGAACATGAAATACTAACTCAGCATATTTTGTCTCTTTCAGGTGCTGCGTAGCCTTTATCGTAGTAATGCTAACGAATCTTTCCTTTCTTCCTGCACGAATGTTGTGGAGATTATTGTGTGGAGTTGGTCTTTGGACGTGTATTGGGTACTTCGTCTTCAGGCTGCTTAATCCTCAGAATATCGACATTTTTTCTGCATCAGTATTACGTATTGTCCCTTCCAATACAGTAGCACTTACTGCAGCTAGCTTGATGCAAGAAGATGTAACCATTGCAGAGCCTGTAACAACAGTGAACTCTTCTGGGCCCACAGAAATACTTTTGAATCTTGTGGCAAGAGTAGACAACAGCTCTCACGTTACTGAGAAAGATATTCTTCAGCTATTGAGTAACAAACATATCAACCTTCCTCTGAACTATTGGATGAGTGCTCGAATCCAAAACTATGCCAGAAAATGTGCAAAGCTTCCAAGCATTTATGACCTAGAGTTCAACAACGTGTACTGGCAGCGTTTCTCATCATCTGGAGCAACATTTTACCTTTATGATGCATACTATGATAATAGGCATGGGGTTGCCCAAGGTCCCCTTGTGCGCGTTCTTACGATGATAGATAGACTAAAGCCACCCTCTGTAACATGCCAAATGTGGTTCGAGAATATGACCAATCCTATATATACTACAGGAGTATTTCTTAACTTATGGAGAAGATCCTGGGGAAACTACCAGAATGGTATTCTGCAACCATATTTTATCTCCTGTCCTGTTCCCGAAAAGGAGTCCAAAGGTCGGGTGCCCAAAGCCATTTCTTTGGCTTCGAAGCAATGCAAAACTCCAAATAACCTACTTCGAGTAGTGTACAATCCTTTGAATACATCTAAAAAAAAAGAGTTTGCAGTGTGCGTGAAGGGTTTAGATTTCTTATACTATGACATTAGCGTTAGGCTCGTTGAGTGGTTGGAACTACTTCAGATACTTGGAGCTAAAAAGGTATTTCTTTACGAAATTGAGATTCATCCGAATATTTCGAAAGTGCTCAGCTATTATCAGAGCATTGGACTGGTGGAATTAACTCCAATTACGCTTCCCGGTCTTCAGCCCAATTTTCCAGGACTGCGTCATTTATATATGAAGCTGAAATACATCCATAAACGGCAGAATGAGCTGATACCGTACAACGACTGTCTATACAGGAATATGTACAATTTTGAGTATCTTGTACTCCTGGATGTCGACGAAGTCATCTTACCTATCAAAAATTACAACTGGAGTGACTTAATGGCAAGGATTGTTCGTCTTGAGAAGACCCCTCAGGCCAATTATTACGTAAGAAATGTATATTTCTTTGATGATGTAGAGAGTGGGAAGGAATTAGAGCACGAGGCCCATGAACTTGGTATCCCTCGATACATGCACATGCTTCAGCACATCTACCGGTCCAAGAATTTTACAAAGCCACGCCATTATGTGAAAAGCTTCTATAATATTGGCAGAGTAGTGTCATTACAGAATCACTTTCCAATTAATTGCCTGGGTAGGTGCAATTCATTTCCAGTTGATACGACTTTGGCACAATCGCAACATTACAGAAAAGACTGTGTTGACGATTTGAAGAAAACATGTAAAAGAGACTTCCGCGATCATCTTGTTCGGGATCCTCTGATATGGCGATACAAAGAAGAGCTAACTCGTCGTGTAACGAAAATCCTTCTGTTGTTAAAGTTTCTGTTGTAAATTCATTCTTTCCATCGTTGCACATTATTCGTTGAGGCACTCCCAGTAACTGGAGTCATAAAGCTATAGGAAAGGCGAAGCGAAAATCCAGCACACTTTGAATTTCATCCGTAATACGAATAAGTTATTTGCAGTACAGAACTATGTTTCTGTTTAATAAATTGTTTTTGCATCCGTCATATGTTTAAGAAAGCCGTCGCAGGTTTTTTCCATCTACTCATGTAGTGAAAGGTTTAAGTGGTACGAAATCAGGAGCAGAACAAACAGCTTAATGTATAACTTAATCAAAGAGCACATGTCGTATTTCATATCAACACTTATTCTAAGTACTCAGTGGGGAAAACAGAGAGAAAAGGAAGAACTATTAACGAATGCTTGGGACTCTACTCATTACCCAAGTACAAAAAAGCCAAAAAGTTCCCATAAGAAAGATACTCCTTATTAATTAGAAATGTGACAGAAAGTTGACAAATGAAGAAACGTGAAACGCTAATTTAAAAATGCTTCTCTCCCAGCCGCCAAGGTGAAACTATGGGGTGGTTGAGAGAGAGAAATATGTCATTAAACTCATTCTATATTACAGGTTACCAGTATTATATTTTACATGTATCACTTTGTTTAAAATAAAATTAAAATTTCTGTACAAAATATAAGAAAAAAAAATGCATTAACATATTTTTAATATAAGCTATAATAGTGAATATCAAGTCATGAGATAATGACGGTTTACTAATAATTATCTAACTTCTCTTATAACCAATTAAAATGTTAATCAAATAATTAAATAAGTAAATATTTAATTAAATTATAAAAATTTAGTTTTCCAATGCATTTTCAGGAAAAAAAATGATTCGGATAAATATCTGTAGCTTTCTAAAAATCGCTAGT
This sequence comes from Mastigoproctus giganteus, assembly GCF_048544385.1. NCBI lineage: Eukaryota > Metazoa > Arthropoda > Arachnida > Uropygi > Thelyphonidae > Mastigoproctus > Mastigoproctus giganteus. Next base: position 172,881,188 of record NC_143577.1, read on the forward strand.
AGATTTGGAATCTGCATTGTGTTTTGTGAAATAAAATGTTTAAATGATGTTTAATATGCTTATTTTAATTTTTAAAAACTACATTGTTTTCCTCAAAACAATAAATGGAATTTCGTTCATACACCAAAAAAGAGAAAGATTGCACAGTAAATAACATGATGATGAGAGATTGATTTAAAAAAATATAATAATAATAATAAATAAATAAAATATAATATAAAAATTGTAACAAAATAATGAAATAAATAATAAAAAAAATAATAAAAATAATACAAAAAGAGAGTAAATGTAGCTTTGAAACTCTGAAATACCAGGTAAAATTGGGATTTAATGTAAAGAATCAGATATAAATTTCGAACGTTTTATTGCGTTTAAACTATGTACTTATTATGTTGAAAGTTATATCAACTTCGACTTACACTCCTGAAAACTATCGATTACAACAAAAATAATGTCAAGAGTTCTTCGATGTTTATACAAATGCTTAGAGAGAGAGAGAGAGAAGATTAAGTACAACAGGTAAATTATCTCTTTTGTGATGAATACCATTCACGTGACTACTGAGAAGAGAGGAAAGAATATGTCGCATTTACTCCGCTTTTACTCAGTGATGATATTAAAATATCATCACTGAGACCTGAAATCGATTGCTGGAAAATCGACTGGAAATAAGTTTAAAAACGACAAAGACGAAGTCCATCATCAGCTTTGCCAAGATTTGGCCGTTATTTGAATTTAACTGTTCATCGAAACGTCTGCTGCTTGCAACAGCGGTAAAGCGAGTGGTCTTGAGCAGCACGTCACGATGAGTATTCAACTCAGATCGTACGAAATCATCTTCGTCGAAGAAGATCGCCAACTAAAAATCTTATTCCATTTACCCCAGTCACAGACTAAACAAAATTAATATATTAGGGTCACCCGGTAATTTCTTACATATACCCATGTGTATTGAGTCTGTAAATTGCATGTGTTCTCTGGCCGATTTGTCTGTTTTGCTTGCCGAAAAAAATCTTGCTATCTACGCCTGAGACCGACTAATTCAGCCACGGAGTGAAAAAAAAAACTCATTAAGTTTCTCGCGTCATCGACAGGATTCGAACACAGGCCTTTTCCACCCGCTGTGGAGAGGATGGTGACGATACCACTGTACTACCGCACAGGCTCACCCCAGTCACGGTTGCAATCTTAGGAACTGGACTGGAGATTATCGCTTTTGGACCAATGAAGCTGCCCACGTGGACAACACAGTTGGTAGAATCGCTGTCCTTCCCACGCCGAGTGGAAAAGACCTGAGTTCGAGTCCCGTCGATGAGAGGAAGAATTTTTATGGGCCTTTTTCACAACGTGGTTGAGTAGTCGGGCTCAGGCGAGGGTAGCATAGTTTTTATTCCAGAAACTCTGGTTTTTCGTCCAGCAAACAGAAAATCGACCATAGAACACACTCAATTTACAGAAAGTATATACGGAGCTATATGGTCTTAATCGCTGATGCTCCCAAAACCCTATAACAACAACTAATGAGGCTAAGTTTCTTTTTTCTTTTTTTTTTTTTTTTTTTAATTGAGGAATGCAGGTTTAGCCTGCATCCCGACTTTCGGAGAAACTTTATGTGGATGAACATGGAACCCATTACAACTCTTCCCTTGCACATGAATCACTTAATGACGGTGGACTGATGGTCAGAAATGGCATCAATTTCAATGGCTATAATGATAGTTCAGCGGTATAAGAAAGAGGTCCTGTAATAAAAAAAAAAAAAAAAAAAAGCCATATTAGGGTTATCTGAGATTAACCTCATCCGTCCAATTGTGACCATGAATTGTGTGTGCCCCTTCGGGTGGAACCTCTGGAATTAGGAATTTTTATAACCTTTTTCACAACTTGGCAGAGTAATTGGTCTGAGGTGAAATTTTTACTCCCGGAAACTCGGGTTTTTCGTCCAGCAAACAGGGAAATCGACACACAATTTAGAGGCATAATATATGATAGGATTTTAGACATATCAGCGATTTAGGCAATATTGCACCATATATATTATGTCTGTAAAATTGTGTTCGTGGTTCAATTTGCCGGACGAAAAACCCGAGTTTCCGGGACGAAAAACCAAGATTCCCCTCGCCTGAGACCAGCTAACTCAGCTAAGTTATGAAAAAACCCATAAAAATCCTCAAGTCAAAAATGGGTTTCGAACGGGATTCAGGTCTTTTTCTCTCGGTGTTGGGAGGACGGCGATTATACCAACTGTTCTACCAGTAAGGGTTAACACTGCTATAAATTACACACCTTGTTCCAGTTTTTAGAAAACTGCATATTCCCAGTATTTCTGTTGGCTGTGTCACAACAATTCCTTATATTACAGTGAAAACAATATATATGTATATATATATCCCCCTCCCCAATTATACTCCAGGACGACCAAACGGTCAGAGGAATTCACAAGATAGACAGAATACAAGAAACAGCACCGTATTTAGCAGTCAGGGGCTTGAACTCCGGTAACTCAAGGCACGTGTACTTATGCACCCGCGCGCCTGACTAGGCTAAAGCGGCCTTCGCACTCTAAAATTTCATTCATTTATATAGTACATTTACTACGTAAATGAATGAAAATTCGGCCTCAGGCGAGGCATATAGGTAAATTTACATATAGGAAACATATATTTCCTATATGTAAATGAATATAAGTAAATATATTCATTTACATATAGGAAACTCAAACTGGTTCATGCTAAACAACTCATCACCATTTTATATTACGCAATTTTAGAAGTCATATCAGAGTTTTACACGAAAAATAAGATAGCGTTGATGACTTCAAATGAAGTTATTGAAATATGATAATTAAATCTTGTTGTTACAATTTTTTAAACAGCTATCGCGACAGTAAATATCGGTAAATTACATCAATCCAGTTCAAAACTAGTTTCGAAACGAAACACTTTTATGCACGGAGAAACTATGTTAGGGTTTCGTTTCGACTTTTTATCGTTTCGTTTCTGTCGAAACGAAACCCTAACATAAAGAAACGAAAACGGTTTCGACAGAAAAGAAACACTAGTGATTAAAGGCAGCCCACTCTCCGTACACACTCACCCATCTGGGGCGCGGAAATTGCAAATTTTTTTTATGAAAACCCCAAACACGAAAGGTATCAAAACCTATAGTACTTAGTACCGCGCATGGGTTGAAGGAGAAGTATGGGGGGGGGGAGGTGGGTGCCGGAAACTTTGCTCTAGAGACTAAACATGGGTTTCACCACTTCAAGCCTCCAATAAGCAAAGTGGTGGTATTTCACCGGTTGATGAAAGTCATCTACAGAATCCAGAACTTTTTCAAAGGGTAGATGGAAAATGACGATTTATTGTAAACTCTACTGATTTGGTTGTCGTGCCGGAGTATAAACAGAATTTTGAAGGCCGCCGTAGCCTAGTGGTCAGTCGCCACTAGGCTACTTTTTTTCCCCCCTCTAGTCGATCTAGTAAAATCTAGGCAGAGAGAAAAAAACGCCACACATACTTGTTGCAAAGAATTACAAAAGCCAGTCCACTAAGTTCGAAGAGAAATTGTGTCATGCAAATTTAAATCTGCTCGCATTGATATTGCAGTTATATACATCCCCCCCCCCACAGGACCCGATTCTGAAACCATCGATGAGATAAATAGTTGGCTCATTCATGGGCTCCGTCAGTCGTCAAGGCATGCTATCTGTGGAGACTAACTTTTCCCCTCAACTTGTTCATGTTGAATATACGAAACATGTTGAATATACGAAAATGCATATGCGCACTACAAAAATGAATATGCGCACATACAAAAATGAATATGCGCACATACAAAAATGAATATGCGCACGCGCATATGAAATTAGATATGCACACATGCGTATTTCGTATGAGCGTGCACATGTGCACGCTCATACGAAAATAGACATGCGCACGCGCATACGAAAATACATATGTGCACATACAAAAATTAATATACGAAAAATGGAGAGGAATTTTTCGTATATTCATATATGTACACGATATCAATATATACGATATACAGTGAAACTTCCCTTTAACGGACAGCCATGGGGAACGAAAATGTGTCCGTTAGAGAGAAGTGTCCGCTAACAGGAAGTCTGAGGGAGAGAAAAAAAAAGAAAGAAAGAAAAATCGTTAAACGTTTAATGTAAAATTAAATTAAATTATACACAGATTTTGCACAATATTTTTGTAAATAATATACATACAATTGTGCTATGCATATTATGACTTTATCTTATGAAAAATAGATACAGTAATCACTTATTTTCTTCTGCATCTTCTTCCGGCTGATAATTTTGTTTTCAACATTTGTTTGGAGTGAAGAAACCATCGAAAGTCCTTCAGTAAGATACTTCAGCGGCGAAAAACATTTTTAAACGATTGATTTGTATGAGCGCTTCTTCTATTTTCATTGGTGGTTCGTCGTTAATATGTTCTTCGACATAATGACCTCCTTCCATTTCTTCATCCTCATGAGGAACTTCTTGAAAAATATCGATGATAATGTAGTTGGGCTTGGGTAAAGAAAGCCTGCACGAGAACGACGACAAACGTCGGATAACTTACGCGGTAAATTAGTTTGCCGATACGGCACTCTAGCGCTGCTCACTCGGTAAACAGACGGTAGGTGTTATCGGACTGGAGCAAAGTCGAGAACGATATACTGATTGACAGGTAGGCGTGGCAAACAATGAAATGATTGGTGGTGGGCGCGACAGAAGACAAGCTATTAAGGTGCTGATTGACGTTATGATACGTGTGTATCCGCATGAGTGTCTTTAAAAATAAAAGTACATTAATAAAAAAATTAATATTTTATTAATAAACAATTTATGTGCTAGTCCACTCATGATTCTAAAGAAAAAAGGTTAGGTTACCCCCTCCATTTCGGGAGAGGTTCAAGCTCCCATGGGATTCAAGTGGAGGTAACCTGACCTATTTTCACCATTAGGGCATATTATTGAACAAGAAAATAAAAATACGGTCATAAAAAAATTTATTTATTTTAAAAAAATTTATTTTTTTATGAATGTATTTCTAAATATGACTGATTCTAAAGAAAAAAGGTTAGGTTACCCCCTCCACTTCGGGAGGGGTTCAAGCTCCCATGGGATTCAAGTCGAGGTAACCTGATCTTTTTTCACCGTTACAGTAAATGTTAGGGCATGTACGATTAGGACAAATTACCATTAGTGCTGCTACAGTGATACTAAACCGATGTTATCGTGTGTTGTGTTCGCGCACCAATCAGCACGTCGTTTGCCACGCCTACCTGTCAATCAGTATATCGTTCTCGACTTTGCTCCAGACCGTTAACACCTACCGTCTGTTTACCGAGTGAGCAGCGCTAGAGTGCCGTATCGGCAAACTAATTTTCCGCGTAAGTTATCCGACGTTTCTCGTCGTTCTCGTGCAGGCTTTCTTTACCTTCGCCTGTAGTTGATATCTATAGCACCATCTTCTGCAGTGAGGTTCGAGTCTATATCTTTGTAGCCAGGGTCACTTGTAGCTGAAGTATCGTACATTATCAATAGATGAAGTTCTTGTTCTTCTTGGTGCTCCACATTGCTGTTCACAACTTAAATTTTTGCGTTTGAGAAGCCAGATTTTACAAAACAGTTCACGACAGTTTGTTTTCTAATTGCGTTTACTGAAGAGGAAATCCATTGAATCGCATCTAGGATGCTGATTTTCTTTGCAAGGTCACTCGCACATGTTACATCGTTCATGTTTGCAATGAGATGTCTTAAAACACGTTTTCTGTAGTGAAGTTTAAAATTTTTTATTATCCCTTGATCCAAGGGCTGACACTCTGCAGATGTGTTTGGTGGCAGAAAAACGATTTGAATGTTGGACAATTCAATGTGCGGGTGAGATGCAGCATTATCCATGAAAAGAATAATTTTTCTGTTTTGACGAATCATGTTTTGGTTAAAGTGACTTATCCATTCGCTCATGATATCTCGTGTCATTCACGCTTTTTTATTAGACTTCCAATCAACATTCAAGATTCAACTTTATGCCCTTGAAACAACGAGGATTTTGTGGTTTTCCTATAACAAGAGGTTGTTCAAAGTCTCCCAGCATATTTGTACACAATAGTACAATCAAGCGTTCCTTAGAAATTTTTCCGCCCTGGCACTTTTCGTTTTTTAGACTCATTGTTTTTTCAGGAAGAGCTTTAAAAACAACCCTGTTTCGTCACAGTTGTAAATATTCTTAGCTTCAAAATCACGACATAAATCTTCCAATTTGACGGTCCACTCTGTTACAACCCCAGTATCAACAGATCCATCTTCACCACTTACGGTTTTCCAAGAAATTTTATGCCGAGTTTTGAACTTGTCTAGCCATCCCACAGAAGCTTTGAACTCATTTACTCCCATAGATTTCGCAACCTCCAAAACCTTTTCCCTAATAATAGGCCCGTTAATGAGAATTTTTTTAGCACGTTCGCAACAAAACCACTCATACGTAACATTGTCAATTTGAAGTCCAACAGTTTTCGGCAATGATTTTTGAACCTGATCATTTCCGTGTTGCCAAAATTGTTTGAGCAGTTCATTTTTTTTCTTTAGGATGTCGCTTACCTGAGTCTTCCCGATTTTGAATTTTGCAGCGAGAGTGCGAACATTATTTTTTTGCCGATTATACGCATTAATGAGTTCCACTTTATCTTTTAAAGTTAAATGTTTACGAGAAGACATTGTGCACTTCACAGGACACTGAACAAAACTGAAAACTGAAACTGAAAAGACGAAAGGCCGACCATATTCCACCCCCCCCCCTGCACACACCGAATTCATCAGAAGTTTTACACGTGCCTTAAAATTCTTGAAAAAGGGTTTAGAACCGCGACGTAAACTTTGATAAAATTCAGAGAATCGGAAATAGAAAATAAACACACGATTGAGGCAATACGTGGAAGAAAAGTTCCTAGTAAAAGGGCCGTAAGCTCGCCCACTGTCCGTTTTGGGGAGATCAAATTAAGTGCTAATCTAAACGAAACAGTGCAGATTGCCTGTCCGCGTCCGTTACAGAGAATGTCCACTAGACAGAAGCTGCAAACACGTTAAAACCAATGGAGGTGAGTTGGGGAATTTGAAAATGTCCGTTGTAGAGAGATGTCCGTTAGGAGAAGTTTCACTGTATTCAAATCGAAATATATACGATATATTCATATCGTATATATTTCGTATATGTATACGCATATGAATATACGAAAATATATATGCTCACGCGCATATGAAAATTAAAAAAATAAATTTTCTGAACTCCGGGACGACCAAACGGTCAGAGGTCACAAGATAGACAGAATACAAGAAACAGCACCATATTCAGCAGTCACGGGCTTGAACTCAAGGCAGAAGAGAAGAAGAAAATCTTTATTGTACAGTAAAAGATACAGATACAATAATGTGCCCGCCACAGCCAGGAGGCCAGGGGCTTGACAATGATATGGGGTAATATAAAAATATGTACAGTATAAAAATTTGTACAGTATAAAAGATAACATAACAATTAAAAACGTAGCATTAGCCATTCAATAGATATGAGTATGTACATAGTTGTGAGGCAGACAGTACACCAAGGTATGTACACGTTCATATGTACAAAGCACATATTTAAGCATATTCACACAAGTCAGAATATTTCACAGTGCCAAATTGATGTTCGGTATTGCATTTTCTTGTGAAACAGTTCGCAGTTCGATACCTCCACCTACTATCTGTTATGAGGCGCGTTCTGCGCCTCATAACAGATAGCAGGTGGAGGTATCGGTATGAGTCGACATCAGGGGCCAAACAAAAGGGGAACAAGTTCGGCCAACGAACGCCTGTAATTGCGATCAGAAGCGAATTTCTGGAGGTCAACTCCGATCGTTAGAAGGGCTTGTACTGTAGGAAGTACTTGTCCAGGTAGGAATCTGTCACTGATCTTCAGCCTGTTCCGTTGTAGCTGAAGAAGAGGGGTGGCTCGTAAGGGAGGAAGTGGAACATGCCACTGGCATATATCCCAGAAGTCAGGGGAGTTGATTTTGCCAGCCAGCATTTTGACTGTGGTCGCAGTTCTCCTCATGCGGATTATTTGAGTGTGGTCGCAGTTCTCCTCATGCGGATTATTTGAGTGTGGTCGCAGTTCTCCTCATGCGGATTATTTGAGTGTGGTCGCAGTTCTCCTCATGCGGATTATTTGAGGGGGGAGTCGATGTTTGTGGGTTGCCCACTTCAATATCCAGTATTCACTGGCGAATACTGGTTGCCCACTTCAATATCCAGTATCTTTACTGTACAATAAAGATTTTCTTCTTCTATTCACTGGCGAATATTCACAGAACGGTTTCCAGATATCTGATTGTGGTTCTTGCGTCTGTGTTATGAAGAAGATGTTGACGGGCAATCCAGCGCATTCGGCTGATCTTGCGTAGAACACATTCGATGTGACAGTTGAACCTAAGGGCACTGAACTGAACTCGGGTCACTCGAGGCACCCGCACGCCTGACCGGGCTACGGCGGCCTTCAATATTCTGTTTATACTCCGGCACGGCAACCATTATTATTATTATTATTATTATTATTATTATTAACAGCTACAAACAGCAAACAACGTGCCTGAGGGTGCAGCTACAAAGAGTAGTAGAGTTTACAATAAATCGTCAATACAATTTATCGTGCACACGTGCATACGAAAAATGCATATGCGCATTTCGGATGCAGATGGGCATGTCTATTTTTGTATGCGCACGCACATACAAAAATAGATATGCGCACGAGCATACGAATATAAAATGATCATGCACTACATGCACTACACACACGAAAATCCATTCGCGCGCGCATACGAAAATAGACATGCACACACGAAAATAAACATGCGCACGCATACGAAAATAGGTATGCGCATAGGAAAATAGACATGCGCAAGCGCATACGAAAATAAACATGCGCATACGAAAATGAATATGCGTACACGCATATTCGAAAACGATCACGAAAATAGACATGCGCACGCGCATAAGAAAATAGATATCCGAGGCGCATATGAAAATAGACATGCGCACGCGCACGCGCATACGAAAATAGGCATGCGCACGCGCACACGAAAATAGACATGCGCACGCGCATACGAAAATAGATATGCGCAGGCGCATACAAAAATAGATATGCGCACGCGCATATGAAAATAGACATGCATATGCTTGCGCATTCGCGCATACGAGAATAGATATGTGCAAGCATGTTTATGAAAATGGACATGCACATGCGCATGCGCATACGAAAATAGATATGCGCACGCGCATATGAAAATAGACATGCATGTGTGCATGTGCGCATACGAGAATAGACATGCACATGTTTATGAAAATGGACATGCAAAATGGAAAATGGGCATACGAAAATAGACATGCGCACGCGCATACGAAAATACATATGCGCACACGCATACGAAAATACATATGCGCATGCGCAAACGAAAATAGATATGTGCAGGCGCATACGAAAATAGACATGCGCACGCGCATACGAAAATACATATGCGCATGCGCATACAAAAATGGATATGCGCACCCGCATACGAAAATAGGCATGCGCACGCGCACACGAAAATAGATATGCGCACGCGCATACGGAAATGGACATGCGTACGCGCATAAGAAAATAAACATGCGCACGCGCATACGAAAACGGACATGCGCATGCGCATACAAAAATAGATATGCGCACGCGCATATGAAAATAGACATGCACACATGCATACGAAATGGATATGCGCATGTGCGCATACGAGAATAGACATGCACATGTTTATGAAAATGGACATGCAAAATGGAAAATGGGCATACGAAAATAGACATGCGCACGCGCATACGAAAATAGACATGCGCACGCGCATACGAAAATACATATGCGCACACGCATACGAAAATACATATGCGCATGCGCAAACGAAAATAGATGTGTGCAGGCGCATACGAAAATAGACATGCGCACGCGCATACGAAAATACATATGCGCATGCGCATACAAAAATGGATATGCGCACGCGCATACGAAAATAGGCATGCGCACACGCACACGAAAATAGATATGCGCACGCGCATACGGAAATGGACATGCGTACGCGCATAAGAAAATAAACATGCGCACGCGCATACGAAAACGGACATGCGCATGCGCATACAAAAATAGATATGCGCACGCCCATATGAAAATAGACATGCGTGCGCATGTCAATTTCCGTATACAACATTTCAACATACATTTCGTATACAACATTTCAACATTTCGTATACAACATTTCAACATTCGCATACGAAAATAGACATGCGTGCGAAAAAAACATGCGCGCATAACCCACCGAAGGCGAAACAGAAAACTTTCAGACAGTTTCAGATAGGTTGTTTATATGTGATGCCTGAAATAAACTAGCACAGCTTGCTAGTTTATTTCAGGCATAAACAAATACGAAAATAGATATTTCGCTAGTTCATTTCAGGCGCAGTCTTGAACAGCACTCACTGTTCGTCCAACACCCCAGGGGCTCACATCTGGTGAGTATGGGCTTGGCAAACCCAGGGTCCTGAGCTGGATTCCTTTCTACTTCTGACACTCTCTCTCTCTCTCTCCCTCTCAGGGTAAATCGGGGAATTTTTTTTTTTTTTTGGCTGGTGCAGCATAAACTTGGCTTCCTTGCACCATATGGCTAATAATAATAATAATAATAATAATAATAATAATAAAAAATAATAACACTGGAAAGGAAGGATTGCTCAATGCTGGCCTTCCGCTGGACGCTCCATGTTTATTTTCCTCATTGAGCAATGACGAAAATAAACATGCGCATGTGCATTGTATTTCCGTAACCAACTGTACGTCAATAACCGTCAAACTGTGTTTGTTCTATAGTCGGACAACGGAAGTATTGTATCGTATTGATACAATCAGCCAAAAAATTATATACAATAAAACAGGGGTGGCCCTTTGGCCAGCCCTGTTTTATTGTATATAATATAATTTTTATTGTATATAATTTTTTGTATATAATGAGGAAAATAAAAATTAAATCCGCGATCGACTCTTTAGTCGATCGCGGATTTAATTTCGGTCGGTCACGACGAAAATTTTAAATATACAGTCATCCCTGATTTGTGCATCTTGTGCAATTTTTTGAGATGGTAGATCGCGGCACATTTTGAAGGAAAACAGTAGATCGCATCACATATTAAGAAACATTACCCAATTTTTTTTTTTTTTTTTTTTTTTGCTAGCGGATCCTCACACCTAGCTCACTTAAATAGGGTCTCCGGATGACAGTTGAGGCATGTTTTGTCGTACAATGCCGTTTCAAATTATATTCTTTCAACACAGAAACTGCTTCCTTACATATAAGGCAGGTACATCGGTTATTGTCCCTTATAAAAAAATAATTAATCGACCAAAGTTCATTGAAGACACGACATTGGGAATCAATTTTTCTTTTCCTTGACATCTTGATTCGCTAAAATTAAAATTAAAAATTCTAAGTTAAATAAAATTAAAAATAGTATGCATTTATACAAATAGCGCTAATAAATTGTTGCGCGTGATAATCGGTGCAGCGGCTCGACGACTACGGTCTGAATGAGAATAGCTGACCAGGAGAAAGATTAATACGCGTACTCGTCTTTACATTGCAAACTGCAAAGAACGCATTGCATACAATTCTTTTACTAATACTTACTTGATTAATATTTAGATTAGTGTTTAGCAATTGTTTTAACAGTCGCTTATTTTAACTTTACTGTTTTACTTTTTGACAACTCGTGTTCGCCGGAAATACTCGAGGAAATTTAACTTATAGCCTTGGGCACTCGCACTGTTGGGATTTCCGATATCGCAAGAAACACTGCTGCCAAGTGGAAACGCACAGAGTTGCAACAATGTTACAAAATTATATTTGGACGCATTTACATTATATTTTGATTAAAAATATCCTTATATACGATATGTAGCAACCAAAAAAAGATTTCTATAGAATAAATTTCACGAGGCGGATGAAATAGTCTTTCGGGCCGGATGAAATCATCTGGCGAGGCCGGATCCGGCCAGCGGGCCGTAGGTTGGGAACCCCTGATCATGTAAAGAATGGTGTTTTTTTTATTCTCACAAAGTCCTTTAAATTTGGGAGTGATTGTAGACAACTGAATTCTGATGTAGGGTGCGAAATTCCAGTCCGTAACGAAATTTGAATTTTGTTTGAAAAAAAGTAAAGTTCACAGTAGGTCATTACGGAAGTTATCCCAAGGAATCAGCGGAGCAGAGTTAGGAAGCTACTCCCCGAAGGGATGAATTGCTATCTCATTGTTCCTTGTTGCATCTCGATGTGTTGCATTGGAATGTCGGTCTTTTGACACGTCTGAACAGTAACTGGATTCTGTGAGTATTCTATAATTTAGAATTATATTCGAGGATTATGTGCGGGTACAGAGTACGACTCGTACAGTTTTCAGACATACTCAGATATGTCTGAAAACTGTACAGTATTGTAAATAATAAATAAGTGGCTTTGCTTTGCTCGGTACAGTGCTTTTCTATACACACGGTGGGGGCGGGGGAGGTTGCCATAATCTGGCTCGAGACCGCCCTTAAACAAGAAATAAAAAAATATCCTTGCGATTATAATCATATGGTGGTTATCTGCGCAGGTAGTGGCATCGTCACCGTCCTCTCCACACTGGGTGGGAAAGGTCCGGGTTCGAATCCCGTAGATGACACGAGGAAATTTAATGGGCTTTTTTCATTCCTTGGCTGAGTTAGTCGGTCTCAGGCATAGATAGCAAGGTTTTCTCCCTGAAAAACTGGGGTTTTTCGTCCAGCAAATCAACCAGAAAACAACAATAGGCACCTGCCACTGAAATCTTCGGAAACTAGGGGGAGGGGCCTGCCAAAGTACTAATGCGATCCCTCTACGCCTGACCTACTCCTTGGGGTGAAGTATGGGCAACAGAGGGTTCCCACTAGGGGTCAACGGCTAAATGGTCAGAGGAACAACATAATACGACACTACACAGCACAAAAATACGCTTTACACTTTGTGAAAACCTCTGGCCTTCACAGAGTTCTGTGGTACACAAACAAAGTACACAACGTGGAGATGGGGGAACCCCCTGGGCCATTTGACAACTAACACTTTAAAATTTAACCCCCCCCCCGTGGGATGCCTCTATTCATACAATGATGTAAGGTAGAGGTTTTAGTCATAACCTGGGTTTGATGTCTTGAGAGGAGAACGAGTAGTATGGAAAGTAGATTATCCTAAAATGTTGTTTTAGGATATTACTGGAGTGGCTGAATCCACTGCTTCTCTATTAAGGAATACAATGTTCAGCTCTTTCTTTTTATTAAATGCTTTCTGTATTCTGAAGAAAGTTTCAAGGTTTGTGTTTGTGGATCTGTTGTGAATTATTGAATGGAGATAAGGTCTATGTCCAAAGCAATGCTGCTTGTGTTCCAGAATAGTATTTTCAAGAAGTTTTACAAGATTGCATCCGATGGATATTGGTCTGTTTTTTGCTTTTTGGAATTGTATTGACTGTGTATTTTCCCAAGACTTGGAGAACGCAGCTATTGTGAATATATATATATATATATATTTTTTTTTAAATCGAGGAGTAGAAAAATAGGAAAATAATCTGGATCGACTATGCATTTGTTGGGAAGGTAGTTAATTGTCCTCATAATGTCTTGTTTGGTTGTGATTACTAGGACTAAAAGTCATAGACTGATGGCTTTTAGTTTTGATGCATGAAAACTTGGCTTTTAGTGATGTGGGCAGCTGAGAGCTGCCCACATCAGTGCCGGAGCTTGCACTTCAGCTTCACAACACAGTGACGACCCCCAGGGCAGAGTGCACTGGTCCCAAAGGAACTCGTTGTTGTAGGTGACTCTATTGTCAGAGAAACGGGGAACATATTGTGCAAAAAGGATAGATGGAACAGGACCAGGGTATGTCTGCCAGGGGCAGAGGTTGATGACGTTGTAGGGCAGATATCATCCTTTAAGGATAAAGGATGATACTGTTGTACACGTTGGCACTAATGATATTAAGAGTAGGAGGCCATCAGAATTACTGAACAAGTACAAGACAATGCTGAAAAAAAGCCGTGAGTTAGGGTTGAATTTGAAAATGTCTTCAATTTTGCCCAGACACGATAAGAGGGATTATATGATGACAGCCATGTCGATCAATTCGGCTCTGGAGAGATCGTGCAAGGCTCAAGGGGTAGAATTTTTCTCAGCCTGATCTGTGCTTGTTAACAGGAGAGACTGTTTCTACAGGGATGGGATACACTTAATAAGAAAAGGTGCAAGAATATTTGCTCATGCTTTTGAGGCAGAGTTAGGTGGATCGGAAAACTGCTAGCTTGGGGGGGGGGATACACAGACTAATAGATTAACAGTAGCCGTTGGCAGAGGTAAAAGTGATTCTTACATACTTCTGTTGAAATGCAATTGAGCAGCAGCTCAATTGCATTTCAACCTGGAAAGCAAGACAAAGGGAATTTCTAGAACTGCTGGGAGTCATAGTGGAACAAGTAAATACATGGGCTGTATTAGGGTAACTAAGAGTAGAAACAGGTGCATGTATACTTGAATGTACACCAATTCTAGGAGTATAGTTAATAAATTTGGTGAGCTTGAAGTGCTAGTCAAGACATCAAAGGCAGATATCGTTTGGATATCAGAGACATGGTATCACACAGACATAAGCAGTGCAGAACCGGAATTTGGGGAGTACAATATGTACAGAAAGGATAGACAGGACAGGAATAGAGGAGGGGTTTTGTTGTTAGTTAAGAAACACAAAATATAAGGAAGTGCATCCAATTGATGTTGGTGGACAATCAATGTTGAGTCTGTTTGGTGTGACATAAGCACTGGGATTGGAAAAATGAGAATAGGTGTGTGTTATAGGCCTTATGAATCTGATGAGTATAATGAGCAGTTGTGCAGAGAAATAGAGTGGGCCAGTAAATTAGAGTGTCTTGTAATGGGGGATTTTAATTTCCCGGATATTGACTGGAATTTGTGGGTTGGTCACTCACACACTAGCAAGGCTTTTGTGGATTTATTGGATGATTGTTTTCTACAGCAGATCAGGCACTCTTGATCTGATTATCAGTAGGATTCTTAATGCATTAAGAATCTGCATAAAAAGGAACCACTAGGTGGCAGTGATCACAGTGTGCTGAAATGGGATTTACTCAAAGAGGTAACTACCATCAAGGATCAAGGGAAGGGTTTTTGCTTTCGTTAAGGTGACTATGGTGGTCTGAGACAGTATTTAAATTCTATACGGTGGAACCAACTGATGATGTTACCAACAGAAAATTCAAAATGGAAAGCATTCAAAGAATTAATCTTGGAAGCTACTATGCTTTTCATACCAACAAAGAAATATTGTTCAAGATTTAGGCCTAAATGGATGTCAGATGAACTAATTAGACATGTGACAGAGAAGAAAAATGCATGGGATACATATAAATAAACATGTGACACAGAATCCTATGATAGATATAAGCTGGTCTGTAACCGAGTTACAAAGTAGGTTCGGCAGGCGAAGGCAGATTACGAGAAATCTTTGGCAGAGGATGCAAAGAAAATTAGTAAAGAGTTCTTTACTTATGTAAACTCTAGAAGGAAGGGAATGAATCTGATTGGTCCATTTGATATTGATGGTTCAACTGTTGATGATCCTGCTCAGGTAGCTAACAAACTAAATGAATATTTTGCATCTACATTCACACATGAGGAGTTATTCTGGGAGGGGAATGCCAGAGGTGTATTCAACTCTGGCAGTAAGCTAGATAATCTTGTAATAACTCACAGTAAAGTGGAGGAGAAATTGTTGAAGATAACCACAAGAAAGGCACCTGGGGTGGATGGAATCTATCCAGTTATATTAAAGGAGGTGGCAAAGGAAGTAAGCAAACCTGTAGCCATAATTATGAGAGCTTTCCTGGAAGGTACCCATGGACTGGAGATGTGCAAATGTGACCCCAATTCGCAAAGGAGGATCAAATGGAGACACAGGTAATTACAGACTTGTTAGTTTAACTTCTGTTTTCCAGGGAAATTAACGGAGGCACTGGTTAAAGAAGTATTACAGGATTATCTAGACAAGACTTCCGTTATAGCTCGGACACAGCATGGGTTTTTTAAGAGGAAGTCTTGTCTGACTAATTTGATTGGATACTATGATGTGGTCACAAAGGAACTGGATGCAAAGAATAACTTTGATATCATATATTTGGATCTTAGAAAAGCCTTTGATACTGTTGCACATGGAAGACTTCTGCACAAATTGGAGCAGTGTGGCATTGGAGGCAAATTGCTGCTATGGATAAAGGGATAGTTGAGTGGGAGAAAATAAAGATAGTGGTGATCAATGGACACTGGTCTTTGTGGACTAATGTTATTAGTGGAGTCCCCCAGGCTTAATGTCCAAGTTTGCAGACGATACGAATTTTGGCAAGGTTGTTAATGACACTAATGACAGTACACTGCTGCAACAGCATCTAGAAAAATTGAGCAGATGGGCTGAGAGGTGGCAAATGAAGTTTAACATTGATAAATGTAAAGTACTACGTATGGGATTCCGTAATCCCAGAGTAACGTATCAACTCTGTGGTACCACACTGACAGTGGTAGAGAATGAAAAAGACCTGGGTGTAATTGTGCAGGCAGATATCAGGTTTTCTGAACAATGCAAACGGTTTACAAGAGTAATAACAATGCAAACGGTTTACAAGAGTAGCTCACGGTGTCTTGCTTGTACACCAATGCTAGGAATATATTATTATTTTATTATTATTATTATTAGCCATATGGTGCAAGGAAGCCTAAGGCTTATACTGCACCAGCAAAAAAAAAAAAATTCCGAGTTACCCTGGGGGGGGGGGAGAGAGAGAGAGAGAGAGAGAGAGAGAGAGAGAAGTAGAAAGGAATCACCAAGAAAGAGAAGAATGATGATACCTAGCTCAGGACCCTAGGTGTGCCATGCCCATACTCACCAGATGTGAGCCCCTGGGGCTATATATCTTGTCAATGATATTCAGGAAGTTTTCTGGCAGGGATAAGGAGGTGACCTGACCTGTATACACCTTGAGTAGTGTATACAGGTCAGGAGGCCTCATTTTAAGAAGGATGTAGAGCTGTTGGAATGAGTACAGAGAAGGCCAACAGGATTAGTGAATGGAACAAAGGGTTGCTCTTACAAAGAAAGGCTTAAGTTTTGCAAATTACAGTGTCTGGAGACTAGGCACCTGCGAGGTGATCTGATTGAGGTGTATAAAGCCTTGAATGGTTTCAGCATGCTCAATGCTGATGGGATTCTTCCTCTTGCTCAGAATAATTGACTGAGACGGCATAAATTCAAATTGAGGAAAGACGGCTGTAGGATAGATGGGCGAAAGTTTGCTTTTAGACAGCGGGTTGTTGATTGCTTGAACAAACTTCCATCTGTTGTTGTAGAAGTTGATAGCTTAAATAGATTCAAGGCAGAACTTGATAAACATTTGGAGCAAGTGGATGGGTGAAATAAGAGTGGTTTTTTTTTTTTTTTGGTTGATGCTAATAAGTTTGTTTTCTTGCATCATGTGCCTTTGCTAATGCTAATGCTAACCTCTGTCAAAAAAACACACTCTAAAATAACTCTCTGCTGGATCCCAGGACACTCTGGAATAAAAGGCAATGAAAAAGCAGTTAATGCAGTAAAGTCAGCTTCTGAACTGCCAAGCAATACAAAGATATTTCCATACTCTAATTTTGGACCAATTATTATTAGAGAATGTGAAGATGAATGGGCCCAGATATAGAGAAATCAAATGAACAACAAACTGCAGGAAATAAAACCAAATACACAAACATGGGACTCAAGTCTGAAAAAAGTTGCAGAGAAGAAGTATGCTTGCCAGACTAAGAATTGGCCACACCCATCCTACATATTATCATTTACTAGCTAATAAAAATCCCCCTCTCTGTTTTCAATACCAAGTTCAGCTTACAGTAAAACACATCCTTTTGGTATGCCCATGCTTCAGAAATTCCAGATTTCTTTGCTTCCAGAGTTTATGCAATAATCAGAATCCACTTGCCCTTCAACAGATATTAGACAACTCTGCAAATCTATATGAACTATTTAATTTTATCCGGCAAATACAATTTGACAAACAAATCTGAAAAAAATTGATTTATAAAAAAAAAAAAAAAAAAACTTGGAAAGACACATCTTGACCTTTGATGCCTTGTGTCTTAAAACCCTTAAACAACTACAACATATCTTTACCCCCTGATAATTTTCCCAAATAAATACCCAGATCTGTTTGTTTTTCAATATCTTGAGTGTGGTAGCACTGGATTGGTATTCTATTCTTCAATTACTACCCATTCGTCCCAAGGGCTCACATCTGGTTAGTATGGGCTTGATACACCCAGGGTCCTGAGCTGGATATCATCATTCTTCTCTTTCTTGGTGATTCCCTTCTACTTCTGTTGCTCTCTCTCTCTCTCTCTCTCTCTCTCTCTCTCTCTCTCTCTCTCTCTCTCTCTCTAGGTAACTGAGAATTTTTTTTTTTTTGCTGGTGCAGGCTTCCTTCCTTGCCTCAGGCTTCCTTGCAATACATGGCTAATAATAATAATATGCTTGCATTTATCAAAATTTCTTTCTTCCCAGCTGTCCATCTGTCTAATTTTTATAGGTCTTATTGCAGTAGCTTACCCTGATTCCTACTATTAGCCACCCTGTCAACATTTGTATCATTCTGCACAGTTACTCCAACATTGTTTGATATGTCTTCCTCATTATCATTAATAAATATTGAAAGCAATAAAGCATCTAGCATCTGAGGGAGAACCTTGAGGGACTCTGCTGAGTTTAATATTAGTGAACAAAGAGCAGTGCCCATTAATAACTACTCTCTCTCTTCTGCCACTCAGCCATCCCTTTATCCATAGCGGTTAATTTTTTTTTTTAATGAAAACCCCAACATGATATTTGAATCTATACTACTTAGTTGCATGCTTATGTTGAATGCTAAAAAGCCAGAAGATACTTCTTGACATTAGACTTGAATTTTTGTAGATTTTAATTTTGGGGAAATATGTTGAATTTCTTTAGATTGTAATGTTCGAGAAGTTGTTGCGGACAACAGAAACAGAAGGGATAAAGAGGGAAATGGAAGAGTTCATTCTGTGAGTTTGGGATTGGGCAGTGAATGGATGCTGATTGGCTGTAGCACATGTGCAGACTGGTTTGAAAGAGTTTAAAGAATTGCAGATACCACCTCAGAAGAATGGTTCCCATGGTGGGTTGAGCCAAAATATGTTTGTTCCACAATGTTTAGTTATGGTGACATTGGAGTTTCTAATATGCATTCTTACTTCTATGCTTATGCCATTCATAATGGAACAGCTCTCATGATCTCAATGTCCGATGCACACACAAACCTCATTTTGTTAGATCCAAAATTTTGATTAAACTAAATGATGATTATAAATTATGGACCATGAAAATGCTGGCCATTGCAAAATGCAAATCAGAGTATCTGCATACACTGAATGCCAGACTAGACTGCTCATCGAATGTTTCACATTTGGAGGCTTACACAAAATTATGTTGCTATTCTCTGCCCCACATGACAGCTCCAAGCTTTTGAATGTTCCCATTCTTCCCATGAGCATTTTTTTTGGTGATCGAGAATGATGACCTTGAAGTGGTTTGCACTGTTGTCATCATTTTTATTTTAAATAGAAAGGATGCAAGAATATTTTCTCCTGCTATTGAGGCAGTGTTAGGTGGGTCAGAAAACTGCTAGCTTAGGGGGATTCACTGACTAATAGATTAACAGTACCGGCTGGAAGAGGTGAAAGTGATTCTTGCACTGCTTCTATTGGAATGAGCAGCAGCCTGGAAAACAAGGTGCAAGGGATTTCAGAGACTGCTGGAAGTCATTGTGCAACAATTAAATATGTGGGCTGTGTTAGGATAGCTAAGAATAGGAACAGGTGCATGTATACATGTGTGTACACCAATGCTACGAATTTGGTAATTTAGAAGGGTTGTTTGTGAGAAAAAGATCAAGCGTATTGGCTGTATGGTCAGGATTGTCTGGTATTCGTGTAGGTAAATTAACAATTTGTAAGGTCATTAGTAATTGCAAAAGCCTCAGTATCTCGGCCAGCTTGGTCGGTGTGACTAGAAAACGGAAACCAGCTGGAGTTGTGAACATTAAAATCACCAAGGAAAATTACTTCACTTTTAAGAAAGTTGGACTGGAGAAAATCAATGTGCAAAGAGAGGAAGTCGAAGAGCTCCAAGTGATTAGTGGAGTCGGGAGAACGGTAGAGACAACAGATGAATTTTACACAATGAGGTAAAGAGATTTTAAGCCACAGAAATCGAAAAGAGGAGATTCCAAATTACCACGTCTCTGGCAGGGAATATCGGAACGGACATATGCACAAGTACCACCTTTGAGGCGAAAGGAATCATACAGCGAATAATTTGGGCAACTGAGATGAGCAGTAGTTGAATCAACCGATAACTGAGATTCTTTCAGAAAAAGTACATGGGATTTGGCAGACTGCAAGTGGTTATGGACATCATTGAGATTAGAATTGAGACCACGTGTATTTTTGAAATGAACTAGGAAATGCTTGGGAGGTTTAGATCTTTTCTCAGATAAGCTTACTCTATTAGTTTGACAATTCATGGTGTATTCAATAGTAAGAAAAAGTGGGGAGGACATGCTTTATGAAGTAATGAAATTTTTGGATATGGCGTACACATGGTAAGAATATACCCAGATCCTTGACATAACGTGGCCTCGACAATGCTCCCCGCATACACACTACTCGGATTCCCTCCGGTCACTATCTATAAGAGTAGAGGTAGCAAGATTATACACTAGCTGATCCGGAAGCCTCCTAGAGATTTACCAATAGGTTCGGTCCGGTGTACTAACTAGCGGCCGGCCTGCGAACACCGTTTTAGAGTTGTACCCTCGAAATGTAAGGAAGATTGGATCTCGCCAAGATGTCCATCATAACCTCAAAAATCATCAGTCATACAGCATGACAGCATATTCTACAACTCCTAGCCCCAGGCATGGTAAATTGATCCTCCTTCAGTGCAGTTTCTATTTCAGCTGTAGATGAGAAGAGTATTGGTCGTGCCTCGATACCGCATATTAGTTTATCTCAAAGGCGTTAGATCGGATTCAAGTCTCTGGGCCAGCCAGATCAGTTGTTGGACTTTGTTTTCCTTAAAAACAGTTTTTTTTTTTTTACATTGCTATCATGGACACAACGGAAATATCTAAGATGACAGCATATTATTACTAATAGTCCAAGTACGAACAACGAGAAGCAGTAGCGCACATCATACTCCATGCTGGGCATAGATTCAAATTGAGGAAAGACACTTGTAGAATAGATGTGCGGAAATTTACCTTTAGCCAGCAAGTGGTTAATTGCTAGAACAAACTTCCATCTGTCATTGTGGAGTTCATAGGTTAAATAAATTTAAGGAGAAACTGGACAAACATTTACATTTAGAGGGAATGGTTGTGTGAATTTTTTGGTTTTTTTTGGCTGATGCTGCATAAGCCAGACTGTGTGTTTTTTTTTTTTATTACTGTATATCTTGTATATTATTGTATATTTAATCCTGTAAATATCTCGGGTCGAGCACGCATGTACTCTTGTTTATTGTACATTGTGTTCCTCGCACCTTAGTGTGTAAATATTCACACCCTTCTGGCACAGAGCCGTCCCAGGGTGACCCAAGGTTTCTTGGGAAATAAACTGATTTAATAAATAAATAAATAAATATGTATAAATTGACTAGTTATTCCATAGGACCTGCTTCTACTGTCACACTGTCCAAGAAGGATGGGCAAGGAACCACCCTTTTTGGACAGTAAACAACACATTAGACGACCATTGGTGTGATGTGGGTAGGACTACTAAAACCCGAAAATCCCATACTATGAAATTCTTGGACATGCCTTAATTCCTTCTGCACTCACCTAAATGCCCTAGTTTTCTTCTATCGTTTGTGTACTTCGGCTATTTAACTTTTAAATGTTCAAATGTGCATTTGTTGCCCATAATAACAGGTCTCCTTCAAATTCCTTTCATTTATTTATCTGCTTACACCCTAAACTTATCTAAAAAGAGATCCTTCTCAAGATATTCAAAGACATTCAACCGAAGTTTGACTACCCCTTCAACTTGAGATAAGGACATGGCAGAACAATATGTATACAATTTTTTATCAGCATTTAAACACTAATTAAATATATAATTTTGTTTCAAATACTAATTAAATATATCATTTTCTCTAGTTCCTTTCCTGAGGGTGAAAGCCCAAATGACACTATTGTAGTTAGACCTCCAGGCTCAACAACAAAAGCCCAATGTCTGAAATATTGGACTCACCATAAACTTGAAAATATTTTACCTTCAGACAAGTTGCCGTCTTCTCTAAGTCAGATGGGCGTTCCCTTACGAGGGATGTGGTTCTTGTTAGGATACCGTTTCCTAAAGTACGAGTAATTATTTTTTTAGAATTTGTGATCTATGAAACTCCTTGAAACTTTTTAGTTCCTTGATGCAACTCATTCTGTTTGTAGTTGACATCTCTCTCTCTCGTTGTTTGCACACTTTTAGACTTGTTTCTGCTTTGCATATTATTTATATTATATTGTTTTCATTATTTACTACATTGGGATGGATAGCCGAATCTCCACCTCTTCCCTCTTCATTCCTCCTTCATTCCTTCAGTAGGATAGTCTACTTTTAAAGCAAAAGTTAATGTAAGTAATGCACTGAGTGTTGGTCTCAGGAAGTTTAAACAAAATTCTTAGGGCAATTTAGGACTGAGACCAACTAATATTCTGAAAGCATAAATCATTAAGTGGGTCATTACATGATGAACTGGAACTGAAAAATTGCTTACTAATAAAATGAATATAGCAGCTTCATAGACGGAGGTTTCTCCGCTCTCAAATCTGTTAGATTAATCGAGATTGAAAATAATATTAGTATTAGCCAAAAAAGTGCAAAAAAAAGTACACCTTTTCCTCAGAAATAAATAAAAAGCCCAAAAATAAAATAAAAAATTACATATGTGTTTCCCCCACCTCGCCTCGGTATCAATCCAACTGACCTTCTAAGTGTCCCAGGCTATCAGCCTTAACTAACAACAGAGGTAACTTATTACAGCAATTAACAGCACGCTGACCAAAGTTTTCTGTTGGTGAGATGGAGTTATGATTCACATGGAATTTTGTGAACAAACAGGGTTATGATTAACATGGAATTTGTACCTAAAGGGGAGAGAGTCAATGCTGCGTTATATATGCAGTTGCTTCAAAGGCGCATTTCTCAGGTGAGGCTGCAATTTCGAGAGAAAGACAACTGATTCTTGCACGACAATGTCCCCGCCCATTCAGCACTTGTCGTGAGACATTTCTGGCGAAACATGGCATTACAGTGCTCAATGGCATAGTACAGCTCAATCATCCCATTCTCCCATCTAGCACGAACGAACTTCTTTCTCTTTCCCATGGTGAAAATTTCCCCTCAAAGGAAAGAGATTTCAGGATGTTGAGGGCATACAGAAAAATGTAACCGCGGAACTGAACATAATCCCTTTTGGACGCCTGCCCCTGACTCTTTTTAGAAACTTTTAGAACCGTGTAATATGCATTCAACCAGGTGGTGATTACTTCAAATAAAAATAAAACCATTTTTGAGCTCCTTCACTTCACTTTGTGTTCTTTTTATTACACCAGTCCGGAAAACTATGAGGAAAAAACTACTGTGAGGAAAACTATGCAGATCTCGCCTGAAACTAACAAACTCAGCCACATTGTGGGGGGAAAAAAAAGCCTCTGAAAGCACTACCCATTTTCCTGATCTAAATATCATCTGCAAATTTCGACATAGTGCTCTGTATCTGTTCGTAAATGTCATTTAAGAAAATGAGAAACAATGGTCCTAGCACCGATTTTTGAGGAACGCTACTTCTAACACTACTGCAGTCTGAAGAGTAACCATTAATCACAATCTCATGATGTTTATAAAAGTTCGGACATTTGGTGTGTATCATGGCGTAATTAGTTTGTAAAATTAGTGCTCATGCAACTGGAAATATTTGAATTTGAGTTTTGTGATGCCTGTGCCTTCGAGGGTAGCACAGTAGATATAATCACTATCCTCCACACACGGGGGGTGGGGGGAGATGCCACGGTTCGAATCCCGTCAGTGAAGCCGGGAATTTTTACTAGTTTTTCCATAATGTGGCTGAGTTACTTGGTCTCAGGTGAGAAGGTTGCACGATTGTTTTTTTTTTTTTTTTTGTTTTCTTGAAACGAGTTTTCTTCCAACAAACAGGTAAATTGACCAAAGAATACACGCAGTTTAAAGACAGAATGTAGAGTCACTTCATAGCTTTAGTTACTTTGGCGTTTAACACACACACACATACAGACACATTTATATACGTTTGGATATTTTCAAAGTTATAGCAACATTTCAACCATTTTAGACTTGTTGTTGGGCCTAGAGTTTAAACAGTAGTGCCAGCTGTGCTTCATCTTGAGTAGAAAAACGAGCGAAAAATCATATACTGAAGTTCTGCATATAATTCTAACACTGATAAAAAAATCCCACTTATTTTCTCCACCACATCTTTACGTAAAGAGGGATATCTTTGAACGTCTTGAGAAGAATCGGAGGCGATTCTAGTTACCAGAATTGGTGTCGCGGGTTTTTATTAATTACAAAAAGAAGTACACGTCGTTCAATATATCCTTTAGGTCATTAGTTCACACCATGGCCGTGTTAGTCGGTTCAGACGAGGACAGGAAGGTCTTTATTGTGGAAACCCGAGATTTTTCACACCCTAAAACGGGCAAACCGACCAAATAACTCACGCAATTTATGTACATAATACATGATAACCCTGATATCACAAACCTTAGGTAGATCATCCAACTATGACTTAAGAGGCATTACCGCTGCCTTCATTCTTAACATCACCATTATTACTTAACTTGAATGACTTCAGACTTTGCCTGCCCTAGCTCATTATTCAAATTCATAACGAAGAATTTGTTATTGCAAAAATGGTGCTCCAAGGACTCACATTACTTGAAAAGTAATTAGTCGCTCGATCTCCATTTACTGCAGGTGTTTATACCCACCGGCTTCGGTGTTTCCAATTTATAAGAAGAAAAAGCATTTTACAGTGAAATTCTGTGCACTGGATACCAAGAAGTTAGGGGAAATTTTAATATTTAGCATTTTTAATCGAGAAGAAGAAATAGACCTGAGGAATAAATTGTAGTTCTGTACTCAATTTGCTTAATTGGAGTTGAAAGAAATCTTTTTCAAAAGACATTTAATTTGCCCCATGAGCTATGAAAAGAAATTGTGGGGGGTGGTTTGTTGGGATGTTATTACTTTTTTTTTTTTTTTTTTTTATTATTTATTAATAAATCCCGTTACCTTCCAGACCCACCTCTTTTAACTTTGTATTTCTCAATTAAATTTCCCCCTTAATTTACCACCCTACACGTTAACACCTGACTTGTATACTGCACAGAAGATCACAGATTCTGGGGGAATAATAGTTCGTGTATGTCTCCTCTGGACTGGCTGAGTATTCAGAATGACTCAATACTACACATGATAAACATATACAAATTTGTTTATTTCACAGTATATACATTAAAGAATTGTATCATACAACATCAATTGGTATAATGTTAATAACTAGCATTATATGTGTGTTAAGATGTAAAATTAATAGCAAATGATATAATATGTCTCTTCGTGTCTTTCTGCTTTTTCTCCTTCTGGTTTAGGTTACATCTCATAACATTATTTTTACTTTCTAACAGTTAAACTTCCCAACTGGAATTACCTCAGTGGGCTTAACACCTCTATGGATATTGTCCTAGATTTATAAATCCCCGCTATAATCTTTCATTAATTTATCCCTTCCAAAATAATTCAATCTTAATATCTTGTAACGTTTCAAGTACATAGAACACCTTTACTTCTTAACTTAGAACATACCAGTCTCAAGTACATGTATCTAAATCTTCCTTGCTTTAACTTATCCTTGAGATGAAGTACATACATCTATGAACCCTTTTCTTCCTTTTATACTAATCAATACCAAATCTACTATCAACTAAATAAACATTTTTCTAAAGTCCTTCTCTTCAAATCTACTATCAACTAAATAAACATTTTTCTTAAGTCCTTCTCTTCAAATCTAGCTTAAAATTATTATTTCGTACTTACATATTAACTTAGGGAATCACTCTTTACACTACCTTTTCTCAGTTCAGGGGAGACTCATCATCAACAGCATAGGGCATCATCAGGCTCCAACTGGAATTTTTCATCGGCAAAGGAACTGCTGCTCATCTACAGGGATTCTCCTACGTTCAGGAACTCGCTCTTCTTTCCATACGGCTATTAAATAAGTTGCTCCGGCCTGCTTTTTGGGCGTCTGATCAGTTCGATGAAACTGGGAAGGATAATTCTATTATCCTTCCCAGTTTCATCGTACTTTCTTCTTACTGCTTTATCAGGAACTCTTCTTACTGCTTTATCAGGAAGCCTGGCTATGTAGCTCTTCCTTATCTTTCTATACCGAGGCTTTTCGATCCTTTTTACTCAGCTCCAGCATATGTGTTTCCATCTTTCATCGGTTATCTCCTTCCTATTCCAACAACTCTTAAACAGCAACTCCCCCAACTCATTTCTCTGTCCGCTACTTTCTGGCGATTTCTCCCGGCACTTCTCGGGATTTCTTTCCAGCCGCACATCACTCAGGCATCTCCACGGGAACTCTCTAAACTTCCACACTGCCAAAACTCACAACTCTCCCAAAAAAAAAAAAAAAACTTCCTAACCCCCTTTCCTGTCTTGCATCTCCTTTTTGTTTCAGCCGCTCATTCTAATTTTTATCCAATCGTCGTTCGTTCTTCATCATCTCATTTTTCTCATTCGCTCTCTCCCACTTCTTCCGTTTTTCTTGGCCCTTCCCTCTCCTGGGGTAACTTCCTGTTTACGTTTTTTTTTCAGCAACTTCGATGAACTACTGGCGTCTAGAAATTTCTAGATATTTCCTTGTGATCATTCCCGATTCACTTACCGCCATTAGTCCACTCTGTTTCTTCTCTACCGCTCCTTGGAAATTAATAAGTGCTCAAGGAGTCGGTCTGTTTCATCTAGTGGCAGCCATTACCACAGGTGTATGCCACATCCAGGGTCTCCTTCACCCTCTTAGTTCTTAAAATCTTCCTCTCCACAAGGGGGAGTCGGTTCCCTTGTTCTTTCCTTCCAAAGAGCTGCTCACTTTCTGTTTATGCGACCATGAACTGGCCTTGCGGTGCTCCCTTTGTACTAGTGTTCCAGTGCTCCCATTGTCTTGTGTTCCGTCCTGCTACCCCCCGTTGTTACGTTAATCCTCCCCTACTTGACTGTATGGTACAGAGCGATCGCAATCTAAACTGAGAATCATCCTATGTAAATAATATTATTTAATATATACATATTTTTTTCTTGTTATGTTATAATATTTATAACATAACATTCGCTAGGATAAGTGTAAGAATTTTGTTCTTACAAAATAAAAGAACTTAGATGCTAAAATGAACAGGGCAAGTCACTCACGACATAAGTATAAAACTAGTTTTTCATCTTTGTTTTTTAGTGTGTTTGGTTTTTTGTTCAAAAACAAAAGTGTATAGAAATTGATTACATGCCGCTATACTTGAGAATAAAATTGTCTTCTTTTGCTCCTGATATAAAGTCGCTTGGTAATTTTAACATCATCATTAGTTCGCATTGGTTCTCTTCTTAATTATTTAAAAGCTATAAAATAAAATCTCTTTATTGCTTTCAATAATACAATCGCAGGGGCTCACATCTGGTGAGCATGGGCTTGGCACACCCAGGGTCCTGAGCTGGATATCATCATTCTTCTCTTTCTTGGTGATTCTCTCTCTCTCTCTCTCTCTCTCTCTCTCTCTCTCTCTCTCTCTCTCTCTCTCTCTCTCTCTCTCTTGGCTGATGCATGATGCAGCATAAGCCTCAGGCTGCCTTGCTCCATATGGCTAATAATAATAATAATAATACGACCCTTCGCGGCCAATAGCCAGGGGTTTTACATCGAAAACTGAAATAAGGCCAGAGGGCTCACTTCTAAATCCTGAGTCTATAGTCTTCTGGCGTAATCTGTCAAAATATTACATAAATTACAGATTAGGTTATTACAAAGAATAAAAGATAAAATTATACGAAATTTAAAAAAAAAGGTGATAGCAGATGACACTTTCCAATTGGACTTCCGATGATATCACAGTGGCCTGTACCTTTTCTCCTACAATGTTATGCTTGCAATGACATCTTTTCTGTACTTTCTGATACACATAAATTGATGGAGATCTGCATCCAGGTTCTGAACAGTGCTGGTGGGAATGAAGCAATCAGCTGGGTGGAGCCTATTACGGAGAGAGGGAAAGGCTCTGAAGGTTTGATGTAAGATTCTCCAATAACAAATATCTCAGAAATCAGGAGAGCTGATCTAGTAGCCTGTAATCAATTTGATAGTGGTACTCAGTCTTTTTCTTCAACCTTTGATTTCATAGTTGTGTAATTGAGGGGCTGTAATGGTAGTAAGGATGTCATTTGTAGTTTGCATGCAAGCCACCTGAACATTCCAATGTATATAATAAAGAGAATAAAATTCATAAAGGTAACAAATAATAAATTAGAGTATTAGTATTAATAGTGGCAAGAAATCAAGCTTAAATAGCATCAGCCAAAGAAAAAAAAAATCTCATTTTATCTATCCATTTACTCTAATAGTTTGGAGTAGATGGATAGCTGTTCCAGTTCCAGAAGAACCAGTTCTTCCTTGAATTTATTTAAGCTATCAACTTCCACAATGACAGATGGAAGTTTGTTCCAGCAATCAACTATTCTGCAACTGTCTTTCCTCGATTTGAATTTATGCTCCCTCACGTGTGTAATCTGAACAAGAGGAAGAATCCAATCAGAGCATTGGCCTTTCTCAAGCCATTCAAAGCTTTATACATCTCAATCAGATCACTTCACAGGTGCCTAAGTCTTCAGACACTGCAATTTGCAGACCTTAAATTCTTTCCTGGTAAGAGCACCCCTTCCCCCCCCCCCCCATCGCCAATCTCATTGTCCTTCGTACCAGTTACAGAAGCTCTACATCCTTCCTAAAATGACGCTTCCAGATCTGTATGCAGTACTCAAGATGTGGCCTGACTATTGCCTTATACGAAGGGATAATCACCTCCTTATCCCTGCTAGCAAAATCCCTGTATATCATTGACAAAATCCCATGAGTTGTCCTGGGCAACCCCTCTCTGCACTGCCCAGACTACTTCATATCAGACTGCGCAATTACCCCAGGTCATTTTCATTTTCGACTACCTTGAAAATGAAAATGACCTGCGGTAATAGTACCATAGGTACTATGTGGGATTACTGCTACCCATATGCAGTACCTTGCATTGTCAATATTAAACTTCAACGGCCATCTCTCAGCCCGTCTGCCTAATTTTTCTACATCTTATTGCAGTAACAGCATACCTTCATTCCTTTTATTAACCACCCTGCCAACCTTAGTGCGCCTGCAAATTTAGACATCAAGCTTGAAATACCCTCATCAGGGGCAATTCATGATGGTATATCAGTGATACTGATATACCTCATGAATTACTTATTCTTTATTGTTTTTTTTATGCGTTTTCACGTATGTTTTTGGCTCTTAAAAAAGGACACTGAAAAAATCGGTCCTCAGTTATGTATATTTGGAAAACTCTGTTCTAGCGCATTGCCCAGTTAACATAAGAGGTTCTAAAATAAAGCATAACCAAGAAAATTCAATTTATTGTAGAAAACAAAAAAATTAGAAACAATGTCAATTAAAGATTTGATTTCTTTAAAATTATAGCTCACAAACAGAAATAAAACAGGAAGCTTTTTTATGTTTTTAACAAAATGTTTTTATTAATAATAATTTTTAATAAATAAATTGTGATCATTTTTTAATAAAATGGTTTATTTTGTGTTTTTAATAAAAACAAAAAAACTACCAATTACGAAAAAGAAACAAACAAAAAATAAATAGAACAGAACAAAAAAAAAAAAAAAAATATAGTGGAAACTTTAATGATAAGCCAATTTACATTTCGCTGTGCATCCTAGGGAACTGCGAAATGAAGTAGGACACAATTTGACTATGTCATAAGAGCTACGGTTTTCAGTCGGGGTACACTTAGTTTATGTCATAAAAACAAGCTTAGTCCGCCGGGTGCATTTGAGCACACAGTAATAACATATCTTACTTCTCTGTCCATTTGAGCTATGTCGTTTTTTGGGACTCTGTCGGAACGTTCAAGTATTCCGACCGCGGGAGGCATTCCGGCTGAGCTGTTCCCAACCAAACAAGAACTCCACTGTCGATTTCGCTATCACTATTTTTGAAGATTTTCACTATTTTCTGGAGATAACACAAGGGTTTGTATCCTCCTGAACAAGGGTTGGGGAAAGACGGAATTTAATTGGCTAATTAAATTAACGTTTGACCACACTTTTAGCATTAGTATTAGCATTAGTAGAGGCATATGATGCAAGGAAGCAAGCTTATATAGCATCAGCCAAAAAATTTTAAAAAAATAAAATAAAATAAAACCCCTTCCCATTTCACCCACCCATTCACTCCAAATATTTGTCTGGTTATGCCTTGAACTTATTTAAGTTGCTGACCTCCACTACAACAGATGGAAGTTTGTTCCAACTATCAACCATTTGCTGACTAAAGGCGAAATTCCGCACAAATATATTCTACAATTGTCTTTCCTCAATTTGAATGTACACCCCCTCAGGTGAGTAATCTGAGCAAGAGGAAGAATCCCATCAGCATTGAGCTTGCTCAATCCATTCAAAGCCTTATACACCTCAATTAGATCACCTCGCAGATGCCTAGTCTCCAGAAGCTGCAATTTGCAGAAATTAAGCCTTTATTGGTAACACCAACCCTTTGTTCCACTCACCAATCTCGTTGCCCTTCTCTATACTCGTTCCAGCAGCTCGACATCTTTCCTCCAGACCTGCATACAGCACTCAAGGTGTGGTCTGACCATTGCCTTATTCAAGCGGACAATCACCCCCTTATCCCTGCTAGCAAAATTCTTGTATATCATTGACAAAACACCATGAGCAAAACACCACTATAAATATCTGTTGTATAAATAGCGTAACGCAAATAGTTGTGAAAAATAATTTACACAAAACAACTGAAAGTACTGATCGAGTATAACTTCTCACTGTTGCACAAATGTTTTTTTTTTTTTTCCCGGATCTTTGAATAACACGAAATGCTCTCATTTAATTGGCATGCATATATTGTGGAGCATATAGTTTCCTCAGTACTTTTCGAAAGTGGAAGATAAGTTTTATGTCTAGTATGGTAAATGTTATTTCGAACATCTCTGATAGATGTATAACCTATGGGGATGTTGTTCAATTGTAGAATTAACTATTTTGGTAGGTCTTTTTGTCAGTTTGTCCATGGGTTTTTTCTTTTGCAGCGCTTTTTTTTGTGTCCATTTAACTTTTTATTGTGTTTTGGTGATTATGCTGCAGATTACGTGTAATAATATTTTTCGCACCGACGATAACTTTTGGCTTTACATAACGACTATTTCAAAACAAAAAGAAGTTTTTTTACCAAGTTCTTTAAATAATTTTAGGTTTCATGATTTCTTCCGACTAGTCACTAGTCGGAAGAAAATAAAATAAGACTGATTGCAAATTATATTTTAAGTACGGCAATGTATATTATTTCTTCCAGCTGACAGTAATAGGCACGAAAACCTAATAATTTATTTTTCAAGGACAATAGCTTCAGTACATGACATAAAAAGAGAAACAGCAACAATTATAATTGTTGCTGTTTCTCTTTTTATGTCATCCGATTTATGTCATGTAATGATAACTATGTCATCCGTTAATTATCGGAGAGAAACTGATTTTGTGTGGGATTATTTAGGTGGTAATTTCATGCTAATCTTCAAAAGGGTGCCCAATTCTTGCGAAGTACTATTGTTAAAAATAATTTATTCCTAATCAATGGGTGGGCTTACACTTCAAAATGATCTGGGGGCGAATTCAAGGACGTGGCTACTCGGGCCACAGTGTTCCAATT
Organism: Mastigoproctus giganteus; assembly: GCF_048544385.1. NCBI lineage: Eukaryota > Metazoa > Arthropoda > Arachnida > Uropygi > Thelyphonidae > Mastigoproctus > Mastigoproctus giganteus. Next base: position 172,913,534 of record NC_143577.1, read on the forward strand.
ATAATCTAGTTCTTACTATTGGGTGTTGTGTATTATGTCTGTATAAGTGTGGGTGCTCACGAGGCGGTTTGTATGTAATGGGACTTAAAAATCAGCAATAAATCACGAAGATGCCTCTACTACAGTTCCAACTAAAGAGATCTTTACGCATTCTCTCAGTATCCGACAGAATTCGAACTCAGACCTCCAAACAAAAAATAAGTGGCAATTGAAGATCATCATTCTTATCTTTCTTGATGATTCCTTTCTACTTGCACCATATGGCTAATAATAATAATACAAAATTTGTCTGTTTCCAATTTTGTTTTGTCTTTGGTTGTCGTTTTGTCATTTCTGCTTCCTAAACATAGGATTTTCTTTCTAAGGGCACCCAGCGATATGACCTATAGAACCTTATTTGCATGAAATTGATTTAAATATCCCCCCTCTCAAAAAACTGTGCTGTCCTTGTTCAGTTGAAACTGTTTTATGGCTCAAATGAAACTGAAAATTATTGTCAAGTATTTTTCGGTTTATATAAAAGAACTTGTCCGAGTTACTTTTTTTTTTTAATTGAAAGAATTCTGTAAAATATTTCTTCGTGTATTTTCTTTTATAACGCATGAAAAGATGTCTTCCAGGACCAATCTATTACGTGGCGCCATCTTGTGCAAATAATGGCTACTTTGAAAGATTTAACTTTCTCCGGTGTTTAATTTTCTCTAGGTCTGAGATCAGGAAAAAGTTAAACACGAGTTTCATTTGTTATCACTCTCCGAATCTCAGAAATATTAACAACTGGAACTTTAGTATTTGAAAACAAAAATAAACATAATATATAAAATTTTTGTAAAAAGTTTATTAATACATGCAAACAGTATACACCGTTTAAACCAGGGATTCTTAAACTGAGGGTCGCGACCCCTCCTGTGATCACGAAAAAGAATCTGGTGTCACTAATAATTTCGTCTTATGAAAAGGGGTCGCTGACAAAAAAGTTTAAGAACCTGTTATTTAAAGGACGGCTACAGCTCCTCTCAGGAGACAAATGATCTTACACCTCTGCTCAGGAGGCTGAGTATCAATCGTTAAGTATATGAATTGCCAGATTTTTTTGTGCACATATTTTTGAGAGCTGAAAATAAAATCACAGGTGTCCCTGGACCAATAGTAAGTGCGTTGTTTCGCAGCCCACACTGCGACCTTGGCACCTGCAGAAACTGCTCCACTAACCACTCTGTAAATCTAGCCTTGTGTATATACTATTTTTTATCACGATTCACGATTCGAGCTCGTGTGCTCGAAACTGTAATCGATAAGAACCACTTTGGGAAAACTCTTTTCGGAAGTTCAACTACCAGAACTTCTTGAGTTTAAATTCGAATAGTAAATAAACTGATCAAAGGGAATTATATTTCGGCCCTTTCTAGCAGTTATTGCCATTAGGACGTCTTCCCAGTAAGAAAATCAGTTAATTATGCAAGACTCGTAATATTTTAAGGCAGAAAGCCTCAAAGTATGATATTAATTAGTGCATTTGCATCATTAGTACATAGTTGAATTTTTTAAACAAACTGAAATTTGTACATTAGCATCAATATGAGAAACCAAATACACTGCTCGACAAAATTAACAGAACACGTAGAAAACGTGGTGTAACTCTTGCAATTTACGATGAACCGGGACAAAATTTGCATGGTGGTGTACCAAAGAATAGCAATGAAATGAGGAGACAGCGAGAAACGTCGGACAGGATTATTGGACATTTATAGCGGTTGTACGAGAATTACCAAAAAGGTCATATTACAGAAGTCCATACAAGATGCTCGAAAATATGGCCACGTGTATGATGCTTTAGTCCTTTATTTTTATTATTATTATTATTATTATTATTATTAGCCATATGATTCAAGGAAGCCTGCGGCTTATGCTGCACCAGCCAAAAAAAAAAAAAATTCTGAATTACCCCGAGAGAGAGAGAGAGAGAGAGAGAGAGAGAGAGAGAGAGAGAGAGAGAGAGAGAGAGAGAGAGAGAGGGGAAGGGAAGCGAAAAGAATCACAAAGAAAGAGAAGAATGATGATATCCAGCTCAGTACTGACATATCCAGCTCAGGACTCATACTCACCAGATGTGAGCCCCTGGGGATTTTCTCGTCCTGTTCTGTTCAATCTGCCCATCATTAAGTGTGTATGTCTTCTGTATCCCATACTGTTCGGTTCATATTGTATGCAGATTGATTAATTTTTTTTCTTTGATATAGGAGTAATTCTAATAACATATCATAAAATTAATATTAGTAGTGGCAAATGATGCGAGAAAGCAAGCTTATAAAGCATCAGCCAAAAAAAATAAAAAAATAAAACTTCCCACATCACCTGTCCATCCTCTCCAATAATTTGGAAAATATTTTAAAAAGAAATGATTTTTAAAATTTTTAAAATTTAGAATAAATCATTTGAAAAAAATTTGAAAATAAACAATTTGAAAAAAATTTCATATAAAAAATTTGCAAATAAATAATTATAAAAAAATTTGCAAATAAATAATTATAAAAAAATTTGCAAAAAAATAATTAGAAAAATTTTTTTAAAAAAAGGAAAATAATCAGAAAAAATGCTATTTTTCCGAACTGTAAGCCTATGTTACATTCCATGAATACTTACTAGAATACTTGATTTATCTTTAGTAGAATTATTCAAGTTTCCTCTACCTGCAAAAATGCACAGTTAATATTTAAGATAAGTTTTATTTGGCAAACTGGGATACATCTCAGCAATCAGGCTTTTAATCGCATTTTTATTTTATTTATTTATTTATTTTCAACCTCTACATTTTCTTGCTCCCTAGGCAAAATTTTTAGTATACCTTATTGGTAATGCCCTCCTGATCTGTGATATCTGGCATCTTTTATAACTCACTTAAATTTTGTGGTGTAGTAGCATCAGAGCAACTTGTTTCCATAGAATTGCAACCTGAAAAATCAAAGTCTATTTCCAAGACTTATATACTTAAAAATAAAATCAAACACACTTCATTCATCACATTTAATTTAAAATTTATCTTGATTGTTGACGTGTTATTTTGCTTGCAAATACCAAGATAAAATATCTTTGACCAAGGTATTTGCAAACCTATTAAACGTATTTAGGAGATAACAAAATTTACTTAAGGCATGTTTAACGAAAAGCTGCTACTTAGATATTGATAATCACCGTCCTCCCGTCACCGAATGAAAATGCCATGGTTCGAATCCCGTCAATGACGAGTAATTTTTATGAGATTTATTCAAAACATATCTGAGTTAGTCGGTTTCAGGCGGGGATTACGTGGTTTTTTCTACCGAAAACTTAGGTTCTTTATGCAGCAAACAAGCAAATTGACGCGATTTGTATACACAGTATACACTGAAAGAACAGAATTCATGGGATACTTGATTCTTGGGCAACGCGACGCTGTCATCCCTCTCCCCAGTGGGCGAACCCACCGCTTGACAGGTATATTCTTTGAAAGAGGGATGATTGTGGGTGCCTGACGCATGGATCACTCTATCTCAGAGGCGGTACACAAATTGCACTATCCCCGTTCGACAGTATCAAGAGTGTATCGGGAATACGCCACTTCCGGAATAACATCTCACAGTGGACAGCGCTGTGGACGGAGAAATAGTTGATGAACGTAGCCGTCGACGTCTGTTTCGCATTGTTTCAGCCAACTGGAGAGCGACAGTGGCACAAATCACCGCCAACTTCGACGAGGGACGTGCCAGAAACGTCTCCACCAAGACCACAGGCGATCATTAGCCGCAATAGGTTATGGGAGCCGCCGACTCACCAGAGTCCCATTGCTAACACCACGACACAGGACTCTACGCCTCAACTGGGTGAAAGAACATCGGCACTGGACCTTGGATGATTGGAGACGGCTCTCCTGGTCCGATGAGTCCCATTTCCAGTTATTTCGAGCGGACGAGAGGGTGCGTATTTGCCGGAAACCGCATGAAGATATGCACCCGTCATGTCAACAAGACAGGTGGATGGTCGGTAATGGTCTGGGGTTTGCGCGATTAGCACACGTTGGGACCTCTGGTACGTCCAGACGCATCTCTGAATTGTCCAGGTTACGTGTCCATCCTTGCAGACTATCTCCATCCCTTCGTAGTCATCGTTCACCCACAGGGCAATGGACTCTTCCAACAGGACAATGCGCCTCCCTACAGAGCCGTAGCGACCAGAACATGGTTCGAAGAGCATTCCGCAGATTTTACCAGCATGGAATGGCCTCCCCGTTCACCTGACGTGAACACTATGGAGCATCTTTGGGATGCTGTGGAAAGGTCCGTTCGAGCTTTGGATCCTCCACCCAGGAATGCGACGGAATTATGGACAGCAATGCAGCAAGCATTGATGGAAATACTTGTAGAACGCTTTCGTGAAATAGTGGACTCGTTCTGTGACTGCCCTTATCCCAGCGCAAGGTGGACCTACTCGTTATTAGGTATCCCATGATTTCTGTCCACTCGCTTCATAGCCATAGCTGCTTTGGTGCTTAACGTACGATCACTCATCCACTAAATATTGGTATGCTTCACCGAAAACGATGATTATTTTAAGCTTTCTTGTCAGTAATCTATATTCAGTTGGAAATCTGGCTCTTTTCCAAGACAACTGTTTGCTAATGATAAAGTTTAATCAGGAAGTAACTGTATAAGAAGACACTTGGCATGCAACCAACTAGTATTAAGCTGAGAGCAAAATAGGCTTAAACACGTCAAGTCAAAGTTTGGTTTGAATTAGTAACTCGTGCTTTTAATTTCCTGTTGTTAATTTTTTTATTTCTATAAAAATAAATGTTACGAGTAGCATTTTTATCAAATGCTACTCGTAACATTTATGTTCATAGTATGTACGGGATTGTGTTCTCAACCTATGTCTTCGTGCCAACAGTCGAAAATATGTCTTCATTCGTGGTCGTTGCTCTAGATAGGGAATTCTAAAATTTCTGAGTTGGTCTACTGAGAAAATTATTGAGTTATCATCGACTTCAAAATAAGTTCCGCGATAGTATTATATGACAAATTTGTAAAAGATGAAAAGCGAGTCAGTGCAACATACCTTTCAGTGTTAAGTCTTAAGAAATTCAGTTCCTTAATGAGGATTGGAATCAAGAAGAGCACGAATGTTAGGCTGCGTGTAAAATAAAATAAATAAATAAAATGTATTTAATTTATTTTATTTTAAAAGCCGCTGTTCACTCAGAGCACAGTTTCTCAAACAGGTACTTACTGATTGATGAGTAGTATGAATTGCTTCTTTGAAGAAGAAGAAGAGGTTATTATTATTATTATTAGCTATATGGTGCAAGGAAGCCTGAGGCTTATGCTGCAACAGCCAAAAAAAAAAAAAAAAAAAAATTTCCCTAGTTACCCTCAGAGTAAGTTTACTTTTTTACTTACCCTGAGAGAGAGAGAGAGAGAGAGAGAGAGAGAGAGAGAGAGAGAGAAGTAGAAGGGAATCACCAAGAAAGAGAAGAATGATGATATCCAGCTCAGGATCCTGGGTGTGCCAAGCCCATACTCACCAGATGTGAGCCCCTGGGGTGGAGGAGGTTTGTTCAGTTTTTCAGAAAGAGAGAGCAGAAAAATTTTGTTAAGTGCGCAACTTCGACTAGAGTACTGGACTCATAATTGTGTTAAAAAGGAGAAGTCTTTCATTTCTTTATTATTATTAATATAATATTAATGTTAATTTACTGAAACATATTAATGTTTCAGTAAAACGAACGACGTGTGCTTTAGTATTATGTGGTGATTATCTGTGTATTCTAATGATAAAAAAACAAGTGAGGGAGTTTATTTAAATTTTTTACTTTAATTTTTGTGGTGTAGTAACATTAGAGCAACTTGCTTTGATAGCACTGCAACCTGAAAAATCAAAATTTATTTCAAGCACTTCTGTACTTAAAAATAAAATCGAACACACTAACAAGTTTAATTTAAAATTTACCTCGTATCTTTGACTTTTATTTATCCTCCCTACACCGGGTGAAAAATGCAGAGTTCGAATCCCGTCAATGACGTGAGAAATTTTATGAGCTTTGTTCACAACGTTGCTGAGTTAGTCGGTCTCAGGCGAGGGTTACGTGTTTTTTTTTTTTTTTTTTTGTTCCGGAAACTCAGTTATTCTTTGATTACAGTTTCTACAGACTGAAGACATGAAAGGAGCATTCAATTAGTTATTTACCGTGACTATAAAATATGCCTGATATATAAAAAATTCTAGTTTTATTATACTATCATATATCTGTATCTTATTCAATAAATGTAAAATGCAGCTCAGTACATTCATGTACGGAAGATCCTCCTAGATTTAAAGTAGCCAAGACAAAGGAAAATATGAATACATCATGAAATTTAAACATTTGGCCTTCATCGAATTTTTGGAAAAAGAAGGGAATGGACCCAATGTTATTCACGATAACATTAAAGCTGCATGTGATGATGCTTCCCCTTCCAAATATCAGCTAAAAGATTTATCTAAGCTGTTTTAATGGGAATTAATGAGACTCCATTGAAGATGACGCCCACCTTCTTCGAGGGAGGGCGTCGGTAGTGACAACGCCTTAAATGTACAAAAATTAAACAGCAGATTATGCACGACAGACGTATTGAAGCATCTTTGACTATGAATGTGATATTTCTGAGGGATCAGTGCCGACTATCCTCCATGAATACGAGCCCATGACAACTTCGGGCTTTCTCAGATAATTCAAAAGTTTCAAATAATTCAAAGGCAAAAAAAGGAAAGTTTTTTTTTTTTTTTTTTTTTTTTGCCTTTGAATTATTAGAAAACATGTTCTTAGATAAGATGGAACTGTTTATATGACTGAATGGAGAAAAACGAAGTTTTATGGAGCTGTTCGCTCTAGATTTAATGCTATATTCCCTGTCATCCAAATATTTTTCAAATTCCTAAAGTTTTAAACAGACATGTGCAGTATCTGTTTGTTCTTTATGAAGAGAACAAAGAGATGTTTATTCGTTCCAATAGTAGTGAATGTTTTGTACGAACTACAGTGTATTTCGTTCCGACGAGATTTACAAAGTACAGTACTAATAATAAGGGAAATCGTCCGTGACCTGGAAATATTTTTGCTATAGTGAAATTTTCATTAAAACCGAAATTCATTGTAAATTTACTGTACTAGAAATACACGCTACAGACAACTATATTTATTTTTGGCATTTTTATAAAGTTAGCATATACACTTGATTGTAAAAGGCCACCATGTACGTGTTTTTATTCCTTGAGCATTTGTTCTCTCTGTTCCTAACTTTGTTAATAATGGGGTCAGTTAACAATATACAAAGGCATAGTTTTATGGTGGAAGAGAGAGTGCTATTTCAACTTTTATTTTATTTTTCCCAAGCGAATCTGGGATACAAAACTTTTTGGATCGCATACATTATGCATTCTGAATATCTGAGTACAGATCTAGGTTCCTACTAAAGTAATGAATAGTTCATACTTTTTACCCATACTTCTCGCTCCATACCACTTACCCTTCTTATCTGTGGTCTAAAGGTTTTGTAATCAAATGTCTGTTCGTTTCATTTATCTTTCATGGAATTACGTGCTGCCGACGACTTTTTTTTCTTTTCTTTTTGAAAAGTTAGCCTATACACTTGACTGTAAATGATTACGTGTACGTGTTTTACTTCCATAACCATTTCTGTTATGGAAGTAAAACCTGTTATGGAAGTAAAACCAAAAACAGCAGGAAGAGATATTGGTCCGTATTTTTACATTCTATGATATCTTTACTTTTAATACTAGCCTTATTTTTAAGGCCGTCCAACCTGAAAGATGACAGGGCAGCAGTAGCATCTTAGTAATAATTTCTACCATTATCAAACCAAAAATATCTATATTTTTCTTTAATTCTTGTACTGAAACGTTGTCTACCTTTTAGATTTGTTTTTCTCTTTTAAGTTCGTAATTATATTAATGTCCTCAGGTTTAAGTTGTACACAAGAATTAGCTAAATTCCTGCTAAATGGCCTGAGTGATCATATTCATGTGATGTTGTGGCGGACCCCAGGGTTTCTCCCATTAGCCAGTGATCAACATATGTGAATCTCATTGACTGTTACCTATAGGTTAGGTGACCATATTTTCTTGGAGAAAATAAAGGATAAACCTGAAAAAAATAAAGGGCAAATCTGAAATAGGTTCATAAGGATAAAAAAAAAAGAAGTTTATTTTTATTACTTTGTTTTGCAAAGGAAAGTTCATGAGAAAAACTTTACAAAAATATTTAACAAAACGCATATATTCTAATAAAAATATCTAACATCAAATAATATATGTAAATTTATTTAAAAATGGCAACTCAGTTTTCATATTTTTCGAATGAATGTACTTTTTGTAAAATATTGTGCTCATCTTTTAAAAAGTCATAAAAATGCATACAACTCATATCACAGGCAGAATTATACAAATTTTAAAATATTTTTAAAAGATATTTGTTTGTCAATTAAATATCAAAATATTTCAACCCATTTATGATGGCAAGTCATTTCCTCATTTTTCCGCCACTCTTCAAGTTTTTTCTTAGTAACATAATTTTTAACACAACAAACTTCATCGAATAACTCGCCATCGTCAATATTCTGTTTTCTTTTATTTGAAATAAAAGAAATGCTCTCCTCAACCTTCGTCCTTAATGGAATTTCTCGCAAAAGGATCCATTCAAATACTTCCATTTCTAGGAAGGCGCTGCCCCATTGATTCAAATAGTCAATGAAGGTTTGGTAAAATGATTGAATTGATCCCTTAAATAATTTAAATCAACGTTGTTTTGTTTTTCTTCTAATTTTAAAATGATTTTCTTAATATTCATTGGTAAAAATTTTTGAAGTTTTCGTTCACTCAACTTTAATTTCAATTCATTTAAATTGACAATATTATTATTATTATTATTAGCTATATGGTGCAAGGAAGCCTGAGACTTCCTTGCACCATGCTGCACCAGCCAAAAAAAAAAAAAAAAAAAAAATTCCCGAGTTACCCTGAAAGAGAGAGAGAGTAAAAAGTAGAAGGGAATCACTAAGAAAGAGATGTCCGCACATGAAGCAATTAATTTTTCAGTAGTTTCATATCTGTCCAGCGATTCGTTGATGCAAGCTGTTATTTTGTCAGAATTTTCACCTGGTTGTTGCTTTACACACAAAACCTTAACTTCAACACCTTGGTTTGGAAAAAAATACCCTACAAGAATCGAGCAAAACTTTATATCACCATAATTAGAACAGTCTGAATAAATGGTCTTGAATGGTTTGAGCATGCTTAATGCTGATGAGATTCTTCCTCTTGCTCAGAATAATCGCCTGAGAGGGCATAAATTCAAATTGAGGAAAGACAGTTGTAGGATAGATGTGCGGAAGTTTGCCTTTAGCCAGCGGGTGGTTGATTGCTGGAACAAACTTCCATCTGTCATCGTAAAAGTGAATGGGTGAAATGAGAAGGGGGTGTGTGTGTGTTTTTTTTTTTTTTTTTTTTGCCTGATGCTATATAAGCTTGCTTTATTGCATCATGTGCCCTTGCTAATGCTAATGCTAAATTGTAACATAATTTACTTTAGACAAATCAGCTTTGGGTAACAGAGTATGGACTGAAAACATTTTGAACAATAATTTCTGTTTTTTTGTCTATCACAAGAATACTTTTCCTCAAAACACTTTTTGATTAATTTTGAAGTGCAGTCTTTGAACGAAATGAATGGTTATGCTGCAATGAGTGATAACACCAAGTTGCTTCTTTAAGGGCCAAGTTTTCCACTTTGTCATCAAAAGTTTCGTTTCTGAAGAATGAGGTTATCAGTTTACTTGATGAGCCCTAACATCAGCCTCTTTGTGTTTTGTCGTTTGTAAATGCAGATAACTAGCGCGAAATTAATGATTCCGGTACACTGCCAAGCCTTTTCCGTGCGAAGCACACTCGCTACATCGTGACTTCCCCGAAAGTGTGCCATGACGTTATAAGCAGCAAGTATTAGAAAAGAATTTCGTGCAATCAGACCGTGTATTAAGTGGTTCCATTCGTACAATAAAAGTTAAATGACTAAACAAAAATAAAGGACAAAAGTGGGGTTTTTAAAAATAAATAAATCTAAAGGATAGCTTCCTGAAATAAGGGACTGTCCTTTATAATAAAGGATGTATAGTCACTGTACCTATAGGTAAAGCGACGCCACTATTATATATCTAACGTTGGGTAAAGTAACCAGACGTCCCGGTAATGAAGGACAGTCCCAGATTTAAGTCGTTTGCCCGGCATTACAAACTGTCCCGGATTGGACAGGTAGCCTCTATACTTATATCCAGGGCCGGATTTCCCATTATGCACTATACTTATATCCAGGGCCTACGAAAGAAGGCAAAAATAAAAGAAAAAAACAGCAGTTTACTCTTTCACTATGACTAACGAAAAACGAGCTGGAGAAAACATGTGCGCAATTGGCTCTAGGAGCTTCAATTCAATACGCATATGCTATCTAGTGACTGTTCTCGAAACTAGAAAAATCGAAGTGATGGTCGCTCCATCAATTGAGGTGGTTTATCATTTATTATAGTTGAAACTTGAGTGGCGTTAATTTACATGATTCGCAGTCAAAGTTTTAAAATAGAAGAAACATTTTACCCCCCCCCCCCTTTTTTAACAAATTCGAAATAGAAGTGCCTAGGACCTACGAACACCAAAATACAGCCCTGCTTATATCACGAAGTTAATTGATGTGGATGAAGAAGAAAGGGGGCTTTGTGACGAGGCATCATATTTAAAAAAATATGCTGATCATTCAAAAATAAAAGGATGGAACGACAAAAGAATGCCAACAAATATGAGGTGGGTCGAAATACCTAAACATTTTTATACAAGGGACATACTATGCAGGCATTTGAAAAGAATAATTGGATTTGCATTATGTTTGCCGGGAACCAATGGTGCAACGGACAAAGTTTTTTTCGGTAGTAAATAAGTTGTGGAGTCAGAAAAAGTACAACTGACCGCAGAAACGCTGAAAGCAATACTACAAGTTAATCAAGTGCAATTTTGCTAATTCTTGTGAAGAATTTTTCGAAGAAATAGCAAATAACGGAAAATTATTAAGAAAAATTCACTCCGCGGAAAAATATATTTAATTATATTATTTAATTTCTATTGTTTTTATTGTTAAAAGAAGTATGTTTTATTATTATTATTTCACAGAAATGCCTATATTATAAAACAAATACAGTACTGTATATGTTTAAAAAACAAAACAAATATAGGCTATATATATATATACAAATACGTACATATATTTTTAAAGAAGTGTGATGTTTTATTTTACAAGTTTAGTTCAAAGAAGTACTGTATATGTATTTAATTTATATGTTCTATATGAATATTTTTTTATAAACAAAAAGTTTTAAAAAATATATGTGTATATTGTTTTTTACAATCGATGGGGGTGTGTACAATCGATGTCCCGCATTGGAATACTAAGGATCTGGTCACTTTACCTATGGGATCATATCAAAAGCACGGTGTGCTTCACTAAAAACATTGCTGTCACATTGTATATTTATTGTGAAATCGGATTCGGAACGCTTACTAATAAAATATCCTATTTTTAATAATCAAGTATCTGCAGCCGAGTACACGCACTTTGAATGACCGTAGTTTATGTCCACATGATTACTAAATACATGTCTGATCATATGGTCGTCCAGGAGTATAAAACAAACAAATTTACCGTATGTACACCATATTCTATATAATATATCGGTGTATTAGATACACCATAGTCAACTCTATGGTGTAGACTCATAGTCAACTCACAGAAAAAAACTACAATAGTAGGATGAGCAAAAATTTGAGATACAGATGAAATGATGCCCTTTACACTATTGTAGTATTTTCTTAGTTTACTATGGTGTATCTACACCGATATTATGTAGATAATCTTAAAATATTATGCTTAGTAGCATTTAGTTTTATTATCACGTGCACCATATTATCAATGCATGAGTAACCGGAACGGCGTTCTGGTGCTCTCTGGTCCACCCTAACCCCTGATTGAATAATAATTACGTTATCACGCAATAGGAGTTTTTTCTAAGACTACTACCATCGTCCTAAATGCTTCCATGTTGATTTACATGGAAGTAGTACCATGTAAATCAACAGAAATTTTGTTTTATTAGTATTTTTTTTATTTTTCGGAATTCACATTGTGTGTGTGTGTCTCGTTATTCAACTCTGGGTGTATCTAGTCTAATAGTCCATCAGATTTGTCTGAAAAACGATTTAACATATTAGCCTTTCACAAGAAAAAATTTTAGGTAGCAATATTATATTTTAAAAAAGAAGTTATTGAAAGTAAAGGAGGTATTTAAAAACTGCAGAGTAGAAAATTCTTTTATTGTGTTGTCTTATTCTGCAGTTGTTATCGTATCTTGTGTCAAATTGAAATACAATCATATTGAAATCATAAAAAAATTATCCATTTCCATTCTTTCAGCCACTCATATGAGAACAATAAATTCTTTCTATTTCTTCTAAAAATTATTCTTTTGTCATTCCTGAGAGCTAACTGGATGCGGACTATGTTAACAGTTGTGTGGGAATAATAGAAGGAGATATTTTATGCATACCTGTCATTTAAAAAACATGTCGCCATTGAAGTACACAGTATTGAAATGGACTTTGATATCACACACTTCTTTAATTATTGCTATTATCATGTTGTTTCTCTTTTATCTCTCATTTTGTGAGACGGTAAAATCGATTTTCTTTCCAAAGTTCCGAAACGCGCGTGCGCAATGATATTTATGTTATTTCTACTGCGTCATTCCTTTTCTTATCTCATATGACGCAAGTGTCTGGCTGGCTCACTACATGAAAGGTCACTGCAGTTGAGTTGCTGTTGCTAACTGCTAAACGTCTGCGGCAGCAATGGACGCATGCACTGATATTCACATGCCAACTTTACATAGCTCATATCAAGAAAGATAAGAACTCAAAAAAACAAAATATATATATACTGTATATATGTATATATAAATATATACGTATAATACATATATAATGTATATTTAAAATATAAGGCGTTAAATTAACAGCATGTTTTAAAAATTTTATGTTTTATTAAACTTAAAAAAAATGTTACACACTTTCAGGACGTAGATAGGAATTTTGAACCTGTTATCAGCGTTTCTCAAATTGTGGGGCGCGCCTCCACCTGGGGGTAACAGACATCAGGAGGAGGGGGGGTGGGTAGCTGATGAATACGACTGAATGTGTAATGTATAAAAATTATCTTCGTTCAAAGTAAAAATGAGAGTAAAATCAGATATGTTATTATGCTCTCATAATTATGGCTAAGGGCTTGCTTACTTCTTTTGCTGCTTCCTGGATAGGAAGCAGCAAAAGAAGCAGTAATATAATTGGATAGATCCCATCCACTCCAGGTGCCTTTCTTATGCTGAACTTCCACACAATTTCTCTTCCACTTTGCTCTCAGTTATTGCAAAATCATGTAGCTCCCTGTTAGAGTTTAATAAGCTTCTGTCATCCACTTCCCTACAGAATTCTTCATGTGTGACTGTAGATGCAAAATACTCATTCAGTTTGTCAGCTATCTGAGCAGGATCATCAACAGTCGAACCACTGATATCAATGTACACTGGTGTGCAAAACTTAAGGACCAATCAGGTTTTCACCTGTAGCTTCTCATATGAGTGGCCTGGATATGGGAAAAGCATACCAAAGGAACCTCGTGAGGTACAAAAATGATGAAGGAAACAACACCGACACAACAACGGAAACGAAACGGTACAGAGGGATTTTATTCAAAAATGGCAACATAGCACTGGCTGCCATGATACAGATGTATCACTGCCAAAGATGGAACAAAGGGAAGAGGTGGTCCTCAGTAGGAGATATGGCCACCCCTAATGTCGATGCCTGTCCATACTTAGAACAATGTTGTTGATAAGTTTTTGCGGTAACATCGTCCATTCCTCTATCAGCGCCATCTTCAGCTGGTGAACATTTTCTGGTGGATGTGGACGTGCCGCTAGACATCTCCCCAGAGCGTCCCATATGTGTTCGATGGGATTTAGATCAGTAGGGAACAGGCAGGCCAATCCATACGAACAATGTCCTCACTTTCCAAAAAGCATATCAACAGCTGCAGTACGATGGGGTGTGGCGTTATCATCCATAAACACGAACTCGGGGCCAATGGCATCTAGCAACAGGTGCACACGGGGAAGGATTACCTCAGTACAGTAGCGTGCACCGGTTACAGTACCACCTCCCAGTATCTGGAGTTGTGTATGTCCATCCAAGATGACGCCTCCCCGACGAGAACACCTCGATCGCCATATCGACCCCTTTCAGTGATGTTTGCGCGGTGATACCAACCTCTCGCCAGATTAGCTGACGTCCAGAATCGCTGCTGAGACTGAATCTACTCTCATCAGTAAAGAGTACCTTACCCCATTGTGCTGCTGTCCAGTCCTTGTGTTCGATGCACCACTGTAAACGGTGTTTCCGATGGGCAGGTGTGAAAGGGACACAGCGTACTGGCCATCGGGCAAATAGTCCACCTTTGTGGAGTCGCCTGGCCACAGTAAACCGCGATATACTGCATCCTGTGCAGCTGGTTTGCAATGGATCCCGCTGTCTGGTGTCGGTCCCTCTTGGCCTGTAGGAGTATATAGCGGTCATCATCGGGTGTGCGCCAGTCTAATAGTAAATTTAGACTGGCGCACACCCGATAGCGCCGAGTCCAAAAATGTGTGAAATATAAAATAAACCAACATAAAAGAATGATAGATATAAAACTAACAAATAGAGAACAAATAACAGACGACCCCTGTGTTCTCTTTTTTCATTTAAGTTGTGAAAAATAGATGCTAGCGCTGCATCTTTGTTGTTACATCAAATATTTCTGCTCTTTCACCAAGTATTTGAAGTATAGGCAGCATGGAATTTGTCCATTCCATGATGCTTAGATATTATTTCAATCGTAAGTTACGACGTTTGGAAGATTCCTTTCATAAGCTGTCGCACGTTTTAGTAATCCAAATAAGTGTCGAGATTTAATACAACAGTTTTTTTTTTATTTTTGCTATAATTAAATGAGCAAATATATAAATGATTCAACACAGAATCAGAAGAGTCATTTTTCAAGTGTACTTGAAGTCCATTGTATTGGCTGCTTATATTTGCAGCTCCATCAAAAGATTGGTTAACGATCCATGTTAAATCGATATGAAGAAAATCCATTTCTGATAATGTCATACTGTGCTTTACTAGCGCCAAAAGCAATTGGAATAATTTTTAAAAATCTTTCTCTTACTACCCCATCAAAAACGTATTTGGCATATACGCAAAGTTGATCTAAAACAATTATGTCTTGTGTGGAGTCAACTTGAAAAGAAAATAATTTTAATGTTCTATTTTGCACTAATCAACCAATTTGCTTATTACTTTATTTGATGTATTATTGGATAAGAAGTTAACAATCATTTCTACTGCGGCTTTGTTTCGATATGAATTTTAAAAAGCATTGCTTGATGTATTCGTCTAAAATAGACATACTCTGCAAATTTAACAGTAGCTGAAAAATCAAGGTGATTTTTTGGGGTATTTTATGTCATCTCCTGCTGCATCATCATAATACACATAATCACATAACCGTCTTTAATGATGTGCAGCCTTATGTCATTAAAACTAAAAGTATAGAAATAATACGTTCTGAATATGTCAGTTACTTTATTTCATACCACTGTCTAATAAATTGTTTTATATTTTTTGTTTCGACTGAAATTCCTTTTTTGGATGCAGATTTAGAATGTTTTACAAATAACTAATTTTATTATTATCATGTGAAAATGCCACGCAGACAGAACAATAAAATTTATACATGTATTCTAAAATATGGACTCTGCTCATTTAATTATTAGCTCTTTTGGGCGCAAGAGCTCATTATTAAATAAGCACAAATGTTCTTATATTAATAAAATTGTCCTCTGTTTTTCGCACAACTATCTTAAAATGTTCTTTCTTGTATATCTACTTCGCTGACTCGAAATCATCCGTAATATCTTTATAAGCATTCTGTACTATTCTGTTCTTTCATGTCATGTTTATTGTAAACCAGTGGTTTTCAACCTTTTTTAATAACGGCGCCCCTAAGAAATTTATTTTATTTTGTGGCACCCCTACTCAATTTTCTGCCTGTTAGATTCGATTCTCTCTCTGTATATATATATAATATTTAAAAATATATATTATATAAGAGTTGTTACATAATATAACTATAAACAAAATTGCAATTCATAATACAAATTATATATATTATAATATATAGTGATCAGGGTCACATCTCTATGCACAACGCATGCAGCCTGTGCTTGCCTAGAAGGGAATTTTTGCAAATGCTGCATCTACATTATGGAACACTCACTTTACAGATAAAAAAGGCGAGTTATTAGAGGAGTTAATCCTAACTAAGAATTTACATCTTTGGAACACTGTAGGGCACCCCTATTTTTGGTTCAGCATCTGGTCAATTCTTCATAGATATCACGGTGTCCAACTCTACATTTGGACAAAACATAAGAAACTGGCAAGTTAGAACTGCATGGTCAGCAAGTGACCATAACCCTATAACGTTTGAAGTTGTTACGTTGTTAGTCCAGGCTGTACGGCAAGAAGGAACTCATACGATTTTCCAAGGTACAGGACTCAGGGTGCAAACTGGGAAACGTTTGAGAACAGGCTGTGCGTAGAAGCCATGGCTGATAACATTAAAGAATTGGGCAACTGCCGGCAATGGAGCAGGTGGAAGCCGTAATGCCTTCGGTCTGTGATGCCTCTCTCACAAAGAAAAAGAGAAAACAGAATCATATGCCCTGGTGGTCTTAGGATCTCACAAATCTGAGAAATTAATTGAAAACTGCTCAGCGTAACTATCAGTGTGCCAAGAGAAATAATAGGGCAAGGGTTGAGGTGGACCGTCTGGGTGATCTTTACAAGCTGGTCAGGCGGACCTACTTTAATCAAATTTATAGAGAAAAGAAGAATGCTTGGGAACAACTGGTGAAATCGACATTAAAGGATGAACCGTGGGGACTTGCTTACAAAATTGTAGCTGAGAAATTGCACCCTGCTGAGATCGTTTCGTGTATCTTGGCTAATGGGCAAGAGACTGTTTCTTGGACAGAGTCGATGAATGCAATATCGGATGGCATTATTTGCCAAGACATTTGTGTACCAGAGAGTACGGAACAAACAAATTTAAGGATGGAGCACTTGATGTATTCTGGATTAACTGATGAGCACCCGTTTACTAATCTCGAAATTGGCGCAGCTATTGATTCTTTGAAGGATAACAAATGTCCAGGCTAAGATTTACTTGAAGTTGCAATATTAAAAAGAATCTGGACAATCAAACCACAACTAATTGTTAATCTTCTTAATTCCTGTTTGGCTGATGGGCGTTTTACAACTCCCTGGAAGCAAGCCAAGCTTAAAATTCTGGTTAAAAATCCTAACAAACCCCCTCAATGTTCCTTCCACCTATCGTCCTATTGCATTACTACCAGTGCTAGGCAAGGTTTTAGAAAAGGTTATTGTAACTATATTTATGAAATATTATAAGGCTAAAAATTTACAAGTAAACACTCAATTTGGCTTTACAAAAGGCTGTTCAACTGTTGATGCTATAAAGTTTGTAACGGATTCGGTCTGAAATGCGGATTCCAAGTATGTCCTCGGCCTCTTTGTGGACTTCAAAGGGGCCTTTGACACCTTATGGTGGCAAAGTGTCCGGGCGAGGTTCCGGGAGGCCGAGGTGTCTGCTCCCCTTTATCGTCTAGTTTCTGATTATTTCCATGGTCGTAGCCTCGTGGTGTATTCTGGTGTCTGTTCGCTTACTCGTACTGTTACTCAGGGTTGCCCTCAGGGATCAGTCCTAGGACCGGTCTGCTGGAATGTGGTTCTTGATGGGTGGCTCGGGGTACAGCGCGACAAAGTTTTGAAAGCGGCATATGCAGACGACTTGACCGTATTGGTTTTAGGAGAGTCTCGTAGGGAACTTGAAGAACGTGCGAACGAAATCTTGGGAGACCTTGATGGTTGGTGTAGTGTGCACAAACTACAGATTTCTATTGACAAAACTAAAACAAATGCTTTTGAAAGGTTATTTGAACCTGAATATACCCCAAATGTAAAAATTAATAATCAATCCATTAAAATTCTAAGAACGTATAAATATCTTGGAATAACGATGGACGATAGATTTAGTTTTGTAGCGCACGCAAAAAATGTACTGAACAAAATAAAAGTCTTAACTGGTAAAATCGTTAAAATAACTAAAAATGTCTGGGGAATTAAACCCGCAACTTTAAAGTTATACTACGAGTGTATTTTTATACCAATAATTTGTTATGCTGCAGGTGCATGGGGTTATCGTGTTAATAACTGTTTAGTCTTGAAGTATTTGACTCAAGCACAACGTTTCTTTCTTCTTGCAATCGCAAGAAATTGCAGAACAGTGTCGACAATGGCACTCCAAGTATTGATTGGAAAACTTCCTATTCAATATGAACTTATGTACCACTACTTACAATATTATCGTCGGAAAGCTCTGCCTGCAAGGGTGAGCAACTATTCAATTAATTTAGACATACCTACTAAGGATGATAATTGTAGAATTAGAAGAGAGTTTGTTAATAGTTGGCAATTAACTTTGTGGGAGGTGGAGGTCTTATTATTTTGTTTTCGCTATCTCTATTAATATGCTTACTCAATTAATGAGATAAACAGTAATAAAGAGTAGTGCCCTCAAACCTCGGATACCCACTTGCGCTACCTGACTGCTGTAACTAAATCAGAAAATTCCCGGTCCAGAGGGCGTTGTGATTTCCCTCGGTCCTGATAAAACCTAATTATGTCAACAAGCCAGTGTCTGAGTCAATGAATAATTACCAACAAATATTATACTTTTGATACAGCTTAATACATGTCATAATATTTACAAGTACATTATAATACATATTATATACTTCATAAGTACAATATCTACAAATACTTCTCAAAATGAAGACAGCTCAAGCCGTAGCCTAGTGGTCAGGCGCGCAGGTGCATAAGTACACGTGCCTTGAGTGACCGGGGTTCAAACCCGTGAATACGGTGCTGTTTCTGGTATTCTATCTATCTTGTGAACTCCTCTGACGGTTTGGTCGTCTCGGAGTATAAACAGAATATTTATTTATATACTAGTCGATTCTAATCTGGTTACCTCATTATGTTTACTTACTCTTGGTGAGCAATATAGGCATAATTAACAATTTTACTATTTTGTTCTTGCTCTCTAACAGGTTAGACTTCCTTACTTAATATATATATATGTATAATTCTTTCTGACATTAAGGGCATCTTCTACTCTTCAAGCCCTTCCAATTCAGTTTTAATACAAAATTTCACTTATCTTATTTCTCAACATCTTTAAGAAGTTGGCTATAGGTGTATAGCAAGCTGCGATCTATTTTAATATCTACCCTCGGTACGAGAAATATCCTATACGTGTCAGGTTTCTTAATTTATGAAACTTTTCCCTTCTATGGAGCATTAACTATCTCTGCTTTCACAACGTTATCACAACTTTAACTTATCCTATTAATTAACACAATTCATTACCTAAAGCACTCGATCTATTACTTAGTGCTACCAGAGCCTTAGTGTATGTGTATATATAAACATACAAGTACTTAGTTCTTATACATTCATTTATGTTGACTTACATATTCTATTTTCGCTGCTACACTTCTTCTTTTTTCTATACTGCCCAAACTTTAGGCCTACACCCATGTATATATATAGAGTGTATCAAGAATATTGGTACAAACGTTTAGGGGAGGTAGGTAACATCTAAAGGAATGTGAATCGCATAGGAACCCATAACCCGAAACGTCACCGTAAGTCGGTAGACGGTTTCTCCAAGAAAATGTTCAAGACTTGAATTTTCCAGCCTATGCTTTGTTAACGGATGAGACTTATTTCACTCGGGAAGGCTTTTTCAATCAGCACAATGCTCATGTGTGGGCTCACGACAACCCACACGGTGTGGGCCCCCATGCGGCACAACATCGCTTGGCAATAAATGTGTGGGCAGGTATGGTCGGTGACTGCTTAGTCGGCCCATACCTGTTACCATCCCGCATGAACTCCGCTAAATATCAGATCTTTCTTGAACAAGTTCTACCAGGGTTACTTGACGATGTTCCAGCAAATGTGAGACGCAACATTTGGTTTCAACTTGACGGGACGCCTGCCCATTATGGAAGGTGTGTTCGTGACCATTTGAACAGGAGTTTTGGATGTCGATGGATTGGCCGTGGTGGACCCGTTGTCTGGCCCCCACGCTCACCTGATTTATCAAGCCTTGATTTCTTTCTGTGGGGGCCCTCAAATCTATCGTGTATGAATCGCCTGTGGAGACTCGTCTGCGCTGCTGCTATTGTCAAAGAAACTCCAGGTGTTTTCGACCATGTCCGCCAATCCATTCTGCGTCAGTGTCACGCATGCATCGCGTCTCATGGTGGAACCTTCGAGCATCTGTTGTAACATCATGAAATGCATCCATCTCGTACTCCATTGTTAATATTATGTCAAATAAATGTTTGCCACTAATTACTGTCTTGTGTCATTTCTGCTTCTTGTGCTCTGCTACTACTTTCCCGTGACGTTTCCGATTATGGGTTCCTATGCGATTCACATTCCTTTAGATATTACCTACATCCCCTGAACGTTTGTACCAATATTTTTGAGACACCCTGTGTATATGTATGTCCTGGAATTTTCTTTGTGTCTTATATATCGTGAAAGTAACAGTCCACTTACTTTATTCCATATGGCTCTTGCCTTGTCTTAAGTTGGTGTTCCCTTGGGTAATTACTGCTGCTGCTTCCATCTTTCTGAATGATCTCTGGTGCTTGTCGACTAATACATCTAAGGGATGGCCTTCACTCTAGCTTAGTAGGCTGTACTGCTAGCGGATTGTGGTGGACAATTAAGGACTAGCTTCTCACTTCTCGTATGGATTCCATTTCTCCCTAGGGACATCGCTTTACATGGAGATTCTCTCTCCCTGTCAGGCACATAATTATCTTAACTTTATAAGTACTATCATTATTTTCTCTTACTTCGCTCACAACACCCTTTTTGTTCCGCCTTACTTTCCGACTACCACTTCGACTCTCTGCTCCGACTTCTCTCTGTCTCATCCCCTATCCTTTTCCCCAACATCACATGATATATTTCTCTCTCATCTATTTGTTCGTCCTTCATCGCCTGATCTCTTCCAACAATCGCGTCGAATTCCCTTCTCTTAACTTTTATTTCCTGCCAATATTTTTACTAAGGATAGTGTATTCTTTGTTGCTATTTCTTATTGTTTTCAAAAATTCCTTCCCTACAGCCTTCCCAGAGAATCGCTTACAGCAGCCCTCTTCCACAATTAGTCACGGGCCTTCACTGATTCGGCGTGACCACTAAGCCTTTCCCGTTGCTTGGTTTATGCTAAGCTCCTTACTTGCCCTTATTGCAGGTGTACCTTTGTCAATTTTAAGCGAACCCTTTTAGTCACCATTATCTAGGCCTGAGCTCTTAATCGCCCCTTTTTCCGAAAATTTCGAGTTGTTCTAAATGGCATTATCGCTTAGAACACTTAAATTTATACTAATATTTTAGTTGATACTAAAATGAACTTTCTTTAATTACTCTTTCACTCGCCGATGCCCAAATACGCCAGATCATGTAATATCTATTCTTACAACTTGGTCCAATGCAGAAGTTGGTAGAGTTACTTTTAGTTACCTTCCTAACATATTAGAATTTACCAAGCAACGGTTGGCCTGGTTTTGCCCAGGTCTGAATGTATCTTTTCTTCTAACAGGGCATGGCAGCTTAAACTCCAAATTGTTCACTCTGGGGTTGGCTGCCTCTCCATTATGTAAGTGTGGTGCTCCTGAGACCATGGAGCAGTTAATATTTAACTGCTATCTCTATACAGACTGAAGAAATAATCTACAGCTTCTTACAGAAGTGAACAATGAAGATAACCTACCATGTTTTGTCAATGATAAAGAGAATTTCCTAGCTTTTTGTAATTTTGCAGATAAATTGTTTGCACGTAGGAAGAGACTAATTGGTGTTGATCTGTAAAGAGTGATGCCAAGTAATCCAGAGTTTGTGTTCAAGGACAAGAACTATTAGGCTTTTTTGTCCATTAAATATGTTTTCTGTAAATAAGTCCTTAGTTTTCTTTTCTTAAGTAAATATGTTGGTTCCACGATGGTAATGATGTTGTGTTTTGTAGATTTTTTGCTATAAATATAAAATTGGATTTAGTAGAATTAACAGAGAGGTTGTCTGTTGATTGTGTTAGTGGTTCTTGAGCAGAGTGTGGTTTCTGTCAAAATGTGACTTGTGAAGACTATCACGATATTAATAGCGATTTTGTGTACAGAGAAAAAGTTGGCTATGCATGTTGTAAATATGATATTGAATTGTAAAACGCTGACAGGGTGCTGCTGCTACCTATGTTTGTACATGGATAGCGCCTTGCCATTTGCCTTCTGAGTTTAATGCTGAAATCTGGTAGTGTCGGATCAGATAATCATAGCATCAGCAGAAAAAAAAAAAAAAAGTTGAAGAAAAGTTGTTGAGTCCTGTACAAGTGTGTCTGGTTGCTGTGGCCTAATAGTAATACTTTTGAAATGGTATTAATTAATGTAATGAAGTGTTATTTATAGTTTTGGTTTTCTGATAAAGTCCCCCAGGAGTGGTGATCGTATTCACTTAACTAATAGTAGACATTGTATATAAGTACTTTTTATTTATTTATTTTTTTTTGTTGTATTTTATTTTATTTTGTATTTTTTTTATTTTATTTTATTTTGTATTTTTTTTATTTTATTTTATTTTGTATTTTTTTATTATATTTTATTTATTTATATATTATTATATATATTTTTTCACTCTATACACTATTTCATGGGAAGTCTATCTTTTCTCCTTATCTTCTATCCAACCTCCTCATTCCTTCCAATCCTCATACTTCAATTCTTATCCCGACTTCCTTTCCCTTGGGGCTCCCAGGCTTGCCTGATAGCCTCAGTAAGAGTCTCAGCTAGAAAGTGGACCCTGGCGCGCCTCCTCGTGGCCAAGGTTGGGAGTCAGGGGGAAGGGGACCAGGTTTCCCCTGCCAACTGGCTGCAAAGTCGCCAGTGTCGGCACTCAACACAACAAGACACTTACTTACACACCTACATACATACACTTGCCATCTTCACCTTTTCAGATGCTACAGCGGCATATAGGGGAAACCCTGGAGACCCCAATTGAAACAAACACACCTTGACACCTTGTAGATCTGTGATATTTTGAACCTCGATTGAGTAAAGAATTAAATGATATCTACAGTGGAGGACAAAAAAACTGCATCACCTTAAAAAAAGTAACATTTGTAGTTAAACATATAAAATATTGTTTGATTACAGTCATTTTGTTTGTCGCAAAGCAAAAGTATTGCGTCAGACAGTAATTGCAAAGTATTGCATCGCCGTTTCTATAAATACGGCGTTGGAAGGATATACACGCTCATCAGTATCCTGTTTTGCGGAGGTGTAAGCATGGCTCAATATGTTCTGACACCAAGAAAAAAAGTGTAGTTGTTGATCTGTCCCAGGAAGGGCTTTCTATGCCTGTTTTCGCTGATAAAATAGGCTGCCACCAGGCAACAGTATCCTGGTGTAGAAATTAAAACGTGAAACCGGGGATGTGTAGAGAAGACCTGGATCAGGCTGTGAGAGAGAGTGACTACGCCTGCCCAAGATCGATATTTAAAACGGCTATGCCTTCGTAATCGCCATGCTAGCGCTCCTGATATAAAACTGGACTTTGAGATGGCCTCTGGTCTTGATCAAGTGCACGAACTGTCCAAAGACGGCTTTCGGAATGTGGTCTGCATGCCTATCGGCCCAAGAAGAAGCCTTTGTTGACCCAACAAATGAGGAAGAAGCGAATTGCTTGGGCTAAAACGCATGTTTCATGGACAAAAGAGCAATGGGACACGGTCATCTTTTCTGACGAATTGAAAATCAACCTGCATGGCTCGGATGGGAAGCCATATGTCAGAAGACGAAAATCGAAGGCATGCCATTCTAACTGCATAACACCGACTGTAAAGTTCCCCGCCGGTCAGATAGTCTGGGATGCATAACAAGCAAAGGGGTGAATTACGTTTATTAATGAAATAGTGAATGCAGAAACCTACACTGCCTTGGAGGAGAGCCTGAAACCCGTTATTAGGGATAACCACGCAGACGTCCAAAACTGCATTTTTCAACAGGACTCAGCACCTTGCTACACAGCAAAATTGGTAAGTTTTATGCTATTTAGATTTAATGATGAGTTTGTCTTCTTATCTGACAAGGCTTAAAACATACTCACATCAATGTTTTCCCTCGTTTTTCTCCCTTAAGGTGCAGTCATGCCTCAGAAATGCTGGCATTACAGTGTTGGACTGGCCCAGCAACAGTGCAGATTTGAACCACATCGAAAATTGCTGGTACATAATGTCGTCTAAAATTGCTCAGAAGAAGCCAACAAGTAAGATTCAGCTGCAGGAGAGCATTGTAAGAGTGTGGTACCACGAAATTGGGCATTTGTATATCCACAAGTTGATTAACTCTATGCCAGATCGTTGCAAGGCTGTAATTGCAGCTCGAGGAGGAACAACAAAATATTGAGGACTTATTTTGCTGATTTACAGTACGTAATATTATTACCTTAATTTGTCATTTCAGTTTGTACACATAAATGCAATAAAATGTATTTTTGGTTGTCATGATCGCCATTTCCATGATTTCTCATATTTCCGTTATTTACACATTTCACCCTTTGGGAAGATATTTATGGCAATTAAGATATCAGGTGGAGTCTTTTTATTGGATTCCATTCACAGAGATATATATCCCATCTGACAAATGCATTTCGAACATTTCTGCAACCCAGGATGCAGTGCAAAACACATTATTTGCAAAATTCACAAGTGATGCAGTTTTTTTGTCCGCTACTGTATACATATATATATATATTTCATTATAAAAGGAACATCCTTATTATTGTGTTCCATAAACTACAATGATAGTACACCTAATTCTGTTTTTACGCGATAGATACGTTCCTGAAAAATACGTGTAAAAAATTCATGTAAAAAAAGACTGTATTTATTGAAGAAAAGAAGATTGGTTCCGGATCTAAAAAATCAGTAAAAATAATTAAAAAAAAAAAACACATAAAAATATTCGTTTTAAGCTTATTTTATTTCAACAAAATACACATGTAATAATATGTAATGATAATGTATTAAAGTAAATTTGTATGCATATGAAATGAAAAAAATTCTTCATGAACAAAAAAAATCTGTTTTACACATAAGATTTTATTCATTTTCACTTTCTGATAATAAACGGCGCATACGTTTGCGTACGACTGGAATATCACTAGAAATGTTGTGGACATCGTCTTCTTCCTCTGTTAATGAAATTCTTTCTGTGATCTCTTGAGCAAAATCAGCACGAGTCTCCTCTGGTGCTGATGTTTCACCGGTTTTACGAACGAATTCAGTTTATTAATCGTTGTGTTCGTGTTTTGGTTAGGCCGTTATATAATTCTCTATAAGAGGCTGTGAACAACTTCAGTTAATGTTGAAACTTCCCAGCGCGTTCCTCATTAAGGTCATGTTTGACAAAATGATTACCTAATTTTCTGGCCAGTTCCAGACCTTCTTTTATTAAATCTGCATTTAGAACACGATCATTTTCTTCATTATCACTACGTTCTGTGGGATAAGGAGTCCCAAGGACAACCTCTAATATTCCATCTTCGCTTAGGGCTTTGTCGGTTAACAATTCATTAATATCTTCAAACGATAGATCATCGAATCCTTCTCCACCAATTTTGTGTGCCATTGTAATAATGTTGGGAAATTCGGTCGTATTAGGGATGATGGGATCTTTGCTTTTTACACATTGTGGCCAAACCGCTTTCCAACACGCATTTAAAGTTGCTGGTTTTAATTCAGTTAACGCTAATCCAACTTGATTGATACAATCCGTAATTGAAAATTTCTTCCATACATCAATGACTGTTAGTGTTTCATCATTCAGTTTGTCCAAAACGTGTTGGAATGTTCGTTTTACGTAGTATGTTTTAATTGTCGCAATTATACCTTGGTCTAGCGGTTGTATCAAAGATGTAGTATTAGGTGGCAGAAATAAAATTTGTACGTTTGGGTGTTCCAAGACAGGATGGCCTGGTGCATTGTCAAGAATCAGAAGAACTTTAAATTCGAGACCTTTCAAATTCATCTGACTTCTGGGACGAAACATTTGTTGAACCATTCTGTAAAAATAGCAGTGGTCACCCAGGCCTTCTTGTTTTCCATCCAGTGAACAGGCAGTTTATTGATATCTACACCTTTCATTGAACGTGAGTTTAGGGCTCGATTTACCAGCAGTGGTTTCAACATACGATCTCCTGAAGCGTTGGAGGAAAATAATAAGGTCACACAATCCTTAGCTACCTTAAAACACGCAGTTTTCTGCGATTTGGCTACATACGTTCTGTTCGGCATTCGTTTCCAGAAGAAACCAGTTTCATCTGCTTTCCATGCTTGATCAGTAGTGTATCCTCCATCTTCAATAATTTTTGCAAGTTCCTGCGGGAATACTTTAGCAGCCGATTCATCTGCAGATGCAGTTTCACCTTTAAATTTTTATATTATGAAGAGCATTCCTTTTAAGAAACCCCGTCATCCAACCTGTACTCGCAGAAAATTCATACTTTCTGTTTAACTGAGATGAAGTGCTTGGCTCCTTTTCTTTAATCTGTCTGTAAATTCTTAGTGCTGTTTGCTTGATGGCATTTCCATCTACTGGTACTCTTTTTTGTGACTGATCTTCTATCCATATTACCAGGGCCTTTTCCATTTTTTCCTTGACAATATCTCTTGTATATGATGATGAATTAACACTTACTTTTGTTCTAGAACATACCGACTTCCTAATTGCAGCTTCATTTTTCTAGTTCTTACGGTAGCTTCATGTACACCAAAATGCTTTCCTACAGACGTAGCCCCTTGTCCAGTTGCAAGACGATCTAAAATTTGAATTTTAAGTTCCAAAGAAATTGCTTTCCTTTTCATTTTGGTAATAGGCGAATTATTTGACATTATATAAGGGCTACCGAAAAATATCTCAGTCAGAATTAATAAAAAAAGGTATGAAAAATTTGTAAACTTACAATTTATTGACTATCGGCAAAATTAATAAATTTATATGTGCACAAATTTCACTAAAGATTCTTTCACTTTGAAATAGAGCTTACTACTAAATGTCTTCCGAAGATACAATGCACGAATACCGTAGATGTGCACCAAATTCAATAAAAACGTTGATGATTCATAGATACCTAGATGTACACATTGGTAAACAAAAGCACGCGTTTCAAAACGCACGCACTAGCTGTTATCCAATCTATTGGTGCGTGTAATATAGAAATGATACTAATATGCCACAAATAAAAAATTTTTTCTTAGAATTTAGGCAAAAAAAATTTCATAGAAATCGTGTTAAATCAAAATGACTCGCGTAAAAAGAGAATGAAATATTTATTTTGAATTCCTGTTAAATCAAATTCGTGTAAAAAAAGTTCGTGCAAAAACAGAATTAGGTGTATTTACAAAAAAAAAAAAAAAAAAAAATACAAAAAAAAACCTCACATTATAAAAGATAAGTTTCTTTACATACAACATTACGTTACGGTTAACTTCTGTATATACAGTACTGTATATAAAATAACATTTTTTTTAAATATTAGACAGCGTGAGAATCGGATCTAACAGGCGGAAAATTGAGTAGCGGTGCCATAAAATAAAATAAATTACTTAAAAGTGCTATTATTAAAAAAAAGTTGAAAACCACTGCAATAAGTAGCTAATATTCTGGGGGTGATCCTAGTGTGACATTTATTTTTTATTATTGTATAAAATAAAATTGTTTTGGTGGCTGTAGCTGATTCAGCTTCTGCAGTCGGCTTCTCCTTCTTAATCCCGCTGCACGCATGAAGAATATCGCGCACACCAAAGAGAAGGGACGCCCTGTTGGGAAACTGCATTGACGATGACTAGGTTGGAATCCACATTTTGGAGCTGTGACAAGGCAATCACTGTTTCATCCCAACACGACTATTATATTCAGTCGTATCAGTACTGTGGTGTTAGTAGGCACATCGAAGAGATTAGATACCTCCGCACTCTTTTTTTAAAACAATTCCTATTTAATAGGTAAAATGAAAATATAAATGCACATTATCTAATTGAATAACGCTAGTGGACAATATATCTCATTTTAAGAGAAAATAAAATAATCAAATTATATTTTCTGAAAGAGAAGTTTACGAACTATATATTATGTTTTTGCAGCAGAATACAGTGAAGAGGCTGCGCATATAAATGATATTACAAGAAAACCTTCGTCATTAGTGGTTGTGACGATGTAGGTTTATGTTGTGGTGTCTGCAATCCATAGGTAAGTTTAGTATGTTTGTTTTATTAGAGGTAATTAACAGATTTGAATAGTAATGTAAAATTTAGGCTTCAAGGAAGAATATGGGTCCAATGGCATATTAAAATTTGGGATTCAAGGATAATTGTGAGAAGAGCTGGTTGCAAAGGCGGTTAATATCAGTTCAATTGAAATGAGTTGGGGCACGTTGTACTATCAAATGGCTATCCCACAGTTGAAATTTTTGTATTTTTATCGACCCAAGCCATTCTACTACTCGAAGACCGGGTAAAAATTTACTTACGGGTGCTGCACCCTTCCAAAATGGCGGCTAGGAGATGAGGAAGAAGACCGTGACTGATATGCCTAAACCAGCTATGGTTAGTGTTAGGGTGTTTAACCTCCCTTACTGTTGTTTCAAAATGGGAGCTCCTTTCCTGATTAAAACAGCAGCAAGGGGGCGGGGAATGAGCACCCTAAGACTGAGGCAGCCTCAGTCGTAGGGTGTTTATTTTTTTATTTTCATTTTCCAATACCATTTGCCTTGACTTCTGTTCCTCCGTACATATCCAGTTTTTTTTTTAAACAAATTTTCTTACTTCATCTCTTCAACTTATTAGTCATATCACATAAAGCCTGTTCTAATTTACCAGCCTGCTTTTCCTTTAGATTAGCCTTATTCGTCTTTAATCACCCTTCAAATCTACTTCTTACTACACATCAGTGTTATTATTTTAATTTTATTATATTGCTTAATTTTGTCATGAACACTGCTTTGAGACTATCCTCTCTCTTAGAAACGCAGTTTATTGCATAAAGATTATGTACCAATGAATATGTACTACAACTGAATATGTACCAATAAACTGCGTAGACACGCAGTTTATTGGTACATATTCAGTTGTAGTCCCCAAAGAATTACCTGCTTTAGGAATCAATTATTTATAGCATGCATCAAAAAAAAAAAAAAAAAATTACTATTCTACTAATCTTTACTTTCTCATATTTTTAGATTTTCCTTGCATTAAAAATTTTGGTCGAGATTCAGTATTGGCATCTAATTGCTTTCTATTTTGCTTTCTAAAAAAAAAAAAAAAAAAAAAAATATATATATATATGTATATACACGGTATATATATATATATATATATATATATTACTGTATATATATATATATATATATATATATATATATATATATATATATATATACAGTAATAATTTCCTATAATTCAGTATAACCCCAAGGGCTCACATCTGGTGAGTATGGGCTTGGCAAACCCAGGGTCCTGAGCTGGATATCATTCTTCTTTCTTGGTGATTCATTTTTACTTTTCTCTCTCTCAGGGTAACGTGGGCATTTTTTTTTTTTGGCTGGTGCAGCCTCGGGCTTCCTTCTACCATGTGGCTAATAATAATAATATCACTGCAGTTTTATCACCTAATCTTGCACTTTAGTATCGTGAGTCACGGTCAGTCCGCAAGCCACTACGAACTCGAACCTGGCGTGAATCATATTCTGACGGGCAGTTCCGACTTGACTGAGCATGCGCGACCTGCACTATATTTGCCGATCTGTTGGGAATTTTCACGGAGCATGCGCGACACTGTGCCGGTCTATATACAGTACTGGCAATGTACTACGTACTCGCAGTAATTTTTAATTTTTTTATTTTTTCGTTTTCAGAAAGAATAAAAAATTTCCTGACTACATAAGAATTTGATAATAAAAATAAAGGTAGATAGTTATAAAAACAATAATGGATTTTTTATTAGAAATAAAATTTGTGAATATATATACGGTATATATATAGATAGTAATAATTCACAAATTATTAAAAATGATCACAAAATATATTCATATTATCATTTTCAGGAAATACAAAATATTACCTGAGAATAATAATTACCTATTTTCATTATCGTTTTTATAACTATCTACTTCTATAATCAAATTCTTATGTAGTCAGGAAATTGTATTCTATTCTTTCTGAAAATGAGAAAAAAAAAAAAAAATACTACTGCATGTACGTAGTAACACATCTTACTTCTCTGTGCGTAGTACATTGCCAGTATCACAGAGTATGGATGCTCTCACGTAGAACGCAGATAGCCGCTTACTTGGAACCAGCAGTGACATACAGCTGAAGCTTCTCACTGGGTATGAACACATAGAAAGCAGGGACTAGTGCAACTTCTTACTATGCGATGGGGTAGGTTTTGCGGGCGGCACAGTATTGCGGAAAGTTAATCCCTTTAGCTCTCGGGTAAGCTGATACCGTAAAATTGCCGATCAACCCCTCCTGCAGTTCAGCGGGTGTCCAGTAATTTTCAGGTGAAAACTTATCAAAAAAATAAATAATTATGGGGAAAAGAGAGAGAGCGGGTTGTTTACTAATGCCCATCACAGGACATTTCTATAAAATATTTGTTGGAATAAGCACTGAAATAGTTGATAGAGGAAGGGAATAATAATTTTACAGGCAAAGAATTTTAAAATTTATCAAAGGAAAAAAAAAACCCGTTAAAGTTGCGAAGTGTTCAGAAGCTATATATAAATAAGTGTTATGTATTGATATATACTTAAAGAATAGGAAAAAAAAAAAAAAAAAAACTGGAAAGATGAGAGGAGATGGCATAGCTACAAATTGAAAAAGTAAAAAGCATAATAATAAAAGACAAAAAAAAAATACATTTTAAATGTAAGGTAGAATTATATACATAAGTATATTGTCCCACGTCGAACAATTCTGGCGTCTCTTCCAGCGTCAACCACCAGAATTGCAAAAAAAAAAACCCCCAATATTATCAGGGTAGGTTTTTTTTTTTTTTTGTGCAATCTTTATTTTTAGACCAATAATCTCCGCCATATACAGGGTGATTCACTACTAGTGCGACAAACTTGCAGGAAGTGTAGGGGGCACAAGGATGAATCGGAATCACATAGCATTGCAGGGTCCGAAATGCCTTCGTCATGTGGTAGAGGACGTTGAACGGGTGGTTGCGTGAACAGCGATCCTGCTGGAAGTCAGCATTTGCAAACCGGTTCCCGAGGCAGTAGGATGGACGAATATTCAAACATTGAACTGGCCGACATGCACCTCGCGTATGGAGCTGCGAACTGTAATGGGCGCGCTGCTCTGCGCTTGTACCAGGAACGTTTCCCACACAGGCGTGCTCCTCATCATACGATTTTAATCGTATGATGAGAAGGTTACGTGAGACTGGTTGTTTCACGAGAGGTACCCTAGCCAGGTGGGTAAAGTGCCTGCCTGGCAACCCAAAGGTCGCGGGTTCGATTCCCGCCTCGGGCTTGGATCAAAGTACTGCAAAAACCTTGGGAGGTGCATTATGGCCACAGAAGCCGATGCGCCAACAACTACCAAACCAAAAAAAAAAAAAACGAGAGGTACCATGAATCGAGAGCGAACGACGATGCCAGACCATGAGGAGAATGTCCTACGTCTTGCAGAAGGCAATTCGAGTAAGAGTACTCGAGCGATAGACCAACGATTGGGTATTTCCCAATCCACTGTATGGAGGATACTGTCAACAAACCAAATGAGTTCATGCCATCTGCAATGCGTCCAGTCATTGGAGCCTGCGGATTATCCACTCCGGAGGACTTTTGCTACTTGGTTTCTTCAACAGAAGCGGTTCGCAAATGCTGACTTCCAGCGGGATTGCTGTTCACGCGATCTCCCGTTCAACGTCCTCTATCGCATGATGAAGGCATTTCGAACCCTGCAATGCTATGTGATTCTGATTCGTCTTTGTGCCCCCTACGTCTCCTGCAAGTTTGTCGTACTGGTAGTGAACCACCCTGTATAGGGTTACCAGACTTCCTCGTTTCCGAGGGCATGTCCTAGTTTTTAGCGCGTCCTCGGACGTCCCATGGATTTACACTTGCATCCTAGTTTTTTATAAAAAAAAAATATCGCGAAATTAATTTTCATTAAATATTCTGTACCTTTGGTCAATACAACAGAATAAATAAAATCAATGCGCTGGTTGCATTAAGTGGACTGTATTATCTCAAAATTACACAAATCAAATTATGACTTCGGTATGTCTCTCTCGAACTCAGTGACACTCGGATGAGATCAGAAACCTCTGCCCTCTCTCTCGAACCCAACATTTATAATTACTTTGTAATCCAAACTTACTGAAAATGATTGGCAGTAACAATAAATAATGTATCGTAATTTTTTGTAATAAATATAATTTTTAAAATGTCCTAGTTTTTTCCTGATTTTTGAATTTTAAATCTGGTAACCCTATCATATGCTAACACACATGCTAACAAATAATATATTACATTATGGTCATATTGTATTGCCACAACAAATGGCACTAGTACCATAAACACGGTACACAAATAATAATAAAAAACAGCGTAATACAAATATTAACTCCATTATATTCTATGTACCTTATATATATGAAATAAATATATATATATATATATATATATATAGACTTCGCTACTTTAACTTTTTTTTTCAATGCAGTTTTGAAAGCAGGTTGTCTCAACAGAAGTTTGTATCCTTTGCTTTTTCATTAGGAATGTGAATATCCTAATGAATTAAGCAAAATTATTGGCTGAATTGAATAGCCAATTAGAGAGAAGTGATTAAATTGATATACGGATTAATAGCCAGCATCAAATACGGGTGGACAATTTTGGTCCAAGAAAGGGGTAGAGAAATTATAAAATTAAAATCTGATGTTAGCTAACACCAGATTATCTTTAGCTAACATCGGATTTTAATTTTATAATTTCTCTATCCATTTGTCGGACCAAAATTGCCCACCCATATTTGTTGCTGGCTATTACTCCGTATATTAATTTAATCATTTTTGCTTTACAGCTCCCTTCTCTCTAATTGGCTAGAATAATTCAGCCTATAATTTGCTTAATTCATTATTTCATTATGATATTCACATTCTTTCTCATGCCTTCAACTTCAGCTATCCTATTAGTTTTGGCATTTTGTGTAATTTATATGCATCCAGCTTCACACTTTTTAACAGACTTATTAATACACATATATATATTTAATATAACACATATATATATTCAATATAAAATAGATTTATATTGAAATAATGAATTAAGCAAAATTATAGGATGAAATGAATTGCTCAGAAAACTTCATAGCTGACTGCACAATTACTCCCAGGTCTTTTTCATTTTCTACCTCCTTAAGTGTAGTACCACACAGTTGGCACGTTTCTCTAGATGAGTATCATAAGTCCGTACATCACCAGTGGATTGACTGATAGACTCTTTCTGCATAATTCATTTGATTTCTCATTAAATTGACTTGTATGCATCCACCTAAATTAGTGTTACATGGACATGTAATGGTTAATTGAATTGTAATAGCATAACAAATGCTAAATTTTGCTAAAATTCATAGAAAAAATTTTTGTTATGGACAACTGCTTGATTTTAACTGAACTTTTCCATGAAATTTGTTCTAAGTGGAGTAATGCAAGTCACTACAACACCAGTGGATTGACATTGAGTGAATCCATATTGACAATCATTGATTAAATGGAGGGTTTGAGGTAGTCTCAAAATGCCATTGCTGTAAATAGAAAAGCAATGTGCCTCCCACTGCATGTATGGATTCAATAGTATAGTAGTAGGCAAAAATGTTGGCAGTTGAATTTTTTTATTTGGTAAGAGAGGCAAGTGCAGTGGGTCAGTAATTGGGAGTGATTTGTTACCCTTCATTTTTGCCTCCCACTACTATAGCATACATGTGTGTGTGAATGAGCAAATTTCAATGCAGAAGGAAACCACCAGTGGAATAAGAAAGGTGATAAAACAGGACATTTAGAATAAATGAAGAAATGCCATCAGGGTCTGTAGCTTTCTTGAAGATTGTTCAAAAATTGAACATCTTTTTGAAGACCATGGGGGACATTTGAATGGAGTGGCTGGGAGTATAGATGAAGAGAGGCATTTGGCAAGAGACCAAAATGCACTACTATTAGTTGAACAAGAAACAAGTTTTCTTCTCTTGGCCTGTTAAAAATTGAATATGGATTGATTAATAACTCTTTTATAATCGTTGAGAGCTTTAATGTAGCAGAAAAGGAGCTGGATACAAGCAAATTGCAATATGCTACATTCATTCTTGGACAGCTTTAACACATTTATTAGAAAATAAAGATAAGATAAATGAGATTTTTGGGTGGAATGCAGAATTAGATTTCATCGCTACGATACTTTGCTGACATGATCTGTACGAAAGTTAGGATTGGGAGATAAATTTAAGCAGTAATGAAAAAAAGGAAGAGTACTAGAAACTGCAGATCATCCCATTTTGCATATGAGGTACGTGTGACTGACCAAATGACAATTGAAATTTCTGAAAGTCACTATACACCTATTTCAAAGGAAAGTAAGTTTTTAATATTATTACAAAAAAGTTTGACAGTCACTGAAGTCTGAGCATCTCCACTGGTTTATTAATTACAAAATTGAGACTAAACATGGTATTTAACATTTTAAGCCTTCATTTAAGCAGAGGTGGTATTGATGTGGGTGAGTATTGATCACTGTATTGTCTGGTGACAGAGGGCCAGCCATTTTGCTGTGATATGGATTCCATACTTCAATGAAGTATGGAATCCATATCATCACAATTTTACTATATGTTAGTGTTCCTGAACTTGTATGTGGGGGTATATTGTCTTACTAATGACTCTTGAAGTTTCAATCAGAGGTTTGGTTGCTTGGGACAATTGGCCTTTGCTGAAATTGGGTCTACTGGACCCAAGTGGGATCTGAATATTATTTCCTTGAGCATTTTAGATTCCCAGATAGGCATAGCCCTGGCTGTCATACTTTGAAGAATGTCTGAGGAGCTTGGAATTCCATATTGCACTCAAGAGTTATCTACCCATGTGACACGATGCACCACATTGGACATTCAAGTGTGAATTTTCTTGGTGTATATGGGTGTTTTGGATACTAAGGTAAGCAGATAAATGAAACCATTCTTCATCAATGAAAATAAGTCCCATTATAATTACTGAAGTAGTGATAATGGAGACTTATTTTCATTGATGAAGAATGGTTTCTGGCAGATGCAACATGAATGTCTATTTTTGTTAGCTGTTTGCATTTAGCTGGCGAAATCAAAGCATTATGGCAAGGTTAGATACCTGTTGCTTTTGTCTCATACACCACATGGGAATTGGAGTTTTCTAGAAGAAAGACGGTTACTTTGGCATTATTAAACTCCAAACAGAAATTTAATGCTTGTAATTCATGGTGTATTGAAATGAAAACAGAAAATACTGTACAACTAGTTACCAAATATTGGTGGAGAAAGGTACACTGGAGGATTTAATTTATTTGCAGATTTAAAAAATAAATTAAAGATTGGCATCTGTCTTACTTCATGCTAGCAGCAGAATGTTAAATAGGATTCTTAAAACAAAAATAGGACAGATGTGTAAGATACTAGTCGCTTGTATTTTTATCTCTTAACCACCAATGTGACATCAACGTAAGTGGGGAATAAACCCACCGTACTTGCCTTGGTGACCAAATTTCTGTGTATCCTAAATTTATCAGTTTACTATCCTGAAATTCTCCAAATTCCTAAATTAACTAAACTCTTAAAAGGCCAGTGATTATATTGATTCCAAAGAATGTAGTTAAATTAGTAATTTTAAGGTTTTATATGATAAATGTTATTAATGATATATACATATCTCATACAGTGATTTAGGCCTAAACAATTGTAATTGAGATACTAGAGTCATTTGAGTTATTCTATTAAAAAAAAAATTATAAATGCTATTATTGAGTTGCACTTACCTGTGTTGAGAATTAGTTGATTATATCTTAACGCTGGTGATATCTAATTACTTGGATGCTTTAATATATGTGTCTACACTAAAATTGATCTGAACTCATGTAAATCACACTGCACTTAAGAGAAACAAATAATAACTGCCTGTAAACTACAGAAGTTTTACAACAGAACACCTGTTTTCCTGTATATCACCACCAGAATGTATTGCTGTTGAGAATCTTCCAGATGCAAATGATTTGTACATTTGAAAGTGACAAGGAAGAATTTAGATAGTAAATACTTGGTATCAGAAATTCTTTTGTTTAATTAATATACATCATAATGTTTGGAAGTTTGGTTGTTAAAGTATTTACTTTGTATGTTTTTTTGTAAAACTGTAGAATTTGGTTTGTTTTTTGGAATTTGCCTAAGTTTGCTTATATTTTTTATTGTGCAGTTTTTTTTCCCTCTCCCAATGAAAAAATCTCTGCCTCTATTCATGTCTAATTCTTAATGTTGGGTTCTCCAAACAAGCTCATCTCTACCTTGTACCTTTGTGTTAAGAACAGTACAGTCAGTCCTCGTATAGTACGATAGTTGTGTTCATAGAAACCCTCGAGCAATGCAAAATCGTGCAATATAAACAACAGGCCCTATGGGAAAAATGGGGTTAGGTGCTGACCACCCAAGATTGAACACACATTTGTAAAGAAAACATTACCAAACACAATAAATAGTCGTAATAAAATAAAATAGTTATGTATTTTTTTACGACTATTACGTAATAAAATATTGCTAATGCTTTTGCTTCTATCATAAGCAAACTTGTTTTTTGTTTGATTTTTCTGTCCAAACAGACGACAGCTGTTCCATCTCTTCCAATTCTGTGTTTTAATCTAATGGATTTTAATTACACTTTGAGTTGTTCCTGCTATGAAAGTTTTTATTTTCTCTGCATTCTTTGTAATTCTCGGCGTTGCCTCATTTAGGCCTGTAGCACGTGCAATATCACATGGTCTTTCATTTTGCTCAAAGCGTTTCACAATTTTTCTCTATTGACAGAGGCAGACTGGCCATAAGCCTTACCGGGGAAACCCCGGTAAGGCTTATGGTCTCCGGTGGGCCGGAGACCGGTGTGATTTTGGCCATAAACCATAGTATGAGGCCACTATAAATTTTCCCGGGTAAGAATTTTTTACCAGCCCGCCTCTGTTTATCGATATTGCTTTTCTTTTTCTCTGAATCTGTAGTCTTCACCAGGACCCTTCCTTTTTACACCTTAAGTATTTTACTCATTTTTAGGGAATAAAGCACAATTACAAAACAAGGAGGCACGCTTGATACACATAAACAAAGCTGCGCGCATGTAGCAACTGAATAAACAACACCGAAGGCAGAGACACACTATGAACATCTCACTAGCTGACATTTTACTAAAGCACATTTCCTGGGGGTTACTACCATAAAACAATAAAAACAATTTCCAGTTGCGTTTCTGCTAGTGGAATCTGTTATAAACTGGTAGTAAACTCGATCTAATTGCATTTGCGATAATAACAATAGCTGGAATTGTGTGGGTTTTTAAGTTATTATGGTGAAATGTTTCCCCTTCACTGATATAGAAAACATAAATACATTTTCAGAATCTTCTCTTCATTCCTGTTGTGTTCAGTTGGGGTGATTCTGCATTCGACTGCCATTTCTTGTAAACACAAAGGCGAATCGTGCATAAGCGAATTCGGTTCGTGTTATATAAGATATTGTTCCCCTATTTACAAAGGGTACTAGGAAAGTTTTGCAATACAGCTTTGTTTATTTAATTTTTTCAAAGCAATTTCCTCTACATTCAATACACCTCTCCATCCTCCGAAACCAATCTTTAAACCAGTTCTGCCAAGTTTCACTAGGGAGTAAAGCATACTCGTTGTCCCAAGCCCGTAGAAGGTCCTCATCACTGGAAAACCGCCTCCCTTTTAGCTTCATTTTCACATGCGGGAACAGTGCAAAGTCACAGGGAGCAAGGTCTGGACTGTAGGGAGGGTGCTCAAGAAGTTTCAGTCCTGTCGTGGTCAAATATTCGGTGCAGGCTTTGGTGCGGTGAGCTTTAGCATTATCGTGATGGAGGTACCAGGTGTCCATTCTTGACTTTGGCCGCAGGTTCTTCATAGATCCAATGACTTTAGGCAGGCATTGTTCAGTATACCACTTAGCTGTGACTGTCTTCTGCGTGTCCAAAACGACACGTTCCACAATTCCACTCGATTTGAAAAATACAGCTATCATTTTCTTCTTTACAGATCGGGATTTTCTGACAATTACGGGTGTGTCGTCATCATCAAAGACCAAGACCCAAACTTTGTTTTGAGCCTTGGTCGGCAGATCGTAATAGTACAGCCAAGTCTCGTCACCTGTCACGATGTTGTTCACATACCGAGATTGTCCCTTATCAAACTTTTTTAACATCTCCCGGCACCAAGTCACATGTCGTGTCATCTGCTCTTCAGTCAGTTGATGCGGCACCCAGAGAGAACAAAGTTTCTTCACGTGCAAATGATCTTGCAGAATCGAACGAATTGCTGGTGCATTTAGGCCCAAAGTATCCTCTATCTGTTGGTAGGTCACTCGCCTGTTTTCTTCAAGCATTTTCCTCACAGCAGTAACGTTTTCCTCCGTAACTGACTTTTGTCGCCTTCCCGGCCTCTCAGAATCCTCCAGAGTGAAATTTCCCCTTTGGAATTCTCTATACCACCTGAATATCATTGTACAATGTGGACAATCATCATCTAGTGCAAGAGTCATTTCTTCTAAGCACTGGACTATGGTTAAACCATGCACGAAATTATACCGCAAAACTGTCCTTATCTTATTTCGTGACCACGATGCCATCGCAAGCACTTTACACTCTCACTACTAATGAATAACTGAGCCCATCGACTTGGCGCGGCGGCTACTATGCACGTATGAACATGTCTCAACATGCAGCAACAAGCAGCTTCCTGTGATTCATTGTTGCGTCATATTGCAAAACTTTCCTAGTACCCTTTGTATAAATCATGTATGATCTAATTCGTGTAGTGTAAACACGTGTTATACGAGGACTGACTACTCAGTAATGTCAGTTAGTGTTTCTGAAATGTGGATTATGTTGATGTTTGACTGGCTCCTTTGTAACTAGGAAGCAGCCAGAAATTTCTTAATTGTCATTTTTCTCATTCTTTCTTATTTTAACAACTAAGACAATGAAGTAACAAAAAAAGAAAGAAAAAATGCTGCTTCTGGATTCCCAACATTGCCATAAACATGTAGGCCAATGTCACTTACTGATTGTAGAACAACCAAAATTTAAAAAAAAAAAATATGTAGCAATAATGCTAAGGCTTCAAGGGATTCTGCCACCCAAAAAATGTAAACATCGAAAGAAGACAGGCAAGTCGATCACATCTTAATTAGACAAGTTCACATCTTAATTAGGATAAGAATGAGTCCAAGAACAGTATTACTAACTGCAGACATGAATTTGAAGGTTCTACATAGATTATTTAACTGGATTATATATCTCTGGTGAGAGTCCAAAAATGCAGTTTTAGTTTAGTGTCTTATGTTGTTATATTGGTATAATTAAGGGATCTGAAATTCTTGGACTGAGAGCCAGATCTTGATAAAGAGCTTCAATTACCACCAACTGAGTAGTTAAAAGATGTTTTTGTCCCCTCTGCATGCAACTAGACCTTATTTTAGTGGAAAGTTCTACACTAAGGCTATAGACCAATAATTTTAGGAAAATGAATGTCTCAGTGCAACTCATCTAGCAAAGTCAGCAAAATAATTTTCAAAGTATTGCTCTAATCCTTGAATAGTGACCTTTAAGCTTTAGACCAAATTGACAATAGGAGATATCTCATCTGTGAATATGCTACTTATTACTCATGCTTACCTCTTAAGGGTGGAGTATAGTACCCTTAATGTCATCAGTGTAACACTTATTTTATGCACAAAATATTCAAAACAAAATACATTAACTCGTAACAAGTACAGTTATGAGAGCTCGGATATTGCAAGCAAATTCTTGGTATAACCTGTTATTGCTTGCCATATTCTCTTACTATACCAACTGTGTGGTACTACACTCAGAGTAGTGGAGAATAAAAAAGACCTGGGGTAATTGTGCAGTCAGATATGAAGTTTTCTGAGCAGTGTAGAGCAGGCTGCCATAGCAGTTCATGGGGTCTTGTCATGATATACAGGAATTTTGCTAGCAGGGATAAGGTGACTATCCCTTTGTATAAGGCACCGGTCAGACTACACCTTGAGTACTGCTTACAGGTCTGGAGGCCTCATTTTAGGAAGGATGTAGAGTTACTAGAATGAGTACAGAGAAGGGCAAAGAGATTGGTGAGGGGTTGCTCTTACCAAGAAAGGCTTAAGTTCTGCAAATTGCAGTGTCTGAAGACTTAGGCACCTGTGAGGTGATCTGATTGAAGTGTACAGTATAAGGTCTCGAATGGCTTGATCAAGCCAAATGCTGATGGGATTCTTCCCCTTGCTCAGATTACATACACACTTGAGGGGTTACTGCAAAAACCTTGGGAGGTGCACTATGGCCACAGAAGCCGATGCGCCAACAACTACCAAAAAAAAAAAAAAAAACACTTGAGGGAGCATAAATTCAAATTGAGGAAAGACAGTTGTAGAATAGTGTGGAAATTTGCCTTTAGCCAGCAGGTGGTTGATTGCTGGAACAAACTTCCATCTGTTATTGTGGAAGTTGATAGCTTAAATAAGTTCAAGGAAGAATGAACAATGGGAAGGTTTTTTTTGCTGATGCTGTATAAGCTTGCTCCCTTGCATCATATGCCTATACTAATATCCCTGCCGATAGCAATTTACGTATAACCCTTTTAATGATTCTTAGAATCTTAGTGAGATGCCACCACAAAGAGCATAGGTCCCGTTCCAGTGTCATACTGGAAATTCCTGTATGTCCCATGTTACAAGGTTCCAGAGTTCTATGGGGGAAGTTCTAATGGTTACCTGTAGTGGGGGCATGATAATTCAGTTGCACACTATCTTGTTTAAATAAAGTATGTCCCATGCTGCAGGGCACATTTGCATTTATTTTTTTGATTTCTTTCCCCAGCCTCTTAATCCTCTTTTGTACTGTATCTCTCTGTTAGGAATTCCTAGAAAACCTAGGGAGAGAAATTTACTTGGCAAATTATCCAATGAAATTTTTCTGTATTGGTACGAAATGTTTGGCTTTCAGATTCAGTAAGACTGAAGAATGACAAATCTTTGTAATTGCACCGAATATGGCTTTTTAAAATGTGAAAGAAACATTTAGAATTTTTAAAAACAATTTTTGCTACTGTAGTTTAGGTTTTGTTGTGTTGTGTTAAATTAAGTTCTTTTCTTACTTGAAATTGCGGGGGGGGGTGAAACATTTTTGACAGTTGGCAAGAGAGTGAGAAAGGAACAAGCAGTGCATCCATTTACAAAAAGTTAAGACTGAACTCATCAGTGTGTCAACCATGTGGAAAAATCAGGAAAGAATTACTAGTGCTTTTTAAAAAATTGTCATTGTGAAAAAGTTACTTGTGATAATTGATCTGGATAAGGCTCTGAGTTGGATTACATTGAAAAGAAACTGTATTCCTATTAGTGGTCCTCTACTTGAAACTACAAGTTGAAAAATTGGCTCGTGAACTTGGATATGCAGATTTTATTTGCAATAACAAGTGGCATGACTGATTCAAAAAAGAAATATTGTGTATGGTATAAGATAAGTATGAAATCTGGTGGTTTGAACGAAGAAGTGAGTAAT
Organism: Mastigoproctus giganteus; assembly: GCF_048544385.1. Taxonomy (NCBI): domain Eukaryota; kingdom Metazoa; phylum Arthropoda; class Arachnida; order Uropygi; family Thelyphonidae; genus Mastigoproctus; species Mastigoproctus giganteus. The sequence goes on from NC_143577.1 coordinate 172,955,842, forward strand.
GGCTGAATTGAAAATGTGTGGCCAGATATTATAGGAAAAGGTTTCTGTGAACGTGACATTTTTAACTGATGAAGCTGGTGTTTTATAGATTGACCCACAAATTTAAAGGTGAAAAGTGCACAGGTGTAAAATTATCCAAAAGGCAACTGACTGTCCTGATGGGTTTGGAAAGTCATTATACACCTATTTCAAAGGAAAGTAAGTTTTTAATGTTATTACAAATAGTTTGTTATTGCCCAGTTTTACTTAACATAAGTGGTACAATAATGTTGAAATTGACCTCCATGGACATCCACAAAAATCCTTGAACACCTTTAATTTTATTTTCAAAAACTTTCTTTAGTCCTTGTGCAATGTCTGTTGTAAGTAGTTTGGACTTCCTGAAGTGATCGTGGGTTTTCATAAACTTTATTTTTTGCTGCTGCTAACAGATAAAAATCAGATGGATCCAAGTCTTTAAACAAGGGGACCACAGATTTTTTTGACATTATTCAATCACCAAAAATTTTGCATGTAGGCATGTCATCAATTGTGTAGCAGTATGGGCAATGGCAGAATCTTGCTGAAACCACCCATTCTTGATTTCATCCTTATTCAGTTAGCCAATAAATTGGTAGAGAATATTGGAACAGTAATGTTCAGAGGTTATTCATTGAAGAAGATTGGTTCTAGAAGAATGATTCTCCTTCTGGAGATGGCATCTCAAATACCCAACTTCTGCTGATGGAGGTGTTTTATCCAGACTGCATTTTCAGATGTCCATAATTGGGCATTTTGAGCATTCACATACCCTGACAATTGCACCTCATCAGTGAAGAATGCAAGATTCTGAATACCATTATATTTTCAGTGATGACATATTGAAACCAGTTGCAATATGTACTTGCTTTTGGTGATCTGCTACTTTTAATTCTTGGACAACTGTGATTTTTGTATGGGGGAAAGGCATAGTTCTGGCAGTACCACTAAATGCACAGTTGTAGGACTGATGTTTTGCTATCGTGGCAATGTCTGTATTGATTTTGAAGGACTTGCAGCACTGAAGCTAAAATATCTAGGAGTTTCTCTTCTCAGTTTCGGTGGTCTTCCCCTTTTCTCTGTGTTGCACACAGCACCTGTTCTCATGAATTTTGTCTATTAATGTCCACACACCATGCCAGTGTGGTTACTGCTGTATTTGGAAATTTCTTACAGAAGGTCTGGAATGCTTGCCAATCTTGTTAAAAACATACTCAACCAAAAAAAAAAAAAAAAAAATGCTCCTCCAATCAGTGGCTTATCCAGGTATCATCATAAGGGGGGGGGCATGGTGACCAGTCTTGAGTTTTTTTTTTTAAATGCCTCCTGCATTCTTTTTCTTTAATTTCAAATTTTTTGTTAAGGGGAGCATATGCCCTCTCTACCCACCCCTGAATATGCTCCTGCCTCCAATGACAGAACCAGCATTAGTGCACTCCACAATAGCTATCTTACAGCCAACTGATCTTGACTCCCCCCCCACTAGGTGTACTGATTCTCATATTGCAAATGAGAATCCATGATCTAGTCATCACTCATGAGTGTACAGTGATTCATCATTTTACACATTGCTGTTGTTGTCGTCGTCGTTGTAGGGCACCTCCGTAGCCAGGTGGGCAGGAGCAGCAGTGTGTAGCACACGCTTGATTAGACCGGGGTTTGAGCCCGTGACCACCAGATGCAGAAAGATCAGGGAATAGCCACTGCATATCTCCAGAGCAATATGGCCTTAGTTGCTAATGCTCCTAAAAAAAAAAAAAAAAAAAAAACATTGCTGTTGTACAGGTGTATAGTGACTTTCCAAACACCCTGCACGAGTGGAACTGAAAAGAAAACTTAGTAATAGGCAAATCCAAGATGTTTTCAAAATCTTTAAGTAATATACTAAGCTAACAAAAAAGCCTGGACAGAGCCTAGAAGAAAAAAAGCAATATTTTGCTGATTTTACACAATTGTCCATAATATCCCATTCTTCTCTCAAACCTTTATTTTTACCACTGAACCTGTGAGTCAAGGCATTATTAGAACCCTTAATTGCCACTTTAGAAAATTTATAATATTGGAAACTGGAATCCATCGAAAGAAAGGAAAAATTTCAGTTCTTGATGCTCCGATTCATGAGTGAGGAATTGGGTTACAGTCACATCAAAGATCATCAAAAACTCTTTTAATAAGGCAGGACTAAAGCTTATGGAAGTTGATGAAGACACTGAGAAAATGGTGACAATTTGAAGAAACATAACTTGAATTATGAGCTACATTTGAGACTGGGCAACAACCTCATGACTGCCAAAACACCAATAGGTGAGGACTTTATCAAAGCTGTTAGAGAAAGTCTTTCTAAGACTGGCAAGTGTCCAGTAATGTTGAGTGCAGAGGCACAAGGGCTTTAAGAAGCTTCCTTTTATGAAACCAATAATATTTATCCCAAATTGATTTTTATTTCAGTAAAATTCAAGACATTGTTCATAAATTTTGCCTTAAAAGGCAAAATTTCAAACAAATGACATTGGAAGACATTCTTTAAAAAATAAATGTATTATATCAAGATTTTTTAATAATGAAATTATTTTTCTTGTGAATTATTTATATATTTCATAAATATATCAAATAAATTAATTGTGTAATCTTGAGCTATGGTTATTATTTTTTTTCTCTTTGGTTTTTTTTATCACTTTTTCATAAGTAATCTATATATCTGCATGTGTGATAAATATAGTGACTAACAACTACAAAAATGGATATAACGTAATGGTAATAATGAGCAATATTCTTTGGTCCTTTTTTTTTTTTTTTTTTTTTGTTAGTTATTGGTGCATCTGCTTCTGTGGCCATAATGCACCTCCCAAAGTTTTTACATTTACTCTGATCCAAGCCCGAGGTGGGATTCGAACCCGCGACCTTTGGGTTGCCAGGCAGGCATTTTACCCACCTGGCTAGCCCGGTCGGTATAGCACCATATTTAGCAGTCACGGGCTTGAACCGCAGTCACTCAAGGCACGTGTACTTATGCAACTGTGTGCTTGACCACTCGGCTACGGGGCCCTTTGGTCCCTTGTATCTCGTTATAATAGTTGTACTGTATATAACACCAGAATCTCTTATGCCTCTAATGAAGTCCCACTTGTGCTTTCCTTACTTTTGGATAATGAAATGTCTTAAATATTTTCACTTTTCTAAGAATAATTACTGTATGTTATCTCCTTTAGTGAGGAAAATGAGATTGTGTCCAATAAATTTGCAATTATTTATATGTAAACTAATAACAATACTTGCCATATGTATGGCACACTATGGCCTTAGATGTTGATGTACCAAAAAAAAAGTCTGCAAAAAAATATTGTTGGTGGGAAGCTGCATTTAACTTGCTTATTGACTATGGACACAGAATACAGGTTTGAAGGGCATATGTTATCAGTTACATCCCTACAAGGAATGACTGCTTGAAGCAGTCATGCGTGTAAGTCTGTATGAATTAGTGGTTTGAAAATATACAGGTGGGGTTGCCAATTTTGAAATACTTGGTTATATTTTTAAAAATCTGATCAATTAACAAAATGCTGACTAACTGACATAAGCAGCAAAAAAAACTATCAGATAAAAAGACATGTGAACCGAGAATATTTTTATTTCTGTGCATTCACTATACACCTAATTCTGTTTTTACACGATAGATATGTTCCTGAAAAATACGTGTAAAAAAAATTTATGTAAAAAAAGATTGTATTTATGGAAGAAAAGATTGGTTCCGGATCTAAAAAATCGGTAAAAATAATTTAAAAAAAAAAAAAAAAACCACATAAAAATATTCGCTTTAAGCTTATTTTATTTCGACAAAATACACATGTAATGAAAATGTACTAAAGTAAATTTGAATGCATATGAAATGAAAAAAATTCTTCATGAACAAAAAAAAAATCTGTTTTACACATAAGATTTTATTCATTTTCACTTTCTGATAATAAACGACGCATACGTTTGCGTGTGACTGGAATATCACTGCTATCACTAGAAATGTTGTGGACATTGTCTGCTTCCTCTATTAATGAAATTCTTTCTGCGATCTCTTGAGCAAAATCAGCACGAGTCTCCTCTGGTGCTGATGTTTCACCGGTTTTACGAACAAATTCAGTTATTAATCGTTGTGTTCGTGTTTTGGTTAGGCCGTTATATAATTCTCTGTAAGAGGCTGTCAATAACTTCAGTTAATGTTGAAACTTCCCAGCGCATTCCTCATTAGGGTCACGTTTGACAAAATGATTACCTAATTTTCTGACCAGTTCCAGACCTTCTTTTATTAAATCTGCATTTAGAACAGGATCATTTTCTTCATTATCACTACGTTCTGTGGGATAAGGAGTCCCAAGGACAACCTCTAATATTTCATCTTCGCTTAGGGCTTTGTCGGTTAACAATTCATCAATATCTTCAAACGATAGATCATCGAATCCTTCTCCACCAATTTTGTGTGCCATTGTAATAATGTTGGGAAATTCGGTCGTATTAGGGATGATGGGATCTTTGCTTTTTACACATTGTGGCCAAACTGCTTTATAACACTCATTTAAAGTTGCTGGTTTTAATTCAGTTAACGCTAATCCAACTTGATTGATACAATCCATAATTGAGAATTTCTTCCACACATCAATGACTGTTAGTGTTTCATCATTCAGTTTATCTAAAACTGTTGGAATGTTTGTTTTACGTAGTATGTTTTAATTGTCGCAATTATACCTTGGTCTAGCGGTTGTATCAAAGGTGTAGTATTAGGTGGCAGAAATAAAATTTGTACGTTTGGGTGTTCCAAGACAGGATGGCCGGGTGCATTGTCAAGAATCAGAAGAACTTTAAATTCGAGACCTTTCAAATTCATCTGACTTCTGGGACGAAACATTTGTTGAACCATTCTGTAAAGATAGCAGTGGTCACCCAGGCCTTCTTGTTTGCCCTCCAGTGAACAGGCAGTTTATTGATATCTACACCTTTCATTGAACGTGGGTTTAGGGCTCGATTTACCAGCAGTGGTTTCAACAAACGTACGATCTCCTGAAGCATTGCAGGAAATAATGTCACACGATCCTTACCAGCAGTTTTCCGTGATACATTTGTTTCCAGAAGAAACCAGTTTTATCTGCATTCCACACTTGATCGGGAGTGTATCCTCCATCTTCAATAATTTTTGCAAGTTCCTGCGGGAATACTTTAGCAGGCGATTCATCTGCAGATGCAGTTTCACCTTTAATTTTTATATTATTAAGAGCATTCCTTTTAAGAAACCCTGTCATCCAACCTGTACTTGCAGAAAATTCATATTTTCTGTTTAACTGAGATTGAAGTGCTTGGCTCATTTTCTTTAATCTGTCTGTAAATTCTTAGTGCTGTTTGCTTGATGGCATTTCCATCTACTGGTACTCTTTTTTTAATGACTGATCTTCTATCCATATTACCAGAGCCTTTTCCATTTTTTCCTTGACAATATCTTGTATATGATGATGAATTAACACTTACTTTTGTTCCAGAACATAGACTTCCTAATTGCAGCTTCATTTTTCTTAATAGTTTTTACGGTAGCTTCATGTTCACCAAAATGCTTTCCTACAGACGTAGCCCCTTGTCCAGTTGCAAGACGATCTAAAATTTGAATTTTAAGTTCCAAAGAAATTGCTTTCCTTTTCATTTTGGTAATAGGCAAATTATTTGACATTATATAAGGGCTACCGAAAAATATCTCAGTTAGAATTAATAAAAAAAGGTATGAAAAATTTGTGAACTTACAATTTATTGACTATCGGCAAAATTAATAAATTTATATGTGCACAAATTTCACTAAAGATTCTTTCACTTTGAAATAGAGCTTACTACTGCGCAGTGATCTGATTGAGGTGTATAAGACCTTGAATGGGTTGAGCACGCTGAATTCTGATTGGATCTTTCCACTTGTTCAGATTACGAACCTAAGGGGCCATAAAGACATGTAGAATAGATGTGTGGAAATTTGCCTTTAGTCAGCGGGTGGTTAATTGCTGGAACAAACTTCCATCTGTCGTTGTGGAAGTAGATAGGTTAAATAATTTTAAGGAGGAACTGGACAGGCATTTGGAGGGAATGGTTTTTTTTTTTTTTTTTTTTTTTTTTTTTGGCTGATGCTGCATAAGCTCATACACTTGCTTTCTTGCATCACATGCTACTACATTGTAAACTAATTTTGAGAGTTGTTGGGGATGATTGTAGCTCCTTTAAAATTTTTCAGTTAAGCAGGACTGCCTTGGTTGTGGTAATTCTAATTCAAGAAAAAGAGGCAGATTTCTTTTCCAACTATTAAGTTTTAATAATAGTCATTCACAAATGATTTGATAGAATATTCTGTAGCCGAGTGGTCAGGAGTGGGAGTGCAGTAGCACACGCTCTTTGAGTAGACCGGGGTTCAAGCCCTTGCCTGCTGAATACGGTTGATCTGCCAACTTGCACTGGACCAGCGTGGCAGATTATGGTCCATTTCCTGCAGCATGAATTGTTGAGGAGGCTTCCATCCTGCAGTGGGTTGATAATGGCTGCACTTGACCTTTTTTTTTTACTAAATTTCTTCCGAAGATACAATGCACGAATACCGTAGATGTGCACCAAATTCAATAAAAACGTTGATGATTCATAGATACTCAGACGTACACATTGGTAAACAAAAGCACGCGTTTCAAAACGCACACACTATCTGTTATCCAATCTATTGGTGCGTATAAATAGAAATGATACTAATATGCCACAAATAAAAAAAATTTTTCTTAGAATTTAGGCAAAAAAAAAATTTATAGAAATCGTGTTAAATCAAAATGACTTGCATAAAAAGAGAATGAAATATTTATTTTAAATTCGTGTTAAATCAAACTTGTTTAAAAAAATTTTGTGCAAAAAACAGAATTAGGTGTATTTCACTGATCAGTTACAGCGACAACAGCTTTAACTACTGACAACAATCAAGCTTAAACTAAAATTCGTTCTAGTAAGCAGGCAGATTATCACAAGCAATGACCAGTTCAGACTTACTATTCTGTCTGCTCCCATATGTGATTCTTTTAAGCTGCCTGAAAGTGCTGGTTGCCAGAAAGCCACTTGGGTTCTCTGCAAGCACCCTTAGGCCATACTGCACTGTATGTTTGTATATGTTCAGAGACCAGCTTTCATGTATTTAATCTGTGTGTGTGTGTGTGTGTGTGTACGTGCGCAACTGTTATTGCCTTAATTGAAGAATCATTCTTTAGTACTTTACCATCATTGTGCAGTAAAGTTGCTCATGATTATATTATAAATACCCTTGAAACATTAGTCTTGACATTCTTTATATAACCTGTTAATCTTTATTTTAATTATAAATTAAAGTGAATTTTATATTTAGGTCAAAGAAGATTTTGATAGAGTGAAGGACTTGGTCAGAAACGTCCAAATGGTTTGAATTCTAACAGCTGTTGCAGAGACCTACAAGCTGACTGGTTAAAACCTGTGGCAAGTGGTATCGTAGAATATGGATCAGCCAATGGGTAAAAGAAAGAAGTTTTGTTCAGGTCAACAGTTGATGACTAGGATTTGTTACCTATCCAGTAACACTTGGCTGGCTTATGAACTGATATTGGGAAACACCTTGAGGTAGATAAAAGGTTTGCAGGTCTGAATCATGCTTCCTTTTGTTCTATGCAGATGGTAGTAGAAAATGTGGTAGAAAATTTTTTGGTATAAAGAATCCTTTTAATTTTAAATATGGCTATTTAGAAAGGGATTTTTTTTTTAATCACTTAGTATCAACATTGTAAAGTTGGTTATAAGCAATTTTCAGTAAGGTTTTTATTGTCTAATTGGTTGTGTTCCCCAATTTTCACAGTGGGTGTTGAAGGCTGATCTAGACCTTCATTTTTAAGCATATGCACAAGAATGGTGAAAGTGTGGCAAATGGTTGGAATGCCACTCAGTTCCTGGTGGGATTTCCACACTTGCACACCAAGCTGAATATAGAAGTGCTTTGACATTTTTAAGAGCAAAATGGCAGGCAGAAATTCTCCTTGGGTTAAATGCACAACTTGGCAAATAAGACCTTGTCGCATGTAAGTGTGTGATTGGTACAAGTTTTACAGAGGTTCTGAAGTTGCTAACTATGCATGATTATTTGCATTTGGCAGATGAGCACGCACTATGGCAGCAGTTCCCAACCTTTTTTTTTACTCGCAAATTCCTTTCAAAATAATATTTTTATTGCAAACCACTAAGCCTATATTCTCAGAAATCTTATAATAATTCTGAATTTTTATTATAAAATATTTCCAGTACTAAGTTTTTATAAACGATATTGCATAATAATATAAAGTTAAGTACCTATTATGTAACAATGGTCTTTGAGAATGAAAAAATTTAGTACGGAAAACATTTATCATGCTATATATACTATTAGATAGTAAACTAATTATAAGGAATTGTGGAGATGTGGTTTCTTTCGTTGGCAATTCTTTACTTTATATTTAATTTTATTTTACTTTATTCTACCTTTGTTTATTATATTAGATATATAAATATTATTAGCCAGATACATATCGGCACATTCGTACCTAATCCCCCACTAAGATCCTGTTGCGCATGCTTTGCTATGTAAGGGCGTGTAGCCCAAATCACAACCAAATATAAATTTTTAACTGAACCGCATAAATTAATAAACTATTTTGTAGTTTATAAAAAATTTACCTATGTACATTTAAGCAGATGCCATTACAGAATTTTTAGCACAAACCCCTGGAACGCTTGAGAATCTCTGGGGGTTTGCGAACCACCTGTTGGGAACCACTGCGCTAAGGTATGCTCATCTGCCAACTGCAAATGAGCATACCTTAGAACATCTGCTCAAATAAGGAGCTGATTTTGGAAAACAAATAATTGTGATTTTGCTTTTAAGTTATTCATTGTCATTTATTGTTCAAGAACGTGTGCATAGTTGGTCCTAAAGATTCTGACGCTTGAACAGAAGGCACATTTTGCTGTTTCTGACAGTCATCTGAAGTGACTTGTAATGAGACTGGTGCACTTCCCAACTCCAGAATCAGAGATCCAATATGGGATGACACCACAAAGAATCTTTGCCATTCAAAAATTTTAAGATGCAGTATTTAGTTTGCAAGATCATGGTAAATCATGAAAAGAGTAATCAGTCAGTGATTCTGATGTTTATTATTATTTTTGTAATAAAGAAGTCTAGGTCAACTTTGAACCACCCTTGTATACTTTGAGTTTTGCAGTATTTTTTATAAGATTATGTATTGGTATAAATCACATGTCTTTGTTGCTGTTTCATCAAATCAGGTAAGGTAAATGGTTAGATTTATTAACCATGTTTGCATGTAGCAGCTGCGCCTTGAAGCAGCTTTGCATTTATGTCAAAAGACACTTCATTCTAACATGATAATAATAATAAGTATTAAAAAATTGTGATATGGCATGCCTGTACAGAAATGTTGGTAAACAAAGTATTGTGAACTATTGTCCATCAGTGTGTTTGAGTGAAAGAAAAGGAATGGCTCCTTTGTCCTTCATCAAAAATAGTTCATACAAGTTAACTTATCAAATTCTATATGACCAATGATGGTCAATGTAATGATAACATGTTTTGACTTTACTCTGAAATAAATATGAAAAATACTGAGGCAAAGTATGCCTTGAACAGTTAAATTCACTTATAGTTCAAGGCTGTCAGCTGTACTGCTTCTCTAAACTTCCAGAAATTTGGATAAGAATTTATATTAAGTATGGCTTTATTACATTCTTACCAAACTGGGTACTTAATGATTAAAATGGTTTCTTGATTATCAAACTTTTAGCTTTTTTACAAACTTCCATTTGGTCTGTCTTTTCCAGATAGGTTTTTTGCATCTAAAGAAAAAATAATAATACACACACACACACACACACACACACACACACACACACACACACACACACATACACACACATATTTATAATTATATTAGTGATAAAAAAAGAAAGAAAGTTAAAAAGACAATAACTAATATTTATGGGTCTTCCTTAACTTTTATCATCATTCGATTTATATTTGACCTATACTGGTTTATATTTGGTTTAGATTTAAATTACTTAGCATATATTGATCATCACAGAAACAGAGAACCTCTTGTCGTTTTTTGCCTTCATTATGGGTGGTTGGCCCCAGTTGAAGTCATCTAGATTGTCGGTAAAAAGCGATAATATTATTATTATTTATTTTTTTTTTGCGTTTTCTTAGGTCTCTGATGGTATTATTATTGGATTGATTTACTTTTTCTAATAATTTTCTATTATCCTTAATATATATAGAAAAGGGGCCACCTTATTCATTCCTTTTCTCAATACAGTGAATAATGATAAAATCCTGACAGTTCAAACTAGCTAAAAATACCATATTACATGGAAATACAGTGGTCACAATTTGTTTTTGCTAATATATAAACTATTTCAAATACAGCAGTTTTTGTAAGATTAACTTTCACTCAAAATATTAATAATTATGCTAGAGACATTAGAATATTCAGAAGGTGAATTTTTGTACTGCTACTTCAGATTGTTTAATGTAAATTTGATAAGTTGGTGATGCAAGTTCTTTAAATTATGTAATTTAACCTGTGGGAGCCAGTGAAACTGACAGGAAAAAGAAAAGTTTTACCCCCTTTCCTGATTGATGATGCCCTTCTGTTTAATGTAATAGCTTGGTTTGAACCTCTTTTATTATAGATTTTTCCACTTTACTAAGCAGTCACCTTTCGTTCCACATTTGCCAGGCACCTCCGTAGCCAGGTGGGAAGGAGCAGCAGTGCGTAACACACGCTTCTTGATTAGACCGGGGTTCGAGCCTGTCACCACCAAATACGGAGGATGCGGAAAGGTCAGGGAATGACCACTGCACCGGAGGAATATGGCCTTAGTTGCTAATGCTCCTAAAAACCCAACAACAACAACATCCACATTTGCCTTGCATTAAGATATGGCTTCTATTATAAATATAATTTTAAAATCTAAGATTTCCTCTGCCAAGCTATCAAGCCTATTTCACTGTAAAAATTGATAATTGAATTGCTAATCACTTAATTCTTTAAAGTTAAAGTTGTTTGAACTATTTTTATACCATATGAAAGATTAAAAAACACTTCTGCTTCTCTTCTTACAGCTTTGTTACTTTCTACAATACCAGCAACATGGGGTGGCAGTCATAACTCAAAATTCCAAATTACACAATAAAGTTATTATGTAATTTGGAATTATGTAATGAAGTTATTATGAAAGTTACCACCACTGCTTTTAACTATGGTTTAAAGCAGTGGTGGTAACTTCCTTCTAGGTCAACATATGACAACAACATACTATGAGAGCCGACCAGGCTAGCTGGGTGGGTAAAGTGCCTGCCTGGCAACCCAAAGGTTGCGGGTTCGAATTCCGCCTCGGGTTTGGATCAGAATACCCCAAAAACCTTGGGAGGTGCATTATGGCCACAGAAGCCGATGTGCCAACAACTAACAAAAAAAACAAAAAAAAACCTGAGGAGATGTAAGAAAAGAAATACAGTAGTCCATTAAGTCTTGCTAATATGATATTTGACTTACTGCAATGATTAAGCTCTTGCTAAATAATTTAATGTTACTGTCAGTAATAAATATTATAAACAAGTGAAGTGCTTTTATTTAGAGTATTTAGTCTTGATGAATATGAGTTCTGGTGTGTTATGTGATAAAAGCACAGTTGAAGATAAGTTTATTTGTTAAATTTAATTTTACATGACTTACCAATGAAAACTTGGAAAAGTCCAAGTTATAAACTATTATTTATTAATAATGAAACAACTATGTGCAGTCATGCATCTGTTCAGTTTTATTTTCACCAGTCCACTAGCTACTGTTGGAATCAATTTTACTAATCACATTAAGATTTTTCCCCTCATAGTAGATTTGAGTATTTCAAACTGATCCAACTGCATCACTTGCATGTTTTTAATGGATTTTTGACTACCATAAATGTGTAATAGTTGCTGGAAAAAAATATGAAGCAGCATTGATCTTATTGTTTGGCATTTGAATTCAGTGTCATGTTCACCTTGCATACAAAGTGACTATTTTTCAGAATGTTTCTCATAGTTGTATTATGACTTGTGATTAGGTTCCAGAGGAAGATCTTTATGCTGCTGTCCACATATACTGTGTATACCAAGCAGCAAAGGCTTGCATTTAAGACCACTCCCAAAACAGTGGACTGTTGGGATCTTGGCATGTCATCCTATACAGTTTTTTTTTAAACTAAAATGAATCACTAGGAGTTGTAGCTTTACTTTTATTTGTTATCCTCAGTGTTATTTTGTTTGAATTATTGAGCCATGCCAGGTAATTCTTGACCAAAGTAGTTCAGTTTTTCCTACTTTCACAACTTGGGCCTGAACCTCTATGGTTTGTTCCTCTTGGTTACTATCCACCTTGTGGTTTGTCATGTTTCACTATCTTTTCACAAGTAGTTAACGCTTTACTATATCAAATGTCTTAACCTCAGTCCAGCATGTTTCTGCGACTCCCATGGCTTTCCAAAGCCTTGGAGGTGTTACCATAACTTGCAGTATGTATGCATCTTATTAGTATTAGAGGAATAATCATTTCATATGAGTTATTTGGTGACTTAGAGGATGTGATGTTTTTAGGTGGTTATAAACTTAGAAGGTTGTATTAACTCTGATCCATAGTTTGTAAGGGATGTTAGCCTATCATTGAGATCATTACCCTCTTTTGTAAGTGTAATTTGCAGCTGAATTTGAATTAGAATTTGAATTTGCCAATCAAGTTTTTGGGATAAATAGTAAGAAAATTGAAAACAGGCACTTCTTAATTCTGATAATTGAATAATGTCATTTTTTTTTTACCTTTGTGAAACAAAAATCCTTAAAAACTGTCTTGCCTTAAAGTAGTTTAATTTTTTTTCTCAAACACTTCTTGATTGACAGCTCTATAGAAGTTTTCATACAGTCTTAAATCTAAATTTTTATTACAAAACACATTAAGTCACAATTTAAGTCACTCTTCACATTTATGTCACCATAAATGTGAAGAGTGACTTAAATTGAGTGTTTAATTTTAATTGTTGGCTAAAAATTTATTTTCTGTATCTTCCTGTATGTAGATGTGGCTTTTTGTTCCTTGGTATGGTTTTGAATTTGTTTTTGCAGAGTTATTGCACCATATACACCATATTTATTGTACTATTCACTCATAGTAATGCTAGTATGGGAAACTGATGCTGCAAAGCTTAAAATTGTTTTCTGGTTCAAGTTTATTTATAAAGGTGTCCTCTCACATGATCTAATGATTATTAATTGTTTCTAATTATTCTAAACTTATCTTTTTGAAAGATCCATTTGAAGTATTTGTTATTTTTCAATGATAAACACAACTGACAAAACATTTAGGTTAGAGAAATAATGACATGCAAATATTCAGATTTTGTGCACTTCATGGCATGTCAAATTTAAAATAAATTTGAAAATGAAGTGAACAATGGCATCTGACGTTCATATTTTTTCAATTTTTAAAAGCTGAAGTAAAAAGAAATGTGCATATTTCAAACTTTGTATGATTAATGGTTTTTAATTTAACAAAATGTTTTTTGAAAATAAAAGGTGTAAAAATAGCATTTCTTTTTTTTTTATTAAATTTTTTTTATTAAAAACTAAAATGTGTACAGTAAGTATTGCAGTCCATTAATTAAAGATTAAATATTGGCATCTTCAAGCAGAATTAAAAGAAATCCATAGAACTTTTCTAGAAATTAAGGTTTGACCTGTCAGATGTAGTGCCACAATGTTTGTAACAATTAGTGGTGTCATGACTACAGGGTTAAAGAATCTTTTATAGCTATACTTCGTGAGAAAGTGATGTTCATGGGAGCTCTTACTGTAGAAATACTAAGTTTTATTCAGAAATGCTAGGTAGTAGTTTTTGTTTGCTGTATACCTAATATGCCCACAAGGTTAAGACTGTTAAGGTGACTAAGGGCATTTTCCCAGATAAGCAAAATTGTTTTCAACAAAAGTAGGTTTATTCAAACTGCTTTGGTTTACCTGTTTTCTGGGGTATTTTGAAATGAAGCACTAGTGACAATTTCAGTTTCAAATTGCCTGTGGCATTCCCACAAATCACTTGTGATTCTTTTATGGCCATAAAAACTTGACTTATAATAGTATGGAAGATATATTCAAAAACATTCCTGTGTCATTCAGTTGTGTCTTGGCTACTTGTTTTAATGCCACTCCATAATAACTTTTTTTCTTCAATATGATTCCTGTCAAGTGAATTTTTTTTTGTTAGGATTGGTGCAAAAAAAAAAAGGTATCTGAGGTTGTTTTGGCCTGAATTAGGAATAAAAGGGAATTTTCAAAATGGCAGTCAGGAGGGGGGGGGGGAGAGAGAGAGAGAGAGAGAGAGAGAGAGAGAGAGAGAGAGAGAGAGAGATTATTGATGCAAAAGTTTCATTTGGTTTAGATGAGCAGTCTCCTGAGAAAGGTGGGCTTAAACTTTTCATTGAAAACAGGAGAAATTATTACTGGTTTTAGTAGTGGCAAAGAATACAAAAAAGCAAGTTTATAAAGCATCCAGCAAAAAAAAAAAAAACCCACCCTTCCCACATTACCTGTGCATGCCTTTCAAAAATTTGCTTAGTTTTTCCTTGAATTATTTCAAACTGCCCACTCCTACAACAACAGGTTGATTCTAAAAATGTCTTGGCTAAATGCCTAATAGTATGAAAAGGTTTTGTTTATGCATGGGTAATGCACACACATTTCTACTACCAAGGTAGTTTCAATGCATTGTTTTAATTGTATCTCATATTGTGAATACTTTCACGTGTGGCTGAGGTATTGCACTGCATTGAATAAGTAACACTTCACCAGTGGAGAAGACTAATGTTACTTATTCTCGGTGGATACCATTACTGAGACGGCACCTTTTCGTAAGCAACTACTCTAGCACAAATAAAGGCATACTTTTACAGCCAAGTGTAAGTAAACAGTGTTGGTTTTACTATTAAAAACATTTTTATATTAAGGATATTTATAGTTCTGGCAGGTAGATCAGGATAACAGAAAGGTAAGGCTGACTAATATTCAATTTTAAATAGTTAACAATTTATATTGCTTAAGTGCAAGTATTATTTATGAGGGGGCCAGTGTTTAAAGTTAACAGCATTAATAATGCATAGTAAAAAGTTTGATTAACAATATCAGAGTAAGAGCTGTATTGTTTACTTACAGTAAGATCGAGTTTACTATCCGTTTATGATAGATTGCACTAACAGAAAAGCCCAATAAACAGGTGACTGCTAATTGTTTTATGGTTGTGACCTCCAGAAATCAGACTGAACTACATGGTACAGTCGGAGACAATCGTAGGGTAATCTCCAGTGCTTCGGTCTCCTGCCCCGATTAAACAGCATTTTGTCCCAAATAAACGGCTGCCCCGATTTACCGGTGGCCCAAATAACCAGAATCCACTGTACCTGATTTAAAATAGTCTAACTTTGTTATGAGCATCAGGGGATCAACAATTTCCTTGTTATAACCATTACTCATATCAGTGAGTTAAACCTATCTTCTATTTTTTAAAATTCTCAATAACTTAATAAATTCAAAAAACAAAAATATTAGAGGAAAAAAATAGTATATACCTACATATTATTTGTATTAATATGCTTGTATAGATATGCAATACACTTAATAGTAAACAATTTATTTCTCTGTAATTAAAAACACACTAATTAATAAAAAAATTCAATTAGACTTTTCATTTATTTATGAATCTTTAAATTGATGTTTGTTTTAAAGATTTTGCTTCGATATTTCTCAAGTTTCCCCTTAAAACACTCAATGCATTAAGTCTCATTATTTGACCCAGTTCCTTCAAAAAAATTGACTGTCCGTTGCACCTTGAGCTTGGGAGATTGTCTGCACTGATTTTGATTCACTTACACTTCTCATCATATCATCACAATCCTTTTATCATCTTTGTTGAGCATAGCATCTACAATGTGACTCTGTTGGAAGACCACTACTTAACAAGTTGTCATCGACTCGTACAAATTCAGCGATGTTATTATTAAAACCTACAATGTTACGTAGCAACCATTTGGATAATGGCAAGTTATTTTTTTCGTTTCTATCATCTTCATTTACGATTGAAATTTCATTAGAATTTAATTTCAATTCCTCAAAGAAATTCAGTATTTTTCAGTATGGTTTGTCGAAGTATAATGTTGTTCCACACATTCAATAAATTTATGGCATTCAATATTGATATGTACTCATTAAGTTTCTGTTCTTTTTGACCGATCAGATGTAAGACTAAATCTTTTATAAAATCCTTTCAAACTCTTGTCTCTTCAAACCTATGTCTATTGGTTGTAAAATTAATGTTGCATTGGGATGCAGAAACACTAGCTTAATGTTGGACAAATTTTGAAACTGGGGATGTGTAGGACAGTGATCAACTAACAAAATATTTTCTTTTTGAATAGCTCTTTATTCCAATATTTACGTATTGCTAAAAATATCCGAAGTCATCCAAACTTGTTTGCAGTGTAATCCACAGGAAGTTTCTTTACTTTTTGAAACACTGAGGTTTTAATGATTTTCTGATATATTTTTTTTATCAGTTCCTGTCATATTTGCATATATCATCATGAGTTTTTTTTTTTTTTTTTCTCCCACAAACATATTTTCCCCATTTGAATTTAAATGTATTGGCAGGTGTAAAATTATAAAGTCCTGTTTCATCAGTGTTGTAGATGTCTTCATCATTGAAATCTTTACTGATTTCTGCCCAAAGTAAATCCATTCATTGGCAATTATTGGACATGCAGATAGAGATTCTCCACTAATTTTTGCATAAACGATGTTATATCACTTTTTAAATTGATCCAGCCAATTGTTACATACAAAATTGTCACATCCAAATTGTTTAGCAAATTTGTCCGCTTGAGCCTCCAAGATCGGACAGTCTCTTGAAAATCCAGCACTTTGTGTCGTGAACCATTAAAGCAATGCTTCACTGAAGTTTGTAAACTTGCACTTTGTAAATCCCCCCCCCCCTCCAATTATGTTCTTTTCCAGTGCCGATATGTAAACATTTATTCTTCCACAATGTCAATACTGTTGAAGAGGACAACTTTTTTTTTTTTTACACACTTCAACATTTTTTTTTTTGCACCGCGTTCTAACTTGCGAATAATAGACTTTTTTTTGCAAATCATGAGACACTTTCTTTTGTTAGTAGACATCTTTCCAAAGAAAGGGTTAGTTTATAACTGATTTTACTTTAAAATGACAGTGAAGTGATTTGCATACAAACTTAAAGTCCCAAAATTTATGGTTCAGTGAATACCTAGACAATCTGTAAATGGGGTAATGTGACAAGCAGAATGCCAATGCGCTATTGTATAGCCCCCCCATCCCCAAAAGGACAAGGTCATAAACTGGCTAATCCGATGCAGGTGTCACAAAAGCTAAGTTGCCATTTTCATTTTTGTCTATTCCAAGAATCAGGTTTTTTCAACTACCTGATTAAGAATGTTTACATGTTTGCATAGTTACGAAAATTTGTACTGTATATCCAAGTAGTATGCTCATAACAGTGAGCATACTACATGTATGGGAATATGCATAAATGAAAATCATTAGGGCTTTTTGCTTATTAAAGCTGTGATCTCGTTATTTCTGTGCTCGTTATAACCAAGTTTGACTGTATTTTGCTTTACCCAGTTAATGTGCGGGGGACATCCTTGTAAAAAACTGAGTATGAAAATGTCACACGTGGAAATTTAGCAACATTCTGTCTAGGTGTGTCATATTTCAGGTTGATATTCATGCCCAAAATGAATTTGTTTTACATAAGTTGATAGTAATTAGCTGGATTTATAGGGTGAGTGAATTGTAATATGAAGGCCAATGTTCTTAGCTAATGTTATTAATTGCCATCTTGTCTACATGTTGCTTATTAAAAATTGATAACGCATAAGGTCAGTAAGGTTCTTCTGGATATTGAGTTTGTAACATAACCAACCTAAAAATATATATACCATTTTTATATTCTCATTGAGTAATTGTACTTTTTTCATAGCAAAATGAACAGTTCAGCTGACATACATTTACTATTTAAATGTGAAATTTAAGTGTTAATATGTAAATTTTTTTTTTTCTTCTTCCAAATAAGATTTGTAAAATACTCAATTTCAAATGCATTGTTTGTTAAGATGAGTACTTTTTACTACATTGTTTTAACTTAATATTACGTTGAAATAATATCTAAAAATAAAATGTTTTCTGTGTTGTTTTTTATTGAAATGGTGAATTTCTTTTATCTAGTTAGTGAGAATGGCTGAATAATTTGAAAATTAAAGCATCTCAAACTTGTAGCTGATACAGGTACAAAAACTTAATATTCATTATTCTTTTATGATTTCTTAATGATTATTTTGTTTTAATTTTTGAGTTAAATCACTTGTATATGTACTTTGGTTGATGAAATAAAGTAATCTTATTTTTGTGCAATTGGTGTCATCTTTCTCAAAATACCATACTATGTCTTAATTGTTTAAGAACATTTTTGGATGCAGACTTAACACTAAGATTTGTAATTGCTTTTTATACATTAGAATGAAACCAGCATGAACTGGAACCTACTGTTAGCACTTCGATCAATCCCTACCCAAGCTTTGGTGTACTTTATCATAACAAAGTGGTAAGCATTCTGTCATCAGAAGAGTATTTGTAAAAGCAGCATTCCATTTCTTTAAATAAACATTTAACTGAATTTTATTGTTTAAACTTGAGGGATGAAGAATTATTTTCAATGACATAAGGGGACTTATTTCCCTTTACTTCCCTCTTTTTTTTTTTTTTTATACTATTGGGTTGGGCCGGAGATTAATTCTACATAAGGAAAGAATTTGGTAAGTTGTATGTTCTGTGGGTATAAATTTATGTATTAAAGGAATATAGACTTCTAGTTTGAATATTCTCATCAGCTGGAAAGTTTACAAAATCTTTTAGTACATCTTATTTTCCCACCTGCATATGGCTTTTTGTTTTAACTGGCTTACA
Organism: Mastigoproctus giganteus; assembly: GCF_048544385.1. Classification (NCBI taxonomy): domain Eukaryota; kingdom Metazoa; phylum Arthropoda; class Arachnida; order Uropygi; family Thelyphonidae; genus Mastigoproctus; species Mastigoproctus giganteus. The sequence continues at coordinate 172,975,007 of NC_143577.1, forward strand.
CAGTAGACATTGGTAAATATCTTATTTCGTCCTCTTAACAGGTATGACAGGTTTTACATATTACCAGGAGGGCAAATGGAAGAGAGAGAGCGAGAGCATTTATAACTTTAAAAACTTTCGATTGTAGGAACAGCTGTAAAAAAAATGAATTTTATATTAAACATTAATTATTATTATTTTTTATTTTTGAAAATAAGATACCTCTGCAGCACAAGGATATTTTCATCTTTTTATTTAGGGAGTCTTGAATATTATCTCACTTGCATTTGATTGACTGTAATCAAATTTCACTTGAGAAACCCATGCATTTCAATAATTGGAGCCAGATTCTGCTGTGCTGCTAATTTTAAATTCATGATTTTAAGCACAATATTTTTATGTGTGCATATAATTTTCCAGAATTAGTTAATTTAGAAAAGGTATTGAGGGTTGGGCACAACTTCATTTGGAAGCTCATGTGGGGGCTGAGATCTCACGTGAATTTTGTTGATCAACAAATTATGTAGACTTGTAACAGCTTCTAAAAAGTTAATGTTTATTGTAAGTAAAAAAGCCAAGATAAATATAGTAAACTTACTTTAAAAACCATTAAGAAATTCTAGAACACTATAAAAATAGCCAACCCTGGATTTTATGTACTAATAGGGAAATGCAGTGTCCATTATTTGTCAAATTTCCACCAAATCAAAAATTTTCGATCATTTTTACCCCTACATAATTGGTAACTTAAGTCTTTGTACATTTTTTTTTGTACATTTTCTATAATTTTGTTTTTATGTAATATTGCAATATTAAAATTTTATGAAAAAATGTATCCATTATATTTCCCTAGTTGTAAAAAAATGAATAAAAAAAGTGGCACGGTAGATGGATTTATGTGAAATATCCTGTGCATTTCTTTTAGGTATTTTGATTCGTACTGCAGTAGTAATAACTACAGGAACTATGATTGTGACACTTTTCAAAAATTCTAAAAATTAACTCTCGTACTGGTCACGAAAAATGTGTTACTTGCTCTAATCACATTACTAATGAGTGCCCAGCATAGACTAGTGGTGTGAGCGTGGGAAGTGTCTGGCAGACACTGCAGATGATGTCACTTCTTAAGAACATCACCTCAATGTCGGCAAAACTGCGAGCCCATTGTTAAAATATTCACAACTCACTAATGGTTAAAAGGTGATTTTCAAACATTGAGCATTGTTAGATGCAATTCCTTCTTCAGTTATGCAATTTGATATCCACAAATAGGTTATATTTAGATTCTGCAAAGATCTTTGAATAGGTGATTTAACTCTAAGAAATCTTTCAGTCATATTTTCCTTTGTATTCCAACAGGTTTTGCAATCCAGTAGCAGTTGCAATTTTTTTATACAGAATTTATAACTTTGTGGTATGGTCTTTCGTACTGGTGATTTTCTGAATAGTATCACAATTTTATGAATTTCCTGTGCCATTCTGAACATATTTGCATCCATAAATTGATATATCCACTTTAGTTTTTCTGAAACTAATTCATGTTCTTGTTACAAGGCATCACATCTGAATTGTTGCTTGCTTCATGGTTTTTTTTTTTTTTTTTTTTTGAATAAAAAAAAAAACCCTCCATAACTACCAAGTGAATAGCATGCCTGGTGAGTTGGGGCCAGTTTTCCAAATTTTACCATGACAGTGGCTCCTTCAAAACTAATCCCGAATGTTTTTCGATTTTAATCGATGTTTGTTTGTCTTTTTGGTAGAACAAGAACCCTGTATTCACATTAAACTCAAATTTTGTCTCCATAATATATATATAATATATAAAAGATTGTATTAAAGAGTAAAAACATATTCATGTATTGGCAGTTTTTAAAACTAGTTCACTCATCTATGAGTTGACTAATTTTTTTCTTTTCTGCTTTCATTTTACTGATTTCTGATACTATTTCTTGTTTTTTAATTTCATGAAATTTGTATATCAATTTCATTACTTTGGATGGTTGTTTTGGCAGTGTACACCCTTGATCTTAAGCTGTTCTGAATAAATTCACTTCTGCAAATGGTAGATGGAATTCAGTCAGTAGCTAGCTCTGAAACAATTTTTCAAGTGTAGGGCTATTATTGTTAATCATAAAAAAAAAAAAAAAATATATCAATGGTTTTAACAATTTTGGAAGTGTAAGGAACAGTCTTCTTTCTGGCTTTGTTTCATATGAGGAACACCAAGTGCCTAATGTAATCACATGTAATGTTGTGATGCTTTACATCCTAGTATTTATTTTATTTTTTTTTATATACAGAGGTGCATTACTTTATCATAATTTCTCTTGAAATATTTCCATACATCATTTATCTGTTCATCTTCTATGATAAATTGCCAGAAAACAATTTAAGAAAATTAAGAATTATGTTTCAATATATTTCTATTAAAATTACTTTACAAAAAACTTGTACTAACAAGCTGTTTCATTTAGGTGGAATTGTTCTAATGAGCATTTGATTTATATTATTTACAATGAATTTAGCAATCAGGATTGAAAACAAATAATTAAAATGTTCACTTGAAATGAGTTGTTGAATTTCAGAAAGTATACCCAAAGCCTGAACAGGGTTGCTGCAAATAATTATGTATGAGAGTTAGATACATTTATTCCTATTCTTTAATTTAGAAGCTTGAGTACAGCTTGCTGTGTTAGCTTTCACAAGGATCTAAAAGCTGTAGATCTCATGGACAAAATTTGTGATCATAGATGCTATCGCCCAACTGACTGGTGGATGCACTCATTAAGTTTTCTGAAACTTAATATAAGTAAGCTTTAAAATCATTCAGAAAAATGAAGTCTCCTTTGAATTTTCTAAATCCACTCCTATACTGTTTAGTTAACTAAGTGTACTTAAAAAAAATTGATCACTACAAAATCATTTGAATACAATTAAAATGTTACCAGACAGAATGAGGTAGGTACAGTTAATCAGCTTTCTTGATTGTGGAATTAAACTAAACTCAGCTTAAAAAAAAGCTGAGCTTGAGTAAAGGTAAGAATAAATTTATTACTCCCAAGGAAAGCTAACCTATTAAAACTGGTGAAAATGCTCTTTAGGCACTGAAGGACAAATCATTCTGCTGATAATTTCACAACACTAGACAAAATTGGAACCTAAGCTACAGTTGTATTTTGTGTGGGTGATGCAAAATAAAAGGGAAAGAGGTGATAGGAGAATGGGCATTGTTTAATAATTTGTGGTAACATTGTTGCAGGGCTCTGTAGAATTTACATGATATTTTGTGTATGTGAGACAACTATTAATTTTGTTTTCATATTTGTATGATAACCATTAATTGTTTTCATACTTGTATGAAGTAATGTCACATGATACTGTTTTAGCAATATTCACTAAGTTGGAGCAAATTTTTTTTATCAAAAATCAAAGTTGCAAATGCACAGAATAGCTGTAGGTTGGGTGATTACCAATATACAGAAGGGGATGCTGCCAGTGGTATCAGGCATCTTCAAGAGGTGGCAACATGTCTGTAATGAGGAAGAATATTTTATGGAAGGACTGCGACTTGGCAATAGAGGATAAATTTTGTTTATTTAAAAAGTGTTGCCACTAATCTTCAAAGCCCTTGTAGTAGTGCTCATGTCCTCCACTCTCAAAGTGACCTAAAGAGTGCCAATTAATACTCAAGAAGTACTGAAAGAAAACTCAAACAAGTGCTGGCACCAATAAACTAAAAACCTTGGCGTACATGTAAGCTAAAAGAAACTGCAGGTCTAATTGTCCTTTACCTCAGTAGTAAAAGGAGAGGAAGGATGTGAATGTCTGGGATAAACAGAGGGCAAATATGGAACAACTAGAGAAGAACAAAACAGCTGCAGATTTCTCTAACGAGAATCTTCTATGACCAAGGATTGTTATATTGGGAGCAATTACTAACAGGAAAGCCATACCATTATGATTCTAGTTTTATTTTTTGATGTTCTTTGGCCATTGCAATTCACTTTTCCCACTGATGGTCTTGATCCCATTGGAAAAAAAAAAAAGAATTACCTTGGTCCTCCAACCACACACATACAGCTGCAACCACTGAATTGATGCATATTTCTTCCCACAGATGTTGTCCTTCAGCTTGAGGAACAAATAAGTCACTAGGGACAATATCTGGGGGAAAAATGGGGGGGGGGGGGTCTGAAACAATTGAAATCCTGAAGTCTGTATGGCAGTCATTATAATCTGGGAGGTGTGACTGAGTGTATTGCTGTGAAAAAGGAAGACACCTTTTGGCAGTTTTCCATGTTCTTGATGTCTTCATAAAGTTACCTTATGAGGTTGCCATAGTATGCACCAGTGACAGTGGTGCCTCTTTCCAGGTACCATATTGGTTGGCATGTGAGTAGGGACTGAAAGTTTGATATATGATCCTTAAAATTGTGGATTAACTTATATGCAGGGCCTAAAATCTGAACTTAAAAATCAATAGCAAATGAGAGAGATACTAAACATTTAAAATCTTGTTTTTAAAATATTTTAAAGATAAAACATGTACATATGGTTATAAATATTAAACAAAATTCAGTATACAATACACTTTATCTTGCTAATACAATTTACAAAAAGCAAGTTACATATCCAGATCTTCACTATTGGATAACAAATTTTTTTTTTTTTTTTTTGTAAGTGATTTTGTGATGTTGGTACAAAAAGCACCTGCAAAAAAAAAAAAAAAAAAAAAAAGGGTTCTATTAAACAGGTTTGGTAAAGTGATATATACTACTTGTTAAAAAAAATACTGGGTAATCATTTGCTAGTAGGTTAGAATATTAACTTTTTGTGAATGCCCCTTGTTCATCTTTGAGGCTAATATATTGGTTTCTACTTTCATGTTTCTATTGCCAACTGTTAAAATGCCCATCAATGAAAACTCCTTAATCTTGTGGTGGTGCTGCACCTGTGTTGGTTCCACTTGAATATAATGAATCCATGTTAACTGTGGATTCATGTTAATTCTATTATTTGAAAGTAGTGCAGTGCAAATTCAACTTTTTGAAAGTAAAGTCCCTCCTGTGCTGTGAGTATAAAGGCCATTACATTAATGCTTTGAATTTGCAATTCAAGTATTACTTGCTTTTAGACTGCCCATAGTGTTTAATGAATGGAAGATACCACCTTTTGAATATGTTATGTAAGTTTATTCTGCTGAGAGCATAAAGAATACTAGAATAGACTGTAGAGTTATTTAAGCTTGACTTCCTTTTTAAATACTTTTTTATGCTTTATTTTTCACATGCAAGAGGCACACCAAAGTGTAACTTCTCTACAGCTTTAATTTCAGCACTGATCAGATCTACTTTTTGTCACCAGTTATCTTAGAGCCATGGTGACATGCAGAAGTTATAATAAAGAAATAGCACAGATAGCAAGCTTATCCATAATCGGACTTATAGGCTTGCCCATGACTTAGAGTTCTTAGTTTGCATTATTTAATTTAGCAAGCTTGGAATGCACTTTGGTGTTTTTTTTTTTTTTTTTTATTTATTATTAATCAGCTAAATCGAGGTCCATAAAATCTAGGATTTACTGTACTAACTCTAGGGCTTCATAAGTCTAATTATTTAGCCTAATAAAAAAAAAATATATGGAACTAGTTTTTTGAATAAGTATATCAATACAGTATGCATCCTTCCCTGATTTCCCAGTAAGTTGAGTAACAGCAAGAGACTAAGATGGTTAAGTTAAGGAAAAAAAATTTAATTGGCATTAAGGCAGTAAGCATTTGTGCTTTTTTTTTTTTTTTTTTGTTAATAATTTCATGTTATTTTTGCTGTTAGTGAAATGAAAGGTTGTTGATAACTATATTTCCCCAGGATATCACTGCAGTCCAACCAGTGCTTACTGTCAGTGTTGCATGGTGGTTAATGTTGCTGCCACCGAGAAAGTACAGAGAAAGAAGAGGGATTCAGGTGCTTCAGATCAACAGGAAGTGGGTTGTGATAGAACTTTTTCTTTGGTAAGCAAAGATCGACTAATTGAAAAGAAGCTGGAAGACAAAATATATCATTGTACAACTTTATAGTTTATCTGCATTACATTAATAGGTTGACTTCTCAGTTATTTTCCATTGAATGAAATTAATTGGTATGATATTAATTTAAATACATTGGTATTGAAATTAATTTCAATAAGTAAGGCATTGGTATGAAATTAATTTCAATACATTGGGGAAATTCCTAGATGCAAAATTGAATAATGCTGATTCAGAACTCTGAAATCAAGTAAATATCCTGAAGGATGGTTTAATTTGTACAGATAATCTTTCTGTGGATGAAAAGAGGCTGCCCTTTTAGGGGTAAAACTACTTTAGAACACTTACATGGAAAATATTTATGCCTGCATTTGGAATAGAATAAACTAAAGGTGATTTGTGGCCAGAATACAGCGGACCTCCGCTTTATGATTGGTTCCCTATCTGATCAGATCACTTTATGATGAGGACTCTCCATAATAAAATACCGTTCACTGTACGATATGTAGTAAGTGCCAGTCATCGTGATCACGTTTGTGAATTGAATTTTAATTCTACTAAACGGCTGTTCTAATAAGTGGAAATAGGAATATTATCTACAGGCTATAAAAGTAAAGATATAAAGCACAAATTTACACTTTTATTACCTTATCAATTAACAAAATTAAATAAGTGAAAATTGGAAGAATATTTTATATTCTTAGCAAAATAAAAGTAAATATATGCTTAAGTACATAGCTTAATTAATACTGTAATTAATTAATCACTGACTCTTTTTTTTGGGGGAGGGTTGTAAAATTTAAGTTCTTTTTTAAAAAAATAAGCAATCAATAACAAAGCACAGCCTGCACAAATTGCAACTAACATGATATACTCAAGTGAGATAGAGTAACAAGCTTAAAAAGTAGGAGTGAAGAGAAGATTCTGAAAATTTATTTTTGTTTTTTTATGATTGAAGATTTCATGGAAGGGGAAACATTTCACCCTAATAATGTAAAACCCCACAGAATTCCAGCTATTGGTATTATCACAAATGCAATAAGATAGTTTACTAACCATTTATAATAGATTGGTTAGTAAACTAATTACACTTAGTTTACTAACCAATTTAGCACTTACGTTAGTAAACTAAAGGAAATTGCACTAAGTTCAGTAAATTGGAAATTTGCTTTTGTTTTATGGTAGTACCTTCAGAAATGTGCTTTAGAAAAATACCACAAAGTCTTTCAAAACTGATTCTTATAACTGAACATATGATAATGATGAAAGTGTAGTGCATTTTAATGATTTGAGTTGGTTTTTTGAGATTTTCTATAAAGTAGCCAGTTCTACTAAACAAGTGATCGTGTTAATTGGTGCCTACTTATTTCACTTTACGATGGGCTTGCAATTCTCTCCGACTGGATCAAGTGGTCCTTCCTCTCAGCCAATAGCAGCATTTGTAAATGTGTTGGCCACATGTTTTGTCTTTCCATTCTTTAATTGAAGTGGTTTTTTTTTTTTTTTTTGTATTGTGCTTTAATCAATATGTATGTACAATTTGTCATTATAAAAATCACCTTTTAGAGTGATGAATAATTTAGTTATATAGTGAAAATTTCAACTTCCAAAGTCTTGGAACGAATTACCAAAGAAGTTTTATTGGGTTCACATTGTAATATTTTCATCATACGATGATGTCTCTGGAATGGATTAATATTATTAAGTGGGTCCACTGTATTTGCTTACAAGACTTATCCAAACATCATTGTTTTAACTCATAAGTAGGTGTGCCAAAGTTCTAATAAACTGATCTGACCATAAAGATTAATGGTTAAGAAGTGGACCAGTAAGTGGAAGAAGTGGAGAAGCAATAGTTTTTTATGGTAAAATAAATGTTGCCCACTGTTTTGAATATCCTTCTGATACTTTTTTCCTCCTGAAGGATAGCCTTGGGATCTTAGGCTATTGTGCATGTCATAAGGGTTAAGAGGGAATATTTTGAAAAGTTTAAAAAAAAAAAAAAAACCCTGCATTAAAGGGAATAATGAAGTTGTATATGGGGGCAAATTTGTAGTTTGACAGAGATCAGGAATATATGCCTGAACAATCTTAGTCACTCTCTGATCTGATCTGTATGGTGCCATTGGCTACGTGGTTCTGTAGAAAGATGTTCAGTTTAGTAATTATTAATTCAGTCTTAAAAGGAAATCTAAAACTACAGTATAATTGTATGACAGAACTTGCACTTGCACACACTGGGTTGGATTTCCATTAGTGTAATGCCTACCTTATATGTTGTTGGGGGGGGGGGCACATTTTGCCTCTAATATAGCCAGTACTTATTTGATGGATTCCACAAGGTGTTACAGGATGGTCTGTGGTGATGCTACCATGCATTGTACAGTGTCTAGTAATGCCTGGCCATAGCATCAAATGTCCTTTTCTAGTAGGCCCCAAAAATACTGAATTGAGTTGAGATTGGAGTTAGGTGGCCATATGGGGATAGAGAATTCATTGTCATGTTTCTGAAACTAGTTGGCAACCTGCCACATCTTTTGGCATGGTGCATTGTCTTGATACACTGGAGTTGTTTGGATACACTGTCATCTTGGAGGAATGTGCTTGGTTGGTGATGATATAAAAGTAGGTGTTCACATTGAGGTATTAATTATTATTGGAGGACCCAGGAGGACCCATATTCCATGACAACAGTCCTCAAACCATAACACCACTGCCTCCAGCTGCTGAGGATCCATGACCTTGTGTTACATCCTCAATGTACATATGTCCATCAGCATGACAGAGTTGGAAATAAGATTCATTACTCTGGGCAACAGATTTCCACATGTCAGTGGTCCACTGTTGATGCTGACTTGCCCATGCAATACAGTTTGTCTTGCAGTGGTCATGGATACCCATGATGGCCATTGCCATAGCCTCTACAAGCTAATGTCTGGCACATAGTTCATGCACATGTTCCTACGTTGTACTGGGTGGTTAGCTGGGTCACTGCTGTGCCTCTGTGTTATGAGAGGAGACAATGCTCATCGTGATGTCAACAACATATGGCTTGTCCCATGTGTGATCTTTGGTTGGTTGTTTGACTGCTAAGATACTGGCATTTGTATGTCTTGGCTGTTTCACATTTCAAGTCTAAAAGATCTTGATGCTGCATGCTTCATCGCAACATTCAAATTGATTGTCACATGCTAAATAAAATGTTATATTAGCCAGTCCCAACTTTCAGCCTTCACCAGTGTCAGATTAGGCCATTCCTATACAAGGGGGTGTTGCTAATGCAGCACCAACTTGGTGCTGCATTAGCAACACTAATGATAAGTCATACTCTGAGTATGACTTATTTAGTTTTCTCAACAACAATTAGATCATGAGTGCTTTGTACCAAGAATAACGTGGAGTGCTGTGTTTGAGAGGCAAGAAAAGAATTTACAAAAGTGAAGTTAATGGTTCTGTATATCTGCAGAGATTTAGAAGGCTAAAATTTAGTGTGTGTATATGTAATGAATTAAGTTTGTAGAGAATATTAATGGTCAATTTTTTTTTTTTTTTTTTTGGTAGTTGTTGGCGCATCGGCTTCTGTGGCCATAATGCACTTCCTAAGGTTTTTGCAGTACTTTGATCCAAGTCAGAGGCAGGATTCGAACCCGCAACCTTTGGGTTGCCAGGCAGGCACTTTGCCCACCTGGCTAGCCCAGTCGGCAATATAATAATGGTCAATTTTGGGATGTTTAGAATATTTGGACATACCCAACAAGGTATGTCCATTTTATAGCAGTATTGTTATAAAATGGTTGCCGATGTTCATGATATGTTTGAATCTGCATTAATGAATTTACTTTTCTATGGTACTAAGAATAAAGATCTGCAAAAAAAAAAAAAATCTAAGCTCTTTCCAAAGCATATTAGGGAATCAGCTATATCGCAAATAATTAAGCACAAATTGCAAGAACTTTTTTAAGGAAGCCTTTAGTGTGAAATACTTAATGAAAAGAGGAATCCAAAATTGTGTATCTTGGCAAATATATTTGTGCCTTTTCTAAAGGTGTATCCTGTTATTGAGTACAGCGAACTTGGAATTGTATCTCTAACATACATACAATTTTATCATAACAGTGAAAGTTAATTCTTAGGATAGCTGAATCTGTGGCAGAATAATAGCTCAATAATAGAGCCTCAATTGTGGATAAATATAGTATCTTTTCTTATTGTTTAGATACTGTTTCTGAATAGAAACAAATAGTTTCATAATGGTACTCAAGTTCTATTTTGAGAAAACAAATGCTTGAATTAATGTTGCAGTAAACTTGTTTGAGATTTGCCTTCATAAACAAAGATTACATTTGTAATCTTGCTGTCATTCTTTTTAATTATTTTAAACAGGATGATTGTTTGAAAGAAATCATTGGGAGATATGAATTATTATTTTAAGTATACACCAAAAATAGGAAAGGAAAACCCACGAGACTGTCTCCTAGTTTCTTTGAGTAAAGTCAAAGCCTGAAATTTGCACAGTCAATTTATGCAAATTATAAGTTTGACATAATTTTCTGTTAAAAAAAAACAAACTCCCTTGAACATGGTAATTTCCACAGAAAGTGAATAAATCTTCCTTAATAAAAACTAAGAAAAATTGATTATTCTTCGATTGTAAGTGTTGCTTAATATTTAAATAATTGCTGTATTCCAATTCCTTTTAAAGGTTATACTAATAACTTAAAATAGCATTTTACAAATGTTTCATACCATTAATTTTTAGGTTTTATTCAAGAATCTAGTAATGGTTATATTAAAATCTTTTTAGATTTCCTTAAGGGGGAAACAAGCAGTATTATCAAAAATGCTTTGTTATAAGATAAAAGTAAGTATTCCTTTAAACAATTTTAAAGATTTTTTTTTTTTGGTTTGTCAGCCCACTCAGTTATTTTGGTTATACAGTCGATTCCGGTTATTTGGGACACGTTGGAACTAATGCATTTTGGCCCAATTAAGCTGCTGCCTCAATTATGCGAAGTTTCACGTAAATAGTAGTTAAAAATACAATGGACCCCCGCTTCATGATTGATTTTCTGTACGATCAAATCACGTTATGATGGACTTGCTATAGTAAAGTACTGTTCACTATATGATGTGTAGTAAGTGCCAGTCGTGATCACGTTTGTGAATTGAATTTTAGTTCTATTAAACAGCAATTCTAATTAGCAAGAATAGGAGGAATATTATCCACATGCTATAAAAGTAAAGATATATAGAGCACAAATTTACACTTTATTACCTTACCAATTAAAAAAATAGATACGTGAAAATCAGAAGAATATCTTCCACAGGTTAGCAAAATAAAAATAAATTTACACTTGCGTGCATAGCTTAATTAATACGTACTGTATTAATTAAGGTGGAGGTTAAAATTTAAAACAGTAAAAAAGATAAGCAATCAATAACAAAGAACATGGCACACACAAATCGCAAGTGAGAACGGAGTAACAAGTTACGAAGATTAAAAAATAGGAATGAAGAGAAGATTCTGAAAAATTGTTTTGTCTTGATACACTGGAGTTGTTTGGATACACTGTCATCTTGGAGGAATGTGCTTGGTTGGTGATGTTATAAAAGTAGGTGTTCACATTGAGGTATTAATTATTATTGGAGGACCCATATTATTATTATTATTATTGAAGTTTTTTTATGTAATCGAAGATTTCATGGAAGGGGAAACCACATTTCACCATAACATGAAAACCCACAGAATTCCAGCTATCGGTATTATCGCAAATTCAATAAGGTAGTTTACCATCTGTTTATAATAGATTGCTCTTAACAGAAAAGCCCAATAAATAGGGGACTGCTAATTGTTTTATGGTTGTGACCTCCAGAAATCCGCATGTAGGGTAATCAAGTGCTGCAGTCTCATGCCCCGATTAAACATGTTGTCCCAATTAAGCAAAGTAAACCCTGGCTATTTTCTCGATTGGGTTTTGTTCTTTAAGATTTGTCCCAAATAAACAGCTGTCCCGATTAACCAGAATCCACTGTACGTACATATCTAGTTTTAATTAAATATTAATGATTGTCACTGTGGCCAAGTAACATTATCAATCATTGTGGTAATTTTAGTTAAAACATTAAAAAAGATAAGCAATCAATAACAAAGAACATGGCACACACAAATCGCAAGTGAGAACGGAGTAATAAGTTACAAAGATTAAAAAATAGGAATGAAGAGAAGATTCTGAAAAATTGTTTTTTATGTAATACTCAAATTTAACAAAGTTCTTTTGAGACAAATTTTAGGGTTTTCTGTAAATTTGAGCAATGTTAGTTTATTTAATTGTAGAGGTAACTATAATATAGATTACTATAAAGAAGAAAACTGAGTAATGAGTCAATAGTATAATGATGTTATACTATTTGACTAAATAGTGTGTGTAAATTGTAATCTTTAACCAGGAGAAAGGTTGAGCCAGTTTCTCAACAGAATAACTACTGGCAGCAGTGGAAGCTTGCTTGGGAAAGTGCACATCTTTCAGAGTAGATTTGTGCTTTATTGAAATGAGAAAAATAACTATTTTGTTATCAGTATTTTACGCAAGGACCAAGTCAGGGGCATAAAGTGTTATTATGCTCTGTGTTGCATGTAATCCTCGAGGCTGTCACTGACGTTCTCTCAGGTATGCCAAGCTGTTTGCTACTTGGAAGTCCAAAACACCAATAGAACTAATATTTGGGTGACACTCAAGTCAAATGGAACTAATTTCAGCACAGTCCAGTTGGTCTGTGATAGCCAGATCCTCTGTTAGCATCTTCACAATGGTGGGACTGTTAGTGCAAGTCCAGGTACAAGCCAATGTAAGCAGGGTCGAGATGTGGCACCCACACCACATGGAGGAATGCTGCCGCTCTGTGTAACCAGGCAACGTTAAGTGGTAGATAACTCTTGTCAACTGGTACAGTACCACCACTTTGCCTTTTCCAGGGCAAAGCTCTGACAACCCTCCCATCTCTTCCATCATGCAGTATGATTGATGTCTTAGGAGGTTATGATGGACCATGTCTAAATCCAATCTTCCTTACATTTTGACGGTACAGCTCTAAATTGGTGTTTACAGGCTGGCTGCTAGATAGTCCACCAGACCGAATCTATTGGTAACTGTGTAGGAGGTTTCTGGAACAGCTAGTGTGTATAATTTTGCTGCTCCTTCTTTACCAGATAGTGACTGGTGGGAGTCAGAGTAGTGTGTATGTGGGTGGGGCATTGTTGAGGCTATGTCAAAGAGGTGGGTATATTACCTTGGGTACACAGTATCCAAAAATTTCATTACTTCATACAGCCTGTCCTTGCCACATTTTCTTACTTCTGAATACACCATGAATTGTCAAAATAATAAAAATACTTATGCAAAAAAAAATCTAAACCTCCCAAATGCTTCTAAGTTAATTTCACAAATATACATGGTCTCAGTGAGGTCCACTTAGTCTGCCAAACCCCGTGTACTTTTTCTGACAGAATTCCAGATGTCGAGTGATTCAACCACTGCTCATCTCAGTTGTCTGAATTAATCGGTGTATGATTCCTTTTGCTTCAAAGGTTGGTACTTGTGCATATGTCTGTTCTGATATTCCCTCTCAGAGAATTAGTAATTTGGAATTTCCTCTTATTGATCTTCTCTGGCTTAAAACCTCTCTACCACATTCTATCAAATTCATCTGTAGCCTCTATCATTATCCCAGCTCCACTAATCATTTTGGAACTCTTGACTTCCTCTCTTTGAAACTTTATTTTCTCCAGCCAACTTTCCTAACAGTGAGGTAATTTTCCTTGGTGATTTTGATGTTTGCAACTCCAGCGAACATTGATTGTTCATTTCCCTACCAAAATACCAGACAATCCTAACCATGCAGCCAACGTGCTTGATCTTTTTCTCACAAACAGCCCTTTTTAAGTACATTTTCAAGGTGAATGGCACCTCAGATCTTCTCTAAACACCTCAGATCACAACTTGTCATGCAGCCTTTCCCTTGTGGCCATTCTAAACAGTTTGGCCTTACAAGAATGCAAAATGGGATGATCTGCGAGATTTCTTTTCTTTGGTCGGATTACTGTTTCAAATCTACTGTCAATGTTTGCTCAGGTCGTGTCAGTGAAATTATTCTTGTAGGGATGAAATCCTTTTTTCCACATGCCACCTTAAAATCTCTTCCTTTATCTAAACCTTGGTTTTCCAATAAATGTACCAAGGCCGTTTAAGAGAAGAATGTTGCATATCATAATTGGCTTGTATCCAAATCTCTAGCTTCATTTTCTGTCTACACCAAAGTTTGCAACAATTGTAAAGCAGTTATTAATCATTCCAAACTAGATTTCAGGTTAAGTGTAGAAAATGTGCTTCTTGTACAAATCGTAGTCGAGCATTCTTGGTCTCTTACCAAAGCTACTGGCTGCAACTTTTGCCCATCTCTGTTCCTACCTTTGTCAAAACCAAATGGTTCTGTTGCCACTTCAGCCAGAGTTAGAGCTGACATGCTAGCATCCTATTTTTCTTCCAACTCGTGTACTGATGATCTTGGTAAAGCACATCATACATTTCCCAGTACACCATTCAATTATTACTGTGGTCTTCCATCAAAAAGATGTTAGAAGCATTTTGAACGATCTTGATGCCAAGAAAGCTTAATGTGTCATGGCTTCGCCGCTGTCCAATTACTTAACTTTTGGCAAACAACTGTTAGATAGTAGGAGAGTGTATGCCCATTGTTTTCAGCCGAAGAGTAATTGATTATTGGAGTAAACTTAATCTGGTGTTGAAGTGGATAGTTTAAATTTATACAAAGGATTTGACAAATTATAAGGGATGAGCAAATGAAGTTGTTGCTTTTTTCCTCCCTTTTGATGTAATCCTGCTTCCTTATGTTATTTTGCCATTACTAATAGTAATTTGCTGAGAGAAATAAGAGACTGAAATAAAGGATTTACATATAAAATAGCCAGTGTTATTTCACCCATGTTGTGAAATGATAAAGTTAAAACTACCTTGATCATGTGTTTTTGTTGCTGGCAGTATTTTAACTATCTAGTTATTGCAGATATCTGAATGTTCACAGCAGAAACTGACTTCAAATTACTTTGGTATTATATAAACTTTCAATTTTCATCTTCAGGGAACAAAAAGAGCAAATGCTGCACTTATTTGTTAATCATGTGTATTTAAGTTCAAAAGGGAGGTTATCCTGTCATTTAAATGGTATATTAACCTTTTGGGATGCCATTTTAAAGTAGTGCAATCCTTTTAAATAAATGATTGCACTTTTGACAATTAAGTGCCTTGCAGAAAGCACCTCATTATGAAGGCAAAATCTGAGAATTGATTGTTGCATAAATTTGGGCATTTTAAACCTGCTGACTGCAAAAAAAAAGTTTTCTACAAATATCATGCATATTCAAGATCCCCCCCCCCCACTGAAGGAAAAGTCCAGTTTATAGACAGAAATTAAAGATATGTTTAAAAGAGCGGCAAAGAATTAATTACTTCAGATCTACACCCTTACTTCTATATACTTTTAATTTTTGATTAAAATGAAAAGTGCAGTAAGCGCCGGTTATAGTGATCATGTTTGCAAATTGAATTTTGATTCTAATAAGCAAAAATTGACAAATATTATCTGGAGGCTATAAAAATAAAGATACAAAGCACAAATTTACACTTCATTCCCAAAAAATTATTAGCAGTTAAATGATATGTGAAAATTGGAAGAATATTATCCACAGGTTAGCAAAATAAAAATATTTTAGATTGCTTTAAATTATCTTAGATTTTAGATAATTTCAATAAACTTATAAAAATCTAAAATAAACTTATTTTAGATTGCTTTAAATTATCACTACAAAGTCTATTTATACAAAGTCACTACAATATTGTATAACAGTATATTTGCGATCACTTGCACCAGTTTCTTCCAACACTCTCCTCAGGATGGCTATAGCTTGACGAGTTTCCTGTTTTGTAACTGGAATTTGTTTAGGTTCATCTTCATGTTCCTCCTCCTCCTCAGAGAAATTATCAGTAACAGACTGGGCAAGTTCTTTATCTCTTAAAGCTGTAGTAACTTGTAGATCATCTAGGTCCACCCAGTCATTAAACTCCTGTTCATCTGTCTTCAGGGTTTCAACACGTTAGTATCGTGACTTAGTTGGCTATCATGAATAATTAATCCACATGTTTTGAAACAGTTGCTAATGCAGGTTTTGGAAACTTCATTCCAGGCATTCATTGTCATGAAGTGCATCTAGAACAGTTATCTGCTTTGTGATGTTGGGTGATGTTCTCAAACCATCTATAGACTGGATGATTCTTCACCTTGTATCTATAAAAGGTCTTATAAAGGTTTTTATTATTCTCTGGTTGAGAGGTTGACTCAGTGATGTGGTATTTGAAGTTAGACAAACTATTTCAATGTTTTTGAAAGTCAACTTTTGGATGAGCTGGGCAGTTGTCCAAAACCAATGCAATTTTTTTGTTTTTCTTATCCAATTGCAAATCCCATTTACGAAGATTATCTTCAAATAAAGCTGTCACCCAAGTGTTGTCATATTCAACAGGCAGCTGTTTTACTCCTTTAAAACATCTAGGCAATTTACTTTTGCTGATAACTAATGGCTTCATCCTTATTGTTCCTGGCATGGTGCATGTTAAAAAAACTAATCTTGTCCTCTGTCTTTCCTGCAGATGCAGAGGAATTTTTAAAAATCATGCAGTGGTCTCGGGTAGCCCTGTAGTACAACCCTTTTTTTCATCTTTATTAAAAATGTATTCAGGACTATAAGTGCTTAACAGTTTGCCAAGAGGTTTTCAACTGGGTGTCAGCTGCAGAACCATCAGAATCTTTGTTTTCTCAGTGAAGTTTTTTGTAAACAATATGATGCCTCTTCATCTTGTCAGCCCTCCGTTCGTTGCCTTAACTCTTCATGTAATTTTTCAGCAAAATCATTAGATTTTTGAATAAAAATGCTACGACTGATTGTTGTGTTAAATGAGTTGGCCTGTTTGAACCAAACTAACAAAGCTTCATCTACTGTTTGGCATTTCCCTTCACGCTTCCTTTTTCTGGTTTCACATTAGTATTTAATGTATGACATGATTTTGATAATGATGACTGAGGCACTTCTAATTTTACTGCTGCTTCTCTTTGAGACATATTGCCTTAATTTATTGTATGTTTCTGTAATTTGTAACTCATCTTTTACATTCCAATTCACTTTCTGTTCACTGACTTTTTTTTTTTTTTTTTTTGGGTAGTGAAATTTAAAACACAGTAAAAAAGATAAGTGTCAATCAATAACAATGCACACGGAACACAACACATGCAAGTGAGACGAAGTTTAGATATAGAAATGAAGAGTAGATTTCGGTGAAGGGGTTTAGTTTGGTTTTTTTTTTTAGGAGCATTAGCAACTAAGGCCATATTGCTCAGGGGATAAGAGGTGGTCATTCCCTGATCCTCTCCACATCCTCTGTATTTGGTGTTCACGGGCTCAAGCCCCGGTCCAATCAAGAAGCGTGTGCTATGCACTGCTGCTCCTGCCCACCTGGCTACAGAGGCGCCCAGTGAAGGGGAAACACATTTTACCATAACGTGAAAACACAATTTCAGCTATCGGTATTATTGCAAATGCAATAAGATAAGTTTACTACCCCTTTATTGCACTAACAGGATTGCATTAACAGAAAAGCCCAATGAACTGGAAATTGCAAATTGTTTTATGGTTGTAACCTCTATAAATGTGACCTAGAAATTTGCTTTAGAAAAATATCACAGGCATTCAAAATTGATTCTTATAACTGAAAATGTGATTCTAATAAACAATGAAAGTATAGTGCATTTTTTTATTGATTTGAATCGGTTCTTCAAAATTTGATTCTGTAAAGCGACTGATTCTAATAACTAGTGATCATTATAACTGGTGCTTACTGTGTATAGAGCTAAGGTTTAATTTTGATGGAATACAGTAAGCCTTTTGCAGTTTAATATTAAATGTTCTAAGTTGGGAATCTAAATTTGAACTCATTAAGAATTGTGTAGTTAATTTAACCCCAAGCCAGTCATACTGGAGTAGAAAAAATGAGGTGTGTTCAAAACAGTGGTAAAGTTTATATTACTTTTAAAAAAAAAAACCCTTCAATAATTGATAACTTCTTTAACCCTTGATTAGAAATTTGGTATACCAGGTTAAAAGGGCAGCAAAGAAGTAAAAAAATGTTAATTTCAAATACCTTACAGCTTTATGTATTATCATATTGCTTAAAACTAACTAGATAAAATAACATAAGTAACGCATGGCAAAAATTTTGGATTAGTTGAATTCATAAGTATTTTAAGGTAAACATTAATCTGGAATATCTGATTATCTGGCACTACTGCAGTTCTGTGGATATGAGATTCTGATTACTTTATTTGAAACAAAAATGACCAACAGTAAACGTGGATTGATGGTATAAAACAAGCATTAGACGAAAGGTTTACTCTTAGATGCCAGATATACAAGAAATCTGGCAACATAGGAGGAATAGTGTATGATTTGTACTACATTACTAGTGTGCACCCACTAAGTATAAGATTTGGATAATATTAAAATCCATTTATTAATATTAAAATTCATTGCTAATTGTCAATCCTTCTAGAAATAATTTCTATAAGGGTGTTAAGGATTAGCAGTGGGTCTGGAATAACCCACTGTGCGATAGATTCTGACTTCGTCGAATCTACTGTATCATGATCACTGAGAACGTAAGTAGGAGTCTAAAGATGTCAGGAAGTGTGAGAAATATTGATATATGCTGACAGTGCAATTTGATGTGCACAATAAGTAAGGAAAATTGGTCATTTTCCAATATACTTCCCAGGAAACACTGCATGCAGGTGTGCACAAACTTCTTTGTGGTAATGTGGTAAAGCTTCACCTTGGTGGAAACTAAAGTTACCATCTTGCAGTTGGGGCATAAGAAAATTCTGTAATAAGTGCAGATACACAATACTTATGGTGGTAGTCTTGCTGATAACTCAATGTGCTAAAGGAAAAATTCTATCATGATTACATCGTATTATTTTGCAATCTACTGTACTGTACACAATTTCTGGTTAGTGAATAACAGCTTGAAGATTTTCTCTATCTGAAGTGGTTTTAGGTTTGTATCGTGTACTATATTCACAAAATAACATCTTAATTTTGTTTTTATTTTCTGTATTTATCAATGATAGTGATAAAGGTATATCAGGCTTAATGTCCAAGTTTGCAGATGATATGAAGGTTGGTAGGGTTGTTAAAGGCAGTATGCTACTGCAGCAGGATCTGGAGAAGTTGAGCAGATGGGCTGAGAGGTGGAAACTGAAGTTTAACATTGACAAATGCAAAGTGCTGCATATGGGTAGCAGTAACTCCAGAGTAACATACCAACTGTGTGGTACTACACTCAGGTTGTGGAGAATGAAAAAGACCTGGGGGTAAATGTGCACTCAGATATGAAGTTTTCTGAGCAGTGCAAAAAGGCTGCCAGAGTAGCTCATGGTGTTTTGTCAGTGATATATAGGAATTTTGCTAGCAGGGATAAGGAGGTGATTATCCCCTGATATAAGGCAGTGGTCAGGACACACCTTGATACTGCATACTGGTTGGGGAGGCCTCATTTCAATGAGATTAGTGAATCTCATTGATCTGGAGACGGCAAATGCGAGGGGATCTGATTTGAGGTGTATAAGGCCTTGAATGGTTTGAGCAAGCTCAATGCTGATGAGATTCTTCTTCTTGCTCAGATTCTGCACCTGAGGGAGCATAAATTAAAATTGAGGACAGTTGCAGAATAGATGTGCAGAAATTTGCCTTAAATAAATTCAAGGCTGAACTAGACAGACATTTGGAGTGAAGGGATGGGTGAAACGGGGATGGTTTTTTTTTTTTTTTTGGCTGATGCTATATAAGCTTGCTTTCTTGCATCATATGCCTCTACTAATGGTAAAGATTTGTGGGCCCCTGCACTTTTACATTGAACATTACAGTGCCACTTATTTTTGTAATCAGCCTCATGGATTTGATTCATTTGGATCCCAAGTATCACAGTTAAGTTGATCATAATGCATTTTAATGTACACATTTAATAAAATAAAGTAATAACTTTATGCTGCAGTGTTGGTGGGTTATAGATTTATTTGTATAAAACCAGCTATAAAATTTAAAACTGATGTCACAATTTTAGGTATTTTTATTTTTTTCGAAATCTGGAGAAGCAGCCAAGCTAATTTTTAGAAGCTGTAAATTTGTCCTGTGAAAAAGTCATTGCCCTAATGGCATTGTTTGTTAGTATTTATCAGTTCAATCTCTTGGCCTGTACTGTTGAATAATTGTTTTCAATAAAATATATATTTAAAGTAGTTTTAATCTAATGTCCAAAATCTCTCGCTTATGGATTAGTTATGCATCCTTTTAAATTAATCTTTATTAATATTTAATTTTAGCTTTGGCCAGCTAGCTAACCTTTTAGGATTGTGTTATCTACCTGCATAAAGAAATAATAGCAGTGCCACTTGGAAAGTAGATTGCAGTTCTGGGGTGATCTGTCTTGTTTTCCAAAGGTTGGAGGTAAATTGGATTCTTTTTAAGGTTAAAACCAACAATCGTGAATTATTTCTATGTGGAACTGCCAAATGGTGCATCAGCATATTGTGTGTGTGTGTGTGTGTGTGTACTTGTATATTATATATGAGTGGAGGTTGATACCTCTTATAAATAATTTGCTGTCAACAAGACCCTCTTGAGTTCTAGATGACTGCCATCTCTTTCAGCTGAAGGAATGGACTTGACTTTCGGATAGGAAATGAAGCTTACTCCCATTGCTAATTTTTTTGCCACCAGTTTGTGATTGATAAATATTTGTCTCATTTGCAACAAATTTAACCATAATTTTTTAGATCTGCTTGGAACTTTTAGGGCATCATTTAGGGCTACTGCTTCATATTGGAATTTGGATATACACCTCTTTGCAATTGCATGTAATGTGGGACTAATATGGTGACAATGTGTTCACCTCACTTTAATGTTTTTGGATATTAGCCTTTTGTCATAAAGCTATTCAGTGATTATAAAACAATTCAGGATTTTGTTTTCATCTCTTCCATAGGAATTGCTTGAGGCACTCATTAAATTATAACATTTTGCAGCTACATTTTGAACGGCTTTGTGATATTTTTCTAAATCACATTTCTGGAGGTCACAACCATAAAACAAAGCTCTGTATTGCTTGTCATTTTTATAAATAACAGAAAATTTTATAATATTGCGAAGTATTACACTTCCCCACCCAGCTGGCAAAATTTTCTGTGGAGAACACTGACATATGAGGAGATCTGTAGAGAAGTGGAGACCAGAAGCTTATTAATCTCTGGCAAGGAACCAAATTATTTTGTAATAACTGAAGGTAAAGTGCAGTAGAAATTGTTAAAATTGAACACGAGATCTATCCAGTTATATTAAATGAAGTAGGCAAACCCTTAGCCATAATTATGAAAGCTTCCTTGGACTCAGGGGAGGTCCCCATGTACTGGAGATGTAGAAATGTGTCCCCAATTCACACTTTAAATTTTTATATATCACCTGGTTTTGGCACATGCCTTAGTTGCTAATGCACCAATAAAACCCAACAACCAACCAACCCCAATTCACAAAGTGGGATCAAAGGGTGACATGAGTAATGACAGACATGTTAGTCTAACTTCTGTTCCAGGGAAAATAATGGAGTCACTGGTTAAAGAAGCAATGCAGGATCATCTGGACAAGACTACAGTTATAGTTCAGACACAGCATGGGTTTAAGTGGAAGTCTTGTCTGATAAATTTGATTGGATACTATGATGTGGTCACAAGGGAACTGGATGCAAGAAATAATTTTGATATCATATACAGGAACTCTCCCCGACTTACATAAGGGTTGTGTTCCACAGAATGCTACATAAGTTGTATTTTACGTAAGTCGGGGAATTTACCCATGCTTGAGCAGCACTCGCAACTGTGCTCGCTGAATTAATCGAATCGAAAAAGAAATGTTCTACGAACACGTAAATAGAATTATTGTATTTATTCAATTTGTTTATCTCGTGTGAGGAAAAATTACAAAAGCATGCAATTTAAAAAAAATTTCAAAATTATAAAATTACAAAAAAAGAGAGGAAACAGGCATAATGTCTCTTGAGCATTGTTGCCAGAATTGGATGTCTTCAGCTGATAAGTACGCCACTGCTGAGATTGAGGGAGGGCTGTGGAGATTTAGAAGCCGCTCAACCTTACGAAAGAACATATTAATGGATGACTGGATGGGGGGGGGACTTGCTTCTGAATCTGATTTTCCATCCACATTATTAACAGCTGTTCCCTCTTTGATATAGCACCTGAATGCTGTTTTGTGATCACTGTTGATCTTAAGTGCGTTGATCCTTTGACAAGTTCCTTTATACATGCACTGCCCTTTATAACAGTATTCACTGTTGAAGCAGTGAGACCTAATTCCCTTGCAAAAGATGACAAACTTTGTCCTGTTTCGTACTTCTTAATAATTTTAATCTTAATTTCTAAATCAATTTTGTTTCGTTTCCTGGCACTTGCACTTTTCGCTGGTCGCTTTCCCTTCATCATTGTAATAACGTAAATATGAATGAAGAGAAGTTTCTGAAAATTTATTTTATACGATTGAAGATTTCAGTGAAGGGGAACACACTTCACCATAATAGCATAAAAACCCACACAATTGCAGTTATCGGTATTATTGCAAATGCAGTAAGATCGAGTTTACTACCCATTTTTAATTAGATGCACTAACAGAAAACTGGAAAGTGCAAATTGTTTTATGGTTGTGACCTCCAGAAACTTGCTTTAGAAAAATATCACAAAGGTGTTCAAAACAGATTTTTAACGGGAACATATGATAACGATGAAAGGGTAGTGCAATTTCCATTATAAACATGACCTTTTAGAGAGATAAATAGCTTAGTAATATAGCGAAATTTTTAACTTCCAAGGACTTGGAACGAATTAGAAAAAAAAAAAAAAAAAAGTGTTATTGGGTTCGCATTAAAACATTTCAGATATGAAGATCTGATATGAATGCAGTTTTCACTTTCCTGAAAAAGTTTCATGCTATGACCAGATATAATGTATAATCACTTGTTATTTTCTATCATTGTTTGGTGCATAATGGCCTTTAGCTGCTGGTGTGCTGTAAAAACTTCCAATAACAATGAAGCTCAGTGTAAATTAAAATCATATTTAGTTCATTTGACAAAAGAAAACACATTTCGTAGCATGTCCAGTAATATCAGTTTAATAAATGCTGTTCTGTGAGCAGTGAAACATTTGTCGAACCTGAAATTAACGATGTTGGTGTTTTGTGTTTTACTGATGAAAGCCTGTTTCACAGTTGTACTTTTGATGTGCATTTGAAGATAAATTACTGGTACTTCATGTAATTAGTATCAGTAAGGTCAAATAATGCAAGGAAACAGTTTTTTTGCTTCAGCTAAAAAATAATTAAAATAAAACTGAATATTTATATATTCCCATTTGTACAAGATAACCATCCAATTCCCTTTGAACTTAGCCAAACGTTTCCTTTGTAATGTTGGAGGCAACTTGTTCCATAGTTTGACAACTTTCTACCCATAGTGAACTTCACAAGAATCCAGTCTTTGTTATTTCCTGATATTTTATTTGTGCCCTTGTTGGTCTTACCTGTGAAGGGAAAAAAAAAAAAAAACAGATTTTAATTTAGAAAAAAAAATTGGGACAGTTACTTGGTTGTAACTGCCAATTTGTGTTTTTTTTTTTTGCTAATTTAAACTTGCCTGTCATCAGTTTTCATGTTTTAAGTTTGCAGAACTCAACCATCGTTATGAATTTGTTTGTGGCTTCAAATGAATTTCCCATAGTGTTTGTATTTTATAGCTTTAGTAGTCCTCAATTAATTGAGCCCAAGAATTATCCCATTTCATTAGTCCCATCTTGAAATTAAGCTTTGCCTCTACTTTTGGTCACATAGGTTTCTTTTGGTATAACCCATTTTATGCTGTTATTGGTTCTCCACTGTCAAGTTTGTGATGTACTTAGGTTCCTTAGTAAGAATCAGATCTAGGATCCACTTGTACTCTCTCAGCCATGCTAGGATAAGTAGCAATCAGTTGAAAAACCATTACCACATAAGTTTTTTTTTTTTTTTCCCCCCTAGTTCATGTATTCCCATCTATGAAGAGGCAAGTTGAAGTTGCTTATAATGAGACACTTATTAGCCCATGTAGTCTGCTTGAAAATATACAGGGTGTTTCTAACGTGATGGTCAATAATTTAAAGGTGAACTGTACAGACTACAATATGCAAAAAAAAAAAAAAACTAGTAAACATGGGTTAAGTGAATCGTTTTCGAGATATTGAACATTTTTAGTTGGGATCCACCACTGACTTGTTTGTTTAGGTTAGGTTATGCTCATTCTCTCCGTTTCTCCCCCCCTCTCAATGCTCTGAGACGTAGCAGGCATACTAGTACTTGTCAAAGGATAGTCAACATGGAAAGAGACTACAGCAATGAAGAGTATGCAGACATGCACTTCATGTATGATAAAGCCAACTACAGTGCACTTGAGGCTGCACGTTTGTACCAAGAAGCAGTTCCCCGCCGAAGGCAGCCCAACAGGCACACATTCATCAGGGCACATCAATGCCTTAGAGAACATGGCAATTTGCACATGGAGTACGAGCAGGTAGGCCCAGAATCATAACACCTGATGTTGAGGAAATAACATCTGAGGAAAATAACATGTTGAGGAAATAAAATCCTGTGGTGTTGAAACCAAAAATTAAAAATGTATTATCTTATGTTTAATAAAACCACCCTTAGCAAAGGATTCACAGCTTTTTGCTAAACTAGTGCTCTCATAGTCAGTGGCAGATCTTAATAGAAAATGTGCATTATCTCAAACGGTTCATTTGCGGCCCGATGTTCACTGGGACTTTTTTGCTTAATTTAAATTGTACTTTTCATCTTTAAATTATTGACCATAATTTTTGAAACACCCTGTGTGTGTAATTTTTTTTCATATTCTTTGGTTTGTAATGTACTCTTTTATATATTCCCTTTGCTTCAAGTCATTTCACATCATACTAATTCAACATTCATGTTACTTTTGTATGTTTATCAGAATAGCACTTATGATCTAAGTGGGACCAAATTTGTGTACTTTATTTAGTACTAATGTGCATTGATATGATTACACTACGTAAGTTCCTTAAAACACAAATATGAAAAAAAAAATTAAGGAATTTCAAACTTAAAACTTGTTCACAGATCCTCTTGATAAGTCTAGTATTTTCTGTTATTTCTTCAACTTTTACTGCTAATTTCACTTCAGCCCATCATGGTTGCTGCAATGTCATATTCAGCCAATCTTTGCTTTAGTGCATTTCTGAAGATTAAGCCGCACTCAGAATACTGAATTGGGGGGAAATGAAACTGATACAAAAAAAAAGAAGACTAGGAAGAAAGAAAACAAGGATGCATTTTCAAGAAATCAGATTCTTCTATATCATTCACATTTAGGAAACTTTATATACACATGCCACTACTTGTGAAATGCCTCAATTTACAATGATTATCTTTGGAGAAACACTATAGACTAAACCTGTATTATGATATTTCAGAATCAATTGTTTCACTATAGAGTAGATATTTTTATGCAAAACATAGATTGAAGTTAAATACATAATAAAATGTTAATGGTTTGACAGAAAATCAATGAAACATTCTTTGCATATCATGCTCAAGATCAACAAATTACAGAAGGAAGAAACATTTAATAAAGGGACGTAACCTTCAGTTTTCCTTAAAAAATCACACACACATGCACATGAAACTTTTGATACTGCAAGCGATTATTTTTTCTTGCCAAGTACATAATAATTAACCTTAAGATTTCTGGTTAACAGATACTGGGAACCTCCATTCTATAGGTCTTATGGGAAACCTTTTATCAGTACTCCCATATTTACTCTAATTCAAACATGAATTAGAGAATTTAACATTTGATTTAGGATAATTCTTGCTAAATGTAACTTTTTTTTTTTTTTTTTCTTCCCCATTATCATTATGAGCCATATTGGTGCAAGGAAGCCTTGAGGCTTTTGCTGTATCAGGTAAAAAAAAAAATAATTCTGAGTTACCCAAAGAGGGAGAGAAAGAGAGAAGGAAATTGCCAAGAAAGAGAAGAATGATGATATTCAGCTCAGGACCCTTGGTGTGCCAAGCCCATATTCACCAGATGTGAGGTTTCATCACATTATTATCAGAATGTTGTAAGCCTATATTTTCCAGCACCCATTAGATTATATATAGATTGTGCTATTTCTTTCTAAGAAAGAGCTGAGTCATTTCATAAAAAGTGATACTGTCTCTTGAAACTAATAAACTTTCAAATATTGAAATGTCTGTCAAGGAACAAACAATAATAATAATGGATACGGATACAACTACTACAGTAACATCAGGTTAAGGTGAAAAATTTTAAACAATACATAGAAGCAGCTTCATCTCAATTTCTTGAAATTCCAGCAAAGAGAAACAGTAATTAAATCCATTACCCTCCCCACCCAAAAACTGAAAAACCAAGGAAATTTTTGTCCCAGTGCAGAAAATCTATAGATCTATAATTCTTGGAAGAGTTCAGTAATTCCCATCCCTCCCAGTGATGCCCTTATATTAATTAACATTTACAAAGTGATGAAAAATATCAACAGTTATAGGCAAATGAAAATCATATTACTATAACTTCTGATTCCCAACCATCCCAGTCTGACAGCATATTTACAATTCAACTTTTTGAAATATACAATTTGCTGACAACTTGTTGCTGTAAATTAGACATGCAAGATAAATGTGGGATACCTGAATTTGGTGCCTTATTATATGCTGCAAAAGAAAAAAAAAACTTCATTAATTTTAGAAAATTATTTCTAATAAAAACATATCACAGAATGGTAGAATCCTTATAGATATTAATTACATCACTTCAAATGCATCTTCTACCTTTGCAGTAACTCTTACTTCATGAACGTTTCCATCAGGATCATCTGTCTCAAGAGGACACCATATTCGATTGATCAAATCAAATTGTTGGATGCTCCATTTATGTTTATGTGAAGCAGCCCTTTGGAAGACAGCTTCAGGTATGAACTGCCCCCTACATTCCATTCCAAATTACTTGAACATTCAGCTTAAATGTATGATCTTTTACAGAGAAATCTGCATCAGTTATTTTTAGTTCAAAATAAATGGGATTGGCAACACCCATGCAAAGAAAGGTGACCCTAAATTATTGTACGATTGTGAGAAAACACATTAGTTCTAGAATATATTTGTGCATTTCAGTTATAATTCTTCAGTAACAAAGTAATGAGAAATGGTACAAGTTTGGAATTTTGTGTAACGGGTGCTCAATTTCCTTCACATCTTTTTTTCAGAACCAATGAACAAAATTCATACTCTGCACAGTTCATCAAGCATATTTACCACTGTCCACAGGGAGAAATCATTCCGGCTATAAAACAAAGGGTGAGTAAATCCTGCCACATTCCATGTGAACTTCATAGTTATATACAGCAGGCCCTCGCTATAACGCTGTTCTTATAACCCATATCTTTCTAATGCTGTCACAACTCACTATGACACTTTTACCAATGTACAGATTAAATTTTTGGCACGTTTTCGTTAAAAGTTTCATCTGATGTAGTTGATAGCTTGAACATTAATAGCAAAACAGCATTAAAATTTTCCTACGCTAAGTGAATTTTTCTTCCACGCTAATTTAATTGCAGTATGGTGGCTTGTTACGTAGTTCCAAAATCAACATTTAAAAAAAATGATCAAGTATATTGCTTGTAATATTTGCGTTATATGCATTTATGCAAAGTCTAGTCATCACTCAGCACAGTGTTAGGTAATGGACAGTTTACTCGAACATTGTATAATAATTAATGCATTGCAGTTACATTTTCGAAAGATGAATAATGGCGGATAAGAATAAGCAACGTCTGGATGTGGTATAAAGCCTTCTAAGATTGACTGAATTCAGTCTAAAAGACTGAATTTGAAAATTAAATTATGTTTTTAAGCGAATTGATTCCGTTCAACAAGTAGATATATGCAATCATGTGGATTGGCATATTCAACTGTAAGAACAATTATAAAGAATTAATTTTAGCAGCGGAAAAGACACCTGTTCCACTGCAAACAACTAAATTGGTTATGGCTAGGCCGGCTATTATAATTGAAATGGAGAGCCTTCTAAATAATTTTATTGAAGATAATATCCAATGCACAATTCCATTAAGTTAAATATTATTAAATAAAAAGCGATTAGCCTATATGATGATCTGAGGAAAGCTCACCTTAAAAAAAAAAAAATTGTGGAACCATTTAAAGCTAGTAGGGGCTGGTTCGATAGATTTAAAATTCAAGGAGAAGCTGTAAGTGCAGATCAAGGAGCAGAAACTTTCAAAAAAGAACTTCAAATTATTGAAGAGAGGTGTTATACTTCTCAACAAGTTTTTAAAATAGATGAAATCAGACTTTTTTTGGAAATGAATCCCTAAAATAAGTTTCATATCGAAAGAAGAAAAAAACATGCCAGGTTTCAAAGCAGTGAAGGATCGGTTGACTTTGTTGTTGAGTGGTAACGCTGCGGGGGATTTTAAAGTAAAACCCCTTTTTAGTTTACCTGGAAGAGGGCCAAAGTACAGCCTAAAATCGACCAAAGATTCAAAAACTCGACAGCCCAGGGCCACCAGATTAATAAATTCATGATTTTAATTGGCATTTTAAGTTTAATTTTGATATGTAATGTAGTTACTTACCACATAATTATATACGTATGTAATGGGGAATATTTTATATATGCAAAGCTTTTTAATATTAAATATTTTGACTAACATTTGTTGTCTTTTCACTACCATTTATTATTTGTGAGTCGCGGTGTATAGATCACAAATACATATGTTACTTTACGAGAATACGGCATGTGCTCTGTTTTTCCGGAACGAATTATCAGCATTAAGCGGGGGGTCACCTGTAATTCTCAGAATTATATGAAATCATATTTCCATGTATATAGGCACTTTGAGGAACAAGGTGTAAATCAGTTTTGAAATCAACTCCAACAAGTAACTTGTGTAGAAATTAGAACACCTACTGCACCAACCATATACCTGCAATGTTCACCTTGCTCACCTAGCAAACTGACTGAGTGTCTTCCAAGAAATGCCATCTAAGAAGAAATAACAGAAGTGAATCCCCTCCCATCTGATAACCAAAAAATTATGCTGCAAAAAAGTTTTTCAACCAGTTTAAACTTGAGTATATTAAATAGGTTATATAGAAATTATTCATTTATGTATCTACTCCCTATATCAATATTCGCACATGTTCATTTGTTTAACTTTAAGAACATCACTTGATTCCTGATTTCAGCCTTTGAAGAAATACCATCTAAAAAAAAAATTCTCCCCAAATACAACACAAGTTAACTACAAAAAATTTTCTGAAGCCAATTTAATTAATCATCCACATGACATATATAGCAATAATCCCAAATTTTAAATATTCATTCGTTCACATAATTGTAGCATATTTTTATTTAAGAAAAAGAACTTTGTACAACATTAAAAAACATCAAATTTTATTTTCTATACCCCCCCCCCCTCTGCAAATTCCAGAATAAATTCCAGCCTCAGAAACAAAAATTCTTGCAGAGACATTTCCCTATCTATGAATCCTAATCGAAATATCTAAATTACGACATACATTCTTGTCAGAAACCGTTCATTATCCTGGCAATTCCCATATATTTATTTATCTAAAAATTCCCAAGAAAGGATGCTTTAGCACACAAACTCCTCTTCTTTCCATACTTGTGAACAATCGATTTAAGTATGAAGAGATATATTTGTATAAATATTAAATATACAGGAGAGTCTGAACAGACTCTGCTTCCCTTCCCAGGACAGATGACTACACAGAATTCTGCCATGACATTGTGAGGGTCACTTAAAATTCCAGATAATTTTAAATTCATCCAAATAAGATTGCTTTGAGTAGGATGTCCAGATTTAAAGAACTACAAAACAACAGGAATGTAATTTTAAATCTCCCCTTTAAAGATAGTGGATGTCATACTCAAAAGTTGGTGGATAATCATTTAATTTACACTACTTAATGCAACAGGAAAAATGAAACTTGTGACTGCACTCTCACACAGCTCATTTTTGCATTGCATTGTTCAACAAAAGCTTTGCTCTCTTAATAAAATTGTCATAGAATATTTTGTTACCTGTAATTTTTTTTTAATCAATTGGATATAAATTGACTTGAAAGAAGTTTAATTTTTTCCAGTTATCAAAAACCAAAGAAGGCAGTGACAAGCATCACAATATAAATATTCCAGAATTGCTTCCATCAGTGATATAAATAGTCAACATGCTGTTTTGAGAAAAGCTCAAAAACCATGGCCAGCCAGTGCAATTTGTATTGTTATTATTTTTTCCCTTAAATTTCCACAAACACTCAAGTTTTTGAAGATCTTCCACTCTCTCCTATTTCTGAATCAAAATAGAAGTAAAATTAAATATTTCCATGCTTTTCTACACAAATAATTTTCCTGTTTTTTTTATTTTTTTAAATTTCAAATTCTAGACTGGCAAAATTAAATTAAATATTTAAAATTTAAGGCCTCACTTTTGAAGAAATACCCATATTTTCATTTCTTTAGACTTGTCAAAGACAATCTTCAGGAAGAGATATCCAAAAAACACTAGTAATAACCTATTCTCATTTCCATCACTGCTATATAAACATCAATCAACAGTTAGTGAAATTATACAAAACAGCTGAATAAGAAAATAAAATAATTACTGAATAACTCTTCTGCAGGAAATCTTCCTTCTTGAACTTAATAGAAAACCATTAATTTTCTCTACTCCATCCTGAGAGACTGCAGTATATATTTTCCTGAAATATAATCATGGAAAGAAAACTACTTAACCCAAAAGCATCCTACTCAAAGCATCAGAAAATATAATTTTCATATACTGTATTTCATAAAAATCTTATTTCGTATAATTGATGTTTAAAGCATTAATGCTGATATGTTTACACCAAAAAAAAAGCAAAATACAGTATTTCAAAACTCACTTCATTAATCTTGTTCACAGATTGTCTTAATAAATTGCAAATTTTGTTCCTTTATTTCTTCCACTTTTACCATGAGGTTCATTTCGACACATTATGCTGGCGCAATCTTGTACCCACCTGCCTTGTGACCAATACTGCACTTCTAAAGATGCAAAGTCCCACCTATACCTGTACATGAATTTCTATCATAGAATGCTGAAGTGGGAAACTAGAACAAAAGTCTTGACAAGAAAACACATTTTCAAGAAATGAAAGTTTCTTCTCGTGTCATTCCCAGTTAAAAATCTTTGTCAGACCCCATAGTTGGACTGACATAAAGATGGACTCCTCAATTTACGATGATTTTCTCTATAGGCTAAATTTCTTTTTTGTTTCAGAAACTTTGTTCTTTTAACAGAGTAATTTTTTTTACAAAACTTGTGCATAGAGCAACAGAGTTATATGCATATTAAGAAAGTGAAGTGCTCCAGCAGAAATAAATCAATCTTTGCATTACTGAAGATCTGCAAATTACAGAAGTTGGAACTTAATAAAGAGAAATTAACAAAAGATGATTATTTATTGCATAATATTGCCTAATGGGGGAGGGGAGAGAAATCTTTTACAGTACAATATAGTTTTCAATTCTGCATATGATGATTTTAACTTGAAGTATACAAGAGTTAGGTCTCCATACTACAGGTCTTACTGCAAACCATTTCTGTATTAGTCAAAACCATCAAATATTAAATGAGAACATAGTCTTACATTAATTTATCACATTCATATAAGATAGTTGTAAGCTATGTTCAGCACCATGATAATTTATATTTAGACTGTGCTCTTTCTTTCTACAAAAATAGTCCATGACAAGTGACACACTGTGTTACTTCTTTTGAAACTAAAATAACTTTAAATAGAACAAACAATAATACAAATATAATGTCAATACTTAACTACCAACAGTGACAGAATTCATGATGAAAAATTCCACCCTACACAAAAACTGGTACATCTCCATTTCATCAAACTGTATGGAAGAGAAATTAAATTTGTAACCCTCAAACTAAACTGTGGAGTAAATTACACCTATTCCCAGTGCCCAAAAATCAACAGGTCTATAATTCTTTCAAGAGTTCAGTAATTTCCACCAATCCCACTGATGCTTCTACTTACATTAATGTTATGATGTGCTAAGGTGTTCCTTGAGCAGCATGATGCATAGATAAACTGTTTTGTTTGAAAATAAAGCACTCAAAACCTATGTAGATAATACTGGAAATTTGTACATAATGGGGTCAAACATTTCGTGGTATTTTCTTACCACTTCTTCAGTGATTGCAAAGACGGTAACTAAGGGTTATTATGGAATTCTTAAAATATTTTTTAGTAGAATTAAGTAAATTAAAAGTTATACTAATCAAACTAAGATCTAATTCATAGAATTTTGTTTTAAGGTTAATTTTTATGTAGCAAAGAATACATAAACACCAGCTGTCATTGCAATATCACTGTCACAAAAGGTCACTTTGGTCACAAGAGCTTGATTTGTTGTGGTTTACTTAATCTTGTTACCAGGTGGTATGGTGGAAAAGGGTCTGGGATTATCTTGTGTTCAGTTCTATGGTTCACTTGTGCCCTGACGATTAATAGTTAATGGGAGATGTTGATATGCATTTAAGGATATGCAATAAAAATTAAATAAAAATAGTTTAATTAAAATAGATTAGAATATGACAAAATTATATAACTTTAATAATATTGTTCGAAAGCCTTACCAGTTGTGATCTGTTTTTAGAGTGGTTGGCAGGATTTGACCTAAGACATAGTCTACTTCTTAGATGGGGGAGATTATTTGGTTGGGGGGGGGGGGGATGGTTGTGGTGGTTAAGAGGTTTAAACTTATTTTTAATTTGGGTTAGGACTATTCTTAAACATGTGTGTTTTCGATCTGAATTCCTTTGTTACAATTAATGTTATCCATGTTATCTATCTGTCGTCAATACTGATGTTTCAGAAAATACCCATTTGTGGTGCTCTATCATATGGAAAGCTGGGGCTGAATTTGTTACTTGCCTCTTTCAATGTCCTTGTGTTCTTTTACTCTGGGTTTTCTCCTGCTTTGTCCTTGTAGGTTTTAGGGCAATCTCTACATTGTAGCCCGTGTATAGGTTTTTGGAAAGGAGCAGGTCAAGATGGGTGTTTTTAATGTCTTGTTATTGTGGTTCTAGTATATGTAATAAAAATTATGATTTTTTTAGCTATTTCTTTACTGATAGGTGGTACTTAGGGAGATGCTGATGGTTTATCATCATCAGAAATATTGGGTGTATTGTTGGAGAATTTTTCTGTTGTTTTAAATAGGACTTTATGCAGATAATTACAGTTATTAAAGATGTGTGTAATATGGAGGATTTCATCCTTGAGTGCTTGGCATTTGCAGAGAATGTTAGTGGGATAGGGTGAGAGTTACTCACCTGTTTTAAGCATTTACAACTTGAATGATTTCTCCACGTGGGTGATGATACTTGATGAAATTTAGAATTCGAATTTGATTCTCAAGAAAAGGAAGTCTGTGAAGAAAATTGTGAGTTGTCAATATATGAATGAAGTAATGAGCTGTTTATTTGTCATTACTTAAAAATGCATTTCAGTATTAAATATCTGTTTTGATGTGATTCAGAGAAGCACAGTAGTATTGTCCATTGATAGGGAAATACCTCTACAGGAATTTTGAACAGCTGTATTTTATTGTGGAGGTGTAGAAATTAAAATTGATTTTTTTACCTTTTTAATCTCTTAAATAAATTTATGTTATAGTTGTCATATATGAATAAATGAATATTTCTATTTGTAATAACATATATATTATAGCTGGAACAGTGCTATATAATATAAGAGATGATCACGGAGTTCTATGGTGGATGATGAACAGAGAGAGAGAGAGAGGTAGCAGTAGTTAAAGGCGAAGGAATGGAGGAAAGGAAATTATGATCGCTTAAGATGCTCATGCTCTATTAACTGGGTAGATTAATTAATAAAATTAATAAAAATTTTGAATGTTTTCAATTTTAAGTGTATCATTATATTTATTTATTCGTAATATTAATTCAAAGCATGATCCTTTTCGGGTTGTGAATTTTCTAAAGTGAGCATTTAACGTAAATGTAAGATATTTTTTTAAAAACACAAGTCGTATTTTTATAATTTTAATAAAATCTAAAAAATTAATTGTTGACATAGATTTTGTTGCACATAAAAGTGTTGGGAATTTGCATTTTTAATATATAACCTGAAAATTAAAAATGGTAATTGAAAAAAGAAATTTACTTTTACATGTAACAAGATATGGAAAATGTAACATACTAATTTTTCTCAAATCACTCAGTGTGACCTGTCAAAGAAATCTAACTTTGAATGTGGCCCCTGTATGGGGAAATGTTGAACACCACTGGTGTAGAAGATTAAAGAGATTGGTTTAAGGAAACATTTTGTAATGTAAATTATGGATTTTATTTTATGGGAGTGGTGCTATTTCCTTATAGTTTTTTTTTTTAGATGGCATTTCTTTGATGGCATTTCATTTGCGTGAATTTTGACATTTGTAACAGTTATATGAATGGGTCATTTTTATGTCACCTATTTGATATAATTGGTAAGTTAAATTTGTTTAAAAATTAAACAACAAAATTTAAAAATATTTTGTTGTTTAATTTTTCTGTTGTGCAGTGGTGGGGTGTTTCACTGTTCCTTTTTTTCTTGAAAAATTATTTCTTGGAAGATTTATCCAACAGCTGGTTTGCTTAATGGGAGAGTAACATGGTCAACATTGTTGTTACACGGCTGGTGAAACAGGTGAGCTAATTTCTACAAGCTTACTTGTGGGAAGCAATTTCAAAACTGGATTATGTTATAGTCCTTCAAACATAAGTGCAGTTCTGATGAAAATTGCTGTTAGTGGAATGGGCATGGGTTTTCTTAAGTATTTAAAGCTGGAGTGATTTTGCCATGTGTAGGATGCTGGATATGTACACTTGATGAAATGGAGAATATCAATTTGATTAATTGGTCCTCAAGAAAAGGATGTCTGTAAAGGGAATTGTGATTACAAAATTCTGACCTCTTGCATTTCTGATTACTTAAAAACACATTTCAATATTAAGTATCTGTTTTGATGTGATTCAGGAGTACAATAGAATTGTCCATTAAAATATCTATAGGAATTTTGACAGCTATATTTTTATTGTGGGGGTGGAGGAATTAAAATAGATTTTTTTTAAGAAGGTATAAAGTCCTATTTTTCGTAATATGTGAATGAATGAATAAATTCAAGTCTAACAAGTTGTAATATGTGAATGAATGAATATTTCCATTTATAACAACAATAGTGTAAATTCTGGGTTGATTTTAATGGGAGCATTGTTATTTCCTCATCGTTTTGTTTAATTTTTAAAATTTTTAAATTTTTTTATTTATATGGCGTTTCTTCGAAGAATGAAGTTCAAGTCAAGCCCTGACAAGAATTAGCCTTGCCATTAAAATATTAAAAGAATGAGCATGTATGAATATTGACATAGGTATCAGTTATGTGAATCGGTCTTTTATATGTAATCTATTTGATGTAATTGGTAAGTTAAATTCATTTAAAATTTTTTTGTTTCATTTTTCTGTTGTGCTGTTGGGGGGGTTGTTCAACTGTTCCTTTTCTTTTTTGAAACAGTACACCTTAGAAGACTGATCCAACAGCTGGTCGTCTTAATGTATGAGTAACACGGTCAGCATTGCTGTTGAACTACTTTTTAATTTAATTACTCAACAGTTGAACTAATTTAATTAAGCTCACTTGTCGGAAGCAGTTTAAAAACTGGATTATGTTATGGTCCCAGACTTGCCACATTTAATAATGTGAAATGCACATAAGTTCAGACCGTTTTAGAAATAAAGTAAGTACTTTTCTGATGAAAATAGCTGTTAGTGGGATGGGGCCAGGTTTTCTCACATGACAAGTATTTACAGCAGGAATGATATCGCAATGTGGAGGATGGTAGATATGTACGTTTGATGAAATGTAGAATATAAATTTGATTAATTGGTCCTCAAGAAAACGAACTGTGTGAAGGAAATTGTGAGTTGCATATACAAAATTCTACATTCAAAATTCTGATCTGTTCTATTTCTCATTACAGAATTAAAAATGCATTTCGTTATTAAGTTTCTCTGAATCACATCTGTTTTGATGTGAATCAGAGAAGTACAGTACAATTGTCCATTAATAGCTAAAGATCTTTTGGCAGCTATATTTTATTGAGGGGGTGCAGAAATTAAAATTGATTTTTTTTTTTTTTTTAAACAAAGCATCAAATTAAAATTGATTTTTTTTTTTTTAACAAAGCATCAAGTTACAGTTGTAATATGTGAACGAATGAATATTTCCTTTTTCAATAAAAATATATAGCTGTATCACTGCTATAGAATTTACGAAAGGGTATCAAAAAGTTTGTACTTTTAACTAAAAATAATAGCCCCAGAAAGGTGAAACTTCACAGGAACTTTAAATGTTTTCTATGTACTCTCCCTATATAGTAACACATTTCTCCCATCTATGGATCAGTTGTTTAATGCCTTGATCATAGAAGTCCGAACATTTTGCCTGAAACCACGATTCCACTACATTGATGACTTTGTAAGGCGAATCAAAGGAGCATCCACACAATGGTTTCTTCATTTCTTGGAACAAGAAGTCTGATGGAGCTGCGTCAGCAGAATAGGGTGGGTACTACAGTAGTTCGAAGCCGTACTGGGCAACAAATTTGGTGGTGTCAACGACCATGTGATCCGGTGTATTGTCTGACAGAAGGTGGACACCTTTGGTTAACATTCCTTGTATTTTCACCTTCAAAGTAACTGTTTTGAAATATTTCTCTGCTAAGTGTGCAACCACGAGAAAGGAAATCTGTAAGGATAACCCCTATTCTGTCCCAAAACACAGACATCACCACCTTCTTCGCATATGGAGTGGTCTTTCCCTTTTTGGGAGGAGTTGTGCTTCTACTGCTTTGATATGTCTTTTGTTTCTGGGACATACTAGCACTCCCAGCATTTGTCGCTAACCGAATCAAAAAAGTTTTCAACATCT
This sequence comes from Mastigoproctus giganteus, assembly GCF_048544385.1. Lineage (NCBI taxonomy): Eukaryota > Metazoa > Arthropoda > Arachnida > Uropygi > Thelyphonidae > Mastigoproctus > Mastigoproctus giganteus. The sequence goes on from NC_143577.1 coordinate 173,012,387, forward strand.
GCATTACACAAATCCGACAGTTGGGGAGAACATTGCATTCGACATTGCTAATTCAAAGGTGTCAGCAATCTTGGAACCATCATGCGGAGACTTTAGACATGTGCAGGTGATCATGTAAAATGCTGTGGGCAGGACAATAGCTAATTCCCACTGCATTTGCAATGAAAAGAATTGACATGTCTGTCACTTAGCACCAGCTGCTCAAACTTTGCAACCATCTCACTGTCTGTAGATGTTGATAGTCTTACATCTCTTGGCTCGTCAAACACACTAGTTCGATTGCAACTCCTGTTTCCACTTTTTCCACAGTGACATAGGATGGTCAATTCTGCCCATACACAGCTTTCATTTTTTCGTCAATTTCCTGAGCTTTCTTTCCCTGAAAATCACTTTGTCAACCATTGGGTCCTTTATCAGATTCCTGGCTCAACCTCTGGTGTACGATCCCACACAGGAATGAAATTTCACATGTTAGTTATGGAATATGTAGACAACTTATATTGAAAACAGCATCTTTCTGCTGTGATTTATCTAGATCAGGGTACAAATTTTTTGTACCTGCTCGTATTTTGTGTAGAAGATTAAAGATTAGTTTCAGGAAAGGTTTTGTAATATTATTTTGGGTCGATTTTAATGGGAGGGATTTATTTCCTTGTAGTTTTTTTTTTATTTAGATGGCATTTCTTTGAAGATTAAAGTTCAGGTCAAGTGCTTAAGAAATTGGCCCTACAATTCTAATATTAAAAGAATGGACATGTGTGAATATTTACTTGTATCAGTTATGTGAATGGGACATTTTCATGTATCCAGTTTCATGTATACTCAAAATTCACATATTTCAAGTGTAATATGTGAATGAATGAATGAATGAATGAATGAATGAATAAATATTGCCATTTATAATAATAATGTATATAATGCTATATACAATGCTGTATAATTTACTTTGTGAAGAAGATTAAAGACGTTAGTTTCAGGAAAGATTTTGTAATGTAAATTTTGGGTTTGATTTTAATGGGAGAGGTGTTTATTTCCTTATCGCTTCTTTTGTTTAGACGGAGTTTCTTTGAAGAATGAAGTTCAAGTCCATTGCTTAAAAGAATTGGCCTTGCAATTAAAATATTAAAAGAACGAAGATGTGTGAATACTGACATACATATTGGCTATGAGAATGGGTCATTTTTAGGTAACCTATTTGATGTTATTGGTAAAGTTAAATTTGCTTAAAAATTTTTTTGTTGTTTAATTTTTCTGTTGTGCAGTGGAGGAGGGGGTGTTACACTGTTCCTTTTCTTCTTAAAACAGTTTTTCTTGGAAGACTGATCCAACAGCTGGTTCGCTTAGTGGGTGAATAACGTCAACATTGTTGTTACCCGGCTGGTGAAACAGGTGAAATAATTTCTACAAGCTTGGGGGAAAGCAATTTCAAAATTGGATTATGTTATGGTCCTTCTTCGAACACAAGTAAGTGCAGTTCTGATGAAACTTGCTCTTAATGGGATGGGGCTTGGTTTTCTCACATCTTAAATATTTACAGCCGTAATGATTTTTCCCTGTGGACAATGCCGGATATGTATGCTTGAAGAAATGGAGAATAACAATTTGTTTAATTGGTTCTTGAGAAAAGGATGTCTGTGAAGGAAATTGAGTTGTGAGTATGATATTCTGCCCACTTGAATTTCTGATTACTTAAAAACACATTTCAATATTAAATATCTGTGTTGATGTGATTCAGGAGTACAATAGAATTATCCATTAAAATCTCTATAGGAATTTTGACAACTATATTATCCATCTTCCCCACTGCTGGTATCATTCCCTCGCTCCTTGTATAATTCTCTATAGTAGTCTTCTGCTATTTGAATTATGCCTTCTCTGCTGTTTATAAGTACACCATTGCTATTCTTCAGTTTCAGTATCGTTTGTCTTTCTGTATTACTGCTCATGGCTGCTGATTTAAATCCTTTGTTTTCCCTTAATGCTTGTTCTACTTTTCTTGTGTTAAATCTTCTTATGTCCTCTCTGAGTCTCTTTCTAATGGCTTTGCATAACTCAGTATACTCAATTTTCTCCCTGTCAGTGTTTTTCTTGCTCTTCATTTGTCGTCTTTGGTTCATCACGACAAGTGTTTCTTGACTAATTTTTTCTTCTTTGGATTTCTGTTTCCCTATAGGTTTCTTGGGCTTTATCACTTTCAGAAAGTTGTAATATTCCTCGTCGATATCTTGGTCCTGAGCAGTCTGCAGAAGCTCAAACTTGTTCTTAAGTTCCAGTACATACTGCTTTTTTCCTCTGTTATCTCAAAGACCTTTGTATTATTTACTCAAGTCAGTTTTTTCCTTTCCTTTCCTACATCTATATCAAGTGTACATCTTACCATTCTGTGATCACTTCCAACATTTACCTTATTCAGGACGGTAACATCATTCATAATATATCTTCTGTTAGTGAGGATGAAGTCGATTTCATTAGTTGTTAATCCATTTGGACTCTTCCATGTCCACTTTCTGTTCACCCTTTTCTTGAAAAAGTGTTCATTACTGACCGTCCTTGAGATTCTGCAAATTCCACAAGTCTTTCACCGCTTTTATTTCTTTCACCAATTCCAAAATTTCCTATAGTTCCTCTTCCTGTGCTGTTTTGCCTTTTTCCAACCTTAGCATTGAAGCCCCCCATAATAATAGTGTAGTGGGTTTTCTGCTCATCTAGAAAACTCTCAATTTCGGTGTACATTTCTTCAACCTCTTCATCATCATGGCTCCGATGTTGGTGCATAAATCATTATAACCTTTAGCTTGTACCTCTTAGAAATCTTGAGTATTAGTCTTGACACCCTTGGTGATGTACTTTTGAATTCCAAAATGTTGTTTTTAAAATCTTTATGGACCAGAAACCCAACTCCACCTTCACTCCTTTCACTGTTTCCATTGGTGTACAGCAGATTTCCACTTGATAAACTTATAAGTGAGTCATTTCTTCTTCTTGTTTCACCCAAACCGATGATGGGAGGGGCGTTATTTCCTTATCGTTTTAAATTCTTTAGATGGCGTTTCTTTGAAGAATTTAGTCAAACTCAAGCGCTTAAAAGAATGAACGTGTGTGAATATTGACATAGCTAGTTATGTGAATCTGTCTTTTTTTATGTAACTTTTTGATGTAATTGGCAAGTTTAATTTGTTTAAAAATTTTTTTGTTGTTTCATTTTTCTGTTGTGCTGTTAGTGGGGAGGGGATGTTTCACTGTTCCTTTTATTCTTAAAACAGTATCTTGGAAGACTGACCAGACAGCTGGTTTAGTTAATGGGCGAGTTACATGGTAAACTTCGTCGATACTAGGCTGTGCGACTGGTGAACTAATTTCCTGAAGTCCACTTGTCACAGGCAATATCATAACTGGATTAAGGTATGGTCCCAGACTTGCCACATTTAATCGTGAAATGTATAATTTTGAAATTCACATAAATTTGGACCATTTTAGAAAAAACCGAAGTGTTCTGCTGAAAATAGCTGTTAGCAGGATGGGGCTGGATTTTTTCACGTCTTACATATTTACAGCAGGAATGAATTAGCCATGTGGTCTATGGTAGATATGTACGCTCGAGGAAATGGAGAATATGAATTTGATTAATCGGTCCTCAAGAAAACGAAATCTGTGAAGGAAATTGTGAGTTGCATATACAAAATTCTGACATAAAAATGCATTTCTTTATTAATTATCTGTTTTTATGTGATTCAGAGAAGAACAGTACAATTGTCCATTAATAGCTAAATATCTCTGTAAGACTTTTGACAGCTATATTTTATGTAAATCTGCAGAAATTAAAATTGATTTTTTTTAACAAGATATCAAGCTACATGTGTAATATGTGAATAAATGGATATTTTCTTTTGCAATAAAAATATATAGTTGTGTGATTGCTGTATAATCAATTCTTTGTAGAAGATTAAAGGGATTAGTTTCAGAAAACATATTGTAATGTTATTTTGGGTTGCTTTCAATGGGTTGGGGTGGTATTTCCTTTTTTTTTTTCTTCTTTAGACTGCATTTCTTTGAAAAATGAAGTTCAAGTCAAGTGATTAAAAGAATTTTGCCTTTCAATTAAAATATTAAAAGAATGAACACATGTGAATATTGACATACATATAGTTATGTGGATGGGTCCTTTTTATGTAGCATATTTGATGTGATTGGTAAGTTAAATTCGTTTAAAAAGATTTTGGTTTTTTAATTTTTCTTTTGTTCAGTGGGGGGGGGGTATTTCACTGCTCCTTTTCGTCGTAAAACAGTATTACTTGTAAGACCGATCCGACAGCTGGTTTGCTTAAGGGGCGAGTTACAAGGTCAACATTGTTGAGACCAGGCTGGTGCAACAGGTGAACTAATTTCTTCAAGACCACTTGTCGGGGGCAATATCGTAATTGAATTAAGCTATGATCCCAAACTTGCCACATTTAATCTTGTGAAATGCATAATTTTGAAATGCACATAAATTTGGACCAATTTAGAAAACGTTAGTGGGATGGGGTTGGGTTTTCTAACATGTCTTAAGTATTTACAGCCAGAATGATTTTGCCGTGTGCATGATCGTAGATATGTACGCTTGATGAAATGGAGAATATGAATTTGTTTAATCGTCCCCAAGGAAACGAAATCTTTAATGAAGATTGTGAGTTGCATATACAAAATTCTGATCTGTTCTATTTCTCATTAATTAAAAATGAATTTCGTTATTAAGTATCAGTATTGATGTAAATTAGGGAAGGACAGTACAAATGTCCATTAATAGCTAAATATCTCTGTAACACTTTGGACAGCTATATTTTGTTGTGGGGATGCAGAAGTTAAAACTGTTTTTTTTTTTTTTTTACACGTCATGAAGCTACAGTGTAATATGTGAATGAATGAATATTTCCTTTTCAAGAAAAATATAGCTGTATTATTTCTATGTAATGTATTTTGTGTCTAAGATTAAAGAGAATAGATTCAGGAAACCTATTGTAATGTTATTTTGGGTTGATTTTAATGGAAGGGGTGTTATTTCCTTGGCTTGTTTTTCTTTAGATTGCATTTATTTGAAGATCAAGTAAAGTCCTTAAGAAATTGGATCTTTAATTATAATATTGAAAGAATTAAATGGTGAAAATTTACGCGTATTAGTTATATGAATGGGACATTTTCAGGTATCCTTGAAATTCAGGTACTTCAAATTTAATATGTGATTGAATGAATATTTCCATTTACAATAACAATTATATAGATCTATCATTGCTGTATAGTCCAATTTGTATAGAAGATTAAAGACGTTAATTTCAGGGAAGTTTTTGTAATGTAAATTTTGGGTGTGATTTTAATGGGAGCGGTGATATTTTTTTATCGTTTTTTTATTATTTTTTTTTTATTTAGATGGCATTACTTCGATGATCGTAGTTAGTCAATTTCTAAAAAAAAGTTGGGCTTGCAGTTATAATGTTAAAAGAATGAATATGTTTGAATATTGACATACGTATTGTTTATGTGAATGGGTCCTATTTGATGTGATTGGTAAGTTCAATTTGTTTAAAAATATTTTGGTTGTTTAATTTTTCTTTTGGTGAGTGGCGGGAGGGGGTATTTCACTATTCCTTTTCTTCTTAAAACAGTATTTCTTGTAAGACTGATCCGACAGCTGCTTTGCTTAAGTGGCAAGTAACAAGGTCAACGTTGTTGAGACTAGGCTGGTGCAACAGGTGAACTTCAGGCCTACTTGTCGGAGCCAATATTATAACTGGATTAAGGTATGGTCGCAAACTTGCCATATGTAGTCATGTGAAATGCACATAAATTTTGACCATTTTAGAAAAAGTTAGTGTTCTTCTGCTGAAAATATCTGTTAGTGGGATGGGGCTGGTTTTTCTAACATGTCTTAAGTATTTACAGCCAGAATGATTTCGCCATGTGGATGATGGTAGATATGTATGCTTGCTGAAATGGAGAATATGAATTTGTTTAATCGGTCCTCAAGAAAACGAAATCTTTAATGAAGATTGTGAGTTACATATACAAAATTCTGATCTGTTCTATTTCTCATTAATTAAAAATGCATTTTTTTTTATTAAGTATCAGTGTTGTGAAGCAGAAGTATAGGACAATTGTCCATTAATAGCTAAATATCTCTGTAATGCTTTCGACAGATAATTTTTTTACTGGGAGTGGAGAAATTTAAATTGCTTTTTTTTTGACTAGGCATCAAGTTACAGGTGTAATTAGTAAATGAATGAATATTTCCTTTTGCAATATCATTGTTATATAAAATATCTAGTGTAGAAGATTAAAGAGAGGTGGTTCAGAAAACCCTTTTGTAATGTTATTTTGGGTTGATTTTAATGGAAGGGGTGTTATTTCCTTGTCGTTTTTTTCTTTAGATGGTATTTATTCCAAGATTGAAGATCAAGTGAAGTGCTTAAGAAATTGGATCTACGATTATAATATTAAAAGAATGAATGGTTGAATATTTATGTGAATGGGACATTTTCATGTTTCCTTGAAATTCAGATACTCCAAGTGTAAAATGTGAATGGACGAATAACAATTATGTAGTAGTATCATTGCTATATAATCTATTTTGTGCAGAAGATTAAAGGCAGTTTCAGAAAAATCTTTTTTAATGTTATTTTGGGTTGATTTCAATGTGAAGTTTGTTCTTTCCTTATTGTTTTGTTATTTAGATGGCATTTCTTTGAAGGTGGAAGTTAGCCAATGACTTAAAAAAATTGGGCTTGCAGTTAAAATATTAAAAGAATGAACATGTCTGAATATTGACATTCATATTAGTTACGTGAAGCGGTCGTTTTTATGTAACCTATTTGATGTAATTGGTAAGTTAAATTCGTTTAAAAATTTTTTTGTTGTTAAATTTTTCTGTTGTAAAGTGGGGGGGGGGTGTCTCACCATTCCTTTTCTGCTTGAAACAGTATTTCTTGGAAGATTTATCCAATTGGTGAAACGTGAAGTAATTTCTACAACCTTGGGGGAAGCAATTTCAAAATTGAATTATGTTACGGTCCTTCGAACATAAGTAAGTGCAGTTGTTGATGAAAATTGCTGTTAGTGGGACGGCGCTGGGTTTTCTCACACCTTAAGTATTTACGGCCAGAATGATTTTGCCATGTGGACGATGCCGGAAATGTATGCTTGAATAAATGGAGAATAACAATTTGATTAATTGGTCCTCAAGAAAAGGATGTCTGTAAAGGTAGTTGTGATTATGATATTCTGACCACCTTAATTTCTGATTAATTAAAAACATTTCAATATTAAATATCTGTGTTGATGTGGTTAAGCAGTATAATAGAATGGTCCATTAAAATCTCTATAGGAATTTTGACAGCTATATTTTGTTGTGGAGGTGCAGAATTAAAATTGATTTTTTTAAGAAGGTATAAAGTCCCATTTCTTGTAATATGTGAATGAAAGAATTCATTCAAGATTTACAAGTTGTAATATGTGGAGGAATGAATATTTCTGATTATACTAACAATATATAGCAGAAATATTGCTATATAATCTGTTTAGTGTAAAAGATCATAGGTGGTAGATGACTCACATCGACCGGTGCAATACCACCACTTTGCTTATTGGAGGCTTGAAATGGTGAAACCCATGTTTAGTCCCTAGAGCGAAGTTTCCGGCATCCCCCCCATACTTCTCTTTCAACCCATGCATGGTAATAAGTACTATAGGTTTTGATACCTTTAGTGTTTGGGGTTTCCATAAAAAAAAAAAAAAAAAAAAAAAAAAAAAGATAGAAGAGATTAGTTTCAGGGAGGATTTTGTAATGTAAATTTTGGATTTGATTTTAATGGGAGGGGTGTTATTTCGTTATTGGTTTTTTCTTTTTTTGAGATGCGTTTCTTTGAAGAATGCAGTTGAAGTCAAGTGCTTAAAAGAATTGGCCTTTTAATTAAAATATCAAAAGAATGAACTTGTGTGAATTTTGAGATACTTATTGGTTATGTGAATAGGTCATTTTTATGTAACCTATTTGTTGTGATTGGTAAGTTAAATTCGTTTAAAAATTTTTTTTTGTTTAACTTTTCTCTTGTGCAGTATGGGGGGGGGGTATTTCACTGTTCCTTTTCTTCTTAAAACAGTATGTCTTGGAAGACTGATCCGACAGCTGGTTTGCTTAAGGGCAAGTAACGTGGTCACCTTTGTTGAAACCAGGCTGGTGCAACATGTGAACTAATTTCTCCAAGCCCTCTTGTCTGGAGTAATATCATAACTGGATTAAGGTATGGTCCTAGACTTGCCACATTTAATCTTGTGAAATGCATAATTTTGAAATGCACATAAATTTGGACCATTTTAGAAAACGTTAGTGGGATGGGGTTGGGTTTTCTAACATGTCTTAAGTATTTACAGCCAGAATGATTTCGCCGTGTGAATGAAATGGAGAATATGAATTTGTTTAATCGTATCCAAGGAAACGAAATCTTTAATGAAGATTGTGAGTTGCATATACAAAATTCTGATCTGTTCTATTTCTCATTAATTAAAAATGCATTTTTTTTTATTAAGTATCAGTGTTGTTGAAGCAGAAGTATAGTACAATTGTCCATTAATAGCTAAATATCTCTGTAATGCTTTCGACAGATAATTTATACTGGGAGTGGAGAAATTTAAATTGCTTTTTTTTTGACAAGGCATCAAGTTACAGGTGTAATTAGTAAATGAATGAATATTTCCTTTTGCAATATCATTGTTATATAAAATATCTAGTGTAGAAGATTAAAGAGATGTGGTTCAGAAAACCCTTTTGTAATGTTATTTTGGGTTGATTTTAATGGAAGGGGTGTTATTTCCTTGTCGTTTTTTTCTTTAGATGGTATTTATTCGAAGATTGAAGATCAAGTGAAGTGCTTAAGAAATTGGATCTACGATTATAATATTAAAAGAATGAATGGTTGAATATTTATGTGAATGGGACATTTTCATGTTTCCTTGAAATTCAGATACTTCAAGTGTAAAATGTGAATGGACGAATAACAATTATGTAGTAGTATCATTGCTATATAATCTATTTTGTGCAGAAGATTAAAGGCAGTTTCAGAAAAATCTTTTTTAATGTTATTTTGGGTTGATTTTAATGTGAACTTTGTTCTTTCCTTATTGTTTTGTTATTTAGATGGCATTTCTTTGAAGGTGGAAGGTAGTCAATGACTTAAAAAAATTGGGCTTGCAGTTAAAATATTAAAAGAATGAACATGTCTGAATATTGACATTCATATTAGTTACGTGAAGCGGTCGTTTTTATGTAACCTATTTGATGTAATTGGTAAGTGAAATTCGTTTAAAAATTTTTTTGTTTTTAAATTTTTCTGTTGTAAAGTGGGGGGGAGGGTTTCTCACCGTTCCTTTTCTGCTTGAAACAGTATTTCTTGGAAGATTTATCCAATTGGTGAAACGTGAAGTAATTTCTACAACCTTGGGGGAAGCAATTTCAAAATTGAAATATGTTACGGTCCTTCGAACATAAGTAAGTGCAGTTGTTGATGAAAATTGCTGTTAGTGGGACGGCGCTGGGTTTTCTCACATATTAAGTATTTACGACCAGAATGATTTTGCCATGTGGACGATGCCGGATATGTATGCTTGAATAAATGGAGAATAACAATTTGATTAATTGGTCCTCAAGAAAAGGATGTCTGTAAAGGTAGTTGTGATTATGATATTCTGACCACCTTAATTTCTGATTAATTAAAAACATTTCAATATTAAATATCTGTGTTGATGTGATTAAGCAGTATAATAGAATTGTCCATTAAAATCTGTATAGGAATTTTGACAGCTATATTTTGTTGTGGAGGTGCAGAAATTAAAATTGATTTTTTTAAGAAGGTATAAAGTCCCATTTCTTGTAATATGTGAATGAAAGAATTCATTCAAGATTTACAAGTTGTAATATGTGGAGGAATGTATATTTCTGATTATACTAACAATATATAGCAGAAATATTGCTATATAATCTGTTTAGTGTAAAAGATAGAAGAGATTAGTTTCAGGGAAGATTTTGTAATGTAAATTTTGGATTTGATTTTAATGGGAGGGGTGTTATTTCGTTATTGGTTTTTTCTTTTTTTGAGATGCGTTTCTTTGAAGAATGCAGTTGAAGTCAAGTGCTTAAAAGAATTGGCCTTTTAATTAAAATATCAAAAGAATGAACTTGTGTGAATTTTGAGATACTTATTGGTTATGTGAATAGGTCATTTTTATGTAACCTATTTGTTGTGATTGGTAAGTTAAATTTGTTTAAAAATTTTTTTTGTTTAACTTTTCTCTTGTGCAGTATGGGGGGGGGGTATTTCACTGTTCCTTTTCTTCTTAAAACAGTATGTCTTGGAAGACTGATCCGACAGCTGGTTTGCTTAAGGGCAAGTAACGTGGTCACCTTTGTTGAAACCAGGCTGGTGCAACATGTGAACTGATTTCCCCAAGCCCTCTTGTCTGGAGTAATATCATAACTGGATTAAGGTATGGTCCTAGACTTGCCACATTTAATCTTGTGAAATGCATAATTTTGAAATGCACATAAATTTGGACCATTTTAGAAAACGTTAGTGGGATGGGGTTGGGTTTTCTAACATGTCTTAAGTATTTACAGCCAGAATGATTTCGCCGTGTGCATGATCGTAGATATGTACGCTTGATGAAATGGAGAATATGAATTTGTTTAATCGTCCCCAGGAAACGAAATCTTTAATGAAGATTGTGAGTTGCATATACAAAATTCTGATCTGTTCTATTTCTCATTAATTAAAAATGAATTTCGTTATTAAGTATCAGTATTGATGTAAATTAGGGAAGGACAGTACAAATGTCCATTAATAGCTAAATATCTCTGTAACATTTTGGACAGCCATATTTTGTTGTGGGGATGCAGAAGTTAAAATTGGTTTTTTTTTTTACGCGTCATGAAGCTACAGTGTAATATGTGAATGAATGAATATTTCCTTTTCAAGAAAAATATAGCTGTATTATTTCTATGTAATGTATTTTGTGTCTAAGATTAAAGAGAATAGATTCAGGAAACCTATTGTAATGTTATTTTGGCTTGATTTTAATGGAAGGGGTGTTATTTTCTTGGCTTGTTTTTCTTTAGATTGCATTTATTTGAAGATCAAGTAAAGTCCTTAAGAAATTGGATCTTTAATTATAATATTGAAAGAATTAAATGGTGAAAATTTACGTGTATTAGTTATACGAATGGGACATTTTCAGGTATCCTTGAAATTCAGGTACTTCAAATTTAATATGTGATTGAATGAATATTTCCCTTTTACAATAACAATTATATAGATCTATCATTGCTGTATAGTCCAATTTGTGTAGAAGAATAAAGACGTTAATTTCAGGGAAGTTTTTGTAATGTAAATTTCTACAACCTTGGGGGAAGCAATTTCAAAATTGAATTATGTTACGGTCCTTCGAACATAAGTAAGTGCAGTTGTTGATGAAAATTGCTGTTAGTGGGACGGCGCTGGGTTTTCTCACATCTTAAGTATTTACGGCCAGAATGATTTTGCCATGTGGACGATGCCGGATATGTATGCTTGAATAAATGGAGAATAACAATTTGATTAATTGGTCCTCAAGAAAAGGATGTCTGTAAAGGTAGTTGTGATTATGATATTCTGACCACCTTAATTTCTGATTAATTAAAAACATTTCAATATTAAATATCTGTGTTGATGTGGTTAAGCAGTATAATAGAATGGTCCATTAAAATCTCTATAGGAATTTTGACAGCTATATTTTGTTGTGGAGGTGCAGAATTAAAATTGATTTTTTTAAGAAGGTATAAAGTCCCATTTCTTGTAATATGTGAATGAAAGAATTCATTCAAGATTTACAAGTTGTAATATGTGGAGGAATGAATATTTCTGATTATACTAACAATATATAGCAGAAATATTGCTATATAATCTGTTTAGTGTAAAAGATCATAGGTGGTAGATGACTCACATTGACCGGTGCAATACCACCACTTTGCTTATTGGAGGCTTGAAATGGTGAAACCCATGTTTAGTCTCTAGAGCAAAGTTTCCGGCATCCCCCCCATACTTCTCTTTCAACCCATGCATGGTAATAAGTACTATAGGTTTTGATACCTTTCGTGTTTGGGGTTTCCATAAAAAAAAAAAAAAAAAAAAAAAGATAGAAGAGATTAGTTTCAGGGAAGATTTTGTAATGTAAATTTTGGATTTGATTTTAATGGGAGGGGTGTTATTTCGTTATTTATTTTTTTTTTTTTTAGATGCGTTTCTTTGAAGAATGCAGTTGAAGTCAAGTGCTTAAAAGAATTGGCCTTTTAATTAAAATATCAAAAGAATGAACTTGTGTGAATTTTGAGATACTTATTGGTTATGTGAATAGGTCATTTTTATGTAACCTATTTGTTGTGATTGGTAAGTTAAATTCGTTTAAAAATTTTTTTTTGTTTAACTTTTCTCTTGTGCAGTATGGGGGGGGGGGGTATTTCACTGTTCCTTTTCTTCTTAAAACAGTATATCTTGGAAGACTGATCCGACAGCTGGTTTGCTTAAGGGCAAGTAACGTGGTCACCTTTGTTGAAACCAGGCTGGTGCAACATGTGAACTGATTTCCCCAAGCCCTCTTGTCTGGAGTAATATCATAACTGGATTAAGGTATGGTCCTAGACTTGCCACATTTAATCTTGTGAAATGCATAATTTTGAAATGCACATAAATTTGGACCATTTTAGAAAACGTTAGTGGGATGGGGTTGGGTTTTCTAACATGTCTTAAGTATTTACAGCCAGAATGATTTCGCCGTGTGCCTGATCGTAGATATGTACGCTTGATGAAATGGAGAATATGAATTTGTTTAATCGTCCCCAGGAAACGAAATCTTTAATGAAGATTGTGAGTTGCATATACAAAATTCTGATCTGTTCTATTTCTCATTAATTAAAAATGAATTTCGTTATTAAGTGTCAGTATTGATGTAAATTAGGGAAGGACAGTACAAATGTCCATTAATAGCTAAATATCTCTGTAACACTTTGGACAGCCATATTTTGTTGTGGGGATGCAGAAGTTAAAATTGGTTTTTTTTTTTTACGCGTCATGAAGCTACAGTGTAATATGTGAATGAATGAATATTTCCTTTTCAAGAAAAATATAGCTGTATTATTTCTATGTAATGTATTTTGTGTCTAAGATTAAACAGAATAGATTCAGGAAACCTATTGTAATGTTATTTTGGCTTGATTTTAATGGAAGGGGTGTTATTTTCTTGGCTTGTTTTTCGTTAGATTGCATTTATTTGAAGATCAAGTAAAGTCCTTAAGAAATTGGATCTTTAATTATAATACTGAAAGAATTAAATGGTGAAAATTTACGTGTATTAGTTATACAAATGGGACATTTTCAGGTATCCTTGAAATTCAGGTACTTCAAATTTAATATGTGATTGAATGAATATTTCCCTTTTACAATAACAATTATATAGATTTATCATTGCTGTATAGTCCAATTTGTGTAGAAGAATAAAGACGTTAATTTCAGGGAAGTTTTTGTAATGTAAATTTTGGGTGTGATTTTAATGGGAGCGGTGATATGTTTTTTATCGTTTTTTTATTTTTATTTAGATGGCATTACTTCGATGATCGTAGTTAGTCAATTTCTACAAAAAAGTTGGGCTTGCAGTTATAATATTAAAAGAATGAATACGTTTGAATATTGACATACGTATTGTTTATGTGAATGGGTCCTATTTGATGTGATTGGTAAGTTCAATTTGTTTAAAAATATTTTGGTTGTTTAATTTTTCTTTTGGTTAGTGGGGGGAGGCGGTATTTCACTATTCCTTTTGTTCTTAAAACAGTATTTCTTGTAAGACTGATCCGACAGCTGCTTTGCTTAAGGGGCAAGTAACAAGGTCAACGTTGTTGAGACTAGGCTGGTGCAACAGGTGAACTTCAGGCCTAACTTGTCGGGGCCAATATTATAACTGGATTAAGGTATGGTCGCAAACTTGCCATATTTAGTCATGTGAAATGCACATAAATTTTGACCATTTTAGAAAAGGTTAGTGTTCTTCTGCTGAAAATATCTGTTAGTGGGATGGGGCTGGTTTTTCTAACATGTCTTAAGTATTTACAGCCAGAATGATTTCGCCATGTGGATGATGGTAGATATGTATGCTTGCTGAAATGGAGAATATGAATTTGTTTAATCGGTCCTCAAGAAAACGAAATCTTTAATGAAGATTGTGAGTTGCATATACAAAATTCTGATCTGTTCTATTTCTCATTAATTAAAAATGCATTTTTTTTTATTAAGTATCAGTGTTGTGAAGCAGAAGTATAGGACAATTGTCCATTAATAGCTAAATATCTCTGTAATGCTTTCGACAGATAATTTTTTTATTGGGAGTGGAGAAATTTAAATTGCTTTTTTTTTGACTAGGCATCAAGTTACAGGTGTAATTAGTAAATGAATGAATATTTCCTTTTGCAATATCATTGTTATATAAAATATCTAGTGTAGAAGATTAAAGAGAGGTGGTTCAGAAAACCCTTTTGTAATGTTATTTTGGGTTGATTTTAATGGAAGGGGTGTTATTTCCTTGTCGTTTTTTTCTTTAGATGGTATTTATTCCAAGATTGAAGATCAAGTGAAGTGCTTAAGAAATTGGATCTACGATTATAATATTAAAATAATGAATGGTTGAATATTTATGTGAATGGGACATTTTCATGTTTCCTTGAAATTCAGATACTTCAAGTGTAAAATGTGAATGGACGAATAACAATTATATAGTAGTATCATTGCTATATAATCTATTTTGTGCAGAAGATTAAAGGCAGTTTCAGAAAAATCTTTTTTAATGTTATTTTGGGTTGATTTTAATGTGAACTTTGTTCTTTCCTTATTGTTTTGTTATTTAGATGGCATTTCTTTGAAGGAGGAAGTTAGTCAATGACTTAAAAAAATTGGACTTGCAGTTAAAATATTAAAAGAATGAACATGTCTGAATATTGACATTCATATTAGTTGCGTGAAGCGGTCGTTTTTATGTAACCTATTTGATGTAATTGGTAAGTTAAATTCGTTTAAAAATTTTTTTGTTGTTAAATTTTTCTGTTGTAAAGTGGGCGGGGGGTGTCTCACCGTTCCTTTTCTGCTTGAAACAGTATTTCTTGGAAGATTTATCCAATTGGTGAAACATGAAGGAATTTCTACAACCTTGGGGGAAGCAATTTCAAAATTGAATTATGTTACGGTCCTTCGAACATAAGTAAGTGCAGTTGTTGATGAAAATTGCTGTTAGTGGGACGGCGCTGGGTTTTCTCACATCTTAAGTATTTACGGCCAGAATGATTTTGCCATGTGGACGATGCCGGATATGTATGCTTGAATAAATGGAGAATAACAATTTGATTAATTGGTCCTCAAGAAAAGGATGTCTGTAAAGGTAGTTGTGATTATGATATTCTGACCACCTTAATTTCTGATTAATTAAAAACATTTCAATATTAAATATCTGTGTTGATGTGGTTAAGCAGTATAATAGAATGGTCCATTAAAATCTGTATAGGAATTTTGACAGCTATATTTTGTTGTGGAGGTGCAGAAATTAAAATTGATTTTTTTAAGAAGGTATAAAGTCCCATTTCTTGTAATATGTGAATGAAAGAATTCATTCAAGATTTACAAGTTGTAATATGTGGAGGAATGAATATTTCTGATTATACTAACAATATATAGCAGAAATATTGCTATATAATCTGTTTAGTGTAAAAGATAGAAGAGATTAGTTTCAGGGAAGATTTTGTAATGTAAATTTTGGATTTGATTTTAATGGGAGGGGTGTTATTTTGCTATTGGTTTTTTCTTTTTTTTAGATGCGTTTCTTTGAAGAATGCAGTTGAAGTCAAGTGCTTAAAAGAATTGGCCTTTTAATTAAAATATCAAAAGAATGAACTTGTGTGAATTTTGAGATACTTATTGGTTATGTGAATAGGTCATTTTTATGTAACCTATTTGTTGTGATTGGTAAGTTAAATTCGTTTAAAAATTTTTTTTTTGTTTATCTTTTCTCTTGTGCAGTATGGGGGGTGGGTATTTCACTGTTCCTTTTCTTCTTAAAACAGTATGTCTTGGAAGACTGATCCGACAGCTGGTTTGCTTAAGGGCAAGTAACGTGGTCACCTTTGTTGAAACCAGGCTGGTGCAAGATGTGAACTGATTTCCCCAAGCCCTCTTGTCTGGAGTACTATCATAACTGGATTAAGGTATGGTCCTAGACTTGCCACATTTAATCTTGTGGCATAATTTTGAAATGCACATAAATTTGGACCATTTTAGAAAACGTTAGTGGGATGGGGTTGGGTTTTCTAACATGTCTTAAGTATTTACAGCCAGAATGATTTTGCCGTGTGCAAGATCGTAGATATGTACGCTTGATGAAATGGAGAATATGAATTTGTTTAATCGTCCCCAAGGAAACGAAATCTTTAATGAAGATTGTGAGTTGCATATACAAAATTCTGATCTGTTCTATTTCTCATTAATTAAAAATGCATTTTTTTTTATTAAGTATCAGTGTTGTTGAAGCAGAAGTATAGTACAATTGTCCATTAATAGCTAAATATCTCTGTAATGCTTTCGACAGATAATTTATACTGGGAGTGGAGAAATTTAAATTGCTTTTTTTTTTGACAAGGCATCAAGTTACAGGTGTAATTAGTAAATGAATGAATATTTCCTTTTGCAATATCATTGTTATATAAAATATCTAGTGTAGAAGATTAAAGAGATGTGGTTCAGAAAACCCTTTTGTAATGTTATTTTGGGTTGATTTTAATGGAAGGGGTGTTATTTCCTTGTCGTTTTTTTCTTTAGATGGTATTTATTCCAAGATTGAAGATCAAGTGAAGTGCTTAAGAAATTGGATCTACTATTATAATATTAAAATAATGAATGGTTGAATATTTATGTGAATGGGACATTTTCATGTTTCCTTGAAATTGAGATACTTCAAGTGTAAAATGTGAATGGACGAATAACAATTATATAGTAGTATCATTGCTATATAATCTATTTTGTGCAGAAGATTAAAGGCAGTTTCAGAAAAATCTTTTTTAATGTTATTTTGGGTTGATTTTAATGTGAAGTTTGTTCTTTCCTTATTGTTTTGTTATTTAGATGGCATTTCTTTGAAGGTGGAAGTTAGTCAATGACTTAAAAAAATTGGACTTGCAGTTAAAATATTAAAAGAATGAACATGTCTGAATATTGACATTCATATTAGTTGCGTGAAGCGGTCGTTTTTATGTAACCTATTTGATGTAATTGGTAAGTTAAATTCGTTTAAAAATTTTTTTGTTGTTAAATTTTTCTGTTGTAAAGTGGGCGGGGGGTGTCTCACCGTTCCTTTTCTGCTTGAAACAGTATTTCTTGGAAGATTTATCCAATCGGTGAAACATGAAGGAATTTCTACAACCTTGGGGGAAGCAATTTCAAAATTGAATTATGTTACGGTCCTTCGAACATAAGTAAGTGCAGTTGTTGATGAAAATTGCTGTTAGTGGGACGGCGCTGGGTTTTCTCACATCTTAAGTATTTACGGCCAGAATGATTTTGCCATGTGGACGATGCCGGATATGTATGCTTGAATAAATGGAGAATAACAATTTGATTAATTGGTCCTCAAGAAAAGGATGTCTGTAAAGGTAGTTGTGATTATGATATTCTGACCACCTTAATTTCTGATTAATTAAAAACATTTCAATATTAAATATCTGTGTTGATGTGGTTAAGCAGTATAATAGAATGGTCCATTAAAATCTGTATAGGAATTTTGACAGCTATATTTTGTTGTGGAGGTGCAGAAATTAAAATTGATTTTTTTAAGAAGGTATAAAGTCCCATTTCTTGTAATATGTGAATGAAAGAATTCATTCAAGATTTACAAGTTGTAATATGTGGAGGAATGAATATTTCTGATTATACTAACAATATATAGCAGAAATATTGCTATATAATCTGTTTAGTGTAAAAGATCATAGGTGGTAGATGACTCACATCGACCGGTGCAATACCACCACTTTGCTTATTGGAGGCTTGAAATGGTGAAACCCATGTTTAGTCTCTAGAGCGAAGTTTCCGGCATCCCCCCCCATACTTCTCTTTCAACCCATGCATGGTAATAAGTACTATAGGTTTTGATACCTTTCGTGTTTGGGGTTTCCATAAAAAAAAAAAAAAAAAAAGATAGAAGAGATTAGTTTCAGGGAAGATTTTGTAATGTAAATTTTGGATTTGATTTTAATGGGAGGGGTGTTATTTCGTTATTATTTTTTTTTTTTTTTAGATGCGTTTCTTTGAAGAATGCAGTTGAAGTCAAGTGCTTAAAAGAATTGGCCTTTTAATTAAAATATCAAAAGAATGAACTTGTGTGAATTTTGAGATACTTATTGGTTATGTGAATAGGTCATTTTTATGTAACCTATTTGTTGTGATTGGTAAGTTAAATTCGTTTAAAAATTTTTTTTTGTTTAACTTTTCTCTTGTGCAGTATGGGGGGGGGGGGGTATTTCACTGTTCCTTTTCTTCTTAAAACAGTATGTCTTGGAAGACTGATCCGACAGCTGGTTTGCTTAAGGGCAAGTAACGTGGTCACCTTTGTTGAAACCAGGCTGGTGCAACATGTGAACTAATTTCTCCAAGCCCTCTTGTCTGGAGTAATATCATAACTGGATTAAGGTATGGTCCTAGACTTGCCACATTTAATCTTGTGAAATGCATAATTTTGAAATGCACATAAATTTGGACCATTTTAGAAAACGTTAGTGGGATGGGGTTGGGTTTTCTAACATGTCTTAAGTATTTACAGCCAGAATGATTTCGCCGTGTGAATGAAATGGAGAATATGAATTGGTTTAATCGTATCCAAGGAAACGAAATCTTTAATGAAGATTGTGAGTTGCATATACAAAATTCTGATCTGTCCTATTTCTCATTAATTAAAAATGCATTTTTTTTTATTAAGTATCAGTGTTGTTGAAGCAGAAGTATAGTACAATTGTCCATTAATAGCTAAATATCTCTGTAATGCTTTCGACAGATAATTTATACTGGGAGTGGAGAAATTTAAATTGCTTTTTTTTTGACAAGGCATCAAGTTACAGGTGTAATTAGTAAATGAATGAATATTTCCTTTTGCAATATCATTGTTATATAAAATATCTAGTGTAGAAGATTAAAGAGATGTGGTTCAGAAAACCCTTTTGTAATGTTATTTTGGGTTGATTTTAATGGAAGGGGTGTTATTTCCTTGTCGTTTTTTTCTTTAGATGGTATTTATTCGAAGATTGAAGATCAAGTGAAGTGCTTAAGAAATTGGATCTACGATTATAATATTAAAAGAATGAATGGTTGAATATTTATGTGAATGGGACATTTTCATGTTTCCTTGAAATTGAGATACTTCAAGTGTAAAATGTGAATGGACGAATAACAATTATATAGTAGTATCATTGCTATATAATCTATTTTGTGCAGAAGATTAAAGGCAGTTTCAGAAAAATCTTTTTTAATGTTATTTTGGGTTGATTTTAATGTGAACTTTGTTCTTTCCTTATTGTTTTGTTATTTAGATGGCATTTCTTTGAAGGTGGAAGGTAGTCAATGACTTAAAAAAATTGGGCTTGCAGTTAAAATATTAAAAGAATGAACATGTCTGAATATTGACATTCATATTAGTTACGTGAAGCGGTCGTTTTTATGTAACCTATTTGATGTAATTGGTAAGTGAAATTCGTTTAAAAATTTTTTTGTTTTTAAATTTTTCTGTTGTAAAGTGGGGGGGAGGGTTTCTCACCGTTCCTTTTCTGCTTGAAACAGTATTTCTTGGAAGATTTATCCAATTGGTGAAACGTGAAGTAATTTCTACAACCTTGGGGGAAGCAATTTCAAAATTGAAATATGTTACGGTCCTTCGAACATAAGTAAGTGCAGTTGTTGATGAAAATTGCTGTTAGTGGGACGGCGCTGGGTTTTCTCACATATTAGGTATTTACGACCAGAATGATTTTGCCATGTGGACGATGCCGGATATGTATGCTTGAATAAATGGAGAATAACAATTTGATTAATTGGTCCTCAAGAAAAGGATGTCTGTAAAGGTAGTTGTGATTATGATATTCTGACCACCTTAATTTCTGATTAATTAAAAACATTTCAATATTAAATATCTGTGTTGATGTGGTTAAGCAGTATAATAGAATTGTCCATTAAAATCTGTATAGGAATTTTGACAGCTATATTTTGTTGTGGAGGTGCAGAAATTAAAATTGATTTTTTTAAGAAGGTATAAAGTCCCATTTCTTGTAATATGTGAATGAAAGAATTCATTCAAGATTTACAAGTTGTAATATGTGGAGGAATGTATATTTCTGATTATACTAACAATATATAGCAGAAATATTGCTATATAATCTGTTTAGTGTAAAAGATAGAAGAGATTAGTTTCAGGGAAGATTTTGTAATGTAAATTTTGGATTTGATTTTAATGGGAGGGGTGTTATTTCGTTATTGGTTTTTTCTTTTTTTGAGATGCGTTTCTTTGAAGAATGCAGTTGAAGTCAAGTGCTTAAAAGAATTGGCCTTTTAATTAAAATATCAAAAGAATGAACTTGTGTGAATTTTGAGATACTTATTGGTTATGTGAATAGGTCATTTTTATGTAACCTATTTGTTGTGATTGGTAAGTTAAATTCGTTTAAAAATTTTTTTTTGTTTAACTTTTCTCTTGTGCAGTATGGGGGGGGGGGGTATTTCACTGTTCCTTTTCTTCTTAAAACAGTATATCTTGGAAGACTGATCCGACAGCTGGTTTGCTTAAGGGCAAGTAACGTGGTCACCTTTGTTGAAACCAGGCTGGTGCAACATGTGAACTGATTTCCCCAAGCCCTCTTGTCTGGAGTAATATCATAACTGGATTAAGGTATGGTCCTAGACTTGCCACATTTAATCTTGTGAAATGCATAATTTTGAAATGCACATAAATTTGGACCATTTTAGAAAACGTTAGTGGGATGGGGTTGGGTTTTCTAACATGTCTTTACAGCCAGAATGTACTTACAGTATTTACAGCCAGAATGATTTCGCCGTGTGCCTGATCGTAGATATGTACGCTTGATGAAATGGAGAATATGAATTTGTTTAATCGTCCCCAGGAAACGAAATCTTTAATGAAGATTGTGAGTTGCATATACAAAATTCTGATCTGTTCTATTTCTCATTAATTAAAAATGAATTTTGTTATTAAGTGTCAGTATTGATGTAAATTAGGGAAGGACAGTACAAATGTCCATTAATAGCTAAATATCTCTGTAACACTTTGGACAGCCATATTTTGTTGTGGGGATGCAGAAGTTAAAATTGGTTTTTTTTTTTTACGCGTCATGAAGCTACAGTGTAATATGTGAATGAATGAATATTTCCTTTTCAAGAAAAATATAGCTGTATTATTTCTATGTAATGTATTTTGTGTCTAAGATTAAACAGAATAGATTCAGGAAACCTATTGTAATGTTATTTTGGCTTGATTTTAATGGAAGGGGTGTTATTTTCTTGGCTTGTTTTTCGTTAGATTGCATTTATTTGAAGATCAAGTAAAGTCCTTAAGAAATTGGATCTTTAATTATAATATTGAAAGAATTAAATGGTGAAAATTTACGTGTATTAGTTATACAAATGGGACATTTTCAGGTATCCTTGAAATTCAGGTACTTCAAATTTAATATGTGATTGAATGAATATTTCCCTTTTACAATAACAATTATATAGATTTATCATTGCTGTATAGTCCAATTTGTGTAGAAGAATAAAGACGTTAATTTCAGGGAAGTTTTTGTAATGTAAATTTTGGGTGTGATTTTAATGGGAGCGGTGATATGTTTTTTATCGTTTTTTTATTTTTTTATTTTTATTTAGATGGCATTACTTCGATGATCGTAGTTAGTCAATTTCTACAAAAAAGTTGGGCTTGCAGTTATAATATTAAAAGAATGAATACGTTTGAATATTGACATACGTATTGTTTATGTGAATGGGTCCTATTTGATGTGATTGGTAAGTTCAATTTGTTTAAAAATATTTTGGTTGTTTAATTTTTCTTTTGGTTAGTGGGGGGAGGCGGTATTTCACTATTCCTTTTGTTCTTAAAACAGTATTTCTTGTAAGACTGATCCGACAGCTGCTTTGCTTAAGGGGCAAGTAACAAGGTCAACGTTGTTGAGACTAGGCTGGTGCAACAGGTGAACTTCAGGCCTAACTTGTCGGGGCCAATATTATAACTGGATTAAGGTATGGTCGCAAACTTGCCATATTTAGTCATGTGAAATGCACATAAATTTTGACCATTTTAGAAAAGGTTAGTGTTCTTCTGCTGAAAATATCTGTTAGTGGGATGGGGCTGGTTTTTCTAACATGTCTTAAGTATTTACAGCCAGAATGATTTCGCCATGTGGATGATGGTAGATATGTATGCTTGCTGAAATGGAGAATATGAATTTGTTTAATCGGTCCTCAAGAAAACGAAATCTTTAATGAAGATTGTGAGTTGCATATACAAAATTCTGATCTGTTCTATTTCTCATTAATTAAAAATGCATTTTTTTTTATTAAGTATCAGTGTTGTGAAGCAGAAGTATAGGACAATTGTCCATTAATAGCTAAATATCTCTGTAATGCTTTCGACAGATAATTTTTTTATTGGGAGTGGAGAAATTTAAATTGCTTTTTTTTTGACTAGGCATCAAGTTACAGGTGTAATTAGTAAATGAATGAATATTTCCTTTTGCAATATCATTGTTATATAAAATATCTAGTGTAGAAGATTAAAGAGAGGTGGTTCAGAAAACCCTTTTGTAATGTTATTTTGGGTTGATTTTAATGGAAGGGGTGTTATTTCCTTGTCGTTTTTTTCTTTAGATGGTATTTATTCCAAGATTGAAGATCAAGTGAAGTGCTTAAGAAATTGGATCTACGATTATAATATTAAAATAATGAATGGTTGAATATTTATGTGAATGGGACATTTTCATGTTTCCTTGAAATTCAGATACTTCAAGTGTAAAATGTGAATGGACGAATAACAATTATATAGTAGTATCATTGCTATATAATCTATTTTGTGCAGAAGATTAAAGGCAGTTTCAGAAAAATCTTTTTTAATGTTATTTTGGGTTGATTTTAATGTGAACTTTGTTCTTTCCTTATTGTTTTGTTATTTAGATGGCATTTCTTTGAAGGAGGAAGTTAGTCAATGACTTAAAAAAATTGGACTTGCAGTTAAAATATTAAAAGAATGAACATGTCTGAATATTGACATTCATATTAGTTGCGTGAAGCGGTCGTTTTTATGTAACCTATTTGATGTAATTGGTAAGTTAAATTCGTTTAAAAATTTTTTTGTTGTTAAATTTTTCTGTTGTAAAGTGGGCGGGGGGTGTCTCACCGTTCCTTTTCTGCTTGAAACAGTATTTCTTGGAAGATTTATCCAATTGGTGAAACATGAAGGAATTTCTACAACCTTGGGGGAAGCAATTTCAAAATTGAATTATGTTACGGTCCTTCGAACATAAGTAAGTGCAGTTGTTGATGAAAATTGCTGTTAGTGGGACGGCGCTGGGTTTTCTCACATCTTAAGTATTTACGGCCAGAATGATTTTGCCATGTGGACGATGCCGGATATGTATGCTTGAATAAATGGAGAATAACAATTTGATTAATTGGTCCTCAAGAAAAGGATGTCTGTAAAGGTAGTTGTGATTATGATATTCTGACCACCTTAATTTCTGATTAATTAAAAACATTTCAATATTAAATATCTGTGTTGATGTGGTTAAGCAGTATAATAGAATGGTCCATTAAAATCTGTATAGGAATTTTGACAGCTATATTTTGTTGTGGAGGTGCAGAAATTAAAATTGATTTTTTTAAGAAGGTATAAAGTCCCATTTCTTGTAATATGTGAATGAAAGAATTCATTCAAGATTTACAAGTTGTAATATGTGGAGGAATGAATATTTCTGATTATACTAACAATATATAGCAGAAATATTGCTATATAATCTGTTTAGTGTAAAAGATAGAAGAGATTAGTTTCAGGGAAGATTTTGTAATGTAAATTTTGGATTTGATTTTAATGGGAGGGGTGTTATTTTGCTATTGGTTTTTTCTTTTTTTTAGATGCGTTTCTTTGAAGAATGCAGTTGAAGTCAAGTGCTTAAAAGAATTGGCCTTTTAATTAAAATATCAAAAGAATGAACTTGTGTGAATTTTGAGATACTTATTGGTTATGTGAATAGGTCATTTTTATGTAACCTATTTGTTGTGATTGGTAAGTTAAATTCGTTTAAAAATTTTTTTTTTGTTTATCTTTTCTCTTGTGCAGTATGGGGGGTGGGTATTTCACTGTTCCTTTTCTTCTTAAAACAGTATGTCTTGGAAGACTGATCCGACAGCTGGTTTGCTTAAGGGCAAGTAACGTGGTCACCTTTGTTGAAACCAGGCTGGTGCAAGATGTGAACTGATTTCCCCAAGCCCTCTTGTCTGGAGTACTATCATAACTGGATTAAGGTATGGTCCTAGACTTGCCACATTTAATCTTGTGGCATAATTTTGAAATGCACATAAATTTGGACCATTTTAGAAAACGTTAGTGGGATGGGGTTGGGTTTTCTAACATGTCTTAAGTATTTACAGCCAGAATGATTTTGCCGTGTGCAAGATCGTAGATATGTACGCTTGATGAAATGGAGAATATGAATTTGTTTAATCGTCCCCAAGGAAACGAAATCTTTAATGAAGATTGTGAGTTGCATATACAAAATTCTGATCTGTTCTATTTCTCATTAATTAAAAATGCATTTTTTTTTATTAAGTATCAGTGTTGTTGAAGCAGAAGTATAGTACAATTGTCCATTAATAGCTAAATATCTCTGTAATGCTTTCGACAGATAATTTATACTGGGAGTGGAGAAATTTAAATTGCTTTTTTTTTTGACAAGGCATCAAGTTACAGGTGTAATTAGTAAATGAATGAATATTTCCTTTTGCAATATCATTGTTATATAAAATATCTAGTGTAGAAGATTAAAGAGATGTGGTTCAGAAAACCCTTTTGTAATGTTATTTTGGGTTGATTTTAATGGAAGGGGTGTTATTTCCTTGTCGTTTTTTTCTTTAGATGGTATTTATTCCAAGATTGAAGATCAAGTGAAGTGCTTAAGAAATTGGATCTACTATTATAATATTAAAATAATGAATGGTTGAATATTTATGTGAATGGGACATTTTCATGTTTCCTTGAAATTGAGATACTTCAAGTGTAAAATGTGAATGGACGAATAACAATTATATAGTAGTATCATTGCTATATAATCTATTTTGTGCAGAAGATTAAAGGCAGTTTCAGAAAAATCTTTTTTAATGTTATTTTGGGTTGATTTTAATGTGAAGTTTGTTCTTTCCTTATTGTTTTGTTATTTAGATGGCATTTCTTTGAAGGTGGAAGTTAGTCAATGACTTAAAAAAATTGGACTTGCAGTTAAAATATTAAAAGAATGAACATGTCTGAATATTGACATTCATATTAGTTGCGTGAAGCGGTCGTTTTTATGTAACCTATTTGATGTAATTGGTAAGTTAAATTCGTTTAAAAATTTTTTTGTTGTTAAATTTTTCTGTTGTAAAGTGGGCGGGGGGTGTCTCACCGTTCCTTTTCTGCTTGAAACAGTATTTCTTGGAAGATTTATCCAATCGGTGAAACATGAAGGAATTTCTACAACCTTGGGGGAAGCAATTTCAAAATTGAATTATGTTACGGTCCTTCGAACATAAGTAAGTGCAGTTGTTGATGAAAATTGCTGTTAGTGGGACGGCGCTGGGTTTTCTCACATCTTAAGTATTTACGGCCAGAATGATTTTGCCATGTGGACGATGCCGGATATGTATGCTTGAATAAATGGAGAATAACAATTTGATTAATTGGTCCTCAAGAAAAGGATGTCTGTAAAGGTAGTTGTGATTATGATATTCTGACCACCTTAATTTCTGATTAATTAAAAACATTTCAATATTAAATATCTGTGTTGATGTGGTTAAGCAGTATAATAGAATGGTCCATTAAAATCTCTATAGGAATTTTGACAGCTATATTTTGTTGTGGAGGTGCAGAATTAAAATTGATTTTTTTAAGAAGGTATAAAGTCCCATTTCTTGTAATATGTGAATGAAAGAATTCATTCAAGATTTACAAGTTGTAATATGTGGAGGAATGAATATTTCTGATTATACTAACAATATATAGCAGAAATATTGCTATATAATCTGTTTAGTGTAAAAGATCATAGGTGGTAGATGACTCACATCGACCGGTGCAATACCACCACTTTGCTTATTGGAGGCTTGAAATGGTGAAACCCATGTTTAGTCTCTAGAGCGAAGTTTCCGGCATCCCCCCCCATACTTCTCTTTCAACCCATGCATGGTAATAAGTACTATAGGTTTTGATACCTTTCGTGTTTGGGGTTTCCATAAAAAAAAAAAAAAAAAAAAAAAAGATAGAAGAGATTAGTTTCAGGGAAGATTTTGTAATGTAAATTTTGGATTTGATTTTAATGGGAGGGGTGTTATTTCGTTATTTATTTATTTTTTTTTTTAGATGCGTTTCTTTGAAGAATGCAGTTGAAGTCAAGTGCTTAAAAGAATTGGCCTTTTAATTAAAATATCAAAAGAATGAACTTGTGTGAATTTTGAGATACTTATTAGTTATGTGAATAGGTCATTTTTATGTAACCTATTTGTTGTGATTGGTAAGTTAAATTCGTTTAAAAATTTTTTTTGTTTAACTTTTCTCTTGTGCAGTATGGGGGGGGGGTATTTCACTGTTCCTTTTCTTCTTAAAACAGTATGTCTTGGAAGACTGATCCGACAGCTGGTTTGCTTAAGGGCAAGTAACGTGGTCACCTTTGTTGAAACCAGGCTGGTGCAACATGTGAACTGATTTCCCCCAGCCCTCTTGTCTGGAGTAATACCATAACTGGTTAAGGTATGGTTCTAGACTTGCCACATTTAATCTTGTGAAATGCATAATTTTGAAATGCACATAAATTTGGACCATTTTAGAAAACGTTAGTGGGATGGGGTTGGGTTTTCTAACATGTCTTAAGTATTTACAGCCAGAATGATTTCGCCGTGTGAATGAAATGGAGAATATGAATTTGTTTAATCGTATCCAAGGAAACGAAATCTTTAATGAAGATTGTGAGTTGCATATACAAAATTCTGATCTGTTCTATTTCTCATTAATTAAAAATGAATTTCGTTATTAAGTATCAGTATTGATGTAAATTAGGGAAGGACAGTACAAATGTCCATTAATAGCTAAATATCTCTGTAACACTTTGGACAGCCATATTTTGTTGTGGGGATGCAGAAGTTAAAATTGGTTTTTTTTTTTACGCGTCATGAAGCTACAGTGTAATATGTGAATGAATGAATATTTCCTTTTCAAGAAAAATATAGCTGTATTATTTCTATGTAATGTATTTTGTGTCTAAGATTAAAGAGAATAGATTCAGGAAACCTATTGTAATGTTATTTTGGCTTGATTTTAATGGAAGGGGTGTTATTTTCTTGGCTTGTTTTTCTTTAGATTGCATTTATTTGAAGATCAAGTAAAGTCCTTAAGAAATTGGATCTTTAATTATAATATTGAAAGAATTAAATGGTGAAAATTTACGTGTATTAGTTATACGAATGGGACATTTTCAGGTATCCTTGAAATTCAGGTACTTCAAATTTAATATGTGATTGAATGAATATTTCCCTTTTACAATAACAATTATATAGATCTATCATTGCTGTATAGTCCAATTTGTGTAGAAGAATAAAGACGTTAATTTCAGGGAAGTTTTTGTAATGTAAATTTCTACAACCTTGGGAGAAGCAATTTCAAAATTGAATTATGTTACGGTCCTTCGAACATAAGTAAGTGCAGTTGTTGATGAAAATTGCTGTTAGTGGGACGGCGCTGGGTTTTCTCACATCTTAAGTATTTACGGCCAGAATGATTTTGCCATGTGGACGATGCCGGATATGTATGCTTGAATAAATGGAGAATAACAATTTGATTAATTGGTCCTCAAGAAAAGGATGTCTGTAAAGGTAGTTGTGATTATGATATTCTGACCACCTTAATTTCTGATTAATTAAAAACATTTCAATATTAAATATCTGTGTTGATGTGGTTAAGCAGTATAATAGAATGGTCCATTAAAATCTCTATAGGAATTTTGACAGCTATATTTTGTTGTGGAGGTGCAGAATTAAAATTGATTTTTTTAAGAAGGTATAAAGTCCCATTTCTTGTAATATGTGAATGAAAGAATTCATTCAAGATTTACAAGTTGTAATATGTGGAGGAATGAATATTTCTGATTATACTAACAATATATAGCAGAAATATTGCTATATAATCTGTTTAGTGTAAAAGATCATAGGTGGTAGATGACTCACATCGACCGGTGCAATACCACCACTTTGCTTATTGGAGGCTTGAAATGGTGAAACCCATGTTTAGTCTCTAGAGCGAAGTTTCCGGCATCCCCCCCATACTTCTCTTTCAACCCATGCATGGTAATAAGTACTATAGGTTTTGATACCTTTCGTGTTTGGGGTTTCCATAAAAAAAAAAAAAAAAAAAAAAAAGATAGAAGAGATTAGTTTCAGGGAAGATTTTGTAATGTAAATTTTGGATTTGATTTTAATGGGAGGGGTGTTATTTCGTTATTTATTTTTTTTTTTTTTTAGATGCGTTTCTTTGAAGAATGCAGTTGAAGTCAAGTGCTTAAAAGAATTGGCCTTTTAATTAAAATATCAAAAGAATGAACTTGTGTGAATTTTGAGATACTTATTGGTTATGTGAATAGGTCATTTTTATGTAACCTATTTGTTGTGATTGGTAAGTTAAATTCGTTTAAAAATTTTTTTTGTTTAACTTTTCTCTTGTGCAGTATGGGGGGGGGGTATTTCACTGTTCCTTTTCTTCTTAAAACAGTATGTCTTGGAAGACTGATCCGACAGCTGGTTTGCTTAAGGGCAAGTAACGTGGTCACCTTTGTTGAAACCAGGCTGGTGCAACATGTGAACTGATTTCCCCAAGCCCTCTTGTCTGGAGTAATACCATAACTGGATTAAGGTATGGTCCTAGACTTGCCACATTTAATCTTGTGAAATGCATAATTTTGAAATGCACATAAATTTGGACCATTTTAGAAAACGTTAGTGGGATGGGGTTGGGTTTTCTAACATGTCTTAAGTATTTACAGCCAGAATGATTTCGCCGTGTGAATGAAATGGAGAATATGAATTTGTTTAATCGTATCCAAGGAAACGAAATCTTTAATGAAGATTGTGAGTTGCATATATAAAATTCTGATCTGTTCTATTTCTCATTAATTAAAAATGTTGTTGTTGTTATTAAGTATCAGTATTGATGTAAATTAGGGAAGGACAGTACAAATGTCCATTAATAGCTAAATATCTGTGTAACACTTTGGACAGCTATATTTTGTTGTGGGGATGCAGAAGTTAAAGTTTGTTTTTTTTTTTACACATCATGAAGCTACAGTGTAATATGTGAATGAATGAATATTTCCTTTTCAAGAAAAATATAGCTGTATTATTTCTATGTAATGTATTTTGTGTCTAAGATTAAAGAGAATAGATTCAGTAAACCTATTGTAATGTTATTTTGGCTTGATTTTAATGGAAGGGGTGTTATTTCCTTGGCTTGTTTTTCTTTAGATTGCATTTATTTGAAGATCAAGTAAAGTCCTTAAGAAATTGGATCTTTAATTATAATATTGAAAGAATTAAATGGTGAAAATTTACGTGTATTAGTTATACGAATGGGACATTTTCAGGTATCCTTGAAATTCAGGTACTTCAAATTTAATATGTGATTGAATGAATATTTCCCTTTTACAATAACAATTATATAGATCTATCATTGCTGTATAGTCCAATTTGTGTAGAAGAATAAAGACGTTAATTTCAGGGAAGTTTTTGTAATGTAAATTTCTACAACCTTGGGGGAAGCAATTTCAAAATTGAATTATGTTACGGTCCTTCGAACATAAGTAAGTGCAGTTGTTGATGAAAATTGCTGTTAGTGGGACGGCGCTGGGTTTTCTCACATCTTAAGTATTTACGGCCAGAATGATTTTGCCATGTGGACGATGCCGGATATGTATGCTTGAATAAATGGAGAATAACAATTTGATTAATTGGTCCTCAAGAAAAGGATGTCTGTAAAGGTAGTTGTGATTATGATATTCTGACCACCTTAATTTCTGATTAATTAAAAACATTTCAATATTAAATATCTGTGTTGATGTGGTTAAGCAGTATAATAGAATGGTCCATTAAAATCTCTATAGGAATTTTGACAGCTATATTTTGTTGTGGAGGTGCAGAATTAAAATTGATTTTTTTAAGAAGGTATAAAGTCCCATTTCTTGTAATATGTGAATGAAAGAATTCATTCAAGATTTACAAGTTGTAATATGTGGAGGAATGAATATTTCTGATTATACTAACAATATATAGCAGAAATATTGCTATATAATCTGTTTAGTGTAAAAGATCATAGGTGGTAGATGACTCACATCGACCGGTGCAATACCACCACTTTGCTTATTGGAGGCTTGAAATGGTGAAACCCATGTTTAGTCTCTAGAGCGAAGTTTCCGGCATCCCCCCCATACTTCTCTTTCAACCCATGCATGGTAATAAGTACTATAGGTTTTGATACCTTTCGTGTTTGGGGTTTCCATAAAAAAAAAAAAAAAAAAAAGATAGAAGAGATTAGTTTCAGGGAAGATTTTGTAATGTAAATTTTGGATTTGATTTTAATGGGAGGGGTGTTATTTCGTTATTATTTTTTTTTTTTTTTAGATGCGTTTCTTTGAAGAATGCAGTTGAAGTCAAGTGCTTAAAAGAATTGGCCTTTTAATTAAAATATCAAAAGAATGAACTTGTGTGAATTTTGAGATACTTATTGGTTATGTGAATAGGTCATTTTTATGTAACCTATTTGTTGTGATTGGTAAGTTAAATTCGTTTAAAAATTTTTTTTTGTTTAACTTTTCTCTTGTGCAGTATGGGGGGGGGGGGGTATTTCACTGTTCCTTTTCTTCTTAAAACAGTATGTCTTGGAAGACTGATCCGACAGCTGGTTTGCTTAAGGGCAAGTAACGTGGTCACCTTTGTTGAAACCAGGCTGGTGCAACATGTGAACTGATTTCCCCAAGCCCTCTTGTCTGGAGTACTATCATAACTGGATTAAGGTATGGTCCTAGACTTGCCACATTTAATCTTGTGAAATGCATAATTTTGAAATGCACATAAATTTGGACCATTTTAGAAAACGTTAGTGGGATGGGGTTGGGTTTTCTAACATGTCTTAAGTATTTATAGCCAGAATGATTTCGCCGTGTGAATGAAATGGAGAATATGAATTTGTTTAATCGTATCCAAGGAAACGAAATCTTTAATGAAGATTGTGAGTTGCATATACAAAATTCGGATCTGTTCTATTTCTCATTAATTAAAAATGCATTTTTTTTTATTAAGTATCAGTGTTGTTGAAGCAGAAGTATAGTACAATTGTCCATTAATAGCTAAATATCTCTGTAATGCTTTCGACAGATAATTTATACTGGGAGTGGAGAAATTTAAATTGCTTTTTTTTTGACAAGGCATCAAGTTACAGGTGTAATTAGTAAATGAATGAATATTTCCTTTTGCAATATCATTGTTATATAAAATATCTAGTGTAGAAGATTAAAGAGATGTGGTTCAGAAAACCCTTTTGTAATGTTATTTTGGGTTGATTTTAATGGAAGGGGTGTTATTTCCTTGTCGTTTTTTTCTTTAGATGGTATTTATTCGAAGATTGAAGATCAAGTGAAGTGCTTAAGAAATTGGATCTACGATTATAATATTAAAAGAATGAATGGTTGAATATTTATGTGAATGGGACATTTTCATGTTTCCTTGAAATTCAGATACTTCAAGTGTAAAATGTGAATGGACGAATAACAATTATATAGTAGTATCATTGCTATATAATCTATTTTGTGCAGAAGATTAAAGGCAGTTTCAGAAAAATCTTTTTTAATGTTATTTTGGGTTGATTTTAATGTGAAGTTTGTTCTTTCCTTATTGTTTTGTTATTTAGATGGCTTGTTTGTTTGTTTGTTGGTTGTTTGGAGCATTAGCAACTAAGGCCATATTGCTCCGGGATATGCGGTGGTCATTCCCTGACCTTTCCGCATCCTCCATATTTGGTGGTGACGGGCTCGAACCCCGGTTTAATCAAGAAGCGTGTGCTATGCACTGCTGCTCCTTCCCACCTGGCTACGGAACTGCCTATTTAGATGGCATTTCTTTGAAGGTGGAAGGTAGTCAATGACTTAAAAAAATTGGGCTTGCAGTTAAAATATTAAAAGAATGAACATGTCTGAATATTGACATTCATATTAGTTACGTGAAGCGGTCGTTTTTATGTAACCTATTTGATGTAATTGGTAAGTGAAATTCGTTTAAAAATTTTTTTGTTTTTAAATTTTTCTGTTGTAAAGTGGGGGGGAGGGTTTCTCACGTTCCTTTTCTGCTTGAAACAGTATTTCTTGGAAGATTTATCCAATTGGTGAAACGTGAAGTAATTTCTACAACCTTGGGGGAAGCAATTTCAAAATTGAAATATGTTACGGTCCTTCGAACATAAGTAAGTGCAGTTGTTGATGAAAATTGCTGTTAGTGGGACGGCGCTGGGTTTTCTCACATATTAAGTATTTACGACCAGAATGATTTTGCCATGTGGATGATGCCGGATATGTATGCTTGAATAAATGGAGAATAACAATTTGATTAATTGGTCCTCAAGAAAAGGATGTCTGTAAAGGTAGTTGTGATTATGATATTCTGACCACCTTAATTTCTGATTAATTAAAAACATTTCAATATTAAATATCTGAGTTGATGTGGTTAAGCAGTATAATAGAATTGTCCATTAAAATCTGTATAGGAATTTTGACAGCTATATTTTGTTATGGAGGTGCAGAAATTAAAATTGATTTTTTTAAGAAGGTATAAAGTCCCATTTCTTGTAATATGTGAATGAAAGAATTCATTCAAGATTTACAAGTTGTAATATGTGGAGGAATGTATATTTCTGATTATACTAACAATATATAGCAGAAATATTGCTATATAATCTGTTTAGTGTAAAAGATAGAAGAGATTAGTTTCAGGGAAGATTTTGTAATGTAAATTTTGGATTTGATTTTAATGGGAGGGGTGTTATTTCGTTTTTGGTTTTTTCTTTTTTTTAGATGCGTTTCTTTGAAGAATGCAGTTGAAGTCAAGTGCTTAAAAGAATTGGCCTTTTAATTAAAATATCAAAAGAATGAACTTGTGTGAATTTTGAGATACTTATTGGTTATGTGAATAGGTCATTTTTATGTAACCTATTTGTTGTGATTGGTAAGTTAAATTCGTTTAAAAATTTTTTTTGTTTAACTTTTCTCTTGTGCAGTATGGGGGGGGGTATTTCACTGTTCCTTTTCTTCTTAAAACAGTATGTCTTGGAAGACTGATCCGACAGCTGGTTTGCTTAAGGGCAAGTAACGTGGTCACCTTTGTTGAAACCAGGGTGGTGCAACATGTGAACTGATTTCCCCAAGCCCTCTTGTCTGGAGTAATACCATAACTGGATTAAGGTATGGTCCTAGACTTGCCACATTTAATCTTGTGAAATGCATAATTTTGAAATGCACATAAATTTGGACCATTTTAGAAAACGTTAGTGGGATGGGGTTGGGTTTTCTAACATGTCTTAAGTATTTACAGCCAGAATGATTTCGCCGTGTGAATGAAATGGAGAATATGAATTTGTTTAATCGTATCCAAGGAAACGAAATCTTTAATGAAGATTGTGAGTTGCATATATAAAATTCTGATCTGTTCTATTTCTCATTAATTAAAAATGAATTTTGTTATTAAGTATCAGTATTGATGTAAATTAGGGAAGGACAGTACAAATGTCCATTAATAGCTAAATATCTGTGTAACACTTTGGACAGCTATATTTTGTTGTGGGGATGCAGAAGTTAAAGTTTGTTTTTTTTTTTACACATCATGAAGCTACAGTGTAATATGTGAATGAATGAATATTTCCTTTTCAAGAAAAATATAGCTGTATTATTTCTATGTAATGTATTTTGTGTCTAAGATTAAAGAGAATAGATTCAGTAAACCTATTGTAATGTTATTTTGGCTTGATTTTAATGGAAGGGGTGTTATTTCCTTGGCTTGTTTTTCTTTAGATTGCATTTATTTGAAGATCAAGTAAAGTCCTTAAGAAATTGGATCTTTAATTATAATATTGAAAGAATTAAATGGTGAAAATTTACGTGTATTAGTTATACGAATGGGACATTTTCAGGTATCCTTGAAATTCAGGTACTTCAAATTTAATATGTGATTGAATGAATATTTCCCTTTTACAATAACAATTATATAGATCTATCATTGCTGTATAGTCCAATTTGTGTAGAAGAATAAAGACGTTAATTTCAGGGAAGTTTTTGTAATGTAAATTTCTACAACCTTGGGGGAAGCAATTTCAAAATTGAATTATGTTACGGTCCTTCGAACATAAGTAAGTGCAGTTGTTGATGAAAATTGCTGTTAGTGGGACGGCGCTGGGTTTTCTCACATCTTAAGTATTTACGGCCAGAATGATTTTGCCATGTGGACGATGCCGGATATGTATGCTTGAATAAATGGAGAATAACAATTTGATTAATTGGTCCTCAAGAAAAGGATGTCTGTAAAGGTAGTTGTGATTATGATATTCTGACCACCTTAATTTCTGATTAATTAAAAACATTTCAATATTAAATATCTGTGTTGATGTGGTTAAGCAGTATAATAGAATGGTCCATTAAAATCTGTATAGGAATTTTGACAGCTATATTTTGTTGTGGAGGTGCAGAAATTAAAATTGATTTTTTTAAGAAGGTATAAAGTCCCATTTCTTGTAATATGTGAATGAAAGAATTCATTCAAGATTTACAAGTTGTAATATGTGGAGGAATGAATATTTCTGATTATACTAACAATATATAGCAGAAATATTGCTATATAATCTGTTTAGTGTAAAAGATCATAGGTGGTAGATGACTCACATCGACCGGTGCAATACCACCACTTTGCTTATTGGAGGCTTGAAATGGTGAAACCCATGTTTAGTCTCTAGAGCGAAGTTTCCGGCATCCCCCCCATACTTCTCTTTCAACCCATGCATGGTAATAAGTACTATAGGTTTTGATACCTTTCGTGTTTGGGGTTTCCATAAAAAAAAAAAAAAAAAAAAGATAGAAGAGATTAGTTTCAGGGAAGATTTTGTAATGTAAATTTTGGATTTGATTTTAATGGGAGGGGTGTTATTTCGTTATTATTTTTTTTTTTTTTAGATGCGTTTCTTTGAAGAATGCAGTTGAAGTCAAGTGCTTAAAAGAATTGGCCTTTTAATTAAAATATCAAAAGAATGAACTTGTGTGAATTTTGAGATACTTATTGGTTATGTGAATAGGTCATTTTTATGTAACCTATTTGTTGTGATTGGTAAGTTAAATTCGTTTAAAAATTTTTTTTTGTTTAACTTTTCTCTTGTGCAGTATGGGGGGGGGGGTATTTCACTGTTCCTTTTCTTCTTAAAACAGTATGTCTTGGAAGACTGATCCGACAGCTGGTTTGCTTAAGGGCAAGTAACGTGGTCACCTTTGTTGAAACCAGGCTGGTGCAACATGTGAACTGATTTCCCCAAGCCCTCTTGTCTGGAGTACTATCATAACTGGATTAAGGTATGGTCCTAGACTTGCCACATTTAATCTTGTGAAATGCATAATTTTGAAATGCACATAAATTTGGACCATTTTAGAAAACGTTAGTGGGATGGGGTTGGGTTTTCTAACATGTCTTAAGTATTTATAGCCAGAATGATTTCGCCGTGTGAATGAAATGGAGAATATGAATTTGTTTAATCGTATCCAAGGAAACGAAATCTTTAATGAAGATTGTGAGTTGCATATACAAAATTCGGATCTGTTCTATTTCTCATTAATTAAAAATGCATTTTTTTTTATTAAGTATCAGTGTTGTTGAAGCAGAAGTATAGTACAATTGTCCATTAATAGCTAAATATCTCTGTAATGCTTTCGACAGATAATTTATACTGGGAGTGGAGAAATTTAAATTGCTTTTTTTTTGACAAGGCATCAAGTTACAGGTGTAATTAGTAAATGAATGAATATTTCCTTTTGCAATATCATTGTTATATAAAATATCTAGTGTAGAAGATTAAAGAGATGTGGTTCAGAAAACCCTTTTGTAATGTTATTTTGGGTTGATTTTAATGGAAGGGGTGTTATTTCCTTGTCGTTTTTTTCTTTAGATGGTATTTATTCGAAGATTGAAGATCAAGTGAAGTGCTTAAGAAATTGGATCTACGATTATAATATTAAAAGAATGAATGGTTGAATATTTATGTGAATGGGACATTTTCATGTTTCCTTGAAATTCAGATACTTCAAGTGTAAAATGTGAATGGACGAATAACAATTATATAGTAGTATCATTGCTATATAATCTATTTTGTGCAGAAGATTAAAGGCAGTTTCAGAAAAATCTTTTTTAATGTTATTTTGGGTTGATTTTAATGTGAAGTTTGTTCTTTCCTTATTGTTTTGTTATTTAGATGGCATTTCTTTGAAGGTGGAAGGTAGTCAATGACTTAAAAAAATTGGGCTTGCAGTTAAAATATTAAAAGA